>NW_026086604.1:85816689-86441689 GCF_022539395.1 Myiozetetes cayanensis | reverse complement strand
GTTTGTTTAGGGGGAAACGTAACCAGGTCATCTGTAAGTTGAGAGATGTGGGAATACTGGAAAAAAAGAGTCCAACTGCTTTACATGCATGCTTATTTATTTAGTACAAAGGTGGAAAATCGTCACTGTTGTACAGCCTGCTAGCAACCTATTAGCACAGTTGTTTTTTCTCATTACTATGCCAGATCCTTAGACAAGATGTAGCTTTCAGGACTGAGTCATTATGATGAGAACATATACTACAGTTAATTTGTTCCCGTAGTATGATGTTATTATATAATTGCTCATACCAGCATTCAAATCAGAGAAGGATTTCCACTGAATATGTGAAAAAATTTCCACCTATACCTTTCAGCAGAAAGATGGAGCAGGATGTGGGTGAGCAGGAGGAGATCTATTCTCTACATAGAAAAATCATTAGGCATGGCAACTTATCGTTGCCACTGTTGTATTTAAGACAATCATATGGTAAACTGTACTTAAAGAGTTTTTTTTCCTCGCTGTAATTTTCATATACTAATTGTAAGTGAATGTCTCTTTTAATTATAAAGTATTCAAATGCGACTGCACACTTGAAACAGAAGATGTGAGAGCCAGTACAAACGGAAGTTATTGGATAAAGTTATGGTCTGTGCTTTTTGATTACAATTATAATAGAGACAAATTTGTGAGGCAATGTTTTATTGACAGTAAGGAAAAATAATAGGGACTCAGGAAGATGAAATAGACTGTAACCTCAAACCTGCACATGAGTTTTTTGGGGGGGCTGTAACAAGAAAATTAGTTGTTATGACTCAAGTTTTCCCTATCTTCAAAACAGACCTAAAACTGGACACCTACTTTGGGGAAGGCTAAGAGGATTAAAGGAGTAAAGTTTCGTGGAGGACTTTGAAAATAATAAAAACATTCTGTGCTGAAATTGACAAACATTTTTAAATTAAGGAAGAATGGGGGAAAACCACAAAAAAAGTCTCAGTATTTCCAATTAGTATTTCCTTTCAGTTTCCCTTCAATTGTTTGTGTCCTGATTTGTTGTCAGTATGCTGAAAGTAGAAAAAGATTGTTAAATGCTGAAGTTCATTACATGGCTTATCAACACTTTTTCAGTGTTAATGTAAACTATTCATTTTAGATCTATAGATTGGAATAGTTTGCTTGGGTATTCACTGACATTGCTTGTGCTACATGAGTTTATACTGGATGGAATGTGTTCCCTAATAAAAAGTGGTTAGTATCTTCTGTTATATCTTGTTAGCATATTTCATTATATCTTACTATTTAGGCTAAGATTACATGAAGCTTCTTAGTAGCTGGTGATTTCTAGGCTGATCTGGAGACATCTGAACTTGTGAAACTTTGACAGGCTAACACATTTTTGCTTAAAGTCTCTTTATCAATGGCAAATACCATTTCAGGGTTGCATATTTTCAGTTCTTGGCTATGGTTGTCAGACATCCTAATAAAGGGCTTTGCATACACTAAAAACACTCTCTAGATTGATAAGGACATTAAAGCTTCATGACCTTGAAGCTACACCTTCTCAACTGTGGAATAAGAAGCATCAGAACCTCGTGGTTCTGAAGAAGCTACAGGTGATGCCTCTGTAAACAGCACAACAGAAATGAGAAGAATGAGTTCTCTGTTTTGAGGCTGGAGACACAAAATCTTTGTTTTTCAGAAGTTGGGTAGCCATATGGCAAGACATCCCTTCAGAGTTTTCTCAATACATCTTAAGCAAAGTGCTTAAAATTCTTTTAATTTATTAGTTCTATCATCTTGGATCAAAATTCGGAATGAAGACACCTCTGAGTTTTGGGGAAATGTTTATCACACCCACTTTACAGCTGAGTCTAGCTTCCATATCTGTTCAAAATTAGTGTCTTTGGTATAAATGTCTTACAAAAGCATTCACCTTGGTAGCAGAATACTGCCTTCCTGTGTTGACTGCTATCTCAGTCTTCACTGCATTGTTAGTGCAATGCTTTACAAATTTATCAAAATGATCAGCCTATAATGTTGTCACTAAATCTATCTGTATTACTCAGTGTAATAAGGCTGTAGCATGACTAAAGTAAATCTCACTTTGTGTTCTGCAGTATCAAATTTAAAAGTGGGTTTGAGTTCTGTTATGAAATGCTCGATTGTCGAAGTTTTTAATTTTGTTCTTATGAATAGTAAATTAATTTTCTATTTGGAACAAAAGTCATAGGGGGATTTGCTTTGTTCCTTTTTCCTTCTCTTTAAAGAACATGTCTGAAAGTTTGTGGCACATATGTTGGCAGAGTGCACATCAATAATACTATCATGTGTCCAGGGTTTGGCACAATTTAACTTTGGGTTTGTGACCATCTCCATGATAAGATCACACAAATTCCAACAGTGCAGTTTTCAAAGCAGGCTTATCCAGCTATTGGAGTCTTTGCTTTCAATGAAGGGCACTCATTCCGCTTACCACTCAATGCCCCTCCTTCCCTATGGTCTCCCTGTAGTTAACATGAAGAGGATAAGGCTCTCAAAATTTCACTCTACTTGAAAAGCACATTAACTTTTCTTGCAATATTTTTTATCCTCATCTCAAATGGTTCTTCCTTTTTATTTATTTTGGGATATATGGTGCATTAGATATTGAAGTCACTGGGAGTGAATTTCCATGCAGCAGCCAGACTGTGAAGGAGGAGAACTAGGTGGCACCAGTGGGACTAGAGACGTGGGTTTTGTTTCTAGTTCTGTTGACCCTTTGCTTGGTAAGCTCGTGCTTATGATATCTGTAAAAATTGAGTGAACAGGATTTCCATCACTGAAAAATGTTTTAGAATGAAGAGATGGAAATTCTAGGTAAAAACTTTTATCTGGGTATCTTTTTACAGCTAAAAAGACAGCACTACCTTCACTGTGATGTACCAGTGTGGTATCTCAAGGAGTGGAATGAAAGGGAAGCACCAGGATCCTCCGTATGTGAGATCCCTGTGGGCAGTGGGAGACTACTGGTGGTGTCTCTGTGTTGCCTCTGCTGTACCCTGACCTGGTGAGAAGGACTTGTGGGGAGGTGGACCCCCGCAGCACTCCTTGTGATTTCGTCAGGGCCAGTGCTCCACTGGTTATTTCAAATTGCAATGGGGCAAGTACCTCACCAGAGGGTTGTAATACCGGTGCCAGGACTGACAAAAAAGGGGTGCGTGCATGTGTGTGTAGATGTTTTCCCTAAATACTCCACTTTTGCTAAATAATAGAAAACCAATTAGATTTTGTTTCAAAGCTTTGATGAATTTTGTGGCCTTTCTTTTAAGAGGAAAGCATGTGTTTGGGCGGAGTTTTGTTTAATTTTTTTTTTTCCAAATTGAAAAGTACTCTGCAACCAAGTCCTACCATTTGTGAAGTAGTTTCACACTGAAAATAGCAAGTCAGCACTGATTAATGGTATTCAGTCAGGTTCTTGCCTCTGTAGAAACCATACACACCGCTGTGTGTCTAGGCTGAGCCCAGATTGAAAGACCTTTTTCAAGTACTGGTCTTGATCATGCTCTTTGAAATCAGTAGATAGGACATTTGTGTAATTAGTCCTCAAGACAGTAGATGAAGAAACCGAGAAAGATGTGTGAAGAAGCTGGCTCACAGCGAAAGCAGCAGCTGAAATCAGGATGGAGAACAGGACAAATTGGTGCTGTGATTGAGCCCTTCTGCCTTCAAACAACGCCTTGCTTTTTCCAGTACCTCCCAGATGAGCTCTGAAGGATATCCAGTGGTTTGCAGATTTTAGCCACTTATTTTCTGAAGGGGCCCTCAGTGTCTATACAGACTTGAAGCTAAACCACATTTCATGCCTTCTTGTTGGGAACGCCCATTGTCAACAATGGGTTGTTGTTACAGTCTAGACAATGCTGGTGTCATGATGAGAAACAAGCGCTCCTCCATGTGTGCGATGGTATATGCCATTGAGAAAAAGCACTTGGTTTATTCCAGTAAATCTCTTATTCAAGGGATATTGCAGCAATGATTATTACACATTAAAAAAAAAATTATATGGGCTGCTCTGTTTTTGAAAACTTACACTTTTTTTCCTCTATTAAATTGCTTTCTGGTGATGGAAATGTCTGGGATTTTTTTTTTTCCTACTGCATCTACTTTCCTTTAGCTTGCACACCCCTGAGGTAATTAGTGTAGGTTAAAATTTACATAACTGACTTGGGGTTTTGCAAATAGGAAAGATGGAAATTTATTCAAGGTGGTGAATAATTCATTTAAAAGCAAGTTTCCTGTTTTTTTAATCATGTAGAAGATGTATTACAGACTCATAGAGGTTTTCTGAATAGAACCCTAAGCACTGAATTTCTTATATTTTTTTTCTTAGTATAGGTAAAGAAATATTAACCATGACTCATTGCACTTTTCCTGTTCAATAAGATTTGAATAAACTTAACAAATTTATTAGGTAGATGATAGAGCTTTTTAAAAATTATCATGACACACTGTGACAAATATTTTACTAGGATCCAGAAGAAATAGTTTTAAATCATACTCCCATTGCCACTTCAGAGGTAGAGATGGAAAACAGTTCAATTAATACAGATTCATATTTTCTTTTGAATATTCATTATTTAATTAAGATTAGGAAGATAAACAAGGGGATTGGACATCTGTGGGAGTCTGGTAACAAAATCAATTTTTCTTTAAAAAAAAACTTCTCTACTACTGGCTCAGTGTAAGCCTGAACTGGTAATGTCTGAATGAGGTTGCAATATTATGTCTACTTGATATTTTACATGAAGCAAATTTTTTATTTCATCTTATTTCTTGATATAAGTGGCTACCTTAAAAATTGCTTTCCCAGGCATCACCAAGAGTTGCATCCACGAGAAAAAATGTGAACCAAACTCTCCTCCCACTTTCTAAAATTTAGCTTCAACTGCCTCAGCCCCAAACTTGAAACCCCTTTCCATCTACCAGCAAACTTTGGAAACACCTGAAATCTTTCCATCAGTAGTTAAACTTTCATTAAACAGTCATTAAACTTTCTCAGAGATTTTGAGCTCTGTTGCTGGGTGTCAGGTCAAATGTCCCAACCATGGCAGCCTGCTGCCTACGTCTTGCAGTAGTGATGAGGGTGGTGGCCTTTGCTGCTCGGTCTTTGCTGCCACCAGGGTGAATTCCCTACACCTGAGAGAGCATAGGAATAACATGCCCTTGCTCTTGACATGTTTTCTGGTGACTGCAGCCCCCACTGGACTGTAGGACGTGTCACAAGGTGGGTCTGATGGCTCTAACCAGACAGCTACCAGCTACTACTGGAGCAGAAATCCAGAGTAGAGCCAACTCCCAGTCCTTCCTGGGAAAGTGGTGTAGGAGATGATTTACTAGGACTGGGGAAAGAAAATCAGTGCCAGCATTTGTGGAGATGGGAGAAGAATGGGTCCTGCTTCCTGATCCAGAGACTTTTAATGAATTTCAGCCAAATGCTGTAGAGGAGCTGGAGGTCTTGAATCCCACTAGCAGAGGAGCAGCGGTGAAGGAAGTATTGCCCATGACACAGCTGCCATGTGGAGAGCTGGAAGGTCTTGCTTTGAGCTAGTTTGGTCACATCACCTTTGTAATCATGTATGTGTGATGCCT
Organism: Myiozetetes cayanensis; assembly: GCF_022539395.1. Classification (NCBI taxonomy): domain Eukaryota; kingdom Metazoa; phylum Chordata; class Aves; order Passeriformes; family Tyrannidae; genus Myiozetetes; species Myiozetetes cayanensis. The sequence continues at coordinate 86,436,082 of NW_026086604.1, read as the reverse complement.
GACCTGGAGGATTTATTGCATTCATCTCTGAGGATCTCTGCTGGGACTACCAACAAATCCCACTGTTGTTTAAGGCAACCATGATGTTTCTGCTTTAATTTTACAGGGGTGAATTAAAAGGGTTACTTTAAAAGCTACATACACAGGTTTTGTTGGTTTTGTCTGTCTTTACACTCTGACAATTTTAATTTTGGAAATAAGTAGGATGCTTTGCCTTAGTCTTCAGTAGAGATTCCCAAGTTTTCTTAAAACAGCCAGAAATTTGTAAAAACTTTAGAGGTTTGGAAGAAGGGAGAGACTTTAACAGCCAGATATGGAGTCTCCAAAGGGGAATTATTCTCCATCGACTATTACACTGTTTCCCTACCAAAATGATTTTTTGCCTTTGAGGCATGATGAGAGTGGAAGTGGAGCATAATTTTACACTGTTTAAATGACTGTATAGTGTATATGATAGGAAACCTTCTTATGTATTGGTAGTTCGTATTTATGTTTTGTGTCGGTCTCAGGGACATCAGCAGAAGAATTCAGACATGAGAAATGTTCTTGAATAACCAGCAAGATCTCCAAACACTGCAGATCAGGGAGAAGAATTTTGTTTTCATGAGTGTGCAGCCCTCTGTATGGTTATTGTTTTGAATTCTTGCACAGGGAACACAGTTTAAAAGGTGTGGATTCTCAATGGAATGACTTTTTGAGCTTGATGTGCAAGGGTAAAATAACTTCAGACCCTTCAGCTTCAAGCTAGAGATCTCAGAACTGTTGAGACAGTGGACTACTTACGTGAGTTAGCCTCCTACAGATTGCAACCTCCAAAAATGTCAGTCCTTCTTACCAAGCATTTAAAAACAAAGTTGGTGAGACAAGGCATCCAGATTTTTGAGTGAATTTAAAACCAGGCAAGTTGAGGGCTCTCTGGTCTATACCTAAAGCTGCTTTGTGTGTTGTATTTTGGTGTGCCTGTACAGACACACTTGCACATGCATAAATGTATGTATGCTTATGTATGACTATGTGATTAGGTGTTGCAAACATAAGGACTGTAGAACACTACCATGTACAAATATATATTATATGAGAAAAGCTTTTATAACAAGGTGAGAGCTCAGTATCTCTTGAAAATAATGCAGTAAATATGGAAAAAAGTTATGGAAAAAATAATGAAATAAAGTAAAAGTGGCTAGAATTCCTCATTGCTTCTGAAAACCTACAAACAGAAGACCTGAGTCAAAGCTTTGAAAAATTTCACATTTATGGCTTTTATTTCCATGTTTTTTCTGTACATTTGGAAACAAATTATGTTTGTTTGTTTGTTTGTTTGTTTGTTTTTAATTTTTCTTCTTGGCATATGGGACTTAAAGCACCACAAGGAAGTTTCTCACCACAAGAAACAAAAGTGGAGAGCCAGGATTCATGAATTCCTTCAAAGGTACATCAGATAAGAGCCACTTTATACTTCTGTCTAATGTGCTTTCCTTCTAAAGATCTTTCAGTGCTTCACAGATATTAATGAAAAGATCTTCTCCCAAACAAAAGACCTCAGGCATAGAAAAATTAAGCCTGTACATTTGAAAGAGGTCTCTGTTTTGGGTTACCTCCATTTTTGGATACTCATCTTGGGCTGTAATTTTTAAGTGCTACATACAGTGCACTTCAAAAGGTGACCAAATGTCTTTTCCCAGCATTTTTCATCTTTGCCATTGAATTACCCTTCAGAGAGTGAGAGAAATAGGAATTGGAGGAAAGTTTTTGCGACCAAGCTGTATATGACCTTCCGATAAATACATGCATCAAATTACTTGTAAAGAAATGAATGGAGGAAATAAATAACCTTCATGAATAGAGTAAAGGAAGCTATGTTCTGCTGTGACAGCTGATGAGCAGGCTGGTGAGCACAAAAGGGGTCTAACTTCACTGAATAAATTATTTTCTTCAATTTAATACCCAGCCAAAGAAAGGAAAGGAGAAAAATGGTGCAACTTTAAAAGAGATCAAATGCGGTTATTTAAATGTTTGATGTTCAGTAATGAAAACTGTTTACCTTCATAATTGTATATTAGCAGCTAATAAAGGCAATAGATACAGTAGTTTAAAAGTAATAAAATCAACAACAAAGTGTATTTAATTTTAAATTGAATTGCAAGCAAATGGGTGTCCTAATGAACCCCTGTGTCAATGCAACTCTAACCAAATTAAGTGAAATTATTTCTATCATGAGAAACTAAGTAAGTACGAAGTTCCAAACAACTTTTCTCCTTGAGAAGAATGCTTTAACATCTCCGATGTTTCAGGTCTATGAATTAGCTAGTGCCATTCATTCACCTTCTGTTACTTCCATTTAGGACAGCTAGACACAAGTGGACTTAACAGAAGCTCAAGGACAAAAGTTCAGAGGTGGTTGGCCTTGTGCTTCTTGTATTCAGTCCTTAGCACTGGAATATTGTCCTTATTTCTCATCGGTCCTGGCTTGGGCAAAATTTAAACAACAAAATAAAAATATATATAGGCAAGGTCTGAGTAGAATAGAAACTGATTTGTAGCAATGTGCCAGGATCTTGGAGACAGGAGTATCTGTTTCTGAAGAGGGGAATGTGTTACCTAACTAGCACATGCATGACTCTAGGATGCTTACTATGATTGCATAGTAAGGCTCTGTAATTTCCTTGATAAGAACTATGTTAATTTTTAAAAATGCAGAGTCTTCTCAGATCATCACCTAGCATGCAAAGGAGGAAAATGGGAATGAAAAAGGAGTGCTTGAGGAATGCTTCAGAAGCGCAGTCCAGGGAAAAGTTGGTTTTGAGTCTCGATTTTTTTTTTTTTTACCTGAGCACCAAGTTATAGCATTTTCTTTTGTGACTAAAAACTTCACTCAGTACATTGCTTGGCAAATTAAGAGAGCCTATTTTCTGATGCCTGTGTTGTATATACCCAAGCTAATCCTGCATTGCAACCTTACCTGATGCAGTGATTTCTCCTTGGCTCTATCTGACCCCTCTCAGTATGCTGCAGGCAGCTCCCTTGACCTGCAGCATGGCACATGGCTGGCCCTCAGCCATGAACAGCCTACTCAACCTCCAGCTTCTGAGAGCCACCATGTCCTTCTCTGTGCCTGCCCAACCTCCACTTGCAAGTGTGGCTGGAGCATTACCAGCACTGGTGTGACCAACTGACCCTCTCTGGCCTCTTAAAACACGTTGTGGAAGCAAGAGCTGATGTGTTTTGAAGCCAGCAGGACATCTAGAGATGTTTTTACTTAGGGTCAATAAGATTTAGATACTGATGCCCTGTAGGGACAGAGGAATTACTCATGGTTCTGTGTCTGTTGATGGGTGGGATGGGATTGCCAAACCATACATTTTTACAGTGCTTATTGTAAATGTCTTAGTTTTGCATTTGCTCCTGCTGTGTGCTGGAAAAATCATTTTCTCCATAGGGTACTGTGCCTTTTGTGTATCCTGTGCACTAAGCAGGGCAGCATTGGAAGTGCAGGGCTATTCTTGCACTATTTGCTGCCTTCTGTGTTGCTACACTGACCTCTCTTGAAAAAAACCACAAAAAAACCCAACAACTTTGAGTTGATATAATTACCCCCAAAACACTTTAAGTACACAAGAAGTTAACATATGAATGACAAGGAAGGTTTTGTGGTTCACGTATGGCTGAAAATTTGTGTATGTGCATGTATGCATATATATATGAGACAAATAATTTATATATTTAATTTTTTAGCTATAAAATACAATATTTTTGAAAATTTCTAAATTATATAAGATTATATATAAATTTATAAGGTTTTTTGGGTAGGACAAACAAACAAAAAAAGTAAGATTTTGTATACATAATTATTTTTTTTCCTGTGATTAAAGCAATCTTGATACCCCAAGGTATCAATGGTTTCCAAAAACCTGTCCAAGTTTATTGAAGTTGTCAATCAGTCCTCAAAGTGTCGGCAGAGGCAATGGCTTCCTACTTTATTCTCAACCTAGATTCTGAACCCCAATGCCAAACAGATCTGATTATAGACAGGCATTGAAACTTCAGGTTCCTTATGTCAACCCATGGAACAGACTGACAGATATTGGTCTTGTTATTTTTTTATGCTGCTTTTTGAAGCCTAGCCATTTCTCTGCTTTAGCACACTGTTGTTTCTCCTGGGTGCCCTGCAAGTCTTAGGATATGTTCAAGGAAAACATCAAACTGATGTATTTCCAACAAGTGCTTTCTGTATATGCCCTGTAGTTCATTTCTTTTCTGTTCTTCTTCCCATTCTAACTTCTGCAGACTGGGAAATCAGCCACTGAAAACAGAAGAGAACGGAGGTGAAGAAGAAATGGTAGCCAGCTTTGGTAACCTTGCAAGTGTGAATACTGGATTAAATGGAGCAGCAGCAGGACCTTGCAAGAAGGTGAGGTTCTCCATGAGTGCTTTTTTCTCTGATGTGAACTGTAAAATGACTTGGATCAACTGCAATGCTTTTTTCTTTTTCTCTTTTTTTTCTCTTTCTTTCTTTCTTTCTCTTTTCATAGTTTAAGAGGATAGAATTTAGCAGGTTTCAAAATATGCTTTCCAGCAAAAGTAACCATATGCTTAAAGAGAATGTCTAAAGCTATTAATGATGAATCATTTGGGCATGGCAAGAGTTCTTCAAAACAGTTTGTCAGCGCTGGCCAAGCAAAGTCTTTCAGCAGGAGATGAGACAGCTATGCCACCATGCAAATGAGACAGGCTTGAAATATGATGAATCTTCTATCTCCTTTTCCTACTCGACTGACACTCGCTTTGAGGAAGGTTGTAAATGCAAGAGAGATTGTGGTATAATTCCTCAGACTGGCGTTTCTGCCCCCCAGTCACTATTCGATTATCTTCCAAATTGCTGTGTTTCAGAGAGATAAAGATTTTTTATGGCTTGCTGACTTGAAACAACCAGAAGAGCCAGAAAAGAGATGGCTAACCGGCCATGCATAGTAATTCCATTGGTAAATGACAAAATCTTTGTTTGTATGACATTTCCAAAATTACTACAGAAGATGAATCTAAAATACAAAATGTCACATTTGGCATGCAAAACTATCACAATATATTTCAGTATAAAATTCATAGAGGCGTTTAATTTAGAATGTGTTTAATAACGAAGGCTGCCTGCATCAGTAATCCTGCCTTGAGGTTTAAAAAGATTGTCTTATTTATTCACATAATGTTAATTTTTTTTATATATGATTCAGAAATCAAAAATATTAAGGTTAAATCTTCATTGTTAATTAAGATTTTCTAATTAAGCTGAAAATAATTGTCATTCAGATTAGTTGTTAAGTATGGTTTGTGTTGAGAAACAAAAGAAGTTTAACAAATTCAGCTGTTTATTTAACTGCTTAATTTAATTCCAGAAGCTTTCTATCTATATGGAAATATGCTATCTCTTCCAAAATAAACCCAAGACAGGATTAAAGAAGAGATTATTAGCTACTGTAGGCTTAAACTGTGAGACCACTAAACCTAGTAGTTAAGGTAGCCATGTGATTCTGAAGTGTGGGTTCTTGTATCCAATTGCAATAAAAGAAGAAGACCTGTCACTAGCCTTTTCTCCAAATAACAGAAGAAATTGATTTCTTGGGGAAAAGAGGAGCTGCACTGCTGATTTTAAGCACTAAATACATAGTTATTGTAGAAACAATTTTATCCATTCAAGTCAACGCTGGAGCCTAACTGGGATTCCCTGTTGTGCGCCTGACCCTACATTTGGACAGCGCTGAAGTATCTTCTGAGGTAGTGGGACAGACCTTACGCCATTAGGTTGTGTAAGGATTGCACCGTTGTGTCTGTCCCCCACAGCCAAGCCCCACACTGAGAAGCTGAGCACACAAGGAAAGCACCAGAAAAGCTTTTCTAGTATACAGCATTCATTTCATACTAAACATTCTGTAACTCAGACAACATCTTGTCAACAGCTAGCAGCAGATGTTTCCTTTTGTCTGGACTTGGAGCAAAGGTGCCTGTAGGGAGCTGTTATTAAACTCAACACGTGTTGCGCTTTGATTACTATTTTTAAGAGAATCTGATTATATGATAATCAGAAGGTGAAAGGATAGTCTGCATCTTGCACAGCACTAATAGCTTTGGCAAGGCTAATAATTAGTATAAAAACATGGCCTGCCCTGTCTTTCACTCTGTGCCTGCAGCCTGCTCGTCACATCAAATATTGTGCTGTCTAGCAAAGCACACTATATTTTTGAAGGTATTGTCTTCCAGTTAATTCTGCCTTATTATTGCCAACTATTATCTTCTGGTGTCATACTTCACCGGCTCTACCTGTCCTCCAAGGATGCTCAACATTTTATGAGTAGTATTTGTACTGCTTTTTTCATCTGTCATCTCTATGACTTTTGACCTCCCTAATTGCAGATACTTGGCTAGCAATAAGTAATTGCAGGTTGAACAAGAAACTTGTTGTCTGTTTTTCAGTGGTTATTTTCTGGAAGAAATTTGTTCTTGCTAATTGTATGGTTAAAGTCAGCTCAGCCCAGGTCAGTAACTCGGAGCCTTCTCCCTAGGTTGACTACTCCAGGAAGCCTCAGTCAATAGAAATTCACTTCAAATGCCTGAGGGGAGTCAAAGATAAGGTCCCTAAAGGCCACTACACTCTCAAAGTTTCTGTTCTCAGCCGCTTAGGTGGTGACTTGCTGGAGAGGCCTGAACTGAAGGAGGAGCCTCAGGCCAGAACAACACAGCCTGTTACTCATGGTGGAAACTTCTACAACACTGAAATCTACTTTGGACAAAGTATCCAGACAGTAAGCAACACTTCATAAATATGCTCACTTTGCTTTGAAAGTTAAAACACATCCACTCTTTCTCCTTTAGGCTTATATATTTAATGCATTCCATCATGTTAATAATTTATTTAATATTTTAAGGTGCAATTTAGGAAGGTGCAATTTTTTTCCCCCAAGGTTAACCCTCATCACTCACTCTAAAAGTGCCAAATATATGCTACATCATACAGTGTTGTCAGCTAATTTTAAATTTTACTTTTATTCTCTCTTATCTATGCAGCTTGTCAGCTATGTAATTTGATTTCTGTAAAGTAGCTTTAGAATAATAAATGAACGAGTGGGTGTTTATAAACACATGAATGCCCAAATCCTTTTGTGAGTTTTTAGCTCCATTGACCCCCATTTGCCAAAAAAGCAGCATTTGGATTATTTTGGAAGGAGCCCAAACACTTGAGGCTCTATTCTGTCTTTTGCGACTGAGGCACACATATTTTCCTGCCTAAGCATGCTGTGCATGGCAGGATTGTTGTGTGTCAGTTGCTCACTGTTGTAGCTAATGCCTAGTGCTGGTTGAAACACTGGTCTCAGATAAACTCTCTGGCACATGAAAGCTTCTTTACGGTTTGAAAAACAATCTTCATCTCTCTCAGTGCGGTGGGGTTTTTTTTGTGTGTGTTATGAAGCATTGGTAGAATGGCGAGTCTTTTCTGCTTTCAATCGTTTATTTTCTGCTATGACCCCAATGGTAGTTTTCCTCCTCCATACCTTCTGTTGTCCAAAGTGCTGTGTAGGTACAGAACAGACAGGCAGTCCTTATCCCAAAGAGCTTTGAGATAAAGCAACTTTTATTTACGCCACTGATGCTTTCAGTTACTTGTAGATAGGTCGTTTCAGATGCTGGGTTTGTGATTTATAAAGTGCTACTAAGTCACATTTTCTGCTTTTTAGTTGTTTATCACCTGTATTAGATAATGAACAATGTCTGTAATACAACTATGGGTGTGAATCACATATATAGAGTGGGAAACTGTGAATGTGACTTTCACATGATGTTAAAATAAATACATGCATCTGTCAGAGAAATCACTGAGCTGTGATTCCTTCCTAGGCAGGATGTGTGCATCCAGGTTACTTTCCCTGGAGGTGAAGTATTGTCTTGAAGGAGAAGACTGGACAGTATGACTGAATGTTTCTCCTATGTTTTTGCCACTGTTTTGCATTTGTAAATTTGCTTTAAAGTTCTCTTGGGTCTCACAGGGAGCATTTGATTAGCCTCTTCACCAAACTTCATTTTTAGTCTAGTGAACCAGTGTGCAGGTCTCGGGCAAGTTCACTTAAAATACAGGACCAGGAGAAGCTGGATTAAATGACCTGATAATTCCCTGTCTTCGTTACTCTATAATGGACAACAAAAGTTAATGTTGTAATTTTAGCGAACCTTCTCCACTAGCTCATTTTGAAGACATAGGATGTATTGTACCCTGTATGATTCTACCTTTCTGCTCTTCCACCTTGGTATTGGTGCACAACCTTAAGATATGTTTCAGAAGAAACCTTTGGGGTCTGTGCTGAGATGAGGTAAATTTTAGGCTTCAGATGGTTAACATCTACCAGAAATCTTAGGGTAAGTAGTGAAGTCTTAATGGTGAGCTTCACATGAGCATCTGGTTTTGAACACAGCCTAATATACAACACTACTGCCCTGGGATATATTATGGGGTGGGAAATAGAAGTGCTCACAAATGCAGAATATGCTTTTGTTTTCATTGGTTAGAATAATGATAGGAGTTCAGTGTAAACATGGTGAAAATGAAGACATGCATGCTTGATATTGAAGGAAAGCTCAATTTTAACTAATATATTAGAGAAATTGTTCCAGAACACTACATCCTTCCAAAAATAATAACCCTGTCATGTCCGCAAAGTTGGTGTCAGCGTGGGTTACCTGCTGCGTACAGAAAGTGCTGGTCATGTAAGTTAGATCTGCCTCAGGGCTAGTCTGACTTGCACACCCGACCTTTCAAAAATGTTTTCTGTTCATTAATCAATGTTCTTTGCTCCAGCTTGCCAGTTTCCCTTCTTTCCGCTCCTTCATTGTCCTCCCTTTTAGTTTGTCAACCTACCTCCCCAATAACCTCTGACTACTTACTAGACAGTGGCTCCTAATAGCTTCAGTTGAATTTTATTTGTCTTTCAGTAAGGCCAGACAACCAAACGAGGAAATATTTTTTTTTTTCTTAAATTATGCTGAATGAAACCTGTATGAATGCTTTGGATTGTGATAAAATGCAATTGCTGTTTCAAGTGACTGTTTACCATTTTAGGCATAGCTACAAATGGCATGATCTGAAGGGAACTTTAGTTTTAGACTCATTATTTCTAGGATATTTGTACATATTTAGTTTATGCAAATGGACTTTAGGCTTTGATAGGTAAAGTCTGCGTGACTGCATCATCTTTACACTAGAAGGAGAATTTTACTGGTATAACTTCCTTATTTCTGTTTCATGGTGGCTAAGATCCTATTATAGATAAGACCTAAGTAGACAGTAAACACTTTTTTTTCCCAGTGTTTTTAAGGCAGTGTTTTATTCTGTAGGATTATGTTCAAGTGTTAGCAAGTCCAGATTACATTTTTCATCTTAATGATGACTTGAATAGCACAAATGAGTTCCAGTATGCAAAAGTTTAATTTTACACAGAAAAAGAAAGTATTTTGGGTTTTATCTTGCCAGCTTTTCTTAGTTAGTTCAGTAGACATTAAAAATATTAAATTGTTCTATGAAACAATTACAACAATAAGATAAACCCCACACTTTTCAGAGTCAAAATATTCATTGGCTTCAATGGAATAAAAGAATGTGGCAAAAAAGCTTCTCATCTTTTTAAAAAAATTGTTTCAGCTATAATTTCAATTATCAGGACCAAAATATTGTGTTGTACATTGCCAACTTTTTCTACAGGGAAGGAACCCTTAAGGAAGATGTTTTTATTTCCTCTTTTTTGCAACAAATTAAAAATATTTCCCAAACACTTTTCAGGAAAAAATATTACCTGTTAGAAAGTGAGTTTTTATTCAGGATGGGAAGTTCAGACAGGAAATTTTCAGCTGTTGTGAAGAGCACTACAAGCCAATGAGACTACCTGCAAGTGACATTTAAAAAGTATTCATTATGCTGTACAGTCACCTGGGAAGTCAGTCCAATATTGCTGAGCAGAAATAGGGACAATTTTGTCAGTATTGGGCTAACCCAAACTGCTTTTTAATCCTGGTCCAGTTGCACCCATTTGGCATCAGTCCTTATTCTGTGAGAGCCTTTCAAAACTGGCACTTTAGCAAAAAAAGTGTGAGGTCCAGAAGCATGTGAGCACTGGTGCTACACATTTTCCCCAATATGCCTGGAACTTGGGACAGTACTAAATCTGTTCATATGCGTGAAAAGACATCATTGCTGACAGCACAGTTCACAGAACTGAAGATTTTTGAAGAGTATATCAACTGGTTAATATTTATGTATCAGTGTGGCAAGGTACTAGCAATATTATAACAGTAGCTGGGCACCATTTTGTTTTACTTGAGGGAAATTCAATATGAATAAAACAGCAACTTTTCAAACATGACATTTAATCCACTCATGTAAATCATACCAGGAGATCTATTATTCATTATTAAAAGGGCACCATATTTTTATTACACTGAAAATGAAACACAAATGCTGTGAAAAATTTAGTGCCTTTTCCTGAAGTTTCAGGACACTTATCATGTAGTCATCTAGCAGGGGCTGACACTCATTTTAAAATATAGCTACAAAATTAATAAATTTGAACTCTTTTGCTTGGAAAAAGAGGATGTTCTATTTCACTGAATGAAATGGATTTATTTTTTATTTAAGGCTTCCTAAATACTTCTGATGGCAAAGTACTTTGGTAATGTTCACATTTGGATTCAGATATACAATGAATAAAGTTCATATCTTTGTTGTTATTAGTCATTTCCAGCATTTTCTTCCCTGAAGTGCATTTTGAAAACTACATCTATCAGAAACTGATTAACATGACCTAAGGTATTAATTCTTAAAATATGATGAAACAAACAGTTTCAAGGACATTATTTTCTGTATGTCAGCAGCTGTCTAAGGTCTGTGATGCTTTTAATAATTACAAAACAAGGTATCATTAACAAAAGTAGACCACAAACTTTCTGCTCCTCATGTGCTCCCCCTCTACCATTTATTTTATTATTGAGTGAAATGCTGGCATAAATGAAGAACATCTAGCTCTAGGACACATTTTTAGGACATAATATAAGAGTTTGATACAATATAAAAAAAAGATAATGCTTGGCAGTGCCAGAGGACTTTCAGAATGAGAGCCACTTATGTTTTCCCTGAATGCAAGTGTTTGTAGTTGGGATGATAAGATGCTACATGAACCTTTCAGTAAATTGAAGAACTAAGCTTATACAGATGCTTGTATTTATTGGAAGACTTCAGGTTTGATTCCCACCCCCCCCTCCCCCCCCCAGCAGGAACATGTACTTATTACTACTCCTATTTTATTTATCTGAGTTTGTTTGGGGTCTGGTCTTCAATTGCCATTTGCTAAATGTCTCTCTGCAACAGCTCCTCAAAATAGAGCAATTCTATTCTCAGAGCAATTCTATTCCAGCTGCGTCACACCCCTGTGCCACTGTGCCATCCTGGGGGATAGACCTCTGTGGTAAGCCACCAGCAGCCCTGGGACTGGTCACCACCTATACTGTGGGGCCACGGGCCCCATGCTGTTTGGACTGGCTGCTGTTCCTTCCATAGTGCTCTGCTCCCCAAGTGGACATGAGTCTGTCTTCTTGCTGTGCACACAGCAGAAAGCATCAGAAGGACCTGCTTTGGCCCAGTGCCATGTTTTGCTCATATCCTGTTCCATTCAAGAGCTGCAGCAAGGTAGTATCTCTGGAGACCTGTGCTGCCCATAGATGGACTTCCCAAATGTGGATGGCTCCATTTCCACCAATGTGTGAAGACTCTGAGGGATTCATTAAGTCTGGTGTGCTTTCATTTCAAAGCTATTACATATTAGAATCTATTGTGTCTACCTTATTTAGTATCATGTAATTGATTTACATATTCAAAAGGTCACTACTTATCCCAGGTTTTGTTTTTGGTAAATTGGAGTTATTTTTCATACGTTGTCTAGTCATTGTGCTCCAGTGAAGGAGTTCTTGGAAACACCTGCTGGAAGGTACTATGAATGCTCTGTCAGCTTATACCAATACATACTGCCCAAAAACCTCAGAAATGTGACCCCCTTTATAATGCATCATATCTGACTAGAGTAAGGTATGTAGTCTGCTTTGGAAAATCTAGCAGACATATGTTAAAAATCAGGAGTGTCTGGGGACAGCCTTTAATTCTGGACCACTCCATGTCTTATTCCCTAACTAATTGCAAATTATATCTGTAAGAGACCTTGACTTGAGTTGTAGGATACAATAGCTGTACAAAAGTCATATATTATCTGGGGCAAATCAACAGGAAGGCAGAATGCAGCCTCTGCCTGTATCCTTAACTCCGAGTGAACTCTAAACAACAGAGAACACCAAGTACAAGATAAATCCCTGCTCAAACAAAAAATTCAGTGATTGGAAAAAAGGAGCAGCTCCATGACTCACTAGAGATGACAGTGTGGAACTGTGCAAAAGGGACCTACACTGTGTTTTAGTTCATATCTGCAAGTCATGGGAGTCAGCAAAACACCCTCAGAAGATGCTTTAATTTTTTTGCTTTAACATATCTGGTTTTAAAGCATTTCGCATTTAAAATTAATAATGTGTGAACTTAGGATCACCAGGGTAATTGCAAGGCTGTACTACAGAAATGGGAAGAGTACATTATGCCACCAAAGGAAAAAAAGTGATCCTGTTTAAACACTCAGTATTTTAGCAGGGCACACAAGGAAAAAGGGATTTGTTCTCAGGAGTCAGTCTTCCTATTTCTTTGCTGGACAGTGGTAGCTGAGCCCCTGGAAAGAGAGCAGAGCCTAACCACGTCTGGACCATCCAGGAAATGCTGAAGAAGCATGAAGCATTGGCACAGCTTCCCTGGTGAAGTGAATATTGCTGCATTCCTGGTTGGACCAAAATTTACGAATTAAGAGGTTTCTACAGAAGGTCTGATGGGGAATCCAGAACAGCATCAAGAAAGAGACATGAGATGGAGCTGCTGGTAGAGCAAAAAGGAGAGGAAAGCTACCTGTTCCTCCTCTGGAGCCTGGGGCAGGCAAAATGACACTTCTGCATGATTCAGCCCTGCATGCCAAATGAACCACGCCTTCGTGAGACTCCTTGGCTCTGAGTGGTTTCTGGGCAAAGCACATGGCCTCTTGACACAAAATAAATAAACTCTACTGTTTTGTGTCTGTGCCCTACGTTATCCTAGGAAATTCATGCTCTGATCATGCTGAAATCAGTCTCAGGAATAAATAAGTGAGATGGAAGTGGCAGGAGAAGGAACTTTTTTCCCACTTTCCTCTTACAAAGACAGTTTCTCCCTTGCAGGATGAGGTCAGAATCCACTCAGGCCAGCATTATATCACCAGAAGCATTCAGGGAGGCTGGAGCTCGCTGTACCATACATTACTACTCCCTGCTGGTCCAAGAACAGAAAAGAATTAGCAGCAGATGTGCCAGGACAATTAGCAACAGATGCAGAGGCTAAAGCTCACAGAACACAAACATTATTCCCCTGTATTTGAGAAGATAAAAAGCCAGACTCTGGTCCTCTGGTGTAAGGTAGTTGTGCTGCATGTGATGCTGCTGGAGGCAACTAAGGCCTGAATTATGTCTCCTGGAGGAAAGGAAGGCAGTGGTGAATCATCACTGCTCTGGTAGCATGGGAGAGGGCAGGTGTTTCCAGTGGGGCACTTGTTGCAAATCTGGGAAGACACTGGGGGGATTTGGCACAGTATGACAGGAGGAATCCTTCTCTCTGACACTGAAAGTAGTGAATACATTGCCTGCTTACAAGTACTGCTGTCCTGTGCTCCAGGGGGATCATCTATGAGCCTGAGCTTGTGTGCTGAGGCCCAACAGCTTCTGATCTATACTCTGCTGCTGTCAGGGAGGCTGGGTCACAGGAAAGGTGGTGGTCCTGCATAAAGGCTGAAGGAGATCTGCAAGCTGCAGGGAGAGGAGTCAGGGAGAGGAGTCATTTGACTTATGTCAGACTTGAAAGGTCTGTTCTCTCTTTCCAAAAATAGGGAAAGGAAAAAAAAAAAAAGGTGGGGAAATAAATGATATTGCACTGTATGGCCCTTCTCTGATTTGTGTGTTATTTTGTATTCAGTTACCTGTTCAAAGACAGGCAGTGATGGAAAGCTGGGGAAATAAGTTTTCAGCTATTCCAGGACATTCTGATGATAGATAGGGACTTTTGGAAAACCATAATAACATGATATTTTACTTTTACTTCAGTCCATGTTTCTATTTCCTCCCCTCTGGCCTTTTATAAATTTCAAAGTTACACAACACTTCCTAAGAATGCCCTTCCCTCTGCCTTTATGCTGGCCTTGAACGTAAACAGGGACAGCTTGAAATATGGTTGTGAAAGCTTCACCTTATTTTGGCAATAACAGCCTGATCTCCAGCACTACTTATTTTACACAGTGAATTAATTTTTTGTTTGTTAATGATGGGATCTGCTTCCTATATAAAAGGTTTTCTACCTGCGTTTTACACTACTGAAATTCATGTGCTGTGGTTTTCATAATCAGAAGTGATGAACCATTAATTTATATTGTATTTTTCAATATTTTTCTATATAATAAGTAAGTATTGAATTCTCTTTGCATATTTTAATTAAATTTAATATATTTGAGCTGCAGTGGTCAAATTTTTGTGTAATGTGAATTAAGTAATGTAACTTTTATTCTTTTCTTTCTTTACTGAAAACATTTGAAGGTGCAGAGAAGAGAAGCAAAAGTTTATCTCTTCTCTGACAAGGTTAAAGCCCAAGAGTAAGTCAATGAAAAAACACCAAAACCTCACACTGGATCTGTTTATTGAAATATTCAAATAGAATTCATTCTCTCTATGATTTCTTTGTTGAAACTATGGTGGCATATGGGGAAGTAAGATATATTACAATAAAACTGATATAAAACAGTTGAATTCAGAATTAGTGGCAAGAGATAATTTTAGTTTACTATGATTTAATTCAATTAAATGAAACACTGCTAACTGCAGACTAAGAAGAATTACTTGTGCCTGTGCAGGCACACACAAGTATTGTTTATTCTCTGCTGCATCTCTCTTTGCAGAAGATATTACACCAGTAAAGAGTGGGTGCTTGATTCTTTCATAGCACTGTAAAAGTCTATATACCTCACAGACCTCAGTGGAAATTTTACCTGAGCAATGAGAAACACTGAGCTAAGGTGTTGGAGAGTAGACCCTTTAAAACCCAGGAGTCTGTCCTTATCTAGTATGCTCCCTTTGAACATCAGCAGTTTTGGTGCAGGCTTGTGGACTAACTTATCCAATAGTGCCTCAAATGAGGTTACCTCCAGCAGGAAAAATGTAACTGCCAATTTCATTTTTTTTCTTCAGAAACCAAACAATCCATCAAAACAAACTGGTCAGTTTGAGCTGCCTGTGCCTTGCCTATCCCAGGAACTGCTCTGAGTCTCTTGAGGAAGAGCAATTACTGATCCCCATCCTCCTCCTGTATCCACCTAAGGTGTTCCCTTCCCTGTACCAGAGCATAACAGCCCAAAGCCACAGAGGCACACAGGCATTCAAGGACTGTGGGTTTCAATAGGAGCTATGTGCCTAAATGCTTTTGTGCATCTATGCCTACAGGCTGTGCTGGCTGTGCCCCAAATCCCAGCTCCCAGGCTCACTGCCTAGGAGGAGGCTAATGAAGGGCAGGTGGCACAAGACCGAGCTCCTTCCCTGGGCTGTCTGACCCTGCAGCTGTGGGACAGTGAGCTGTGACGGAGATGAGTGTTCATTGTGGCAAAGGGAAAAGGTTTAGCATGGATGCTGAAAGGACCTGCCTCCTTTTTGAAACTCTCCTGCTTCAGCCTGGCTATCCCTTCCTAGCCAGCAGTTCCTCCCGTATAAATCACACTCCCAGCGCCCAATAGGATGGAAATGAAAGCCCACAGGCAACTGCATGAATGCTTGGCATGATAGCATAGAGTAACAGACAGAGACTTGGCCAGGATTTTTGTATGGATCCAACAGAAAGAAATTTCTTACTTGATAGGTATGTTTTATTTGACCATGTAGGCTGAGATGTATGATACTGTCCTACCTGGGTTAGACATCCACTGTTCATGCATAAGGACTCCCAGAATGATAGTCCTTACAACCTCAGACCTTCTAGCAGACAGGTGTGTTATAAAATCCTTGTTTATATTTTGTCATTATGTGTTTCTGTCATGGCATGGTTTAAGGACCAGCTCCTGTAAACTGTAAACAAATGGGTGCTTTCAGTCCCAAAGAGTGAGTCTGCAGTCTAGGTCCAAGATAAGGGCTTACAGCAAATGAAGAATAACTGTGAGCTGGAAACAAAGAAATAAATTTTTAATAATCATGATGATTACCCTTACACATCTGCTTGACCACTGCCTGTTTATAGGCAGGCTAGCAGAACATGTACTGTTGAGTTATTCTTAAGAGTAGAGTAAGTCTGGGAAATAAGGGAGAAACCAAAATGTATGTTGTGATGCAGCAGTAATTTCATCTGCTAATGCTTTGGGATTGTTTGATAATGCAGGTAACTGTCTTTGATCACAGTGTTGTAACCATCACCTTTAATTTGTAGCATAGAGGTTACTATCTAGCACCCAGCTAGCCAAATGAAATGTATGGCTTGATTAAGGATCTCTTTTGTCAGTAATTTGTGCCTAATGTTTTTAGCTTTCCCACGGGCCGTTACAGAAAATGGTAAATCTGGTTTAAATGAAACCTGATACTGTTAATGGTTTAATAGCAGCTGCCACAGGGTTATGGCATTTTTCAACAGATGCTTCTGTTTCATTGTAAGCCTACACTAAGTCTTAGAATATATTTACATAATTAATATAAAGTACACCTACATAATAAGGAAAATATTTATAATTTTAAAAGATTTCCCTTAATGACTTCCTCTCTCTTGCCATTATCTAATCCCAATATATAACTCAAAACAGGAAAGCATATTATTAAAAATAATAATTTATATTCACTTCTTCCAAAAAGGTACAGAATGCAGCACAACCATGAACACTTATCATCTCCTAACATGGCAGTTATTGGTATGGTGAAATTCCTTGGTTGCTTCAGAAAAAGAGAGAAAAAGCTTGGCTGCACTTGGATTATGCTAATTACCTTGCTGTTCAATAATGAGTATAAAAGAAGTGATGCTTGTATTTAAATATACACATTGAGAAAGAGCTGTGTTGGGGTGTGTACTTACATACAGAAATATTTGAAGCAGTACAGATTTCTGACTGGTTGTTGACTGCAGAATGTCATCTTGATTGAGGAAATTCCTGCTAATTTAAGAAGACTTGGGCATTTTAGGCTTTTCATAGTTGGCGATTGTTTTGCTTTGATGTCTTCTACTTGGAGGTCTTATTCTCAAGTTTCAAAAAGTACAGAGGGTATATCCTACTGGACACTCCAAGTCAAAATATGCCCTTGAATATTTCAGACTTCTGCAGTTCACAGGGAGGAGAGCAGGAGAAAAGGCTCCTCTTTCTCTACCTTGGCTGGAAAGCAAGGTAATATCGAGCAGGCAAGTGTACCAAGGCATTTGCTACCATGAACTGTGAGGACTGAAACAGGAACAATAAAATGTGAAAAACATTCAAATAACAGAACACTGTCTTTATTAAAGAAGAATCCAAGGTTGGATTTAAGAGATTAGGCAGTTCCAGTTCTCTCAGGAGAATGTGTAGGAATAGTGGTGAAGCAGATATTTTGCTGTGTGAGAGGCGTAGCTGATGTATTTGTTCCCCTTGTCTCCGGGTGACTACCCTTCATAGCTGTTAGCCTGGGTATGATGGTAGTCATATTCCATGATCTAGCTTTTGTATGGTTTGGTTTTATTTCCTTTTATTTCTCCTTTTGAATGTATTAGGACTGTTCAACGGGACTGGGTCAACCCTCACCTTAATTAAAGAAAACAGTTAAAACTGTGGCATAGAACCAGATTACTTTTTCTTTGTGCTTACCCTCCTTCCTTCTCTACCTGCCAAAAGCTTACAGACAGATTTACATAACTTCATATTACTTCAGGGTGTTTCTTCACAACTAGTTTTTCACTTTGCCATGGGAACACAATTGCCCTAGAGCCCTAAGCTCTTCCACAGTTCCAAAACACTCAGAAGAATATCTCTACCTATCTGATGGAAAGTGTAAACAGTGTTTGCCAGCCTTTGGTATGCTGAGAGTTTTTTACCTCAAAATGCTTTTTGACCCTACACTGAGGTTCACATAGTTTGCAATAAGAGCTTTGATTCAAAGGAGGAAGGCTATTGTGTACCAACATTATTCCCAGAACTGGGTGGAGAAGAGTTTGTGACTCAGTGAGGTGAAAGTCTACAAGTATTCTCACTGGGTATTTGGATGAGGTCTCCAAAGTTGCTACAAGACAAATCCAGTAGTGAGTCTCAGCAAGCCCTCACAGGGACACTTCAGATTTCCAAGATGGTTTGTCACTCTGTCCTAAAGTTTTCTAGTGGTAATGTTTTTACACCACTGGTAAATAAAGACAGAAAATGAATGCTTTCAGGAAGCCAAGGGGAAAACAAAGAAATCACAAAATTAACAATCAAAAAAGCACAGCATTTTTTTTCAGAGTGGATAATTGTTCAAATACATGACTTACTGCAAAGAGAAGAGTTGTTAATTGTTTTTGCATGCAAAATTGGTTCAAAGGTATGAAGTCTGTAGAGCTTCATATAATAAAAGAAAGTCAGTTCCCTTGTGATGTTTTTGTAACTAATAAATCTTTTTCTCCTTCTTTGCTAGGTTCTACCACATAGAAAAGCTATGAAGCCAGGAATGATATTCCTCTTTGAACTTTTCCTTCTTCGTGGGACCTATGCTTGGATTGATCAAGAAGTAGGATGGGGAGCTTTTCCCTTATGTGATAATAATTTTAATGTTTTGGAGGGAAAATTTAAATGTCCCTTCCTGAGAGGACATTATGACCCTAAAGTTGACCGATTCAAAAAGATTGAAAACTTTATTTCTCAAGACTTGGATCATTGGTTATGCAATCTCTACTTTCAGGTTTGTATTTAAAAAAAATAGTCCTGTTTGTTTAGTCACTGTTACTCAGAAGAGATTCTGATTCCTTCTGTCACCCTTAAAAGAAATACTTGTCTTTCCAAAAAGAAGCTTCTCAGCCTGCCCAGTGAGTATTTAAATCACATGCACCTCCAACTTTTACATGAAATTAGTAGATATTTTGCAGCTTTGCAGCTGGATTTTAGGATTATTTAAAACATAAAAATATTTCTTGGAGTGCTGGGTAATTGGATCAAAAGTTCAAATTCCGAGTTGGACCCTACCACTAGTATATGTTAATTTCCTCCACAGTTTTACTGAATCACAGAGATGCTTTCACATGACTACAAGATAAAATAATATTGTTTATGATATTGTTTTACTTGTATGTGGGAGACCTCCACCTAGTAAGCACGGTTCTGTTGTGGTAGGAACCTTACTTTTGAACAGTTTTTGGACATAATTCAGATGTGACATTGTTTATATGTCTTTAGTGAAAATGGACCTGAAGTAAGAACTTCTCTCCAGGGGAAACTTTTTTCTGGATGCGCAAGTTAAGGTGTTTGTTGTAGCTGAAATATGTTCCTTCACTCGGAATCTTATCAAGATCTTAAACTTATACCTCTTTTATAGTCATATTTTGCTCAGGAAAAAATACCAAAACAGATGAATTTTGAAAGCATCTCAATTATAACGTGGGTTTACTTAATAAAGATTTTAGTTTTCAGTTTTCTTGTAGTGATGATTTGCATACAATCTGACTTTTGGGTCTACAAGAGTAAAAGAAAGTAAAAGTAACTTCAGAAACACATAAAGTGATAAGAATTTATACAACAAATATACCTAATATATGCTAGGAAAGCAAATGTCAGAAATCATAGAGCTGTGGTAAAAAAATAACCCAGAAGAGCGAAAATGATTGGGGAAGGAGGAGGTGAAGATTCCAAAGCTGCAAAATTAGTCTTTCAAATCAATGCATAAGGTGGGATGATTTAATAGTCCCACCTTATACAAATGTAATAGATTTAATAGGGTATCTATATTTTCCCATAAGATTCTGAAATTGAATTATGAGTCACCTCCCCCCCGCCTCCCTATTTACTGGGATGTCTGCTTTAGTCAGTAAGCATGGGGAAGACATACATGGTAAATTTATGTGGGAGAAAACTGTAATAAATGGACTAGGGAGAAACAAGAACTTCCTAAAATTCTCATAGCAACCTCTTGGACTTCTAGGGTTCATAAACTGTGTACAAACAAGTATGTTCTAGCTTAGTGGAACTCTCAACTGCTTTCTTTTAATTTTTTTTCCTCCTCACTTAATAGATAATTAAACTGCCACAGGATTCAGATAAGCAAAGCAAGTGTGATATGCATCTTCATCTCCCACCTGAACTTCACATATATTCAAGTGTTGCTGAAAAGAATGATGTCTCAGAGAAGATTGTACAGCCTGGATCACAAGGTGATGGATTCAAACTTTGATGTTTTTATTCAGGTTTTCTCTGGAGAAACCCACAGTTTAATTTCAGTGTTGGCTAGTCCTTGCTGATCTTGTTAAGCTAGATTTTTTTCTACATTCGGATGTGGGTCCAATATGTGTTGTAGCAGGAATACTCTGATTCTTTTTATTAGGGTGGTTTAACTTTGTTTCAGGTGTGAGCAATTTAAATAAGCCTCATTGCTAAGGATTAAACTTTCCATGCTTGCCTATGCTTAAGGCTGAATAACGCTTGGAATGTCACAGCAGTAACAGTTCAGCTGCTTATGGCACCGAGCTTATAGAAAGAGATAAAAAAAGGTACTTTTCTTTTGTCTATTGCTTGAAGAACTTTAGCACCTCCCTGGGCTACAACAGGGACTTCAAATTTGGCAGGGAGATAGTTCTGGCATCAGAGGCATGCCTTATGCTACTCCTATAAAATTCCATTAAGATTCAATCAAGTGGTAATCCATAGGAAAGACAATTATCATTTGCTTGTGCACAGCAGACCTCCTCAGAAGCTTTTTTAAAACAGCTGAATGTTCCTTTTAGACTGAGCATTCTTCCTGGCCTCTGTGAGCCTTCTGATGTAGATACACTGAAGACATAATTGACTATATTGCAATGGACTCACAAATGGCTCCTCTACTGTTAGAAATCCAGTAATGAGAAGAATGGCAGGACACTACTGTTGTTTTTTTTTGGTGTTTTTTTTTAAGCCTGTGGGATGTGACTGCCATGGACAAAAAGAATTCATTTTTCCTAAACAGATATTTCTATATTTTCTCTTGTTTAATGAACAAGGATGCAGTCAACCTACAGATTGTAGTGTATCTGTGAATATGATGTAAAGATCTGAAATAGAGACTTAGTTCTTCAGGACAGAGGTTCCTCAGTCATTTGAGAACAGTAGCAGTGATACACTGTAGATGGCATGGGAGGGAAACAAAAAAGAGTGTATTGCAAGGGAAGAAAGAGAACAGATAAGCAATAATCATTTAGCATAGTAAATGGGCAGCTCAGGTTGGAAGTAAAACATGAAAGCCAGTAGAAGTATTTTTCAGGCATTGAGTAATGATTTAGGAGACAAAGAAAATGAGGTTTGCCCTGAGACGCTTTTAGGCTAAGCAGCAATTGTACTGTGATCAAAAGACTTTTATAAAATCACCTTGAAACCAGAAGCATGGAGGTGTAAACATATACTGTGCTGTAAGGTCCTTTTTGTTGTCATTTATCTTCTAGATATCTGCCAAGGTGTTTTAAGGTGCAGCAAACCATGAATAGCAGATTCAAAAGATGGAGTTTCAGGCAACTCTTCTCAACAGTGAAAAATTATGGACAAACTCTTATTGAATCAGACTTGTTTGGTCCTACCATCAGTCTTCATATACATTTGGAAATGCACATAGAAGATGCAGATAAATAGGTCACGCTTTCTGGAAATACATGGAAAAACTCGTGATACACAGTTTGAAAAGTCAAGAAATATGTATTTTTAAGAACTGAGAAAGAGTATTAGTGTATGTCTTATTTTGCATGCAGACCTCTGAAATTTGCTGATAAGGTGATCATGGAAGATCTGCAATTTCCCTGCCAAACAGATTTGCACTAAAAAAAATTCTAGGAGTAATTTTTGATACTGTTTATATTTATTTATTTTTCATAGAGCCTTCTTTAAAGATATTATTAGCTGCCAATATCCCCCATGGGTTTGTTTTTTAATGTATCTATGCAGTGCTACAGTATGCTGTTTCTGCTGGTGATATGTTGCTAAGAGATTTAATAATGGGTAAACAAACACAACATGTGGTAATCCATTTCAAATTAAAAGTTTATTAAATGCTAGCTTGATGACTTTCTGGCTATTTACAATTAAAGGAACAAACCTTAGAGAACTGGAGATCACGTGTTGGAAATCACAACTTCAACATTTCCCACAGAAAAATGTGTTTATGATCTGTGGCAAGCTGTCGCACATTGATATGCCCTATAAATACAGTATTATATCTGTTAAACCAGCAAAAGCAGAGGGGGGGAAAGCTCTGTTAAAGTGGCATTAAGGTTGAGACACAAACCAGAGAAAGCAAGAACAGTCTAAATGAAGACGGGTGCTCTGTAACTCGCTCTACTGCAGTAGTCAAAATAGTGAGTGATCTTATATATCAATACCATATGTGGTGCTGCAAAATAGAGCAGGTTAGGAGATGGTGTTTTAACCTTCACTTCAAGTTTGTCTTGGTTTTAGAAGTTTAAGACAGAACCTTCATATTATTTCCATTAACTAACTCCAGGCTATGTTATTCTTCTAAACCACAGCTCTCTGTTGGGCTATGTATGGCTCTTCCCTGCTGCACAGGCTCTCTCCTCCAGAGTACAGTGCATGGGAATGCAACGTAATATCTCCCATTCTACCTCCTTTGTAGATCACAGATGTACATTATCAGATCTAGTGTGTCTCTTAGTCCAAACCATATCTTCTCTCCATTCTTTTGAAGTGGTATTCCATAAGAGGCTCATGGTAGAAGACAGCTTCTGCTTACACTACCACCATTCTTTGCTTTTCTTAAGAAAATCTTCTGTAGTTCATCTGTTGCCCATTAAGGGATCAACAGTCTCTGTCAATGAATAAATGAGGGGTTTTGTGTGGAATTCATTAACCATTTTGTGGAAGGTGGTAACAACTCTAATGGAAGCAGCTTAGGTAGGAAAATTTGATGCAACTAACAGAAACGTTGCCTTGAGAGACTTAGGTCTAAGTAACATGGGCTTCTAAATGCATGAAAACTTCAAAAGTGTGAATCTTCATATAAAAAACTAAATATACAAATTCATCAAGAAAACATGCTTTCTCACACTGAAATCTACAGCAAGATCTCTTTTGAGTTTAGTGGCCATAGAAAAGGGGATTCACATGTGCAAAATGTCAGCTTAACTAAGTCTTTTTTGGAAGTGGCAGCTCTTTCATCTTCAGAAGTAGCTAGACAGCACTCATGTGTTAGTTCTCCAGCTCAAACACGTTTAGGTCAGGCTCAGGCTGATTTGGGAAGTGTTACTCTTCACTTGTGGGGAACATTCTTCTAAATGCTTGCTCTTCTGTCTGTGCTGTTGTTCTGACTTGATATGCAAACACTTACTTGTGCCCATCTGAAATTGTGATCAAATAAAACATGCAGGTGGGAAACAGGATGATTTTATCCTCTGTATTGTTTAGAGCCAAAGAAAAACGTTTTTCATTCCAGCTGACTTACTCACACCACTTTAATATTGGCCAATCTGAAGTCCTGAATTTATGGTCAGCATTGTACCAGCATATACTGATGTCCAATCAAGACCTAAAAAGAGTGTTTACAACGCAAAAGATTTGTCACGTAGAAAGACTCTCACTACCTCAGCTGTCTTTGTACTAAGCACCCACATGCAAATTTTCCATGTCTAAAATGTTCTTTCCGGACAGTCTGCTTGTCCCTCACTCCTCCCCATTCTGCTATACTTTGGGAAGTCAGCAACTCAGCTGTTTGAGAATGGTTTTAAAGACTTTCTTTGTAGCTCATTTCCCCCCTGGACTTTATTTTTCCCTCCTCTTAAAAGGTTGTCTAACAGCAGTTAGGTATCTAACAGCAGTTAGGTGTCTAACAGCAGTGCATGTGGCTCCTGCGGCCTATGCAACAACCAGAGGAAAAGTTAGAACCATGGAAATGTTTTATTTCCCAAACTATGAGCTTATAATAGAAATAAATATCATACAGAAAGATCATTTTCAGGCGTGCAGTTTTTTTGCTTATTTACAATTTACAGCATTTTTATGTCCGTCTTCCTTCTGTCTGTCCGCGTGGTTGTTAATAATAAGGTTGGTTTGTACCACTTGGCTTCAGCAGTCCTTGAAACTCACCAGAGTTGTAAAGCTTTAAACAGTTGCACAGGTCTTTAATTGTAAATTAGTTTTGACAGGACTGCTAAGACAAAGGCCTGGTCCATCCCGTCCTGATGCTAGTCGACAACCCCTTACTGCTCTTGGAGCAAGGAAACATGTGGAAGGAATTGTTCTTTTACATTTCACAGCTTGTCATTTCCTCTGCAGGGCAACCTCTGACCTCCCCAAAAGATCCTGACACCCATAAGGGAAGTATTCCCACTGTTGTAAAGGAAGTGGAAAAGCAGTTTAATGCTGCAAAAGGAGGAGAAGCGTGTGTGTCAGAAGAAGCTGGGAGGAAAAGAGAAGAGCTTAAAATGCTTCCAGCAGGTTAGGACTTTTATTGCGTTAATTTACTGAAAGTTTGCAAATAGATCTGCTTAGCATGTGTGTAAATACCCCCATTTGCCTTCCCCCTCACCCTGTGATATCATGTCATCATTAATTCACTGGGCAAAGGAAGTGATGGAAGAGTTTAAATCAATTGTGAGGGATCAAAAGCATCTTAGGCAAAAAGGTACAGAAGTGGTGGGCTCCCCTGTCTAAAAAGTGTTTGTAGGCCAAATGTGTTAGCAATTACAAGGTGTGTGTGCAGCGCACTGACAACATTAGATTATGGCTGGTGTTTCCGTGACATTTTTACATCCTTTCATTTTATTTGGTCATTTATATCCATGGATCACAACATGTTGCTGTTAGGTGCTTGGGAAGTACTTTTTCTTCCTGCAGCACTTTAATAGCAATATCCTTTGTTAATTGTGCTAAACCAATTTACATAAAAGTGCCTCTCTGTATTTGTATCACGTAACATTTACTTCTCGAATTTGGGGTTTCTTTTGAAGGTAAAGCCTTTCAAGTTGCTATGGTGGGGTTCTTTCTTGGTTTTCTTCATTTGTTTATTTGTTCTCATTGTGGGTTTTTTGTTGATTTATTTGGTTTTTGTTTGTTTTTTTGTTTTTAAATCCCAGGTAAAAAGCATTTGTCTGACAATTGAGTAAAATAACCCCTATGTCCTGTCCTAAACTCAGATACCACCGTGATGGCCAGAGGCAGACTTAATATGGGACAGGGATGTTGGTATCAATGCACCAAGAATGTAGACAACCATTCCCACTTCACAACCTGGGTAGTGACCTGTGTTCTCGGTCCCATGAGAGACAAATGGTAGTGCAGGCATAGAAAGTGCCACCACCCATGCTCCCATTTTTTCTCTCACCCACTCGTGTCCCCCAGGTGTCAGCCAGCCCTCCTGGCCACAGCACAGATGTTTAGGATGAATAGGCAGATTGAGTAGCTGTGGGAGTGGGGAGGGCATCAGGAGCTGACCTGAGATCTGCACTCATCGCTGCTCGTCACTCTCTCACTCACCATGAACAATGCAAGGGTCAGCTTTCATTTTAGGGAAAGGACAACTCTCACTCCCCTGGCCAATGTGTAGAGATGAAAGTGCAAGTGAAGATAAATTAATCTCTCCTTTTGAAGGGAGAGAGTGACTCTCCACCTGTAACAGGAAGCTATAATAGGTCATGGTTAGACACTGAACTGAGAAATATTAGGTGAGAGATAGATACCTGAGGTCTGATAGCTACCTCTTATCTGTGCAAACAGCGGCTTGTAGTTGTCTTCAAGTCTGCGGGCTCCCAGAAATGATGCTGTAGAATTTTGGATGCATGTCAATTTGAAGCCAATTGACATGCCAGCTTTCCTTTTACAGCAGCCCATGAAACGTCATTCAAAAATAATTTCTTTGGAGCCCTCCTTCTCTGTTGACTGCTCAAGAAGGCTAGGGCTATGTATCTGCTATTATAGGTGCATTTGTTGAATATCTCATGTTAAGTGGGCATGAAAGAGGTAGGATATAGTATGGCATTGCTAAGTTAGGATTCATAAATGCTGAATATTGATGTTGACTATCATAGATGTGTAAGAAGTAGAATACAGAGCTGGTGTCAAGTCTTGTTAAATAATGTTGGTGACAAAAGGTTAAGCACATTACAGAAAAAAAGCAATAAAAAATTCCAATCTTTCAAGGGTTCTCATTCATATTCTAGTAAGACTGACACTTGACATCTAGATATTGTCCTTCTAAGAATATGATCACAGCCCTAGAGAAATTTTTTTCCAAATTCTATATTAGAATCTGTTTTGAAATTTATTTAGTTCATTAGTTGTGCAAAGCATCTTAGAATACTCACAATAATAAGTAACTTGCATGAAGGAAATAGTTTTAAAATAGTGTTTAATGGTGTTTGACATTTGCTATTGGGTGTTTTTAATTTCTTTTTAAAGATTTCTTTTCCTTGGAATATTTGGGTATTTCCAGCTTTAGACTGTCTCAAAACCCAATTATTAGTTGTGCAGGAGGACAGCTATTCCTTTTCCCCTCTTCCCACTTATCCCATCACTAATGTTTATCTAGATCTAAAACTACCATATTGAATTTTTATTCAAATTACTTTTGTGGAGTTTGGTAGAGATCCAATGCCAAAACCAGCATTTTATAACCCGTATTTTCAATTCAAGAAGGTCTCTTACAAATATCCTGAAAAAAAGGAGTTGCAGAAGTGGGCTGATTTTGAAAAGTACTTAATTACCACAACTTTTGTCAAAGCAAGGTTGGATTCAAAGCACATTATTTTGTATCATCAGAGGATCTGACTCAGTATATCCTAAGAGATAATACTATAACTCACTCAGTATTTAAAAAAAAAACACAACAAATTCTGAGTTTACCTGAACTACAAACAGAACTTCAAAAGCATCCATGGATTTTGAAATAGGTGAAAAAAGGTTTTACTTATCTTGATTCACAAGGCAACATAAGTTTTTGTTGATGAACTCAATTTCTGATACTTGCTGAATCTATTACCTGTTAATTTAATGAAAAACTTTTTTTCAAAAGGCACATTACCATAGCACAGATTTTTTCTGATGGAACACTGTCAGTAATGTAACCTTTCTACATCTGTGGAAAAATGTTGGAAAGTTTATTGTCCTTTTGTGACATCAAAAGGCATTTCTGTCTGGATAAAGCTTCAGAATAACATCTAAGCAAAAATGGCATCAGGCTAACCAAGAGGCTTAGTACACTAGCAGATAGTACTCAGGACTTATTAAGATGTCACCTTCATATCAAAGTATCAAACATAGGCACAGCTCCATTCTAATTTTATCATCATCTTTGGAGAGAAGGCTTTACATTTAATGTAAAGCATTAAAATGTACTTATATAAGCAACGAATAGTTTTGTTGAGAGGGTTATATTTATACTCATAGCCACTTCCGAAACAATTTTATCCAAAGCAATGAATCTTCATTGTTATGCTTCTCATTATATGCAGTGAGTTTCTTTTCCTTCTGAGGTGTTGTTTGCTTCTACCTAACAATCATATGCAGATGCAAAAATAGTTACCTAAACCAAAAAACCTGAAGTTGTTCTCATTGGTGATTCTTCATGGGTGCCACTTTAAAGGGAACAAAGTGATGTTTTAAAATGAAGATTGCTGACCCCTTATTTTTTCTACAGATAGGGCCCCAGAGGCAGACCCTCAGATGGTTGAACTTTCTCTTTCTCTGCTTGTCTTTTCCTTCTCTGAGCAGGACTTCATAATAGATTGGATTGATTCTTTCAAGTGGGATCAAATCCAGCTCCCTCTTACAGTTGCGTCATCCAAACAATCCAAACTCTTCTATTTTCCAGCTCTTACCATGCTATTTGATTTCTCACAGGCTGGGCTATTACTAGGGAGGGAGTCCAGATAGGATCCCCATATTATTTTCTGTCCCTACAGTATCTTAACCAAGCTGCTTTGTCTGCTGCCCCGCTCCTGGATCACACTACTCTAAAACCCTTTCCCACTGATGTAAAGAGAGGTTGCAGCCATCAGAAAGGAGTGCACTTCCCTTCTCTACTTTGCCTCCATATAAGACATAAGTAGTTTCCATCAAATGACTGTAATTTCCTAGCTGTGCTATTTCTTTTTGTCCATATTAAAAAAAAAACCCAACCTTTTAGATTCTCCTGTCCCCTTCTCTCATTCCATCTCCCAATACACGAAAAAATGGCACAGTATCTACCTACCTACATGCAGCCTCTGAAAGTTTTATATCATAGAGAATCTTTTTCCCAACCCTCTTTAATACTCATTCAGAAAGGATGTGTTTACATTAACGCTTAGGTATTTAGGGCACTTTTGAAGTGAATGCCCTGCCCCAGTTGTCACTCTGTTGTTCACTGTAGAAAGATCTCAGAGGACAAGCACTGGCCACCTTTAGGGTGAAACTGAGCAACCGGATGTGATTTAGATGTGTGTATCAGGGCCATCGGTTCCCAGGACTAAACTAAAACTAGCCTGACATGAAGTCTGCAACACACAGCAGGGTCCCCACTGTTAGGGGGTGTCCTCCAAACTGCTGGTTTCATTCTACATGTTGTGCCTGTATTTGTTGCGCCACAACGCTTGTTACAGAAGACATAGCCAAAGACGATAACTTCCAGACTGAATGTAGAGGATAAACAAAGGTTATGTTTTACTCTGGAGCCCCTGGTGGTCTAGTGGTAAGGGTGCGGCGCTGTCACCGCCGAGGCCCGGGTTCGATTCCCGGTCAGGGCCACTCCCGGGCAGATGGAGCTCGTTAGCCCTTAGAAAGGCAACCCACCTACGTCCTAAGGACCTCACTGCCACTGTCCAAGCTCGCTTGGCCCCGGCAGATGAACCTTAGGATTAAAGGGTGGGCTCAGTTCCGCGCACACTGTGTCTCACCTAAAAAATCCAATGCGCAGGCTGGAAGGTGTAAAGACCTTCCCCGGATCTTCGCTCGTGAAGACTGGCCATTATGTTTTACTCTACAAGGGTTAAGAAGCAGTAAGACACCCTCTAATTTTAAAGGTCATGCTACTACGCTCAGCTATTGCCCAGAGAAGGCTGATGCTGAGAAAGGTAACAGAGCAGCACCAACATTTTTCTATTCCAACAACTTTCTATTTTGTTTTAAAAAGTAGATCCCAACTGAACTCAGGGACTTGATGTAGTTAACCCTTTCTTTGTATCCCATATCGGGTGTGATCTGTGTGACATCTAAACTATTTGGTTGGGACTTAACCTGACCCAGAAATGACTGCTCTCAGCATTGTTAAGGTCTGGAAATAAAATTTGTCTCACCATGCTTTTCCAAATCCATGCCCATTCCACAGTGGTGGTAAAAAATGCCACCCATTTTTTCCTATCTGTCTCATGAAAATGAAAGACATTTAAACTATTCTGCTGGACTTACCTGATACAGACATAGACCTTTGGATTAAGAATTTTATTGTTGTTTCCAGGCCCTGGTGCCATCATATTTTCCTGCTCTTATGCATATCTTTCTTGACTTCCAAATAAACTTATTAACAGAGAGTCTACACCTGCCACTGTAGCTTTATCATAGCTATGATACCTGCCTTCGATCATTGTTTCTTGGTACTATTTTCTCCTCCTCAAATTGTTCATTTTTATCATGAATGGTATTATGTTCCCCTGTCAGGGAACAGAATGTATTTTGAGTCAATTTACTAAAATAGTCCCTACTAAGTGTTGTATCTGGACAAAGTTGACACCTTTGACATTTTCTAAAATGGCAAAAATAACTGTATTTAAGGTATGATTTACGAGTATTGTATGTCAAAGAAATTTCTATGCTATTACAGTTTCTGATGCAGTAGTCTCAACTCTTTCAATGAACAAATTGCTGATAATGCAGCTAGTTAATGCTTTATTAGTTTTCTGTGGTCAATTATAAAAAGTTATAAAAAAGTAAAATGCAATTTAATAATAAAGAACTGTGTGATTCTTGTTTCTCTCTCAGAACTGCTTTCTTTTGTGCATATGGAAGAAACAATTTCTACATGGCTCAGTTTTATAAAACTCATTTCCACCCCCCAACTAAGAGCAATCTTATGATTAAAAAGTAGACTGGAGTCTTTAAATGTCCTTCTGATTGCTGGCCTCTATTAAAAACTTCTTAAAATAATAGATAGGTTTAATTCCTCAAGCCAAAGAAAAATCATATCATCTTAACTATTTTCCATATTTATTATATTGATGAGACTGGGCTACAGAGGAAAAAAAAAAAAAGGCAGCAAAATCTCTTGTATTGCAAGTTTTAAATGTACCAGGCTAAGGTTTACTTAATTAGAACCTCCAGGCAATAAAGGAGCCCTTTTTTAAATTCTGTGAATCTTAATATGCTAAATAATGCAAAGCTTCAACTCTTCAAGCATGAGACACACATCTGGCAGCTTAACATTTAAATTACAGAAAAAAACCCACTTCAGTAGTAATTTTCATGAAGAAAAGAATGGGAAATGTATTACAACTAAATTTAATTTCTTTTTAGATTTTTCATCCTAATTGCAAGTATTTCCCATCTTCTTTTTATTTATTTATTTTTATACAGATTTTTTCTGTACTTTTTATTGATCTTTAATTTGAGCAGCTTCTTACTGTTACAGCCATTGAAGAATTACATTGTGTTTTTACTTAGCAAAAATTGTTCAGAAAAATCTATGAGGAATTAAAGTAATGAGCTCACTGGTATAGAAAGAAAAGACCATTCAGAGCATTACAAATAAAATACAGAAAGAGCATGTCATGATTAAATAACAGACTTGAGTTTCTTGTCCCACCCATTTCTTAAATGTAGAATATTATTGTTTTCTTTATTCTTTTTATTGTCTCTTTTTTTTGGCCAAGATAATTACCGCTTTATTCATTTGACTCCAAAAACATTGTTAAAGTATTCATTATTTCAGCAGGGCTGTTTGGAAACCCAGTTCTGTGTGCCAAAGGGGAAAAAAAAAAAATTGAACAAAGAAAACCACAGTAACCATCTTTGCAAAGGTATATTTATATTTTAATATGTGTTTATGGGTTCATACGTGTATCACATACATGGAATATGCAGAGACAATTTGAACTGATTATACGGCATGTGTGCATATGTGTGACATTCCCAGCAGCTGTATTTTATGTTGTTTCACTGATTTCAGTAGACCTCCTCTTTCACCCCATATGGCACAAATACCTGCAAATGCCTCATGTTCAACATCTACAACATACACCTATACATGTGTATATATATATATATATCTGTAGAAAGTAAGAAAGATATCCAACTGTGACATTGTACATGTGTATATTGTACGTGTGTATATCAACAACTGTTACATCTAAGAGTCAATCCTGCCTATACTGTGATTTTAAATACACTTGATTGTCTTTTACTAAGTGGGACTGGAAACAACTTAAAAAAAAAAAAGAAAAAGAAAAGAAGGATATAATAATTAAGTTTATTTGTGGATTATCATCCACATGCAATACATTAAGAAGTGTGTAATACAGACCTTTACTTGTGCCACACTACTACTTCCTATGATGTGACATTACATTTTTGTTCATTCCACAGGTCACTGAGACTTGAGAGATACATGACTTGTGTTTTCTAAGCAATGTTTTTTCGAATGCTTTTCATCCCTGTCTCATTCTTGATCCACAACCATGCCCATACAAGAAAACTTCTCTCTCTCTTCTGAAGAACACTTCCTGGGGTGTTTAAAATACCTTTCCATGTCATTCTTCTTGTGTCTATTATTTCTTTTTCTCTACTTTTCCCCCTGTTTTTATTATAGCATTTATCATACTAATATTTCCGGAAGGTAGTAGAGAAATAACCACCTATTTATAACTAGGATGGAGGAAGAAGAATGATTTGCATGAAGTCAGACAGAATCCTGTTGGGAGGAGGACCAAAACCCAGCTCCTTCCTTTCCAGAGCTTTATCTTATGCACCAATATAAAAATAATTTATGTTTTGTGGTTTGTTTGTTTTTTTTTTCTTACAGAGGATTACCAAGATTGTCACAGCAGTGCAGATGAGCACTGTGACTCGTTTTGGCTGAAGGAAGTCCAAGGAGGACATCACAAGGTAGAGGTCTTGATATGGACATCATTGTCTCCCTTAATGTATGCAGAGAAGCCATTGGATCTTCTACTGTGCTATTTGGGAATAATTTGTGGGCTTGCTTCTTGTTGTTGTTGTGTTTCTTTAATCTACCCCTGTGAATTTATAGCCACAAAAAGGCTTCACACGGCCAGATGTATTGCTGTCTCCTGCATATATCAATAGGGAGCTAATCTCTCCAGCAAAGAAACTTCAAAGGAGTAGTAGGAAAGATCATCTTAATGGTAATCAAATACCAGTAGCTTGATCAAGTCTGTGCTGCAGGTTGGTATTATTTCAGTAATGTTTAAACATGAGGTGCATCTATAACCTTCAAGCTCTCATGTACTTGTGCAGAAGACCTCTAGTATCAGATACTTTTAGTATAATATTTGTAGTATCTTGGTCAAGGACATAATTAATTTGTGAACAAATATCATGTCATCAGTACAAGTTTCTATAAAATCATATCTGCATCATGACAACACTTTCTGGGTGAAATGCTACTGAAACTTCCAGGTTTACTGTAAATCCTGACAATTAAGACACAAAGAAAACTCTGTATTCCTGAAAATTGCTTCTACCTGCATTATATTACTAAATTAGTTATTTTCCAAGGAAGGTTGCAATTTTTCTCTGTAAGTGTTCTCCACTTCTGTCCTTAAATCAGCATGGCTGCAGAGAACTATAACCACAAACATGAATATTCAAATTAATCATCCTGATAATTTGTCTCACCCTGTTCTAGATATACTCTGAAACATTTTTAATGCTTTTAATTGCGCATGGAAGAAAATTTATGTGTTTATACTACGTGTTTATACCTGTACATGTGCCGTGGCACAAACATAAAACAGCTGAGGATTATTATTGCAACTTTAGTAGTGTGATGATCTACTTCTCTGAGCAAAAATAGATTGGCCAGCTGGACTTTCCCTCCATTTTAAATGGATAAGTTTTTAAGTACTTTATTTCTTCAGGAAGTTAAGGATAACTTGGAGAAAACAGAGTTATATATACACATAACTGCAGACTGATGTGTGCATGCATGTGTGTGTGTGGCCTTATATCTATAGGAAGGATGATCTGAGGACTGATGGAGTGGGTGAAGTGGGTAAAGCAACCCAACCCATGGGAGTGGCAGAGTGAAATGCGTTTTCTACAATCCCATAAAAACACGACGCCTTTGAACAAAATGCCACGTTCTTAGAGGAACCTCAGTTGTGGGTGGCTCTCAAAGCCACATTAAAGTGACCTGGTTTCAGTGAGGTGCGTAAACCCATGGGGAATTCAGCACTGTCTAGTCCCTTGGGACTCAGTGAAATGAGTGAAATGACAAACTTACAGTTATTGACATGTTTTTATAGATTTCTGAACTGAGCCTCTTACGAGAATGCTTCTGCACAAGACAAATGAGAGCACGTGAAATATCCTTTCAAAGATTGTAAAAGCCCCTCTTTTTTAATGGCATGAGTTAACCCTAATGTTCAGAGAGAGCCTTGTTATAGCATGTTCAAGATTTAGGCAGTTGGTCTGATTTATATCATTTGGACCTACTTGTATCTCTGGATATCATCTTCTAAAATAATTTTACATAACAGTCATATTTAGGAAGCAATTACAAACTAATCTAAAAAGAAGACTTAGGAAGAAGACAGAAATTTCTGTAGTGGTTTATTCTCTTTAGCAATCCCTTTTTTTCTTGTAAACATATTTTTAATTTTTTTTTCTTTTAAATAACAAAAACAAACAAAAATATCTTTAAGTCTGCCCTCAACTTTTTTGGGAATATGGATATTACTGCTTTACCCACCCTACCCCCAAATGCATCTATGCTAAGGAGTTACAAATAGTCTCTCATGGGCATTAGCCATTAGTTTTTGTTGCAGCGAGTGTGCGTGCCACTGCATGTATTCAAGATATTGAATGGTAGCAATAAAGGAGAGGATGCTCATGGTCAGTGACTTCTGAGAGAAATAAAATATATTCTCTGGTCATAATCCCATCTTCATGCAGATGACTGAGTTTCTGGTTTTGTACTTTAGACAAGATCAAACACAGTCTCAGAGAAATTAGCTCATAATACTCTCTAATGCCTTTGGGATTTATGTCTTAAATAATGTCTTTATATCTACTTTGCACAGGGATAGTTTCATGGAGACAATCAGCAAGCAAGGCACCTTGCACACACTACCTGCTCTGAAACTTTGACTTT
This sequence comes from Myiozetetes cayanensis, assembly GCF_022539395.1. Lineage (NCBI taxonomy): Eukaryota > Metazoa > Chordata > Aves > Passeriformes > Tyrannidae > Myiozetetes > Myiozetetes cayanensis. The sequence goes on along the minus strand of NW_026086604.1, from coordinate 86,401,447 downwards.
GTCTAGGGAATTAAGTTGGGCAGTTGTGTGTCTGGGTAAAATTTGCCTTTGAGAGCGAAATGGTTTACAGAGTTAGTTAAAAAGAAAAAAAAACCTTTGTCGTTTTCATAATTAGCAAAATGTAAAGTGATGTGACTACATCTTACGTCAGTGCTTTGTTCCCTGGGAACTCTAAGATTTTTTTGAGATCTACAGAGTTAACTTCATGTTACTGCAGAGTAAACTTCATAAATATGGAATTTGAATAGGATCTTAAATCATCTAGGTTATCTTCTAGTATGGGCTAGAAAATTTCAACCACATGCTCTGTAAAGTTGGCATCAATGGATGTAGAAGCAAAATTTGTCTTTGTGGTTACCTCTAAATAGTGTATGTTCCATCTCCCTGTCTAACAGGAAGACCAAAAAGGGAGTTCTGTTTCTAGTTCAAACAAAATATGTTTTAATTTCCATCCCTTTGTTTTCTCTGGGCTAACACCAAATGTTACCATACCCTTTACAGAGTTTGGTATTGTGCTTGGGAAGGTATTAATAGATAGTCTCATTGAAGTGTCCTGCAGATGTCTGTCTGATAAGTTAGGACTTCTTTGTGTCTCTTGGTGGAAGTGATGTTTGTCTCTTTGCCCAGAGGTGATAACACCAAGCATGCAGGGCATCTGATGGTCACTTCAGAGAAGCAATGCCAGTGTTGAATCAGATCCTGTGCATGCAAAAATGTTGTTCCAGAGATGAGCAGAGATCTGGAATCTCAATTTTGTATCTCAGCGAGTAGTTTAAACGAGCATAGACAGTACAAGCAGTGAAAGATGTAGTACTGTCCCTCTCCTCCTCTGTGCTGGCACCAGTACGGGGTGGCCTGTATAAGAATGGGTCCAGCTGAGAGCTAACCCATTTAAATAAAGGAAAAAGAATGAAGCCAAACAGCATTAATTCCATACCCAGATTAGTTCCCTCTGTATGGCTTTGTGCTGACAGAGTGTGGTATGCAACACAGGAAAAAGCAAGCAGGTAGAGGAAGACTGGAGGACTGCTGGTGTTAGCATTAGCTTACACCTCCTTGAGAGGGTTTGTCAAACCACAGCCTTATAGGAACATAAAGACATTCAGGGAACAATACTCTGTGTGCAGCTCTGGGCCCCACCAGTTAAGAAGGTTGTGAAGATCCTTGAAGGTGTCCTGAGGAGGGCAACAAAGCTGATGACAGGGCTGGAAGGCCTGTCCTGGGAGGAGCAGCTGAGCTAATTGCCTTAGTGTTCTAACTTGTCTTTTCTTTTAATTTAAAGATCAACTGGAATAACCCGCCTGACCAATGCCATGAAGAAAGATCAGGTCCTGAGAACAATACAAGCCAAGAAGAGAGAAAACATCTGTAGAGAGTAATTTTTATTTGGAAGAGTTAGAGAAATATACTTTTTCTGTGTGGTAAGTGATCTCAGCATCAAATAGTTTCACAACCCAAAAAATATGCCTTGCTATTCTTGTATTTAAGAGGTACCTACATTTAGATGAATGTTATTCGACTGCAAAAACCCCACACATGGGTTTTCTTTGACTCCTTAGTATTACTTATGGTAGACCTTTATTTAAAAAAAAAAAATTGGAAGCACTTTTTGTTGAGAATGTAATTTTGACATTGCTGCATTGCTTTGAGAAGCTCTTTCAGAGGAGTAAATACAAAAGGATTTCTAGCATAATCTTTTCAACATTTTAAGAGTAATACATTATCTTTCTTGGATGTTACTTTGACTATTAGTTTTATCTGTTATGGAATACACATACGGGAAATGTCTTAAAATGAAAAGATAAATTAAAAAGTGAAACTAAAAAGACTGCATCAAAATGAAGTCTTTACAGTTACTTATATTTCCTGGAATTTCATCTTCTAGGTAATTGCAAAAGCTAGACAGTTATTTGTAATTAGTAGAAAACAATAAAGGTCGTTTCACTAAATGAAATGACCGGATAGTCTTTCACATAGCTCCATATTGTGCTCAAAACCCAGCCCTCAAAACATCTCTGGCACCTATGGTCTTCTGCAAATCACTCCTTAGGATTTCAAATACAGTAGCTAGTAAACTAACATCTCAGTAGAGTGGATGTCTGTGAAAATTTAGTTTTAAAGTACTTCCCTATCAAGACATGAGTCAGGTTTATCTCATGGGCAAACCCAGCAGCCTTCAACATCAGTTGTCCTGTTGTTCCCTGCTCTCACTTGCCGCATTCACTTGCTGCCTTTAAAGTTGGCAGAAAGTTTGGTAACTCCTTACAAACACAAAGTACGTTTTCATTATAGAAATCTGAACTCAGCCCTAGGTGTGGTTAGCCCTGAGTATTGGAGGAGACAGCAATCAGGTGGAAAAAACCCACACATTCATATAATTAGGCTGTTATAATTCTGCTGAATTTAACTGTGGTTATTTTTGACAATTAAGGACTCCCCCATCCTGGCCATTATAGGAGAATAGATTCTAGAGTAGCAGTTCTCATCCAAATATCCTTGTCAGCTCCCACTGCTTCATTTTACCTACCTTAATTTTCAAATTAAATTAACCAAATTATCATGAATTATCCATCTCAAGGTGCTCGTTTTCAGTACCAGAGAACTTCACCTTCTCTCTTCCAAACATTTAATTGTAACATTTAATTGTATACGCCCTATTCCTGGAAGTGTTCAAGTCCAGGTTGGATGGGGGCATGGACATCCTGGTCTGGTGGAAGGTGTCCTTGCTTATAGGCTAGTATTTTGTTATTTCAGTGTGCCATTCTATGTACTATGTCCATCATCCTGTTTGAAATAAGGACAGATTCTTGCTTTAGTTACTTATGTATTTTGTTAAAATCCCATGGGTTTAGAACAAAGTAGAACTTCACTTTCTGCTTCACTTGTGGTCATCATCTTTACCAGAAAGAAAAAAAAAAAGTAAAAAAAATTACTCCCCTCTTGGTCAAGTAATATAGATATGACACATAGCATGCCATGTAAAGAATGTGTCCCTAAAATGTATATTTTAAACTTAAGTTAATTCATTTTCCCTGAGTGATTTAAGGAGAATTTGATACCTTATGAGTTGTTAGTTCCATTTGTTACCATACCAGCATGATGTTTCAATTGTTACTCACTGCTCTCTGTCTCCTCCTTTCCTTCTCTCCTACTTTTCCATCAAAGGGCATCAACTCCTCTTTGTCTGTTTCCAGACCTTCCTTTCTTCTATGATTGCTACCTTTTAAAAAAAGGCAATGGAAGATAATTAGCTACTACAAAAATTTTTAATAGCACTGTAGATCTGGGGGCAGCTTAGATCTCCATAAACTTCAGAGTTTTAGATGCTCCAAGATGCAATCTGAGCAATTTCCTTGATCTTTTATTGCAGCTGGTAAATCATTTATTGGGCTAGGTTATTTTACAAAATCCTCTTTAAAAACAAAATCCCATAAAATGTATTTATCATAAAATACTGCACAACCAACAGTCTTCAAAGTTGTACATACCCTGTATTAATTAAAAGCTAGTGTTGTACTGTGACAAGTTAAAAGTATCCACTCTATCTCAGTCTCTCTCTTTTCCTCCATTCTCTCCCTGCCTCTCCCTGTAATTTTTCTCTCTCTTCTTTCCTTTCTCTCATATTCTGCTTTCTTGTAGGGCTTGCCAAAGGGGAGATTGGCGAGTACAAGCAAGACAGTCTTTTGTGATCACAAATATTTTTCTGATAATTGTGATGTTTTTTGTTTCTGTTGCTATAGCACGCTTGTCCTTTTTCATTCATATTAATTTGACAGCGGTGTCTCATGACTGTAGGCCATAGTCAAACCTCCTTACAGTGGGCATTACACACATATGTAATAAAAAGAGCTTTTTGGCTGCAGAAGCCCACAGCCTTCAGGTTGGATCTCACAGCCTACACAAGTGACTTTCCCACTGTGCCCCCATGCAGCCTGGCTGGAAGCAGCAGGCTTTTGCTTAGGTCCAGTGAGCTGGAGATGAGGGGATTGAGTCCAAAAGACTCAGGGAGATCCACGCTGTTGAGGTGGTCAGTGGCAGTCACAGCCTGGTAGATGTTAAATGCTCACCAAGTGCTTTGCAGACCTTCCTGGAGAGCTGACTTCAGGACCTTGCCTTGCAACGCAGCATCACTGAACCTCTCTTCGCTGATTTTTGTGTTCCCGGAGTTAAAAGTTGTGTAATCTGCAGCAGAATATGAATGTTTTTAGTGGCTATTGTCTAAATAGACAGGTGAGATTTGTCAGAAGCTCTCTAGCTCTGTTCTTCTGTTCCCTGAAACAAGCAAAATTTGAGGAAAAATGTTCTTCAAGGCTATTTGTCACTACAAATCCAGATTTCCTGAAGATGCATAAAAATACAGATCTGAGAAATAATTTCAACACTTCAGCACTCTAACAGTGCTTTTTATGCACAGTTTTAGAGGAGATAGGAAAAAAATCCCAGATTTCAAAACCCTTTATCTGTTCTAGTACAAAGGAAGGTAAAGACATAAACAGTTTCTGTGACTTCAGGAATCTTCAGGCTTGAGTTTCAATATAAATAATGAACTAGCAGGTTCAGTCGTCAAATACTTATTATCAAACACAGCTCTTAAGGGTTAATATTTCACACTATTATAAAAGTAACGATCATCCTTTGTCTCCATGCAATTAGCTTTTTAACAACGTGCCTGTAGCTCATACCCAGGCTAAATGCTGCTTTGAAATATTTTCTCCCGAGCTCCAAATGTGTTAAGCTGACTCTGGACAGCTTCTATAAAACTAGCTAATTGTAGGGCACTGCCTTCTTGAGGGGAATACCCAGTGCCCCACGCAGCAGTGCTGTGTGTTGGCTGCAGTAGCTCAGTTGCAGGAGTAGCAAGCAGAGGGTGAAGGCGAAATAGGTTCTTGTCAACATATGTCAGCCTGGGTAGGGTGGATAAGGCTGAAGACCCCTTTTCAACCCTGCCTCTACACCTGTAGACTTTATGATGTTTACCTGCTGACTTTTTTCCCCCAATTTGAGGAGGACATTGAGGGGCAGGAAGAGTTAACTGTAAAGTACACAATATAGTAAACTTGTTTTTTATATAAAGACAATAAACTTCTCCTTTATAATACACATGTGATTTGACATTGAAATAAATGCAGATGCTTCTTTGCTTGGTGTATTCCCTGTTGTGCTTTCTAAAACACCTTCACATATGGTTTGCTTCATTCCTGTGAAACTGCTTGTTGTTTATGTCATACAAATGGAAAAGACTGAATTTACGTTGAGTTAGGAGGGTGATGGATCCTACGTTAGAGGAAAAACTCTGTCTGAGTGCTTAAAATTTGTTCAAAATTAGTGTTTCCTATTTGAAAAATTTCCCTGGATTATCTCTTGAGCTCTTTTAAAGATTTCATTAAAAAAAAAAAAAATCTGTGGCTGCCTATAAATGCAACCTTTTATTCAAATATGTAACATTTACCTAAAATCAAAGGTCACATTTTACCAGCTTTTTATAGCTGTCCTAGTAGGAACTGCTTCATTCACTATATATAAAATACTACCATTAAGAGCGGACATTCAATTTCCTTTGGGAAAAGGAGAATAATCCTTTGTTACTTTCTTTAAAAAGTGCTCATAATTTAAAAATTTCTCAGTAACTTCTGATAGTTCATCTAAACCATTTCATTGTTTCTAATTCCATTTTGAAGCAAAATTAAAGGTAGGCCAAGCTTTAACTCTTAGGAAAAATCAGAAGTTCTACTGTTTTCTTTGAGTGCTTTTAAATCATTCACACATCATTCCTAAAAATGCTTAAGCTTTGGTTGTATGAGCACAGAGTGGCACCAGGATTAATCCTGATTCTGGAATCTTTGTGGGTGCTTTTTGGTTTTTTGCAGGCAAGTCTCAACAGAACATAAGTAATTTTTTTTTTAAAACTTATTCAGGTATCAGATGGTGTTTACACTGTACATGTCCTCTTATCTTTGAAGACTGAATTTTTACAGCAGATCAGTATATATTTCTATGTAGTTTTTGCTTTAGTCTTAGTTTCATGGAAGATTTTTCTGTTGCGGTAAAAGCTTACTTTTTGGAAAACTATTCTGTAGACAAATCATTAAATATGACTAGGGCATCATTCCTACTCCCTCTGATTTTTCTGAAACTATCTGTTTCTTCTCTTGTTGTATAGTATAATTCATAAATAGTAAATTTCAATGAATTGCATAGATTTAGAGATTTTGTTTCTTTACTGTCTCGTGTAATGGAAGAATTATTTCCCTGCTTTGGTGCATTGTGGTAAAATTTTACTACTGGAAGTTGAATGAGAAATAAGGTATTTGGAAGCAAATTTAAAATCAACAAAAAGGATTATTTCAAAATTTATCTAAACTGTTAGGAAAAAAATTAGGAAACAACCTTTTGAGGACTGAAAACAGTGAAAGATGAATCTTTGCTGAGAACTGTTTTCTTCAGGAGTCTTTTGCAAAGCCCTCCAGTATGTATGAACACTCTTAATTTTGCTCAGATTTGATATTATTATGGTGGTGGGGAATATGTACTATTGCCTGTGGACTTCAGTGCAATTATGCTTGATGATAATTTTATTTATATGTTCAACATGATGGAAAGAGTTGGCAGCCAATACCCTTCCTCCTGCAGGTTTCAGACCTGCAGAACTCCACCAACTGGGAGCTGGCCTCAAGCAATGGAGAAGAGAAATCAGTGATACAAATCACTCAGCTGAGAGAGTGAGTTGAGAGTCATCAGGGAATGGTCAGTCACAGTTACCACGGAGATGTTTATCTGTTTGGTTGGGATTTTTCTTTTTTTTCTTTTCTGCTGGTTTTAATGTTCTTGAGCAGAAAGGAGTAGTGAGCTCAGTTACTGAGCATCTTTCCTACAAACCTGAAGTTTTTCTAGAGGTCTTGTCAAGGGAATTGTGTGGTTGCCATCTGGTTATCAGTAATAGAGCTAAACAAGCAGAGAAAATGCTCCCCAATGCTAGGAGTAATTCACAGTTAGACCTAATCCTCTCCAGGATTTTATCTTTATAATTCCCTGCCAAAATGTTTCTTCTGCTCTCTTCCTCCATCTTAGAGAATTCCTATTTGGTAAAAGTGAAAGAATATGGTTCAAATTTGGCAATAGTCAGGGGAAAGAGGGGTATATTGACAGACCATGACTACCATGCAGGTCTTTGACAGAAATCGCTAGTTTCTCTTCTTAAAAACTGGGCATGTTGACTCTCCAGTTACTGAGCAGTGTGGGCTCACAAAGTTGTTGGAGCCTTTGCCACAAATGCAGTCAAAATGTCTTCAAGACAGCACTGCCAGCATTTCTGCCTCACAGACATTTCACACTGTTCATCCTGGATTCCTGCGCAGTACAAAAGCCCTTTTTGACCAGGATGAATTGCTCTTTGGTTTGTTCAGGCTCATAGGAGAGTAGAAGACTTGGAAAGCTGACTGGGAAATGTTGAGTATAGAGACATGTGATTGTTTATCATTTAATAAACATTTTGTTTTCATGAGCTAGAAAAGATGACATTGCTGATGACTAGTGGAGAAAAGCAAAGCTATAAGTGTGCCATATGTGGTCATCTCTAATGAATAGAATGAATAAAAATAATAAGTGCATTACATAGCTAACTGTCACATCTTCAGGGCACTACAGTAAATAAGTGGGAGTTATACATGTGCATTAGTAGCAAAATGGGTACCACACCTTGGATCCTATTGAGTACAGTGTGGAGAGAAAAATATGATAGATTGCTGCTTTTTATCTGTCACTGCTGTGGCACAGAAGCATAGACCATATGTATGTAAAATGACTTTGTTATTTCAGTAAATTCTCTAACTCTTTCTGTTGTAGCCTGTAGCAAAATGAATAAGTAGCTGAAGATCCTGGTGGGATAGTTCTGATTCTATCAGAATAAAATACCTCTGCAGAGGCATAATTATTATTAAATATACAGTGATGTGTGACAAAACAGCCAGAGAAGTTAGCAGGGTCTCTGCTCTTACAGGTTTCCAGTACAAACTGAGATGCTTTGCAAAGGGGAGAACAAGAAGTTGTGATGGTTAAGCTGAAAAGAGCAGGATAGTTTAGGCAAATGTGGGCCTTGTTAACTACAGTTCTTGTTTCTTATCTCAGAGGTGATAATAAAAGTGTGGATGACTGTCAAAATACTCCTCCTCAATCACTTAATGGAACCAATATTTCATCCTTTCTATTTTGTCCTTCTTTATGTAGAGCACAGTATCTCTCTCTCTGGCAAAACTGAATTTGAGCAGGGTGGAGAGGAGAAAGGTGAATAGGAAAGAACAGAGAGGATCTGCTGTTTGCCTGACCTTGGATCTGAGAACTAAAACCAGCTTGCCAGGTTTGGGAGTCTGGTTGCAAAATTCTGGATAAAATGCAGTCTGTCTGGCCTTTGATGTAAGAGCAAGTCCAGCAAATGAGGAATTTACAGTTTTCATGCTTGATTGTTATGAAGGTGTGAATCACTGTCTCGAGCTTATTTTTAAAACAAACAGGGTAGCTCTCTGGTGTACTTGTCTTCATAAGGTTTTCAAGCTAGATCTATCCCAGATTTTAGTTCAGGCCTCTGCTGAGGGATAGTGACTGAAAACATGCCAGGCATTTTGTTTTATGGCATTAACAGTAGTGTAACTCCTGGTTCGGCTGTTCTTTCTTGCAGCTGTACTGAATGATGTGTCTTTCTCACAAAGTGCAGAGATGGTCTCTCCGACTGTTAATTCTCCTGTCTAAACAACTTCAGGGGAAGAGAACTGGGGAAGGAAAAAAAAAAAAATCCCATTCCTTCATCAGTCCCATTACTCACAAATAGAGGGCAAAGTATTTTACAGAGCTTTTAACTAACTACTAATGTAATTTGTTCTGCATTGTTTGCCCATTAATCCAAAAATTACTTTTCCCTTTGAAGCTTGCTTTATGTAGAGGAAACAATGCCACCCTTAACCATCATGTGCATCATTTTATGCAGGGTAACTGTCTGTTTGTATTTGCCTTGCATTTCAGTTAAATGCAGTACAGGAGCCTTTGAGCATCTTTGGTTGCTTGGTAAGTTACAGTATTTCAAAGTTAGAATAATTTCCATTTCAAAACAGTGTATCATGATCCTCATCCTCTAAAAGACACTTGGATGTATGTTCCTGCCACAAGTATTCAGTTTAGCCTTAGATGTGGCAGGAATTTTGAGGAAAAAAATATTCTTTTGTCTCTGAGAATATGCCTTTCTCGCTCTGGTTTAAAATACGTACATAAGATAGAGAGTTTGACCTACAAAATGTCAGGGGGTGAAAGATACATATTTAGTCTGGTTCATCACGCATTTCACTATGCTGCATCCTGCATTTGGAGAAATACTTTCCTGTCTGTATGTGTGTTATATACATAAGCACACAAAACCACTTTCCAGTTTTCCTTGAGATAGTTGTAAGAACCAGCATCTCCACTGTGGTAGTGTCTCTCTTCTGCCTCAGTTTTTGGGAAAGATATGAGAAATTAAAGGTTTAAAAGCCATGATGCTTATATTTTTTTTCCTGAAGATCAACAATGAATACTGAATTTCTAAATTTGAGGTCCCAAAAGAAGGTCAATAAGTGGTCCTGGAAACCAAGTGATCTTCTAGGGGCTTTAAATGGAAATATGCTTCCCTGATATTTTTAATCAGTCCCTAATAAACAAGCAGATATTAAGATCATAGCAGTACTGTTCAAACAGTGGCCCAAGGAATGACTCCACCCAGAATCTCAGTGCCTTAAAGCAATTCCTTTTGATTGCTTATACCCAAAAGCTTAATGCCAGCTGTGTTGCAGTCACAGAGATGTGACTGTAGTGTACTGCCACCGATCTGTGGAGTCATGGGAGATAAAAAGCCTACTCCAGCTCATTTGTAAATTGGCTATTATTTTTAGTTAGTTCCCCAGGTGAATGCATCCATGCTATGCTAATCAGCCTGAATTAATTCTAGGAGACAGTTTTCAAAGCAGCGCGTAGCAGGCTGGTGTCCCAGTGGTAGATTCTCTCCTGTGTATTAGTGTGGAAATGTGTTACATTAAAAGCTCTGTTTATTAGACTATCCTGTTTCTCTAAAGCATTCAGCCCATTGAACCTACTGTGCTAGTTATTTTCCTAAAGATTTCCAGACCTGTGTTTTTTTAATAGAAATTAACAGTGGGAGAAAAGACGGGTGGATGGGAAATTCAGTGAAACCTGACTTGGACAATGTAAGAAATTCTTAACTATGAAATCAAGTGGCAACAGAAGTAATATTTTAAGCCTGGCCCATACAAAACTGCAGCCATGTGGAATCTTCCTGTTTGCCTTCACTGGGCTTTGGATCAGGCCCTGAAGGTACTAGCCATATTTCAAGGGTTTATGATCATTGCTAACTTTGGAAACACTGCCAGGCTTTAAGAATAGGGACTGCATTCCACATGCAACAAGAGTAGCCTTTTCCCTACTTTGAGTAATGTTACAGGAACAATAAAATATTCTTGCTACTGGGAGCACCAAGCTCTGTGGGACTTAGATGGGACCTGACATTTATACAGTTCATCACTACTGTAGATCAAGGAACGCTACTTTTAGCAAAGAATGCATATTCATTCGTTTTTGTTAACCTTTGCTTCAGTGCATTCATGACAAGATTGTATGGGTATGTGGCTGTGTTTTAACAGTTTTTTAATTTCAGTTGTTGCTTGAAGCACTACGCTGGAAATTAGACACTTTTAGTAGTTCAATTATTGTTGATTTATTCATCCCTCTTGTAGATACAGTGAATGTAGTTACTATAGTAAGGTTATCTAGTTCTGAATGCCAAATGCCAAGTTTCAGAGCTTACATCTTGGCATCTGCAAGACTTATTGGCTTGGAATTTGTCATGCCAGCAGTACTGCCTTATAGCATTTATTTCACAGATTTTCATTAAGTGGGGGAAGACAAGAAAGAATAGTTCTAGTCGTGACATCATGCATCAAACTGTTTACTAACATTACAGGGAAATCAGCTCAAAATACATAACTCTGGCCTTCTTTTTGCCACTTTCCTAGACTTCACTGGAAGAATGACAACAATACACTAAGTATAAGAGAAGCAAAAATGTTAATTGGGAAAAATGTTTTATTTAATATTACCCTTTTTGAAAAAATTGAGCAGTGTAGAATGACAAAATAAAGTACAAATACTATATAATGTTTGAACTTTATTATAATTTCTCTTTTGGGGCAATGAGTCAGCAGAAACTTGTTTAAGTTCCATCAGATTTAGCATCTACTTTGAGTATTTTGCTAAAGACAGCAAATGCTGCAGTAACACAAAGGGGCAGATCCTCAGCTGAAGTAGGCATTAAAGTGCCATTTCCAGTGAAGTGATAACAATTTACTCTGACTGAAGCATAAACTTTCATGCTAACCTACTGTAACGTTTTCCATCACACTGTAGACTGTCTGCATGTGAAATATAATGCACCTAATGGCATTTAAATTAGCTATCATTGGAGGCATCTGTCATACTATAATCTTTTGCAGTCATTTGTAAGGTCCTCTGCCACTTAGTCCCCCTCTACTTTTCAGTAGCATCTCTTCTGATGATGTCTCCCCTTGCCACTACTTCTACTTGTAGCTTTAACCTCTGCCTTTTATTTAGAGATAACTCCTCATGATATCTGTGAAGTTTTTCCTCTAATCCCATCCTCCCTAAAAAGGTAGCTACAAATCCTTAACATCTAGCTCTGCTTGGAGTCTACTGAGATGAATGTCGAACAAACACACAGACCCATACACGGCTTCCAGCTTACGTTTCTGTTCAATCTCCACTGTGCAGTTTCAGTGCTACATTACAATCTATCTGAAGCATGAATTAGCAATATTACTAGTTCATCCAGCACCCCAGATGCTTATAGAATAACAAAACAAGGAATGCCAACTAATAATTTACATTCACAATTCAGCAACCACAGAACTTCAGCTGAAGGTCAGCATCATTGCACAAAGCTTATTCTAATAGTTTAGGCAAAAACTGTAGCAAGTATATGAGAATGGCTGATACACTCAATGGGGTGATCCATAAACAGCTGATAAATAACACTATGTGCTGTAGTTGTTACTCTGTTTCAGTGGCTCTCATCAACTAAAGGTTCTGCCTTTGTTTGGGACTAAAAATGAAGAATCATAGACATTTTCCTTAATTCATAACTCAAAGCTTCTTTCTCAAATAACCAAATCGAAAGTTTAAACTCGAAAAAGAAGGAGTGTGAAAATTAAATGGAGAGTCTGCACTGAAGTTTTCTTTATATAGTATTCACCAAAATGTGAAGATTTAGGCTTTAGAAAAATGACACTATTTGCACTGACACTGCTTTGTTCTCTGGATTAAAAAAATCCAGTGATTTTTTTTTTTTAAAGGAACACCAAACCTAAAAGATATTTTCATTTCTCATTGTCTTTGAATCCCTGATGCACTGATTTAATAACTCTCTCTCCTTTACCTGGCTCATTTGTGTATGTGCAATATTTCTGGTTTCATTGCTGTCCCATTTCCCTTATTAGTGGGTCACAGTTTTTCTCTGGCAGTTGGAAAACACATGCTATTGCAGAATACTTTCTAATCCATGTTTACCACTAACTGAATTATACATGGGTGGCATAGCACATATTCAGTCTTTCATCCTTATCTGTTGCTTCATCATTACTTTCAATCTTCAGTGAAAAATGTGACTAACATGTTGTGTGGTATAAATAGACACTGCAGTTTGAGATCATTTATGCATGGTTTGAATTTTGATGAAATTTTATACTGCCCTCTGGGCTAAACACTTAACCTAAGTGATTGTCCCAATAATTTTGTTGAATCAAACCTTTTCAGATGGAAGTTTTACCTTTCATTATCTCCTAAATTGTTTACTATAAAGCTTTCCAGGAGTGTTAGGAAGTAAAAAAAAAAGAAAAAAAAAGGACACAGTTGTTCTTTATCAGTGATTCTATGAATCATTATCTTGTCATTATAAATGAGTGGAAATAGAAATATAAAATACTTCAACTCACAAGAGTTGAAAGGTAATGTTTTTACCTTTTACACCCACAAGATTGAGGGTTATACAAAATGTGCAACTATAAATGTAGATTGATATATTTACAAGTATTTGTGTAGAAATATATTTGCTTTTGGTGCAATCTGCCAATTTATGTGATTTTTATTTATTTTAATTTCTTTAATTTCTAATTAACATTTTCAATTCCTAATTACCTCAGTTGTGTGATCTTCCCATACTTATTTATTTATTTGTCATTAAAATGATTCAGCAGTATTTCTGTTATTTTTACAAGTTATCATCCTGGTCTATATTTGGGATAATTTTTATTTCAATTCCAAACATTATCTCCATGTACCTTTGTTGGTTTGGATGTTTAGAAGTCTGGAAATTATCATTATGAGCTGAAAGCAGTCATTGAACACTGACATTTTAAGTATTACCATAATTCCCAGAATTGTCATTGACTCAGTTAAGATATTTCTATTTCTTGCAAGAAACCAATTATAATAGAGTGCTCTTGACTTACAAGCAGAAAAGTCTCCTTTGGTTTTCAGTTGAGTATTTTGTAGAGATTTTTCACTGTTCATAACCATGGTGAGTTGCTGTTCAACCACTTGCTACTTTCCCTTAGCCATTCTTAAGTTAACGGTCTTAATTTGCTAATGAAATTTATGGAAAGGAATTTTTTTTTCCCCTCTCCAGAAAACAATAGCTTTTTAACAAAGCTGAAACATCCAGTCCAGAAGAATTAAATGGCTCAGTTCACAAAAGCTGTCACTTGGTTGCATGCCAACTGTGACATAGGCAGGCCCTGTGGCATCCTCTGTGGTCCCTGTCTTCTGATCCTCTTGAGCAAGGTGGGACATGCGGTGGTCTCCTACTCTTCCTGTTCTCCTGGGTTTCTTTGGTGGAAATCTGAATACATGGGTGGAGGGTGTAGGGGGTGGCACTCAGGTCTCCTCTCCTCACATTCCTCTAAAGCCAAGGCTTCTGAGGCAGGCTGTGTGCATGACCCGTGTCCAGTGCGGTATCTCAGCCTTTCCCTTGCACTTTGGTACATTTGCCTCTGGTATATACAGATGAGGTAGTCTGGCAAGACTGCCTCATGCAGCATATGGGCTGGTACAAATGAACAGCTGGTTACAGATTCTGATGAGAGGGACTACTGAAATAAAACCACAGTTCTATTTTTTCAGCACCAAAATCTTAACATTTTATCAAGGAAAAATTTCCATGGAAAGGCAGTTGTCTGGCAAGCACTACTTGTGTCAGCTTCCCTTCACACAGCAGTCTCGATGGAAAATTTTATAGCTAGTCCTAGTGTAGAGTCTTTCAGAGGTGTTGAGCGCCCACTGTGACCATTAATTTAAATAAGCCCATAATGTGGTTTACATTTAATAAAGTTGCAGCCTCCACATGAACCAGGTTTACTGAGTGTTGCCTTCTTTCCTGCTGTGTCTGAGTCTGCTGGTCTGGATAGTGTAATAGTCTTGGACTCAGAGCATACCTTCACCCTGTGTGTCTCTACAGAGAGTATTTTTTCACCTGGTAGACCTGAATTTTATTCAGAGATAAGAATGCACACATGAAAAGTGGAAAATAAATGTTTGTACTTGTACTTGGATGAGCCCTATTGTTGGTTGCCCTACTATTGACTTATCAGAATTGGTAATTCTGATAAAAGCAATATATTGCTTTAGTACTTACACAACACTAGAAATAAAACATACTATTACTTATAAAATCTTCAGAAAGAGTGGTAGAATAAAAAGCATCAAGTACATATTAAGAAAATAAGCAAAATGAAAACAGATACTTTGATGGTGAGAATTAGCTTTCAAGTCTGTTGGCTTCAGCAGGGCAGTTATGTCAGCTGAAAAACTGAAGTTTAGTTGCACTATTTGTAAGAGAAAGTATATGTTCTTTACAGAAAGGAAGTGTGAAAAGCAATGTAAGTCTGATTGTGTGCTGATTTGTTCTTATTTACAGTGAGAGAGCCAAAGTAGCTACAGCTCACAGCAAGCATTCCCTACCTTTGGCATTCTAAGTTAAATAGACTAGTGGTGGATGTTTTTATAACCGAGCTAGTCTCATAGGCTGGCTGCATATGTTTCCAACATTGTGTCATCCAACTCTGCTCCTAATGAATCTAACCAGTTTATTGTTCAAGTCTGTACCAAGCCCTTGTCTACAATTGAGTCCCAGCTTATTTGCTAATAAGGAGGACAAGATGATGTGTGGGAAAAATATTTTCAAAGCCCATTGAAGACAGCTGACCAGGGTTTTCAGTGCTTCAGTGTTAACTCTTTAGACAGATTCACAATCACCTTTTAACTGGTTGATCTGTGTAGTGAAAACTTGGTTTTGCCTTTCGGTGACATACCAGGGGGTTATTTGCTCATTGTGGAGCTCACCCCTCCTCTGTCTTTCCCAGGGACTTGCCAAGTATGTCCCTCTCCTCCCACACAGCCTCTGGCAGCCCTCTGGCCGAGTTGGAGCACAATCTTTCAACGTAGGTTCAATCCCCAGATCATTTGGATCACACAATGGAATATGTTATTTCAATTTGCACTTCTCACTATGAGAGCAATCTCACTGCTCTGTATGATCTGCCACAACATTTGCCAGAACAGTTCCAAAACGGGTGACACACTAGTGTTTTCTAGAGTTTTTACAGTCTGTCTCAAGCTAGCCACTGAAATGAAGGAAGTATATGACCTTATCAGAATCAAGGATGTGTGGTATTTCTACTCAGTGTTTTGTTTTTTTGTTTTTTTTTTTTTAAACCCCTTTGCACTGGAAAACTGTGACTTTCAAATAAAGAAATTGTGCAAAAGAGCTGTTAGCTCTTGTTTCAATTCAGGAAAGGATTATTGGAAGAAAATCTGGAGACTCTTGAAATATTCCATCTAGATATTTTGAAAAGAATATTTGTTTTTAAATTACTTTTTTCACACATTTTAATGTATGCAGATGGGTTAATTTTGTACTGAAAAGGCCAAAATAATTTCAAAGCACTTTAAATTATAAAAACAGGTACTTTCATTAACAAAAATATCAGTACATGAACTTTTTTGTTTTCAACTTTTTCATCTCAATTTGAGATCATAGTTACCTTTTGAAAACCTTAACATGAAGAGAAAGCTACTTTTCATAAATCTTTATTCTGCAGTTAAAACCTTCTAGGAGACCTTCATGTATTAGTTAAAGTGAGGTCCCATTCAGCATGAAGTAAAGAAGAGTTTTTTTGCCTGCATTGGTAATTATCTCAGCAAAAAGAATTGGATTCAGAATGAAAGAAGGACTATAATAACAGTTCCCCAACCTGATTCTGGCTTGTTTTGTCTTGGAAAATATTCTTGCTGTCTATACCTCAGAATAGCTATTGCATTCTTACTATGATGTGTATTACGGAAAAATGTTTTAGATACAGACCTTCATATTTGTTTGGCAACATGTGGATGGTTTTTATATGCCTTTATTCTTGCTCAAAAATTCCCTCTCTGCCATTTCTACCCATTCTCCTATATTTTCCCTGCTTTCTTGTTCCACTTTCTGTCAAAAATCAATACAATCATAGATATGGTATTCCCTGAATTTTTAGTGCTGATCGGTTGGATTATTCAAAAATTATCACATAATAGAAAGACATTCAGAGAAATGTTACTGAATTTTATGTTCATTTCTCACCCAGCTTCATAGAACCTGGCTTTTCCCAGGTTCTTTCTTTTGGGCCTGGGTGCAAGCTGAAGACTTTTGACATTTGTTCAAGATGTCTGGATCTCTGACAGCCCATGTGGCAGCTTCAGATGCATCTATTCGACTGTACTGTCTTGCTCTACAGCACAGGAGAAGGGACTCCTCTGTGTCTGAGACATGTTAAATCTATTGTGTGTGGACTAACAGCCTTCAAATATGCAAGAAATCTGGTGCTCTCTAGATGCCTTGGACTTACTGCATACATGCAGCTCTATGGGGCAGGACTCCTGTAGTACTTTCCTGACTATTGGATTGAGCTTGTTAATGCTCTGCAGAACATGGAAATCTGTTTCTTACGAGAAAGGCTAAAGATATGAATATCCTAAGCAGAATAGCTAATTTAATATAGAATGAAAAATATCTTAATGATTTTTTCTTTTTTCAAAATCATAGAGATCTGATATACTGCTATGCAGTGATTTTCATTCTTAACAAAGAGCTGTAATTTCCAGTATGGCTCTTAGGTGATTTGTTCCTATGATCTTCTAGGGAGCTAATTTCCAAATTGTATCACTTAATCTAAGTATGAAAAACTAGCCCCAAACAAATCATATTGAAATCAGGATTTCTTCAGTTTCTGGAATTAGGGCTTAAAGAATCTGCCAGTGTGAGGTTCTCAAATGCTGTTTAATGTTGGAAATCCCATGGACCTTTGTGCCACTCTACAAACAGCAGATGCAATATATGACCTATATGCCTTTTCTGTGTTTCCTTCTCCTCCTAACTTTAGGTAGGATAGAAATACCAACTGATGAAATAGCAGAGATGATTGTAAAGTTCCATTACATAAACTCAGATGACCCTAATATACACATAATAACAGTCTCGATCAAAGGATTTGCTGTCAGGCAGAGAGTTGACTAACAGGCAAATGATTGGAAACAGCTTTTTTTGCAGCCTGGATTGGGTGATAGCAATGTGAAAAGAATGGAAGCTCTAAGAAGAATGCTCTTTCACTACCTATGTTGGAGCAAGCAAAGAAGCCTGTGGTAGGGTGAAAGAGGCTGGCGCTTTCAGAAGACAGACCATTGCTGGGGGAGTAAAGGCAGAGAGGATCCTGGCTTGCTGAAAGAAACTCTAACTTAAGTTCAAAGGAGTGCACAAGAGGGGTAAGGATGTGTAGAAAGGCTGATACATTTAGGCTCTTTAGAGCTAGTTTGTTTTACCACTGCGTGCCCCAGGAAAGATGCATCATTGGCACAGGCCAGTCACAAAGCTGGAGTTCTGCAATCTGGGAGGTTAAGCCTGATCTGGAGAGAGGTTAAGGCAGTTGGGCTGCATGCATCTCATTTTTCTGTGTGTCTAGCACCTTTGTCCAGAAAGTACGCTGAGAGAGGCCAAGGAAAGTGGGGTTAATTTTCTCTCCTAGCAGTGCGACACAAGATCACTGAGACAAAAAAAGAATGCCAGTGGTAATTTGACAATTGACACATCAAGGCTTAGAGGCTCTATTAGAAGAACTATTAGACATGTCAATTAATTTTCCTTTGCTTCATTAATGAGCATCTGAGCTATGCATCTTCTGTTTAAAGCAGCAAGTAATCATTTTTTCAGGTTCCTTCATGCTACGACAAGTCACAGTCCTCTTGAGACATACATGAGACAGGGCATAATATAGTATGATTATTGTTCCTAGTTTCATGAGTGACTCTAAACTTTCAAACTGAAGGGAAATTTAATATTTATTTTGAATGTTAAATGATGTCTCTGAAAAAAGGAAACCTATGCAATTCAATATTTTTCAAAGCACCAGCTTGTTCCATACTTTTAATTTGATTCTTTTGCAGTAACTGAATTTATTAACTGCAGTCCCAGATTCCAATCAAAGCCCCAAAAGAAGGAAGGGGGGGGAAAAAACCCATCCAATACCCCAAAACCAAAGCCAGAGCACACTCTTTCTTTTGCTATGGGAACTATGAAGTTGCTGACAACCTTCATTAAATGCAACAGCCAACTTCTGACATGCTCAGCAGTGAGTCTCATGACCCACAAACAGAAAGCCAACCTAAATCACGGAGTGGTTGTATTTGTCTTTTGTGTCTAGAAACCTGCTGCTGGAATTTGCTGAGTGCTTCTAAAAATGTAGCAGAAGGTTCACTGTCAAAAAGTATTGTCTTTGTAAATTTTACCTTCAAACCTTGAGCCCAGCAAGCAAAAAGCTGTAATAAGCAGACAAAAAACTCCCACCCAACACAACTAAACCACCAAAATCTTCTCTCTCTCTTTTTTTTTTTTTTTCTGTAATGATTTGAAGTCTTTAAGATGAACAATAACATCAAATACAACCTGTGAACCAATTTGCCTTCAGTTTAAAACTGAAGGAAAATAAAAAAAATAATGAATTGTGTTAAAATAATTTTAAGTCTCTGCAACTAAAATATCACCCACAAGATACTAGGTGTGAAAACTAATGTTTTACCATAAGTGTAAGTTCTGATGCATTGTGGATCAAGTAAGTTTTAGATTGATCCTTAAGGGAATAAAGATTATTAAGGCTACATACTAAGCAAGAAAAAGAGGCTATAAAATGCTGAGAACCTGAGAGAGCATTACTGTCTGAACCAAAGAGAAGGTTTTCAGAGTAGTCTGCATCCTGTAACCACATTGTTCTTCCTAGTTACATTTCAGCAGCTGAATTTCTTTGGTATCTTTGGAAACCTCACCCAACCTGCCCTCCCTGACTTCTTGAGACTTTTGCATCCATATGCTGCTACCAAACTTATGGGAACTCATAGAAAGGTGAGCAGGCTACTTAGCTGAACAAAATTAATACTGTGTAAATGCATGTAGTTAGGCTTTGCAATTAAACAAAAATCTCTAGATCAGGAAGGAAGGAGCAATAAGAATCCTGCTGTAGGAGAGGGAAGAAGCATCAGACCCATAGGACTATTAGTTCATCACACTGAGTTTTGCCAAGGGTAGGTTTGTCCAACTGAGGAAGATATGACTATTTTGTAGGTGCTTCTATGTGAACGAGTTATGAATTGCATTGAGTCAAAGTAGCACAGTCTACTACAAGTCAGTAAAATCTTGCCTGAATGAATTCAGACCCGTAGCGGGAAACCTTATGGGTCTAAGATAATGGGATTTTGTCCTCTAGGATTGTGACTGTGATTGTCTTTATTGTAGGTAGAAAGGTAGAAAATTAATAAGTGTTAAGGCTGATTGGCAAACTGACTGCTCCCCTTCTCTCCCTCAGTAATCCAGCCTTTCAGCAGAATAAGGGAACTCTAAAGCTTAAATTCAGAATTACCTCTGTGGTGACTCCTGAAGGTTATTTAAGTGTTTCTTAGTTTTATTGTCTGGATGAACCTGGCTCTTTGAAAAACTGAAGTATGTCTTTCAGGTATTTGAAGTTCTTTGATGAAAAATCTAAAGGTTACAAGAAAAAGCAGAATCATGTCTTTGTAAATATAGTTAAAAATAATATTTTCCATGATCTTAAAAAAATATATATTCTTTCAACAGTTTCAATAAACTGTTTTATTTACAAATACACTTTCAGACAAATATACACAGGGAAAAAAAAACAAACCAAACAAACAGAGAAGTTAATTTGCATGGTAAGTTCAATACCTGCCAACTGCTGTTTGTCAGAGACAGCAAAATAACAAGGCTTTTGTTCTGCCCAAATGCATTATTCTTCTATTTCAGAAGCTTTGGTCTAATGGCTCCTGAACACTGGGGTTTTTTTCTTAGTAAGGTATTTTAGGAAGGCAGAGTATATGCAGTAAGGTTGGCTGTCACTCTTTCTCTGGTGACTTCTGAACCTGTTGGCCAAGAGGAGTAGACCAGAGGGGAAGTATCTCAGTTATTGCCCCCACAGAGAGAAAAGCTCAGTTGCAACCTTCTAGAAAGTCAGTTCCCCTGTTCCTGAAAATCCTTGTTGTGTGAGTGAGGTCTCACAATTGGGTGTCCTTTACATGGTTACTTTTTAAAAATTATGTGTGGAGGGAATGAGTAGTGTGATACTTTATATTTGAACTGAAGGAACAAGCTTATTGACATCTTTAAAGTGTGGGCTCCTTCTTTACTCTTGAGAAAAACTTTCTTTTGGTTAGGAGTATCAAGTCCAGAATACTCCAGTGCTAGTGAAATATTTGATTATTTTTGATGCTTCTCCTAATTTTTCTTTTTCAGTCTGATGAAATTGCAATTACCTAGGAGTCATACCAAAACGTCTTTGAAAATTTAAAGATTCACGTGGATGTTCATTAGCTATGCATTTTTTCAAGTCAGTTTTTATTCTTAAAAGGATATGTCTTTTCTACGTCTTCACTTTCTGCTTTCTTGATAGATAAAGCTTTTCCTGATGGTGCTGATGTCTTAGGCCAGGACACTATGCTGTCTCTCTCTCCTATCTCTACAGACAGCACAAATGAATGCTTTTTTGCTGGGACTTTTTTTGGTGTGCATAGTGTCCTTCTTGCACCTCAGCATCCTTTGCCTATCTCTCTTCTTTTTGTTATTCTCTGATACTGTTGTTTCTCATGATGACGCTGCTTTGTGTTTTGTCTCATACTGGAGTCACTTAGGCACATCTCGGATAGCAGTTTTGAATGTGTTTGAGAGGAAATGCCCCCAAAGGAAAACATAGACCCAGAGTGCATTTTTTTCCAGAGCACATAGAAAACTCATAATGAGTTTATTATTATATGAAAGTTTCAGTATTGAAAATTGAATTTCTATCAGGAAAAGGATGGCATCTGCCTCATTTGCACTGTTCCTTATCTTTTTTTTACACTTTTAGAACTATATATTACTGTGGTGCTGTGCAGTAATTAGTAGAAAGTTTAAGGATTTCTTAGCATCAGGCAGAAAGGTTTGCTTCTCATAGCAAATGTCCCCTTTGGGAAGGAAGTTTCAGATGAAGAGCATTTCACTGGATCAATAGATGACACCAATAGAAAAGGAAGCTGACATTTGTCTTGCCGTGTCTTACATGCAGCTATGGGCAATAGAGGAAAGTATGTTATCTAGAGATTACCTCTGATAAGGGGATATCCCTCAAACTCCCAGTGCAGCTAGCAATCACGCATTGATTTTTGAGAAACAAGCTGTGGCAATTCTTAAATTTCTGTTTTATATTGTGGAACCAGAGAAATAAAGCCATGTCTTCACGTTGAAAGAAAATTTGTGAAATTTCTTTCCAAAGGCCGCCAGGCAGCCTATTATATCACTACTTGAACACCTTAAACACAGCTAGTATCCATTATGTCATACAATATAACAAGCAGGAAGAAGAGCACTGCACAAGGAATTACACACTTTCTTTCTTTCTTTCTTTCTTTTCTTTCTATATTTTATTTTAAAGGAGGGAGACCTGATTTCTGTAAACAACCCCCTAAAGGTACTCCCCTACCAATAGCAGCCCACTGTAAAATAGATAAGGTTCTCATTATGTATCCTCCATGTCTTGATCATAATTTCTATCATGGTTGACATGCTGGTCCAGTTATATCAGGTACATTCTGTGTAAGTCCTTTAGAAGACCAGGATAAAACCCTGCTGAATGCAGGATCATTTTGCCTTGGGCAGAGAGTTAGTCAAAGTGCACATAGTTCAAGGTGGATTTCTAGTCAGATTTTGCAGTACTGGGACATTCTGAAAGAAATATTTTTGAATTGAACATAGCTCAGAAGGAATTAAATTAGTTCTTTAATGCTCGGTTTTTCTCCAGAGCCATCAACACAAATTACTTTCTAAAATAGGCAGCAAATATAATAACACAGCATTAAACTGAAAAGAAAAAGTTAATACTGTTATTATGTGATGCATTTTGTTTGACTAAATTGTATGGATAATTTCCACCATAATTTCAGTAGTGTTTATAAAGATCTTTTAAAAAGATTTCAGTTTAACATTTCCTATAGCTGTGTTTTTCATAAAGTAATTGAATTTAAGATGTCTGTACAGTATCTCAGTTTTCTCATCTTGATAACTGCTTAATGTTGTTTTAAATATAATAGTATCCTAGAGTATTCTGCATCTGCTCATAACTCCCTTCTTTTCTAAGGTTCTTAAAGATTTAATTAAGCTGGCCTAACATAGATTTGCTTCTTTAAGAGAACAGGTTGTATTAAAGCAAAAATGTTTGGTTTTTTGTTTGTTTGTTTGTTTTTTGTTTTGGTTTGGGGTTTTTTGTTGTTTTGTTGTTTTTTTTTTTTTTTTAGTAAGCAGTGTTATAGCATCAACCATGCAATCAAACCTGATATTGTTTTCTTTTGTCAAAACCTTGATGAAGAGTTTTTCCAAAATAATTTGTTATAGCTATATTTGAACAATGTATACCTTGTAAATACCCTAAACACTGCAGACAATTTCCTGTTTGTGAGATTTCTTTTTTAAATGTATTACATTATTGGTGTAGTTTCATGAATTGCCTTGTCTGCCCATGTTTAAATCCACAAGGATTTATTTTTAACTATATTCTAATTGGTGTTACCTGGGTCACGTCATATTTCATTCTCTTCATGGATTGCTATTCCTGAGTCAAACACTTCTGTTCATGGACAAGTTGCTGCACAAAATAATAAAAATGTAATTGAAATAAAGTAAAAAAATAATTTCCAATGTCAAAATTTCTCTAAATGCATGTCCCATTGTTCTCCCAGACTTTAGCAATTTTTTCCAGCGTAGTTCTTCCTTGTAAAATTTACTATGAACAAGGAAAGGTCATTTTTGTCAGGTCAATACAGAAGGTTCTAGAGATCTGACTGGTATAACACCAATGGCATTTTAGAACCATTTTAATGTACAAGCTTACATCAATAGATTCACAATTTTTCCTTCATCTTTATTCCCACCTATTCCTATGTTGCATGAATATTACAAATCTGCACTTGAAGTGACTGGTGCATTTGGTCTAACAATTGACATCCCAACTTCAGCATGTTCACACACATACAATTTAATTGTGGCAAGGAAAGCAATGCAAGCAGGCAGGAATTCAATTTCTCTTTCAGCCTGTTACTGAGAAAACCAGATAGAAGTCAAGGGACTTTAGCCTGTGGCTTGTCTGTGTAAGGTGAAGTTTCATCACTGTACAGCCAGACAGAGTAAGGTTTTTCTGAAATGGAGGATCATGATGTGCTGTGTGTCTTATGTCTGCTCTGCCCACAGCAGCCACAAGTCTGCTGGTTCTCACTGAAGGAAGGTGGCTGTTTGACTCCAGCTGTACAGAACCATGCTCCTAACGTGATGCTACTGCTCATTAAGTACCGGACAGAAAACATCAAAGCTGTGCCATTTTTCCCTCTTTTTTTTTTTTTTTCTCCTTTTTTTCCTTTTCTTTTTTTCCTCAATCCACTCCACAAGACTGTTTCTTATTTTGAAGCTTCATCACTCTCTGCTACAACGTTCACTGGTAGCCTCACCTGTTTGCTTGGTGGAGTTTCAGCTAGTACTGGATTGCCATTTTAACTTGGCAACTTCAGAGTCTTGTTTCCCTATGGCCTGCCAGCTAAATTGGTGTGTTACAGATGAATGCACAGCTCACAGATGGTGTTTGAGTGTTTAGTGGCTCTCAGAAGTAGATATGTATTTGGTCAGGAGGAAGATTGCATTTTTCCTCCAGACAGAGCAAATGTCCTTGGGGATGTTTTCTATGTCAAGGTAGAAACCATTCCACGCATCAGGTACAGGGGACTCTCTTAGTTTAAGCAGGAGTACTACCTACATATATATGTGTTTTTCTCCTGGGTAGAGTATACTGCTCCTATTAGCATAAATGAAAGGCTTTTTATCTTGATTCTCCTGAATGTCTGTAGATGTTTTAAGTCTACCATTTCTCCTCCTGTAGTTTTCCATTTATTTTTTAACTGAGATGAACTTGAATGTGTATTTATTA
The DNA here is from genome assembly GCF_022539395.1 of Myiozetetes cayanensis. Classification (NCBI taxonomy): domain Eukaryota; kingdom Metazoa; phylum Chordata; class Aves; order Passeriformes; family Tyrannidae; genus Myiozetetes; species Myiozetetes cayanensis. The sequence continues at coordinate 86,376,809 of NW_026086604.1, read as the reverse complement.
CTCTGGTGACCCTATAAACTTCTTCTCCGGGTCCTAAACACTGTTTTATTGCTCATGCACAAGGTTGAGCATTCAGCATTACTTTCTGGGTGAACAGCTTCACAGATAGTGCTGTGGTTTTTTTATACCTCTACTGACATCTTGCATCCTCCCTGTGTGGGCTGTGTCTTTTTCTCATTCATTTATTGTCATCTTATTTACTTAAAGCAGTCAGAGGGCAAGAAGTAGGGGAGGAGTTACATGCTTTCTTTTGCTCCTTGACTGGCCTAGTCATGTCATGAGGATGAATAACAGAGGCTGTCTGCTGCCTTTTGTTCCTTTCTAGAATGAAATATAAAACAGAGCTTCTTAAAAGTTCTGAAAGCTGTGCTCCAGTTTCCTTGCTTCTTGTTTGTACCCATCCAGAGCTGGAAGCAGCCAGACTGGAATATTTTAACAAAATCTGTTCCTGTAAGATTTCCAGACTGTTTTGCCAAGCCAATAAGCTCTTGAAAACGCAGTTAAGCATGAAACAGGCAAAGTTTCAGTTGCCTACCTAAACTGCAGACCTGACAATAATGATTTGGGTTTTGTCATTTTTGCTTTGTCATTGTCAGATGCTGCTCAAAGCTGAAATGTGCAAAGCTTTGCCAGCTCTCTACAAGGAACCACACTGTCCTCCAGCACTACCGCCACTCTGCTTAAATTTTGTGATTCTTTCTTCCTCCAGTGCTTCCTTACTCAGTTTGGTAAGAAATCTCTTCTTGTGAATGTCTCAGCGAATTCCCTCAGGAAATTCTTAGTTAACTAAAGTCAGGAGATGGGCTTCTCCACCAGCCTAAGACTGCTGGGTAAAGAGATTGCTGAGGACATGAATCTGCTGCTGTTTACCAATTTTCTGTTCTTGTAAACTCTTTTATAGTGAAAGTTGTGTCCACCATTTTCAGGCTAGTACAGTTGTATCCAGAGGAGTATGAAGATGTCAGCACTTTCTTCCCTTCCTCTTTAATGAACATGGCTTGACTCACTGACCAACAATGTCCATCCCCCAGAATGGAAGAACACAGTGGTCCTTCCAAGGCAACAACTGTGCCAGCATATAAACCCATGAGTGGGTTGTGGGAAAAATTCAGCTGATGCATTTGTTTCTGGTTCCTGGTTATGCATGTGATGCAAACACACCTAGGCTGTTGCTAATCTAGAGTTTACTGCCTGCTGGTCATCTTCCGTGAGCTAGCACAGCCTGGACCTTGGAAGGAACTCAGCCACAATCACTCTGGATGCATTCACATACCTTTCTTCGATGTTCTTTGCAGCAAACCAAAACAACTATTGCAGTTACTGGATTACTATTTCTCCTGTTTTTCAAGAATGTTTAATTCCTGAATCTCTCCCTCAGTGTTTTTGGATTTTGCATGCTTCTGGCAGTTTCTTTTTTCTACCACAAGTGCACCTCAAAAATAAATCTGTCTCGATTTTCAGCATTTCTTCTACATCATGATTTTGGATTTATCAGTAAGCTGTACAACAAATCCTCCTGTGAGCATTTCTATGTGAAGGAACTGCTTAATGTCCCCTCAGGTCTTTTGCCACCTCTCTTACAGCAGATATCCCCTAGATAACCTTTGTAACTCTTTGTGATATCCTCTTTCTTGGTGCTTGCAAACTGAAGAATATGAAGCATAGGTGTGTCCTGGAAAGAGATGAGGAAAAGCAGTGTCTATATTGTTGGTAAATGTTCTCCCTGCTTATATTCACTTTGCATACAAATAAACAAAAATGTAATATTTTATTAGGAATCCAGTGGATAGAATAATGGACTGTAACTCAGCAGAGTTCGGTTCACAGCTCTGCCGTTGGCTTATTGGGCAAGTCATTTGTATCATCACCATACAGCCTGGAATAATGGCAATTTCCTTGTAACGCAGTACGAGCTTTGAAAAGGAAAAATATTATGCAGAAGGAATAATAATAAAATCCTTCTAATGATAATAAATTTTTTATGTTTTATGTATATGTTTATGTTGTGCACAATGAAATGAACCGTATTCTCTTCTGCCTTATGCTTCATCAGTGGTGCTTCTAACTGGTTTCCATTTGAAGGACTACATGCATTAATTTTAGATGGGCCTTCAGACAGAGTTGTGATTTTTCCACTGAAAGCAATAGCATTTCATTGTAGTAACACTGGCCAGTATTTCCTGCGTCTTTATTTCTTACTTACTACTAAGTTTAAATATCCACCATTTAGGACAATGGTGGGGAGGGGTCTTTTTTATTTGTAACTGAGTAACTATGTTGCACTGACTCTTGGGCTGTAAAGACGATGTGTGATTCCCTGAAATTTCCATAAAGTAGTAATTTGTGTCTGCATTTGCTCTTTAATTCTTCTCTGTCTCTATGGGTGACAAAGAAACATTTATTTTGCCATATTTTATGAAATGTAAATAATAGATTCATTCAGGACTAGATCCTGAATACCTCAGTTGGTACACACCAGTGCAGTTTGAGAGCAAGCAGCGTTGCATAGGCTGATGATCTATCTCCACCATCAGTTCTAAGTGCCAGTCTTGCAGTGCATTATACAAATGTTCACCATGGTTTGTCAGCAGCAAAGTGTCACCCAACAGCACACACTGACTTCTATCAGCCTTTTCTGTTGTTATCATTATCAAGTCCAGCTTAGGAGAATCTGTACATCATTTCTTTCCTTTTGAACAATTTCCATTGAAATAATTGACATGCTTTTACGGTAATTTGGTCTCTGCTAGTTGTTACTGCAGCATTTCTCAAAGAAAAATGCAAAACTAATGCCCTAGAACAGAAACATTCAGCCAAATTGCTTACCAGTAATCCAAGGAATCATGGATAAATCCATTGCTCAAGTGGCTTCTCATTTGGAACTTTATATAGTTTACACCCAAGGGGTGTGGTTTTTTGTTTTGTTTTGTTTTGTGTTTTTTTGTTGGTTGGTTGGGGATTTTTTTTGTGTGTTTTTCTCTTTTTTTGTTTGGTTTTTCTGTTTGGTTTTTGTTTGTTTTGTTTTGTTTCTTTTTTTATGTATGGAGGGGTTGTTTGGTTTCTGAAAGGTAATATTGATGCTCTCTGTCCTACAGTAACTTTATATTTCTTCTGAAATCTGTAGCTGCCAGCACCATCACTCCATCCTCAAGCTTTCACTACTAACACCAGCTAAAAGTATTTAAAGGGGCTGTTTCCACATGTTTGATGCATTTCTTTTCATGTTTCTACCTCTTTCTTTCTTCATTTTTCAAAACAGTTAATGAGAGAGATCATTTAAAGCCCAGTGTTTTGAAGTGGGAGCCAGTAAACAGCCTTATAACATGATTAATGAGTACTCAGAAATAGTTTGCCAAACTTCCAAGTGAGTTGGAATCAACAGAATTTGTTTTAAAGTAAATGAAGATATTCCACTTATAGGTTGGGCCTTCCCTGGGTCACTGCACGTACTACATTTTCCACCAATTTTTACCACTGGCTGGTGGTGCTCATGTCAAGGTGTTACACAGTCATAGAAGTGACGCTCAGAATCTGGACTTCTGACAAATTAGACAGTAAAGAGGACTTTAATTTCCATTTAAAAACAGGAAATTATGATCAAGGTCTTTGATGAAAATCATAAAGTCTTAAAAAAATTACTTTTCTAAAAATAAAAGAAAATAATATTTGATTCTACCAAGGGACATTTGATTCTACCATAATATTTGATTCTACCAAGCTTGCTTCCATCAAGCTTGGCTTTCTGTGGAGTTTCTGGGCTACTATTGTTTTTCAGAGGAAAGATGCAGCCAAGACATCACAGATGTTGCTCTGCCGGTTTAAGCAGGGTCATTGCATGGAAGGCTTTTGGGTTTGATAAGTGAGCATATTCTGAATTTCTCTACTTTCATTTGTAGAAGTTTATTGAGTAAGTGCATTCTTGTGGCTGAGACAGCTGACATCTCAGCAAGGATGACAGCTCACAGGGGGAGACATTAGCTCCCTTACGACCTCTTGAAAGTGGAAGTAATCTGGGGAGCAATGAACTGATGAAAGCACAGGTTGAATACTTTCTTTGCTGCCTGAACCTTAGGGAAGTTCTTTGACCACACTTTGTGCTCACAGTGCTTGCACAGGCACCTTCCAAGCAATGAGAGACAGAGCTGGAATAAGTGTATTCATGGAGCTCCTATGAAAGTGCTCATTGCACCACCAGGTCCTGCCTCAGTGAGCAAGAAGTTAACTCACCTTTCAAGCCCCATATTTTGGTCACTAAGGTTTTTCAGTACTTCTGGTGCTCCAGGACTGCTGTGAATGAAAGAGGACTTGGTATTTTCAGTGCTTTGAGCTATGTACACTCCTTCTCCATCTCTGTGTTGGGTTGGAAGGAAGGATTTATGTCTTGAAACCTTTTATAAGTGTCACATTGAACATTTCACTCTGGTGTTGCTTATGTGGAAGCAGCTTCATTTAGTAAATTGAGCCTAAATAATCTAGTAGTAAATGATTCCAGCATGAAATGAGGTGTTGATCTAAATCCAGATTTTTGTGAAAAATACATGGTTAGTTGTGCTCTCGGCACAGAGGTGAAGATTGGCAATGATCCCTGTAGGATGTGGATTTCTGAAATGGGCGAGGCTGGGTGGGACATCTTTGCAATTCTTGTTTGATGAAGGCTGAGTAGAGTATCATGAACTAGGATGGTATTATTTTTTCTTTTTTTTTTTTTTTTTTCCTTTTTTTTTTTCACAAACAGCAAACTATATGGTCTAACTAAAATACCAGTGTGGCTAATCCTGCCCTCTCAACTCTTCTCAAGGAATGAATGCCTCAACAGTAAACTTTGATGGAAGCTATTAAAGATGACAAAAATATCTTTATATGAAAGGAAGTGTAGGGCAATCTAGCTGCAGAGTTCAGAACATTCAGAATTCCATGGTTATTGTAGTATAATACCACAGTCAATTATATTTCTTATTTTACATTTTTCTTTGTCTCTTTCTCACACAAGCCTAGACTATGAATTCATAATGTTAATGAAATGTGTTGTGATGTTCCTGTAGGCTGCTGTGGGAAAATAATTACAGTATGAGGAAGGTGATTCATGATGTAGCCCTGAGTCTCTAAAGTAGGACTATATGACTGATTGGGATATAAGAAAAATGGACTGTAATGTCTCAAAGAAACTTCAAAACCCCTGACAGATTAAACTACAGTCACTGCAAGGATTAGCTGTCTCAGCCCAATAGATGTTTCTGCAAGAATTTTTAGTGATTTGTACTTGAAACCTTTTAGTCACCCAAAACCTGTGTTGTGTTGTTTTTTTTTTTTTTTTTTTTTTGTGGTGTGTTTCTGACAACTTCTCACCCTCTTCTTAAACCAAGCAGGTAACTAAAGCTTGAGCCTTCTCATGAAAAAAAGAACTGGCTGACAGCATGCCCTCTCCTACACATGCATCCTGCTCAACACTGAGGGTCAGAAGTAATATGATGCCAAGGCTGGTCTCAAAATCCAGACCTGTGGCTGGCAAGTGTGGTGTTTTTATTTCTCTTTCCCATTCAAACCTAGAACAAATGCAGAAACCTTTTAAGTTTCTCTGTTGTTATCCACAGATCTCTTTGTGACGGCTGAAGAAAGAAATGTACACTGCTATTTAAGAAATATGTGTAGACAGGAAAGTGCTTTAAAAGGGTATAAAATACAGAGCAAGTATGTCTGTCGCTTCTTCTCCAGTCACATGCTACACTTTAAAAAGCCAGTATGTTTTCCTTCACAAAAAGATCTTTATGTGTCTGAACTTTCAGAAGGCTTAATCAACATAAATAACAATCTGAGCATGATGACATCATGTTCAGTCCTAGAGTTGTACATCTCAGCTGCTTAGTCGTTTAAATTGGTGGAAATAAGCATAGCAGTTAGAAGTTTCCAAAGGTCAAAGAAGCTACTGTCTTTTCAGCTTTGAATCAGCTGAGATACTCCATTTTCTTGGAAATATAATGCCAAGGCTGCATCTCTGCATCTCCCTCTGCCCCCTTTGAAGCACTACGGTAATTAGTTTGAAGGGCAAATCACACCACACTCAGTAGCAGAATCCTTTTACAGTGCAAGTTCCTTTTTATTTTCTCTTTAATTTGAAACTAAAGAGGAGTTTTAGCCCACATTGTGTACTGAGATATTTGACCGAATGTTCCTACCCAAATGCCAAAAAGCTGTTCATGGGTTTTCAATAAAATTAATACTTTTCAGTACAAATATGACAAGTTCTTTTATCATTTTCTCTAAAGAAAAATAAGGGAAAAAGTGTTCCTCAGAGAGCAATTTGTGAGAAAATGAAAATCAAAATGAAAGGAAAAGACTTTTAAAAACTTAATTTTAAATGTGATTTGTTGTCTTCTTTATGAAAGTGGCAGCATGATTTCTGTAAGGAAGCCACCTCTCACCTGGGCTGACATGGAAAAACTTTTTTTTAATTATTTTACTGTCAGATGCATTGTTCAATCAAAGGTTGTGATTAGAATCTGTACCAAATTACCTTTATAACAGAACTCTACAGTGTTTTAGCAACTGGTATTCCTTTAATGTCTTTACGAATGACTCTTTGCTTTGTTTCCATATATTTCTAGCTGCCATTCTGCTGCTGAAGCGAAACTGTACCGGCAGGTTGTGAGGCATTTCCATTTTGTGGCATACACAGTCTTTTCAGAGCTGGGAGCCTCACACTGGCGCTCCAGGGACTTCTGGCTGCTCACACTGCTAGTAGTTTTGCTTTGGTTCGTGAGACTTTACATGCACTATTTGAGCCAATGGCTCTTCCTTCAGATCATCTCAGTTCCTGTTACAAAGTAAGTCCTGTTACCCTCTTTTCTCAGTCAGAATATTTCTCCAAATAACTTGATTTAAAGCAGTTCCTTTGCGCTATGAAGAGAATCAATGGCCAGGACTCATGCTAAGGGCTCTACATGAAAGCCCAGATAGGAGCCTCTGCAGAGACTAAGAGCAAGGACTGCATCCAGATTCTAGATGATCTGATATGCAAATGTGACCCTAGGTTGTCACATTTGCATATCAGGTGGAGGTGTTAGCAATGTAAACTTTAAACCCAGAACACAATGCGTCATTTGTGTGCCTTGTGTCAATGCCTGCCTCTCTTCTCTCTGAGATACCTAGCAGGTTATGTATCTCCCAGAAGAATCATTTATCATTTTGGATAAAGTATTTCAAAATGCCTAAGAAGTGCACAAAACCAAAGAAGTATTCAAATCATATTTCATATTACTGAAGTGATCTATGAGTAAAATACTTCTAGGAGTTTAACTTTGATATATCAGTTTTACTCTGAGTACTACAATGGGTTGACATATTTTAACTGTATGATACATAGACTTTAACTCAGGAATTAGAGCTCCCTAGAGAGTTGCAGGAAAATCATTGCTTGTCACTACTTGACATGAAAAAAAAAAAAGATGGAAAACAAGTCCACTAGTGATATATACCTGATTCTCTATATGTTGCTGTAGGGTAGAGAATGGAGCAAGAAACTTAAATCGTGCTTAGGAAAGGGGCGATTTCTTCTATAGAAACTTTTTTTTTTTAATTTACTCACTTTAAAGCATCGCACAAGCCTGAATCAGTCACTAGGAGCCAGTATCATGCAACTTTCCAACCTATATCTGCTATGATAGTGGGATTGATCATTGGCTAAAATTTGAACTGAGCAGACTCTGGACAGCACTGGGTACTGTTAAAGTGGTCTTTTAGATCTTAATGCAAAACCAACCATCTCTCACTTCTGTCCTTGCACATCCCATGTGTGCTCAGCCAGCTGGTCTTAAAACTTCTGGGAGGCCAAGCATCGAGAGTCTGTGAAAACAAAGGAAACTCAACAGAAGGAAGCAATGCATGAGAGAGTGGTGGTCATGTTCAAAGCCACTAGTCACAGCTGTCTCAGGCAGTCAACTAGATAAAGGATAATGTTTTCAAGCCAAAATGCCCTGGATCAACATCCCAGTCTGTAGCTGTGTGCCTGAACAACCTAAGACTGAACTGAGCGCTCTCTACTTCTACCAAATGTAGTGGTAACACTCACAAGTCAGAACTAAAGTGAGGATCAAACCACTTTAAGTTTAGCTAGGAGCAAAATTTAAGCCACTTCAACTGGATTGAAATTTTTACCTTAAATACAGCATCTGTGTGTAGCACACAGTGCCATGCAGTTCATGTCTCTTACAGTGCCAGCAAACTTCTCATTGTATGAGCTTTGCAAATCTCACCATCTCATGGTGGCAAGAGGAACATTTCCAACCACTTTAGGCATGCTGATAGCTATGTCTTCCATATCAGATTTTCTGCTTCATGCAATGCCCAAAGGTGCTGCAGTATGCAGAGACAGGTAAGTTTCTGGGGCCTGTGCTCATGACGCCTGGGAGGTAACACCTTAGTATAGCCTTTTCTGCACAGTCTCAAGGGCCTGGAGGTACACCCAGTGAACTGGGAATCAGAGGGGGTCAAAAGACACAGAGGTAGGAGGAGGAGAAAATTTTATTTTTTTGAGTAGCTTCATGTAGTTTTTGGTCAGAGGGTTGTGACACCAATAGGGATGCAACTTTACAATGCAACACGCATGATTCTACTTTTTTTTTTTTTAATAGTCTGTTTAGGAGTGTAGACAAACACTCTCCTTTTGCTTTTTTACAGATTCCAGCTCTTTCCTCACACTGTTGAACTGTGTTACCAGAACTCCTTGCTGCACACCAGTGAAGAGTTGGTCATGGTTATGGTGGGACCCCTAACCTTGAATGCAGGGCTGCTTCTTATGGTCCTGATCAGATGGGGCTGTCAGCAGCTGTTTGACTCATTTCCTTCCTTCTTGTCAAAGTTTATCATAGCTATGGGACTATGGACAGTGCTAGACCCCTTGGCAGTGTTAGTAGTGGATTCATTCCTGGGGGTGAGTCACTTAAAATAACTTGGACACGAGAATTTGACGTAAAAGTTTGTTTTATTCAATGAATCACTGAAAGATATGAAATTCCACCTCCGGCAATGGAACATGAAAGTTAAAAAGAAATTAAATAATAATGTTATACATTACCTTTTTATTAACAAAATTCCCATCTAATGGAGTCACTGTGTTTCTACATAAAATTAAGAGCACTGTACAATCCATATATGGAGATAAGAAAGTAAATCCACTGCTGGAGTGATTGTGTCTGCTTTGAAAAGGATTGCTGTAATTTTGGATGTTAATGGAGATGGGTTAATGAGCAATCCTGATTATTAACACTTCAGATTTTTCTAAGCACTGAAACAGACAAAAGAAAAAAAATGGAGGTTATCGTGCATTTCTCTGAAATGCAATATAGCTAATATAATTTGCTGGCACTCCTACAAAGACTTGTGAGATTGAAAGATAAACATCTCTAAGAAGAGAACTTCATCATATATAAAAACAGGTGAGCAAAGCTCCCAACTCTGTGTATGTGCTGTGTAGCCCAACAGTGCTTTGGTGACTGCCAACTTTTATCACGTCCAAAGTAAATGCCTAGTCTCCCAGAAGATGCAGTTCCAATTTGGCTCTCACTGTATGTGTGATACAGAGTCCTTTTGATGGGTGCAGGATTCTGAGAGCTTTTCGAGGGGTGTGCTATTGCTTGTCTTCTGCCCTTGTTGGTCTTTCAAAGTCATCCCTGTTTCTGTTGTTCACTCTAGATCAGGCAGTAATCCATAGGCTTTGGTGGGGATCAAGTTTTCTCAAATCTCTTGGTTCCTCATCTGCTAATCTGTGCTCTGCAGGTGCTTTTTACTCTTTAAATGCTCTTTCCCCTTGCAATGGTTTTGAAAACTAAAATTCAGCTCTTCAATAAATTTAATTGGAGCTCACTTGGGAGGTTATTACAATAGTTTGAGCATGTGGCAACACATTCTAGTTTTAACTTGGACAGTCTATATTTATTTAGTTAGTTTTAAATTTTATTGATATAAAACATGCACAGAATTGAATTTTAATTATAATTATTTGGATTGAGATATGTTTTTCCTAAGAGAAAAACAGACATTCCTGCAATAACCAGGCCAGAAATATCGAAATGCATTTTTTCCCTTCTAATGCTGGTGTATTCATAAAAACTGGAAGAAAGGCTGAGATCTGCCTTATCTTTCCCACACTTGCATTGAGAAAATTGTTGCCATTGACTTCAGTGGCACTGGGCTTAGTTCTACACAGACAGGATCATTACCAATTTCAAATAGCACTTGGTCAGGAGGAAACACGAGATACAAATAAAGTAACTTGGTTTTTCATTACAATATTAAAAAAGTACACACTCTCCGTACTTCATACTGAAAACTTGGCAGTCTTACCACCAAGATTATCTTTGGTAGAAACTCATTTGTTCAAATATTACACAATATACTGTGTGTATCCTTTCCAAAATGAAACTATATCTCTTACATGTGTTTTCATTATTGCATTTGTAATTTTTTTTTCTCCTGGCATTCTTTCAGCAGCTATTTCAGATTTACTTGCCAATCTATTTTAGATCAAACCTTTTTAAAATATTATGTTGTGGCAATATGAGTTATTTTAGTGCTAGAATGTATTTTAGTATTCTAATTGGCCTTAATACTTATGAAAGATGACAGATAGCCCTGGAGACAAAAGTTTTTGTGTTTACTAAGTAATATTTTTCATTGTCAAGGAAAGGCTAGAGACCAGTTGCGTTGTGGTGTGTGTGTGTGTAAACTAATGGTATAAAATACTGTGTCAAATGTGTGATTTTAGGTTTGATTTAATGTCAGCTTGTAGAAGGATGTTCCAGGGATAAGAAACTCTTATGCAGTTCAAATTCCAGTTCTGCCAGAGCTTTCCTGGGACCCCATTCACTTCATCTGTTTGTAACTTCTAAAAAGCAGACAGTAACACCTCTTTGGCCACATGTCATTGTAAAAACCAGTAGACACTGCAAAAGGTTCACATGACCATCCCTCAATAGTATGATAAGTACTTGAGAAAGATGTTGACAAATGCTATTTTAACAATTTGAACTGAAGACACTTTTCTTGGATCATGCTTTTGAGGATAAGAGAAGGTACACAGATTGACAGAATATCTTTGTTAGAAAAAAAGGATAGAACAGTTCTCCCATGCCATCTTTGCCTTACCAGATAGAACTGCTTCAATAAGAGAGAAATTTGCTGCTATGAAGGAATGTCAGGATGTGACTGCTGTGCAGAGGATTTTTCTTGGTTGACAGTTTCTTATGGTATTTGGGTTTTGTGGTTGTTTTTTGGTTTTGTTTCTGTTTGTGTATGTTTGTGTTTTGCTTGTTTGTTTGGGTTTTTGTTTTTCCCCCAGAATAGAAGATATAACTGGGAGATAGAACAGAACCAGAGTATTTTAATAGTTTTGTAACAAATATTGGAGCCCCTGGTGGTCTAGTGGTAAAGGCGCCGCGCTATCACCCCCGAGACCCGGGTTCGATTCCCGGTCAGGGCCACTCCCGGGCAGGTGGGGCTCGTTAGCCCTTAAAGGCAACCCACCTACGTCCTAAGGACCTCACTGCCACTGTCCAAGCTCACTTGGCCCCGGCAGATGAACCTTAGGATTAAAGGGTAGGCTCAGTTCCGTGCACGCTGTGTCTCACCTAAAAAATCCAATGCGCAGGCTGGAAGGTGTAAAGACCTTCCCTGGATCTTCGCTCGCGAAGACTGGCCATTACAACAAATATGGACAGTTCTGAATTAGTGACTAGTCTTTATATGTCATTACTGGTGTCCTGGGACCTTTAATTTCCATTACAGAAATCTAGCAGTGTTGCAAAAGATGAAGAGAGAACAGAAATGTCCTCAAGAATCTCAGTTCTTCTATAGCTCATCACTGGACTTGTAGTTGTTGTTCCTTTGCTGTGCGTGTCACTGCATGTATAGGAGGCAACCAAAAATGAGAAGAAAGTTTTGACATTTCCTAAGAATTAATTCAGCCAAGTTGCTCAGAAAGGTGCAGGTTTCTTGAAGCCTAAAGGTCACAGACTCTCTCTCTGAATGATGAACACTGGATGTTTTCGTGGTTCAGTTTCACATCCTTGCAAAATGTGTCAACATGATCTAGTATGGGTGTAGCTGTCACCATGTCACTTTAAAAAGGAAAAAGTGAAGAGAGGAATTTATTTTAGCTTTGGGTAGAAGAAGATCCATGATATGTATTTAAATTCTTCTAAATTGATCCAGCAGAGGGCAATAATATGTCAATACAGTTGCTAGTTTTTAAGAACTAGATATGGGGGGGTGGGAAAAGAAAAAAAAGGAAAATAATAGATTTCTCGAGAAGAAAACAAATTATTCAATATTATGCCTACTTGGTCATAGAAATAAGGCAAATTTCAGCCTTATTCTCTTTCCACTTTTCCTGAAATACAATAACAGAGTTCACTTTGAGTATTTTCACTGTGACATGGGTTTTGTTGAATAAATCACCTCTATAGGGTAGATTTTAATTGTACTAAAATCAGCTAGAAAATAGTTTATTTCACATCTCATGGTTAATTTCAAATTCTGTATAGGAGACTCCTAAGTTTCAGACTGTGTTCCCTGCAAAATACACTTAAATTCTTCTTATAAAGAAATTCAGGTTCTTTTGTCTCTATGGTCTAATCAGGTTTGAAATTTTCTTACATTGTTTTCTTTCTCTGTGGCAGCGATTTGGGAACAGTGTAGACAAACCCATTGCTGATGCTGCAAAGCTCTCCTGGGTCTTTCTAAGAGCTGAAGAGTCAGGGGTTCCTGGTGCCTTAATCACTGTGATGCTCTATACAATCCTGTTCATGATCTCATCGACAGTATTGTACCTGTATTTTTTAAGGTACGTCTCTTTATCTTATTATTCCCTTAGGAGCTTAGGCTCATGCCCCTTCTCCTGTTAGATAAAATAAGGTGACATCAGAAAAGACGTGTCAGTGTCACACATCCAGAGTCCAGAATTGCAGATAACCAAGGAGGGGTTAGCTTCTGCTTAACTTTTAATGCACTGGGATTTGCTGGGCACAGCAAGGCAGAGATGGAGCCATTTACTTCCTCACCAGGAGCACAACTGATATCATGATTTTTCATAGAGTCTAGGAGCCTCTGTTTCTTTGGCTTCAGGCAATGGTGTCTGTGTCAAGGGCATAAGCTGTAAAGTGTGTGTACCTTTTATTTAGGTACTTTGGAAGATGTTGTGTTTAGTGTTATAAGCAGGGATTTTGTGAGAAAGAGGAAAAATTTCAGAAAGCTACATATGACATGAAGAGCAAAATCTCTGAGTGGCTCATCTATAATGTGGTATGAGTTTTGTACTGGCCCTCTATTCATCCAAGGATGAATGCTGGCAAGCACCAATAAAAAGCCATATGCAAAGGCAAGATGCAGGTGGATGTAAGAATAGAAAAGCCCAGCATACTCCCTCCATATGACAGAATCATCCCTCAGTCACCCTTTCACAAACTCTGCAGAAGGCAGGAAAAGATAAATGGCCATCTAAATTTTTGCAAAGTATTTCAAAGCTTCTGCATTCCTGGAAGCTGTACACAACTCCAATATACTGGTAGTCTAGTTAATTAGTTTTTGAGACGTTAATGCCTTCTTAATCATTGACTTAATAGTTTTGAATAGCTTCATAAGTTTTAGCTTCTGTCGTTTATTACTCAGGAAAATTAATTTAAATTAAAACATTTGTAAGGCAGGTTTTTATGAGAATATTACCAACATCTTCATTGTCTGGGGAACAGGTGCAAGATCATCAAAGGTATCTTTCCTTCTGGATCAATTTTCCCATAATGTTTTCCAATAAAGGGGTGGGAGAATAATGTTACTAAGGGAAAAAAAAGTTGTCTTAGCACAATACATTTTAAAAATGATTCATTGCAAAATACAAAAGCAAAGGGAAAATAACAAAATATGTTACAGTGCATAAAGTCTTTGAAGTTTTTCCTTGATAACAAAAAGAGAAATTTTGAATACTGGAGTCTGTGCAGAGTAAAATTATACTATGAGCTTCTGCAATTGGATCAACTTTCTCTTCCTTGTATGTCTAAAGCCCAATGGAGTGGGAACCTTGGATGTAGCTAGGACTCTTGAGCAGCACAATGTGAGTCCAACAGTGACAGCATTAAAACCTTTTAAAACGTTTTTAAGGAAAACATCTCTGTAATTCATAATACTGTTTCCTGAATATTGATATAATAGCATTTGTTGCCAAGAGAAAATAGTGTTATAACCAAGGCAGTAGCAACCTTTTGTGGGAATATTTCTCAGGTGTTATACCTCAAATACATTCAAATCTAATGTTGCTCAGTTCAGAAAATATGTTTTTAAACATATATCCACCTTATTTTTCCCTTATAAGGTAAACCAATATAAATATTGAGGGATATCTTCTGTCTTAAGACCCTAACCCACAGGGAAGTTGAATGGAGAAGTTGGTGACATTTTTTAGAATTACTCAGCAATTTGCCATTAAACTGAAGTGTTTGACAGTGTGTAAAAAAAAAGATAAGAATGCTGAACCCACAAGACCATGAAAGGAAGCTGGGGAAGTGTTTGTTTCTGCCACAGCTAAAAAGCTTCATGGAAGCACTGATGGACAAGCAGGAAGCTAATGAAATCATGGACAGGGGATAAGCAGCAGTAGACATCTATTTGCATCTTTATAAACCAAAATACCTCAAAAAGGCTGGCTCCCCTTGGGTGTCTTGGGAGTCTGTAGTACATCTAGCATGGAGAGATATTCTAATTACTTTTTGGAAAAATGAAGTGGCACTGGTTGCAATTCCTTCAGTTTAATTCCTCTAGACATTAGAAACAGACAGGAATTTGTTGGTGAAATGTTTTCTGTACTGTGAGAAAATGCAGACCCCTCTCAACTAAAAGTGTCTGCTGGAAAGTGTCTGAATTTCCTGGTATTGAAACATTATGCAGGAAAAAGCTTCAAAAATCTACATTTTTCAGTGTTAACAGCAAAACCGTTTTTGTATTTTTTAACAGTGGTTTTCCAAAAAAGGATGAGAAAAGGCTCAAGAGAAGATGTAATAAATTATTTTAAACCACTAAAACTATCTTTCAATTTTTGGTTTTTGTAATTCTTTGAGAAGCCCATTTTTTTAACTGACTCTGGATAGTAAATCATTTCAATGTTTTCTCTTCTTTCTGAAAGACAAATAAATGGACTTGTAGGGTATTATACTGATTCTCATATGTCTAGAAACATAATCTGACTTATGTTTTTTTATTGTATTAGCAATAGAGACAACTACTTTTATATTTATAACAACATGTTAAGGTACAAGAAGTGTTTTATTATTTTCATGTTGAAGAAAAGAAATTAAAGCAGGTAATAAGAGCAGGCTAAGTCCTTTTGGACAAAAGGAAATAAGTTGGAAGACAGCCTTCATGATTCTTAATTAATTCAAAGTTAATTATATTGTTTATAACCATGTACTTAAAATCTTCATATAGAAAATGTTTATGGCAGCAAATAGACAGTAATTTAACTGCATTAAATTTTGCCTAATTTGAAATAAGAATGTTATATTAAGTGAGCTTAAATAAAGGGCAAGGTCCTTCTCTTGTTTAACAAGATAAGTGACAAGCCATTTAAATTGCTGACCTGGAATTTCGAATACTAACACCATGGAATAATATTGCTTCAACGTGAGCAGAAGGTCAGAAAGCTCATCAGCTTGACTGCTAGTTTTTCAACTAAGTACAAGATAATTCTAAATTATGAGTCAGTTCTTGCAAAAATGTATCTATTGTATCAAAAGTTCATCTGAGATATATCCAGAGATTAGGAGAAAAGCTTTTCTTTGAAGACACTGTGGAATTTGGGAAATTACTCAGTGAAGGATATTAGTTATTTATAAAAAATAATTTCTACTGTAGCATGGTTTAAGTTACTCTAGTACCCTACTTTACCTTAGCACTGATTTGCATTTCACACTTTGGAGTATTTTCTATTATTTCTTGTAGCCAGTTTATTTATATTCCCAGGACTAACTATCTCTTGATTAGGTCTTCTTCCAGCTGCTCTCCCCTTTTCATAAGAGAATCCCAGAGTGACATCTTTGAAACTACAGCAAATTTAAGGCTGCAGCTTCAAAAAAGAATGTTTCAAAAAAAGAAGGGTGGGGAAAAAAGTCAGAGAACACCTTTGCAGCAAAGCATGAGATGTAAATTCCTAATCTGATGTTGAGCCAGGCTGCCAGATTTTGGTATCAGAATAGCTACTCTTTCACAGAAACTCTTGGATATAGAGTTTGGTACACATTCCGCTTTAAAGGGAGTGCTAAAGCTCCTCTTGAGATCAAGATGAAAAACTGTCTTGTGGTGCATCTCCTTATTTCTGTTCCAAACTAAATCTCAGTTGTGGGCAAAAGTGTACTAAGCAGCTTATTGAGTGTGTTTCTCTGCACTTACTGTGAGCCCTGTAATGTGATGTAGAACTGGTGTAAATGTGAAGTTCATTCTGATTTACTTAAACAACCCTCTGCCTCTCCCATGTGCACACATTGTTCAGCACATGCAGGCCAATACAAGACCCAAGGATAATGACCAGTCACAAGAACAGTCACAAGTGTGAAGGATGAGAGTACAGAAGGTAAAAGGAGTTATGCCTGTGCTCTGCCTCCCACCTACCAAGCAATGAAGGAATTGTACAGCCTCACTGAAAACCAGGCATTTTGTTGTAGAGCCAAACAGCAATCTATGCACTTCACGTAACTACCCAACCAGTCTCTGAGAAGGACAAAAAGGTTGAAATTGGCATCAAGCAATGCTGAATTGTAATAGAGTATTAGCTTGGAAGAGGGTACAAAAGGAAAGATTCCATCCAATATCCTAAACTGAGATTCCAAATTTTCTGATTCTTATTTTCTGAACCCCTGTTTTGGAATAAAAGTAGAATGAAAAAGAGATGAATTGAAGAAGTTTGATTTTAATCCAATAGCAATTTTTTTAAGTTTTTAAGTTCATCTTAGTCTAAAAATGTGACACCAGACTTTTTCAAAAGCCTCACAATATTTCTTGGTTTCACCTACATTAAGAAATACCACACAGCAAGTCTTTCTTGTGGTAGGAAGTTTTACTGTGTAGTGCTTAGTCAATTCCTTAACACAACACAGAAATGTCATAGAAAAACAAAGCCAGCAAATGAAATGAACTTTTCTAACATCAAGCGAAGTTTAGACTGTGTAGACTCCAGGCTTAGGTTTGAAAATAATGGTGAGTTGTTCCTTTCTCTATGACATGGTTTTCCCATTATTGAACCTTGGCACACCAAGACTTCCATTTATGCCTAACTATGGTACTGGAATAGTTACCCAGCCCAATGCTAAGGACAAAGGAAAGGAGGATCAGGATCTTTTTGGGAAGTAAAAATTTTTTAATAATTAAAATAAATTTCTGCTACATTTATGTGATTTGATTCAGGTACTGTAAATCCTACAGAGGGTTGGGGAGGGCTGTATGTTGGAGAACTTGTTGGAAAGAAGCTTCTTATTCATGGGTGGAGAGCATAGTCATGAAGGTAAAATCAAGATTTAGAAGTCCACAAAAGGACAACTTTTGTAGGATGCTTTATTTGTGTGTGAAGAGTCCTTTCAAAAATGAACCCGTTGTGTCATTTCTATCCTTAGGCTACATAGCGAAGGTTGGCTGTTGGATGTATTTCGACGTATTCATGGTGAGGAAGGCACATTCTTTGTTCCACTGGACTTCGAGATTTCCAGTCAGGAGCTGAGCTACATTATAAAGAGGGCTGAGCAGTGGAGAGGAATCAATGGTGAAAGACGGATGGTGAGTGGTGAACAGAGTCTGCAAAAGGAGTCTGTAATCCAAATTAATGCTTTGTATTTCTGGGCGTTACCAAAGAGGACATAGATATTAGAAAGTTATTCTTAGGATGCTTCACTGAAGAGAGAAGTTAAGCCTGTTCAGGAGAAATTTGTGAAGTTGCATGTGCATTACCTGAACATCATAAGGGGTTACAATCTACTTAGTAACCAAAGGTTTAGAGGCATCACTGGTGTAAAAAATGATCTGTGTCTCTACTAGTTCTTGAATGGGTCATAAAGACCTACTACTTGTTTAAATGTCAGTATCGTCCCAGATAATTTCTCTGCCAGCTCAGCAAACTGGTGAGTTCCATGAACAAGTAGAATTCACTCTTTAAAAAGGTGTAGGTGGAGCTGCCCTGAGGAGGGTGTGTCTTTGGTCAGTCAGAAATGATAGCTGTGCTCTGCTCTCTGGCTCTTTCCTTCCAGGATTGCCCAGAGGAGTGGGGTAAGTTGGAAATGTGCAGGGGAAGGTTCTCCACTTTGGTTATCAAAAGTAACTTCTATTTCTTTTCCAGTCATCCACTAGTGTCTAGTCTCTCAAATATACACTTTAAACTGTGATGTATAGGAGATTAATCTGTGTTTACAAAGTGTCCAGCAGTGGAGGTGTCATCCACAGATGAGGCTTCTGGTCATAATTGCTTTGAGAGGATTGAAAATACAAGAAATAACATGGTCAGCAGTCTGTGAGGCACACTGTCTTCCTTCTGTGAGGGACTTCTTCTTCCTTGCTTTCTAGCTTTGCGTCAGTGTTATTAATTCCCATGGGACTATTTCATAAACCAGCTTTTGGTTAATTGTTAAAAGTGCTCATCGATTTGATTTATACATCTATGAATACCTGTGAATACAATGCTTTGTTTGGTAACTCTGC
The DNA here is from genome assembly GCF_022539395.1 of Myiozetetes cayanensis. NCBI lineage: Eukaryota > Metazoa > Chordata > Aves > Passeriformes > Tyrannidae > Myiozetetes > Myiozetetes cayanensis. The sequence goes on along the minus strand of NW_026086604.1, from coordinate 86,358,092 downwards.
TGCTTCAATGTAAAAATGAACAGATTCCATATAGGAAGGAAATTAGTCCTCTTAAGTACGTATGAGTTGTTTTGTTTTTCCTTTCTAATCCACTGGGACAAGTACTTCAGATTAGGGTCTTGCAGGTTTCTCAAGTCTCTATAGCTACCTCTGAAAGATCAGCATTATAGAAATATACAGCCTCAGTTGTCACTGTTATAAACATCTGCCACAGCTGTAATTATTTTCCACTTTTTTTTCATGATGACAGTTTGGACCCTGAAAGGAAAAACTGAATGAAAAAGCAGATACTCAGTAAGCTTAATTTTTGTGGAAAAGTGCAAAGCAGCACATAGTGTTTCAACAGAGGGAAAAACATTGGATGGAGTGAATGTGTTTCCACAGACACCTGTCTCAGCCATTCCCACTCTTTATGCAGATAGAACTTATTTAATTTTGAAATCTTTCTACAGTAAGTTAAAGCATAACCACTGATGACTGGCTTCTATTACCTTTGTTACAAGTAAGGTCAAGCAAAGAATATATATAGTGGACCTCACTTTATATGTCAGGAGGAGGTTTAGGTTGGATATTAGAAAAAGGTTCTTTACCCAGAGGGTGGTTGGGCACTGGACCAGGCTTCCCAGAGAACTGGTCGCAGCACCAAGCCTGACAGAGTTCAAGAAGCTTTTGAACTACCAATGCCATATGGAAAAAGGGGCAGATGAGGCAACTGCAAACAACTACCTTTCTGTTTTTAGTACTGAATAAATTTCTAATGTTATTATCAGTGCATCATTTCTTGCAGCAGTGCAGCAAGGGCTGAATAAGAGAAAAAAAGAAAAGGTAAAAAAGAATGGCAGATGGAAAGGAGAGGTTGGGGACAAAGATATAAAAGAATGGAAAGAAAAATTACCTTTCTGTATACAAATAGTCTGTCGCTGAATGGAGGAAATATGGACTGTCCACTGCTACGGTAATACATACTTCAAGGGCCAAAATACTGAAAAACATGAACCACAGCTATAGACACATGTAAGTGCCTAGTATTTTTCCTAATATGCAGCCTGGCATGCATGAAATGCCACACTTAAATGTGTCTACCTGACCTTAGTCTGAGATCCTTTAAAATGGATCGGGCCTCAGCCGAATCCAGCAGCACGGAGGGTGTAGTCAGAGCAGAGGGAAGAATCCCAGTGCTGTGTAGGTAGCAGTGCACATTTCATTCAACAAAGCAAAGTGATGTGCAGTTTTGTCTTTACTAAGCTCCTAAGTTTCTGATTCTATTCTGTCTCCATCTGCATGAATTTCATGTCTTTTCCTTTGTATCAACCCTAATCAAATGCCAGGCTGGGACAGCATTAAACATTCCTATACTCTATGGGACATATTGGTGCAGTCTATATAACAAAAGAAGGTATGAACAATGTCGAAACAGTGCAGAAATTTGCATCACTGGTATCAGCAGGATCTCTACCATTTACTTCAGTGGCACACGATCTGCCTCACAAATGGGGGAAGTTTGTAAGAGGAGACTGACGACCAAAACTCCTGAGTTATCTGAACAAAACATGAATACTCTGAAAAAAGAACAAATGTTCTTCAGAAACCTGAAATATTCCCCTTCTACTCTTTTTTTTTGGTTGTTGTTATTTATATTATTTTGATGGAAAAGAGAACCATCAAAAGAAGTTTTGGTAGCTCTTTGGTAAATCTAGTTTTGTAATAAAGACTTTCTCCATTGTAGAAAAATGTTCTCCTCATGAAGCATCTCCCTGCAAGACTGAGAACTATATGTGTAGGTCTTTTATGCTCCTAGGCATTGCAGATACTGAAAGACCCTTTTTTCAGCCATAGATTTGCATAAGGTATTTGTCTTGTCCCTTTCTTTTTGTATGTCTAATTGTACAAGGTAATCAGTATGGAAGACACATCACTAGCCCTTATTGCGTGCATTATTAATATGTTAATTTTTAAATAAGATACAAAATTAACTGTGAACAATTTTTATAAAGGGAAGCATGAGGCTGCCATATCTTACATCACTCCATATAAAAAATATATTTTAAATGGAGGTCATTCAAGTAAATAGTCAGTCAAACCTTCTGGAAAAAATAGGTCTACGTTTTTGCAATATTTTCTTGCTATTAACCACTTGCTTCTCATTTTTATTCCCTGGATTAAAAATTGCCCCATAAATGGGTATTTTATAATATGCTTAATTTCCTTTTATTAAATTGATAAATGCAGCAGCAGAGGACACATTTACAATATGATGAGAATTTAAGGTTATTGCATTTTATAATTTTTATATTGTTCAGAGAAGTGATTTGTCATTTGTAGAATGACATCCATGCCATCATTTCAAAGTATTTTTAGTCATTCTTTTGATAGGAAAAAGGTCACTTTCTGTAGACCAGGAAGACATCAGTCTATTAAACTAATTTGCCTACATGCAAATTTTGTCATTTTTACTTCATTAACTATTTATCATAGAGTAAAAAAAAATATATATTCATGAAGGGGCAGCTAACAGCCTGATGGAGCTGGAACTAATATTTTGCAACTCTAATGATTTTTTGCATCCTTAATTAGATAGCATAAGGTTGATATGATTAGGTCAGGATGTAGTGTTTTTCATTAAAATACATTTTAGAAGCTGTATTCATAATCTGCCCTTGCAATTAAATAATGAGCCTATGAGTTTAATATTATCGACCCAATTATTATCCCATGGAAAAGTATACTGTTAATAAATTTGTGCCGTAGGACCTTCATTAGCAACAAAACGAATTATATTTCCAGGTACACAGATTACATGGCCACAATCACATTTACGTAGTGGTTTGGAAGGCACTGTGGGGAGAGGGCCACCAAACCCCTGTACCATACAGAAATGGACTTGATTTTTTAAAAAAAAAGTCATTTACAATGCCTTTAATGAGGAAAGCTGCAAAGAACTAAAAATGCCCCCTACAAAGGCAGACAGAAATATTTGAAGAAACAAACATTTGCAGAAACAGTGTTCTGTGCACCCTCTGCTAGGAGGAATCCTGGACCTCCATTTCTCAACCTATGGAGGCAGAGCTGAATATTTACTCATCTTTTATTAGACATGGTCACATGCTAAATGTGTGCCAAATTCTAGAATCGATAAAATCAGGACCAGTGTCAGACAGGAATACATTAACTTGCCATTGATAGCAGACCAGTGATGAGGTCAGGACTCCACATTTTAGTCAAGCCTTTCTTTTTTGTAGGAGTGATAAAAGTGACAATGTCTTACTGTCCTCACCAAGTAATTGGTTTTCCAAAGTTAAGTAACAGTTCACAACCAAGGCATGAAGCAGGGTTTTCTTTTTGTCTAAACAAATAAGAAGGTTTGAAAAAAGATATTTCTAGAAAAACAGCTGAGCAGGGATGGTCTTCTGAGTGGGATCTATTGTGGCTGGATTAGTTGTTAAGTGTGCAGAGCCCTTTGCATCACCTTGCTCATGTTTAAAACCTCTGAACTCTTTGACTGGTGAATTGTTATTAGCAGGAATAAAAAGGAAAAAAATCTAGCCTTTAGAGATTTTGACTGGATTTAGCCCTCCAGGAACCACCCCTACTTGCAGAGGTACTTTTTACATAATCATACTAATGATGAGTAAAAGTTGCGCAAGTAGTAAGCTAAACCAACACTGTTAGTGTACCAAGCATAGGCCCTAAATGGTGGCACATAAGGAGGGTTTCTGAAAAAAAAAAACAAGGTCTGTAGGCAGGAAGATAATGTGAAACTTGCACTTGAAATAAAGCCTGATGCACTGCAAAATTATTTTAATGAGACTAAGGCTAATTTTCTAATTTTAAAATGATATTATAGCAAACCATAAAAAATTACCCGGCAGTAGATTTTTGAAAGGAAAATATATTTGTAATTATCTTGAACACACAAGATTACTTCAGGGCCTATTATCGACACAATTTTTGGTACCACTTTACACTAATTTGCATTTATTACTCTCAGGCCAACTATTAATATGTTAATAAATAAGTCATTAATACTTGTTATTTAATTGCTATCTATTTATTCCTGTTCAATAATGCATTAATTACTTGTGAATAGTTGAGGACAAAATCCTGCCCTTGCTGGTGGAATCAGCACTGGCAATAGAGGAAACCAATGTTCGATGTGTCAGTGTTACAAGAGCTGTCAGAGAGCAAGTCATTTAAGCCATTTAGGAGAAGGAGGTTAACTTCTGATCTTGTCTTAGAGGAAGCTGCATGATCCTCCAGTTAGTCTCCAGAGCAGGACCATGGTTGGGGGCTGATGAAGGCAGGAGGTACTAAACCTGAGATTGCTCTAATTTGTCTATTCTTAAGATTCTAGTCTTGCTGCCAAAAGGCTAAAGAATATAGTGACAGCACAATTGAGTGTATTTTCTGTTTGAAGGTTTAGTACTACTCTGTGATTTCTTGCCTCTTTTTGTTTAAAGAAATTGATGGAGAGACCAGGCCAAATTTTGAACAAGAATGTCAGCCTGTCTCTGTGGGTCTGATAGATCCAATCATCTTAAATTTGATCTCTTTGAAGTGTAGGGTGAATTTTTCCAATGAACTCAAACAGAAATTTTGCTGTAGCCTTTCAGGAAGCCTGATTTCCAAAAGATAGGCGAAAAGTTGCAGGAGAGAGATTGAGGAAATGAGCTAGAAGGGATAATACCATGGGACAGATTATAGAGTCCTGAAGGAAAAGTCAGCAGAGAACAAGGTGGTAATAGAAGAAAAGAAGAGAAAGTGGTTCAGAAATTTGTGCAGAAGACACAACCATGCCAAGGAAAATGGAAAGAAGATAAAAGAAATACCAGATAAGAGATGTTGATAGGAAAAGATAACTATACAATCATGGTTGTATACAAGAATTCTCCTCAAACTGCTGGTTTAGATATCACTGATCTGCAAATGGAGACATGAGAACGTGTCGAGAAACCAAAGGAATAGAAAGTGTCAATTTCCTTTTTATTTATTCACTCTTCTCTTTGCAAACTCTTTCTGAATGTGAGTTATACCTTAACTCACAGGGTTACTAAGAGGTAAGCTGTACCTCATGTACACTCTATTATATCTTTAAGAAACAAGAAATGGCTGAGACCACTCTCAAGTTGCTGAAGATAAGGTCTTATAACTTTGATGTGCAGTTTTTATTCCTTAAACTAGTTTCAGTGATCTTTTAGAAGCCTAGCATTTTGTGAGTTCACAATTAGATTTCTTTTTCTTAACCTTAACCCATATTGTAAAAATTTTTAACTTGCTTACTGGAGCTCTCAGTACAATGTCTCCAGCAGTTTAGATTCTATGAAGAATCAAAACAAAGTTTGCTGTAAGAGTTGCATAGGAGACTATAAAACAGCAGCAAGGCTGACTGTAAGCATATCCAGAAAAAATCACAGTAATATAGAATTTAATTCCTTAAGCACCAGTATGAATAAATCACTTTGTTGATCTGAGGTAGTGCACAACTGTTTTAACCAGTACAGGTAAATCACCCACTGGTCCAGGACAATTCAGCTCAGCATGTTGAGGTGACAAGTAATCACCTATCTGCTACAGACATTGTAGGAGGGAAACCTTGACCCATCACAGTCAACAGCAAAACTTGTACTGACTTTATTAAGGCCAGAATTTCCATCTATCTGTGTAAGCAAATGAGAAGGGAGGAAATAGGGCCATGTCTTACTGAACTTTTCCGTGATCTGTGTATATAAGGTCAGATTCTCATCTGGAATAAATTATTGAAGGCAAAGTCTGTTGGGTTTTTTCAAGATTAAATAGAGATTGAAAGTCATGAGATGAGCAGAGGAAGGCTCAACCCCATAATGGGATGTTACAGAAAAAAGAGCAAAATGTAAGGTCAGAAAAGAGCGTAGCACTCTGTCGCCTCTTAGATTTAAAACAAAATGATTTCTGTATGAAATGACAAGGCCTTGAACTGTGTAGCATCAAATTGGCCAGATGGTCCTGAAACACTTTGCTTGCTGTTCTTTTAGAGTTTTAGTCCACAGAGACTGATGGGTGAAAAGAAGAAAGGAGGTAAATGCGGATGGTTGGAAGCATCTGGAATAGCCAGCTATGCTGACCATACCCAGGCATGCTGTTAAACTTCACAACTGTTGATTAGTAATTCATCAGAAAGTGTGTATGTGCAAGCTGTAGAATACCAGGTAATGCAACCTAGGTAAAGGAAAACTTCTTTTGCCTGTGTGGATAGATCTAATGAGTGCAACTACTAAAACAGATGTGCACAAAAAAGAGGCTTTGTAATAAATTATAACAATGGCAGAACGGATATAATCAACAAGTAGACTAATGAAAACAACATTGGAAATTGAGCTGGTAGAGTAACGCTGCACAGGACTTGCTTGATTCAATGTTGTATCCCATCCGAAAGAGGAAAAAAACACCCAACCAAAAAGAAATAGAAGAAAAAAAGGATTAAAAAAACCTCACAGCTATGCAAGCTTCTACAAATCTGAAAGTTGCATGATAATAAGTTAATCAAATAAAAAAAGATTTAAAAAGAAAGGCAAACTATGTAGATGCAAGTATTACGAGCTACTTAGAACATTTCTTTTTTTGGTTGACATGTCATAGTTCATGATAAGACTATAAATTGAAAACAAAATGATTTAATCAAAGTCCACGGAATTTACTTAGGGAGTTTGTAAACATGATCTTGTGTTTAGAAAACATGTATCTTGTTTCTGTTTCCAATATATATTTGTTTTTTCTTGTCAATGAGAACTGATTTATTCAAGTCTCTTTTGCTATCCCCATTATATGCATGATATAGTATTTCTGGAGTGAATGGTAACAAATTGTTTTAATCCCATAATCAATAAATGAATTATATAAAGGTGCTATTGCAGATGAACCAAATTAATAGTCTGCTGACATACTTCTGATTACTATACTGTCAGACAGGTGATAATTTCTGTAATACTTCAACAGACACCCAAACTGTTTTGTCAGAAAGGTTGGACAGTGATGGAGGAGGAGCACACTTAACTGTAATTTTTGTAGTAATTCATGGGAAGCTTCATTGACATGTGCTAATGGCACTTGATTGCCCTCAAGATGTTTTCACAACAGAACTCTGCGAGTGCCACATCAAGGTTTGCTCAGTCAAATAGTTTTTCCTCCTTGCATCTAGATAATTTGTGACCACAGGCAAACTTTTGAAAATCCAAGGTGGTTTGCAACACTCTGTTGGGGCGAATCTGTCATCAGCTGGCTGGTACAGATCGGTGCACTAATGAAGAGCAAGCTCTTTGGGTTTTTTGTCATTTCTGTGCAAGCAATCCATTTTGTTCTCCTCAGTGGCAGGGTATGTTATACATCTCATCCTGTATAATCTGACTTACATTATAATTTGATTCATACACAGCCTTTCCACAGAGATTAATTAGCAGCAGGCTTGAAGTTTGCAAGTGAAAATATGATAATTAGTTTTCTTGGAACGTTAACATTTCAACACTTCAGGTTCTCTCCATCTTTGTCTTCAGTGAAGCTGCAGTAAACAAGCACTATTTCTCTTCTAAATCAGACTCTTGTGAGGTTTGAAATACAGACATTTTCATCAAGCTGGATAATTTCCATAGAAAATTTACTAGCTCATGAAATATTGCAGAGGTAATTCATACAATGGCTCCCTCCTCCCCTTGGTAGGTTGAAGTATGATGTGAGCAGTTCTGAAAACCCCCAGGACAGTCACTTATTTAACAACAGTGATTCCTACTCTTTGTGACAAAAATCAGCTGACTCTTCATTTTTTGCACAAAACAGAATTAGCCAATAGGTCTCTCATACGATTGTTGGGTGCTGTAAACAAGGTTACTTTAACACCTTTGACTTAGTGCACTCATTTGTTCTCTTGGAGTTTATAATAGAGGTAACTCATTTGGCACATACAACATCTCTAAGACCAGTAACTTAGCTGGATTCTGAAAAGAGTTAGTGATATATCTGGACAATGAGAACATTCAAAGTTACAATAGTAAGTAAAAATGTTATATGAAATATCAACCCCAATGATTTAAAGACATAACGAATTGCTAACATATGGGGCTTAAGAAAAAAATCACATTATGGAAAAGTTATTGTGGTGGTGTCCATTATGGGTGGGTGTAACTGTTTAAAAACTAGTATTTATTTAATTACTTGTGATTTATCCTCCTTGGTGCTGAACAAATTTCTTTTTTCCGAGGACATGATTTTAAAAATCTCAGTGTTCTGTAATTACTAGGCTTATCTCATCTTACAGCTCTGGTAGACATACTCTGAGCTTGGGTAGGGTACTGTTGATACCCATTGATCTAGTCAGGTAAAGGGATAGTGAAATTCTTAACAAATACTTAACATCTACATTGCTACGTGGTTGTGAGCTTGCATATGCAAATACATGAAATTCATGTGTCAATTATGTATGTAACTGGAAACATGGGTTTGTAGATCAGGGTCTTTATTTCTTCCTTTAAAGGAAATTACTTTGCTACCAATGTGTGATTGTCACACAGAAGGATGCTGACAAAGAGTGAATTACTTTAGATGCTAGAGAACACTTAAGCAATGTTACAAAACTGAAGCCTTGAGTAGCTTGCTTTCTAATAATGACATTTAAATATTCTGGGAACTAATGATATTTAAATATAAAAATCCACACACTGACAGCATAGACTACTAAAGACATCTGCACAGAGCAGAGCAAAATCTCTTTGCCCACTAATGGGGCTGGTGGGATATAGAAAGTACTGAACTAGGTCTGTCTGTGTATAAGAACAGCTCTAGGAGAATCAGTGGAAGGCTGAGGTTTTGTCGTTCTCTGTCTGCCTATGCTGTGAGTTTAGCAAAGACACCCACTTGATCTCAAGACCAAAAAGTTCCATCCTCTTTTCTGTCTTAACGTGAGCTCAGAAGGCAGAGCAAACTGTGCCTGAACCTACAGGTAAACTTTGACTAAGCTAAAACCAAGTGCAAGCAGACTGAACGTAGGTCATGGGACTCAGCGAGGATACTCGTCCTTCCTGGTGTAGATATGTTAAAACCTGTGGTTTCAGTGGGCTAGAAAGCCCATCTCTGGCACAAGATTTGAAATAGCTACCCTTTGAAGCTGTTTAGAAATATGGGCTGAATAAAACTTCCTCTACTGAAGTCTGACAGCACTGTCCAGAGCTTATACGGTGGAGTTTTCTGAAAGGGTAACAACTTTCACCCTGATGTGCTTGTCAGGGCAGAAATGTGCTCTTACCATGCCTCCTATCTACATCATTTTTTCCTACCTTAGTGATAATCAGGGCATCTAAACCAATAGTAATTTCTGGGGTCTGTCTGAAACCTGGCACGAGTGTCTCTGAGACCGGCCAGCAACACTTTGTTGTTGCACAGAGCCTTGTTTTCTCCTGATCGACAAAGGCGGAGAGGAAGACATGCCCCAGGGAGGTGAGGTTGTAAGGAATTCCTTCCAACAACAAAAAAGAGAAGGAGGCAAATTGACTGTTTTATTAGGAACATGATCTGTAGTGTTTTTCATCTGGAGAGGGGATTGTTGCACGCTGATGAATATGGGTATCGTATCACAAGAGTGCTAAAATGCCCCTGAGCAAGTATGTTCCTTCAGCTCTCCTTCAGCAGCTCCTGCTATCCCAGCCACTGACCTGTGAAATGTGGTCGCGTGCTCTGGATTTTTCCTGTATTTTGAAAGCTGTTCTTTTCATCCTGTGAAATATTAGCCTAAACAGTTAAATGGGAGTTTCATTTGCAAGGGTTTGTGTATTAATATTAATGGAAAATCTGACAGGTCGGGTGACCAGAGAGAAATAATCATGCCATTCAGGTAACATGTAAGTACAGTAGGTTTTATGGATTTATTGTTTTGAAACTTACTCAGTTTTGTCCAAAACAGAATGTACTTTTTAAAATTAAAATTTTTTAAATAAAATCCTACAGTTTTTGAGAGGGTGTCGCGAAATGGTCAAGATAAAAGTTTGGCAGCTTCTAGCTTTGTCCTGCTCTGATGAAGACAAGCCAAACTTTGAGCCTCACAACACCTTGATCCTGAGGAGCACTGATCTACTTTCCACATGAATCCTAGGGCCTCCTCTCTTGTAGGCTTTGAGCAACTCTCACTGTATCTCACCTAAAGCTTTGGGACCACCTCAGTGGTTCTTCTGAGGTGTTTATCTCCTCCTCTGACTGAGCGCAGAGGCTACTTATTTACATAGTCTTCCTGATTATGACCCTAAGGTTCATAATTGACCCAGTGACACTAGCATCATCATGTTGATATAAAATTTTAGTGCTACCATTAGGCACTAGGACCGAATTCCTATGTACTCAAAATGAGAGAGGAAAAGGTAAAGGGCAAAGCTAGGCACCACCTTAGGGAGCTGGGCTCTTCCCAAGCCCTTCCTAGGCTACAGCAGTGGGAGTAGCTCATCTGGTTTTGCAGGGAATTTATCTGGCAAGAATAACCACTAAGGGTTTTTTTAAAAAAACGACAATTGCACCTGGTCATTTAAAACATTTCAGAAGGGGTTGTTGCGCCTGTCAGCTGAATGGCCATTGAAATTGGCAAGTTGGCCATGACATGAGCAATTCTTCAATGAATCAGTCTTTTTGCATAGAAAATTATCCCATCAGAAACACTCTGAGTAGTGCTAGCCTGCAGGCTTGAAGCTTAAGCTCAGTCACGGCATAAAAACCTCTCCAGCCTTGTTTTCTTTTGCAGCTGAGATTACCCATTTAGAATTTGTAATTTAGACTTTTCTCAGATAAAACCCCTTTTGTATTAATGGGTCTTGCCTGAGAGAGCAAGCCTGCCAACTGGATCCTTACTTCACTTACTTCCTTAGTTCACAAAGAAAGATGCTTATTTTAGCCTTATTGAACACTCTTGGACTTTACATTGCAATTTAACAAGTGGGAAATAACATAGGAAAGTTAGAAAGCTGGTTTCTGTCTCTTTCAAAGTCAATATAGGTGGAGCAAAAAACATACATGATAGTGTCTTGTTAAGCTTTTTAGGATTACTCTACTCTTTTCCTTGATTATTTCCTCTTTGCTGAAGTCTGATGGGCTTCAAATAAACTGAAGGCTAGTGAACCAGTGGGCCTAAACCCTCCTGCTGCTAGGGAAAGTTTTATGGACTATTTCCTTTTGTTATCGCTTTATAAATGGTATTGTTTGAAGCAGTGTGTACTGCAGCTTGAATAACAACTTGGAGGATGTTAATTAATTTGCTGTTTGAGAACTAGTGTCTTTTCAAGTGGTTTTTGTGGGGTTCAGATAACTGTTAGTATTTGAGACAGATGGGAAACCTTTTGTCGGCAAAAGTTATCTCACCTCATGTTAAGTCTGGGTAACGTCCATTGCATATATTCAGACCTTGAGGGCTACAGATGTGAATTGGGTGCCTTTGGCTCTGTAGGTAGGTGTGACATAGATATAAGCCTTGCAAAATTCATCAGGTCTTTCCACAGGATGAGGGAGCCAGAACCTCCATCAGCTGCAACCCAGAGCATGTGGCAGATCTCTGTAGATAACTCTTCCCTTCAAAAGCATTGTCAAGATTGGAGCAATGTATTCATATACAACCTGATTCAGCCTCAACACCCTCCTCTATGAACTGATCTTCTGTTGTTTGTTGTCAGCATCCCCCATTTCAGAATATCTGAGTGTGAGATGGTGTACACAACACCCAATTATTTGTTCCAGTGACAGAGAAAAAGATGTTTAGAATGGGGAAAGATCCAGGGTGCCTGACTTTAAAAGTGTCTTCTCAAAATCTCTGGTCTTTCTGCTATAACCCCTTCCATTCTTCTTTTCTTCCACTCCAACCTTGATCCAGGTTCCTGCAGAACCTGTGCATCCTCTGGGTTTGGGTCTCCTTTCTTGGTACCTTGGTTTCCATGTGCTTGCCCAACCATTTCTACTGTCTTTTGCCTCCCATTTATGTGACAAGTAGCTAGGAACAAGAATAATGTCTTTGTTCTGTACCTGAACAAGTGAGTCCTTATCCCTGTGGCAGTGCCAGCTCAACATGGGTGTGCAGAGGAGGGTGATTTTAAGATTTGATAAGCATTCTTCAAAGAAAATTGATCTGCAATCAAACAGCTGAAGGATGATGAGCACCCTCTGAGGCACAGGCATACTGCTCATCAGAAAAGCACTGTGAGTTTTTGTGATGTTTTTAAACTGACCAGATGTCCTACCAGTAGCTGAGAGGGTGCTTTAGCTTGCATGGGGAGAGCAGAACCCTACTGCAAAGCTTCCTAGCAGGTTGAAATGGCCACTTTTCATCGCGGAGGTCCTTAGCTGTGCTGGGTCAGGGACCAAGGTGCCATGGCTCCCTGTATGGCATCCTTCATGGCCAGGGAGCCCTGGACCATGGAGACTCTTGCAAAGAAGCTTGAGGCATGCAGTTGGATGTTGTAGAGTGACTAAAAGAAAAGGAGGCCCAGCAATAGCAAAGTATCCAAAATGTTTTCTTGTTCAGTTTTTGCAAGCAAAAGTATAAACACATGTGCTTGAGAGAGAATGATATGACAGTGGATTATGATTGTTTTGGACTCTTTACCCTCAATTTCCTCTTGCTGCATTTACACTCAAAAAACATGCGTGTGGACTAGGATTCTTATCACTCATATACATCCAGCTTGAGAAGCTACAACAGCCTTCAAACATTACAGGAATAGTTTTTACATTGATTACAGTGTCTCATTGCTGTTAATTTCTTTGTATGTGATGTTAAACACTTGAAACCAACCCTTTGGGTAGCTTCCAAATGAGCATTTTGTGACTAAAACTTAAGGCAAATGGAATGGGCTTTTGGGGGGACAGGGAGGGAGGAGAAAAAACAATAATGGCAAATAACAAACAAAAAGCCTCAAAACCAAATCACAATACTGGCATCTTTGTGTAAATATAACACTCTTCTGCAGTGTTTGCACTCCAAACGCTGGGGTACTGCAGAGGGTAAGCAATCAACAGTGAGGCAAAACTTTCGTCATTATTATTTACTATAAATACCTGTTAAATTTTTACTTATTGTCCAAGTTGAATGCAAAACACCATGAAAATAAGTAAGTCAAATTTACCAGGAAAAAAAACAATCCCTTTGCTTTTGCACTGGTTGATGGTGCAAGTAATTGTGGCTGTTTTAATTGTCTGGGGTCTGACTCTCATTTATGCTGTTCTGGCATCTTGACAAAGCTGTAGCATGGGTATAATGATGTGCCAGAGCTGTATGAAAAGGCCTGAGTAGTATACAAAGAGGAAGCGATTTATGATTTTTGAACCCTGAGATTAGCTCAGTACCCTGAGATTAGCTCAGTACCCTGAGATTAGCTCAGTTAGTTAGAGCATGGTGCTAATAACACCAAGGTTGTGACTTTGATCCCTCTATGGGCCATTCACTAAAGAGTCAGACTTGATGATCTTTGTGGGTCCCTTCCAACTCAGCATATTTTGTTATTCTGTGAACCTGGCAGCGTCCTTTAAGCTAACCATGGAGGAACTCTGATTGTTCTGCCATTTCTGGCCAGAGGTTATTATTGTCATTTGTTAAATGTGTAATAGGATTTAGAGATGGGTTATGCTAAATGTTTTGGCTTTAAAAGTTTGTTTTGTTTTGCTTTTTTTAGTTTCATGGAACAAGCCTCTTTTCTGCCTGCACAAGAAAGGTTGTACAGTTTACACAAAAGCTAATGGAAATTCTTGAATTTCCAGCAAACATGCTGCAGTTCAAATGTATTCATTCTGTTTTCTTGGTGATGTGGCATCATTATGACTAGAGTTTGTTGTTTCTCTTTCTGGTTGATGTGTAGCCACACAAAGATTCTGACTTAAAAGCTTAGGATTTAGACTCTCAGCCTCAGCTTTTTTGAGAATCATTATCACTGCAATTGAGCAAGGAGACGCTTTATGGAACAAACAAACCAACAAAAATAAACCGAGAGCTCACAGTATTTTTTCATGTTTTCAACCCCATGACATTTTGTTTTTCTATATTAAGCATGTGAGGTTGAAAGTTACCATAGGTCATAGACTTTTCTTATTTCCTGAAGGACTCTAATACTTCATTTCCTTTTTCTTTTTTTCTTTTTTTATTTTCTTGAGGGAGTAAAAGCTGTATCAGACAGAGTACAAATAACCACTTTCATAACTTCCCCAAAAATCAGAGAAATATAATGTTACAGTCAATGAGGATATGTCTTCAATGGATTACTAAAGCATGTTTACCATCACATTAATGCTGTTCTAATGCAATTCTGTCAACCAAAAATTTTCTTCTCTACTCTGGGCTTAATTTTGCTTCCTCTAAAGCTTCACTGTGTCTGGGGAGAAGAAGAGACACTTCTTTCTAAAGATCATGTCCATGCACATAACTTGCTTGTACCAGGAAGATGATCCCTCTGCCCAAGAGTTCTTGCTACCTTGCCATCACACACAGTACTTTGTACTTTTTCTGATCCTTTCAGTGCAAAATTATCAGAAGACAGCCTAGCAGATATGTTTGTTGCCAGATTGGCACAGTGCTGTAACCTGTCCTTGCTACATGGTTTGTCAGACCAGACATGATTCCTGTATCTGCACTGCTCTTACCTCTGGAAGACATTTTCGTTTTGCATACAATCCAGGGAGTTGTTGCATTTAGACTGAAACAATCATAGAAAATACAAACCAGAACCATATCACTGCACTGCGTTATTCAAATGAGAGGTCAAATTACCCCCACTGATGTAAGCAGGGTTGCCAAGGTCTAAATGAAGACACAACTTGGCCAAAGGTCTGTTTCCAATGTGAGGTCTGAAGGCTGGTAGGTCTTGCATTTAATATCAAACAGCTGTAAGTTAGTACCAGTTCCACTGAAAAATACGCATGCATTTCTAAAAAAACCCTCCCCAAACAAAACATAAAACCCAACAATTCTGAATCTTTAAACTTCTCCAGCATAAAACTGAAACTGTGATTGCTCATTTTTGCCTACTATTTTAGTCTGAGTTCCCTCTGTCAGACTAGTCAGGTACACTAAAGCAAGCTAAAATATTTCAGTATAATGCTCATGCTACTTCTTCTCACCACTTCCACCCCCCACACACACACATCCCTCAAGGGCAGTGTCCTTACAATAGTCCAAGTGCAGTTCTTGTATCATTTACACCCCTGTAGATCTGTGGCAGCTTCTCTTCCTTTGCATTTGCTGGTGGAAAGTTAGCTCAAGATGTGAATTTGATGTACTGTTAGCACAAGCAAAGAGAGAGCTCATTTATTAATCCTTAGTTTCATTTTGCAGTGCAGCTTTTGGTATCCTAAGATTACATGAGAAGACATTGTTATAACTATAATCATTCAGGAACTCAACTACAGACATACATAACAAATGCATACATTGCTCAGAAATTGTTAATGGCCAGTAAAGTCTTCTTTTTCTGAATTACTACCAAGTTTCAAAACTGCACGTGTCATCTTATCACGTACTATACATTAAGTGTTGGTCATGTAAGTCAGGTCTACCCTATGGGTATTTTAAATTGCAAACATAACTTTTGAAACTCTATTGTAATGTTTTATATTTGGCTTGGTTTCTAAATCAACATAGTTTGTTCATGCCATTTCAATTGCTTTTTCCTTATTCTTTGCCACTTCTAAATCCTTTATCTGAACAAGATACAAAGATCAAGGAATTTGTTAGGTAGCTGAGCATTTAATGCCATCTAAATTCTCCATAAAATCTGTAGTAAGTTTATGTTATGTACCTTTTCTTTTTTTTTCCCCATATATAACCAGTCTAGAACTGGAACTTAATACAAATTAGAAGTTAGCAATAAAAGAAGGATGGTCTTTTTTTTTCCACCAGGTATTGGCGATAATAAACTTAAGACTTTTAAGATAATAATGATCTCAAAGCATTTGAGTTTAGGCATCTTTCTTCTGGTGTACAGTTGTAGTTTTGTAGTTCAGCTGATACTTCCTTGCTGTAGAATATAGCTCTTAGTTTGGATGTGCTCCCTTGCACAACATCTTTGATATTTCAGCCCACTGCAAGTCTGCTTGAGACTGACTGACAGCGTTGCACTGCAACAATGCCCAGTACCTATTTCAGTTTCTTTTTAATTCACACATAGTGACTGACTCTATAAGCAGTCACTCTTGGAATTCAAAAATAACCAATAGGAATGTGAGGATGTGAGGTACTGTGGTGCACCAGAACCTAATTGGGTTGCTTCTCCCTTGGATGCTATCTGTCCAGGAACTTTTGTGAACATTTTAGGAAGAAATTCTTTACTGTGTGGGTGGTGAGGCCCTGGAACAAGTAGGCTAGAGAAGCTGTGAGTGCTCCATCCCTGTAAGTGTTCAAGGCCAGTTCAGATGGAGCTCTGAGCAATCTGGTCAAGTGAAAGGTGCCCTGTCCACAGCAGGGGAGGTTGGAACTAGGTAATCTTTAATGTCCCTTCCAACCCAAACCTTTATGTGATTCTATGATTTTTCTTCTCTCCCCTAAGTACTAGAAGCAGAAGATACTGAAGCACAGATGAAAGCTTTGAATGCAAAGAGACACAATTATCTCAGAGTTTTGGATAGGTAGACAGATAGATAGATAGATAGTCAGATAGATAGATAGATAGATGGATCAGTAAAGAGTAATTTATCTGATGCAGAATATATTTGTGAGGCACAAACAAGCTACAAAGAAAGCAAAAGTCTAGAAAATAGAACTGCAACATCTCAAGGCACAGAAGATTAAAGTTGTTCTTCCAGCCATTCTATTTCAGTGAATTATTGTTTATATAAATCCATTTGCACTAGAAGTCAGAAAGACCATTTTTTTCCACAAATACTACTGTTTTCCTAGAAAACAGAAATGGGATCAGGAAATTGATTATTAAACATTGCACGTTAGGGTTTAAGAGACCTCACGTTCCAAAAACATGATCTAATTCTGTGAGTCAAATTAGCATTCTTTGCCAGACAGAACACTGCAGCACTTGGCTGCTTTAAACTACATCCAGAAGAACAAACCTTGTTGTCATCAGTTCATCTCCACAGTATGTCAAATTCAAGATTTCTTTGCAGCACATGTAAAATGAGATGTTGCTACCACAGGGACAGGGTGGTTTCTGCCGCTGCATCACAATCATGTTGGATACTCTGAAGCTTCCTCTGCTCTTACTGTCTCTAGAGGAACAGCCCCAGTGCAGGGACCTTCCCTGGATGCAGTAACAGCCACCAGCCTGGCTTACTGGGGCCCTGCTGCAAGTAGCTACCTGCTTTGGTTATACCTGGAGCTGGTCCTGCTTCAAGAAAACAAATAGTCTGGGAAGACACAATAGTGCTTTTAATTGGTGATTGCTTCTAATATAGCCTGATCTTTAATTTGTAATATTAACTAGAAATGCAAGGTACAGTTGGCTGGAAACTGCTTAAATAAGAGGAGAACCAAGCAAGACTGCTGATTCTCTTACAGTGATGAGAAATGATTCCTTAGTATGAAAGAAAAGTAATGCATAAGTATCCCTCCCCAGAATAACACCCAGAAAAATCTCAGTACTTTTTCTCAAAACATATTTTAACTTGAGGAAAAAAATGGAGCAACCCTATTTGCTGTATGCTAAGACTTAAAGAAGCCTACAGTCTTTAGACAGGATTTTCCCAAAAATCAAACCATAAGAATGTGCTTGAAATAGAAGATGTGCTGAGTGTTTTCTGATTTTTCTTTAAATGGGGTTCACCCATCCCCATAAGACACATAATGAGAAAAGGAACCAGCAAAGAGCTGAGAAATGGTACAGAGAGTAATGACTGGAAATGACTTCTACAGGTACCAAAAAAAGGATCAGTCAGTTATATCAGTCTTAGTCAATTCAACATACAAGACCAGCTCTTGGTGATTTCAATCCTAGAGAAGTATCAGCTAAGTGTTTATTAACTCTGTTTAATTCAGAAGGCATTACACTACTCTTGGGCACACTTGCTTCTTTTCTTTTTGAATAATACACTAATTTGATTGATGTTTTCCTATGCTTAGCATTCTGTTGATTGATATGTTTTTCTATGACAATGGGGAAATGTTCTGGTTACAGTTAAATAACATAAAATGTTTGGACATGATTCATTCCTGTGCTGCTGTCACTTACTCCAATTTTACTTGATCAAAGTAGCTACACCAGAATAAAAGAGTTAAAGATGCAGTGAATCAAGCACACATGAAAAGCAGAAAAAATAAGTTTTTATTGAGCTATGAAATTACTTCAGTGTATTATCTAAACTATGATACAGTTTATGTTTTCTACTGAAATTAAAGATTTATACAATGTGATAAAAATCCACTTGTAAGAGGCATGAAATTTACTTAGAAAAAAGGGTGAAAAGACATTAGATCTGTATTTTTAAAGCTTTGCTGTTATTTTTTCTAATAATTTTCACAAAATTTGCCCTTTTGAAAGTAAATGTGTCGGTTATAGGTGCTGTTTTTGTATTCTCCTATGTAGTATTAGCTGAATCACTTGC
Organism: Myiozetetes cayanensis; assembly: GCF_022539395.1. Classification (NCBI taxonomy): domain Eukaryota; kingdom Metazoa; phylum Chordata; class Aves; order Passeriformes; family Tyrannidae; genus Myiozetetes; species Myiozetetes cayanensis. The sequence goes on along the minus strand of NW_026086604.1, from coordinate 86,339,567 downwards.
ATTCACTCAGACTAAAGTAATTTTCAATGTTCACCTTTTTTTATATCTTCACTATGTAACAATAATGTAGTATGAAATAGGAACATCTCCCATTAGTTCTGTAAATGAATAAGAAACCTTTCATATATTAAGCTACCCAAATTGAAGCAAAATCATTAGGGAGTAAACAGTCATCTTTCTTTTCAGTATCCACTTTGTTAAAATTTAGACTTCTAGTTTTGTTTGGTTTGCCAACCCAGTATCATGTGGTTTTGTCTCTTTACTATTGTAGTTTTCTACCAAGAACTGCCTTTTAACATAGTAATTGAGACTAAGTAAAGTTAGTTTCTTTGGGTTTCTTTTTCACACTTTACCATTCATAGCTTGTCGCATACTCTTATGGTAATACATGAGTGAAATATAAGGTGCTTTCACATAAGGAAAAGATGTTACTTCCCTCTATGGTGGACTGAGGGCTCGAGTTGTGCTCTCCCAGTCTGTGCCTTCCTGGGGGCTCTGTTCTGTTGTCCCATGTGGGAGTGCTGCTAAGCTCACAGGGGATTTCACGTGGCCTACAGCCTCACTAATGTGAGATCCTGAACGACTCTCAGGAGAGAGGGCAGTGACTGATAAATTTCCCAGACAGCAGCAACATTCTCTCATCTGCCCTCTTTTCAGTGGTGGCTCTGGGCTGCTCAAGGTTATTCCCACAAGCTGGTGCTACAGGGAGTGTCTATGCCATACATTTCATTGCAGATCTTGTGTTGCTTGTTCTCAGTCTGACAGAGAAGATATGGCAGCAAACCCTCTGCTGCCTAGAGTTGGACCTTCTCTTTCATGTTGGGTCAGGGGTCCAACCGCAAGCCCTGGGAGGGGAGACAGTATGTAGTCCTTCTCTGCATGTGGGAGAAGTGGTACCGTCCTCCTACCAGAAAAATGGTCACCAGGTTAGAAGTAGAGGGAGGAAAATGTGGCAGTGACTGTTCCTGAAACTTATTAAGATGCTATGTTCAGGCAATATACATTTGACTATAACTGGATCTTACTATGAGTAATATTTCCTAATTAACCACAGGGATTCATGAGCTTTGCAGACTGAAAGACTGAGCATAGGAAATGTCCCAGGTCTGTTTTTAATCAAATTTATGTCGTTATGAATTGCTTGCTTTTGGAAAAAGTTTCAGGAGTAGCTAGTCCTAGGAATTACCCAGGGGGTGTGAAGATACTTCCAGTTACATACTTGTAATGTCTCTGGAGCCGTACCTGAGTTAGTTAGAAAAGAATTATTTCTACAGAATTAGAGCATACTTCTTAGTGGACATGGGAATGGTGGATGATCTCATTACCTCTGTCCTCCTTAGATCTATTCTAAGGCTTTTCAAACTCATCAGGGACTGTCTTTCCAGTCCATGTAGACCCTGGAGGGTCATGAATCTGGAAACTAAACTCTAACACACAGATGAGTATGGACTTGCAATAATGAAAACCTTAAGCTTTTGAATTTTTTTTTTTTTTTTTTAATATTCTCTAATGGAAAATACTATTTTTTTTTCTTTTCCCTGGTGTGGCTCAGGCCAGATTTTGACTGTGCAGACACACAGTGAAGGACTAGGGGCCTGTCAGCATATGCTCTATGTTACAAATGTGGCAACAATAGCTGTGTAGACAAGTACAGGGGAAACCTGTGTGCTGGGACAGATGATGGTAACAAGGAGGGAAGAAGAAATTGATAAGTGGCTACCAAATTTACTCTGGGTCAGATCAGGGCTATGTGCTCAATCAACCTCACAGCCCTTTACAGGACAAAAAGGCAACATTTAGCAGATCTAATGCATATGGAGATGCAACTGGAGAACACATTTTAGCACCTTTCTTTTTCATGGTAAATCTGTGTAAAGAAACGTTACGTCTTGGAGATATATAATGTTTTTCTGGTTTGTGTCTATTCTCTAGTCAGGGATATACCCCTTGTTTGTGAAAATTAGGGAGTGACTTTTTAAATGGAATTATAGTAATCAAAAACTCTTAAAATTTGTGCCGGATTTTTCAGTGTTAAAAGTAAAATATGCTGCTGTCTGTACTAGGATATTTAATTATTAGTGTAGTAATTAAGCAAGTTTTGGTTTGTTTTTTTTTTATATTAACAGCAAGTTATAGGCATGTTTTTATAGATGTGAATACTACAACCATACAGAAAAAAAATCAGTTCTCAGGAGACCAGTGAAATTGGTAACATTGGTCAAAAGGTAAGGTTTCCAAGACAGATCTGTCACTACATTCATGGGATAATGAAGTGTCTGGCAGGATTGGGTTTTGTTTGTATCTAAGTTGTGGGGGAGAGCTGTCTTTCCGTTCTGTGTGTGAGTTCTTACAGCAGCTCATTTAGCATAGGTCTCAGCCCAGAGGCATGACAGGGAAATACTACCTGCAGTATGCAGTGCAGGTGGCTCGCTTCTTTGGCCCATACAACAGCTACCATTACTGTAGGGAGCCTTATGCTCCAAGAGAAAAGTGAAGAAGACCTCACAGAAGTCTGGTAGAGACTGGTAGAGATATCCTCCTGCAAGGGCCCATGCCACCGCTTTGTGGGTTGTCATCTTCTTCTTCTCAAAATAAAGAAAAAGGAAAAAGCAACAAGATTTACTTCCTGCTAACTTCTATTTGAGGGTGAACTAGTGTTCCAAGCACACTTTTGCAGTCCTGTTGTGGAGTCACTGACTGAACCACAAGTGTCTATGTTTATATGTGCCAATGCACCAGTGTTGTGAAGAGCTCTGTGTAGTGGGTACCTGCTGAGACAAAGATTTGAGATGAATAGCACCCATATTGATTTGCCTATAATGGAGTGGAAAAGAAAAATGTCCAGGTTTTGTTGCAGGTATTTTCATGGGGTATTAAATTGGTGGATTAGTTGCAAACAGCAGTACTGATAAAGTCTCCTGTCCATCTTGATGGTTGGGCCTTTCTATTAAAATGACACATAAATAACCTATTATGTCCCCCACCCATGGAAATTCAAATGCACCTGTCAACTTGATAAAGCACTTGCCTGGAGGGAAGCATTGTTTACATTTTCACTCCATTCTTCAGAAAAAGTGAGATTCTAATTATTTTTCCCACTGTAAATTAATGCTGACTATGGTGGTTAGCATATCTCTGTATTGTTATATCTATGCAAAAGTTAAATAATAGAACTGATCCATCATGTATTATGCAATGTGCATTTTTATGACAGGCTTCCCTCTGATCTTATTATGCCTTTCTTCACAAATACTTACTTTTTTTTTTCTAGCAGCCAGGAGAATCTTTGTTGACTGCTGGTTCAGAAGTTGAAATCTGTCCTGTGTGAAAACAAAAGTGCAATTTACATGTTTATCGGATGCTGAACTCTGCTATCTTCTGAGAATGAAAAAATTAGGATTTAAAAGTATACTCCACTGATAATAAGTTTCATTATAATAGACAATTGGTCACAGTACACTAAACCATTTTTCTACAAACCAAGCACATCAAATTCAGTACTACAATACAATTGTTTCTGGATATCTCAGACAGCAACTTTTCATTCAGGAAAAGCAAACTAGTTAAGGCGAAATCAAGTGCAAACAGAATCTTTTTTGCATGCATAAAATCACGCCACACCTTTGCCCAAAACTTGAAGCTGTACCATAAACAATTTGCTAGGTCTCCTAGCAGTCATTTTTATTTTATTTGTAAAATATTTTTTTGTGTGCATTTAATAGATTTCTACTTGAACTGAAGACAGAGCTGCTGAAATACCACAAAGGGGGCTGATTTTGCAATAGTATGGCTCAAGTGGAAAATATTATTGTGAGAAGAATTCCTGCTATCTGTTTTTTTAACTGAAGCAGGGAAGAAGGCATTGCTGAGAGGCCGTTGGTACACTCAGAGAGCCCCAGGAGACAGCCTGATCCTGCAAGTTGCTTTTACAAGTTTTGCAGACCCAACTGGTTTGCATACCCTGTTGAAGGCTTATGCAAACTGCCCTTAACCTTCGACTCTTTATCTGCTTCCTACAGTGGATTTCCATTTCTAGATTTCTAGAGAAGCATCAGTGTTAGGCATGGTTAAAATGTTTGAAAGAGCCAAAAATAAAAATCTGGTGCAGAAGGAAAAAGGAGTAAACTGACAACAAGGGAATGCCTCAGCAACTGAGGCACTTTTGGATTAGGTTCTGATGAACTTGCAGTTGGGAGGCAGAAAAAAACCTCCTTGGGATGAAGATGGCAGAGGGGATGAAATGAGAATGGAAAATGCCAATCTTGATCACAACCCAAGACCCAAACCTCTGCCATCTTCATTTTCTTCCCTTCTTTTCTATAATGAAACCAGCATTTACTTTAATGCTACGGAACTTAAATGCTTACACAAGTATGCCAGGCCCTTCCACTACTCTCTACCCTACCAGGAAGTTGATTGTGAAACTTTTTTCCTTCAGTTCTTCCTCCATGGCCTACCTCTGCAGTGATGTCTGCAAGAGGGTATCTGATTGCTGGTGATTATTTGGAAAATTAGGTAAGATAATTTAGGGACAATTAAAGCAAACAACCACATGTATATGCTAATGCAATTCTTACTCTAATCTCAACATAGATTGCTAACTTTATTCTCCAGGCAGCCCATTTCTACCTGTCTCCACAGATGTTGGAACAGTGGGAATGCCATGTAAGTGAGAGATTCTACATGCTTCTGTGGTAAATGTTTGCTAATAATTCATATCTGTCCTGGGTAGTCAGTATACTCATTAGGACTATTGAAAGATCAGAGAAAAATTACAGTATTTCTAAAAGGGGCATCAATGCTTCACAGATGTTCACTTATGTTTTGCCAAAAGTGTTGAAGCTTGCTTTTCACTTTCACCTTCTTTTTCCTAGCCCCCTTCTGTCTACTTCAAAAGAAAGCTGGGTCTAAGTAGGTGAAATAGGAAAATTTAGATTCTTACTAAAACCTATAGCAATTTTGCAATTGTTTGAAAGGAAAAAAAAAAAAAAGAAATTAGAATTCAGACTTGGTCAGATACTCAACAAAAGATGCCCTCCACTGTTCACCCTATGCTTTAACCCACTGGCACTATTCTGCTGCCTGCACAGGAGGAAATTTTCTGAAGCTGAAAATGATAAAAAGTAGAAACCACTAGTCCAGTGTATTTAAGTTCTCAGCTGATTTGCTCTACATATAGTAATCCAGGTTTAAAAATGTTATTTAGCTGCCAGGAATAGATCTGTCTATCTGATGTAAGTCAGAGGTGAATAAATGCATGTCTCATACTCAGATGTGCATACATCTTGAATGCACTGGGTCTTGGACATGTTTATTGAAATCTGTGAACACAGACTTATCTCTTCTAACTGTCTTTTTTCTGCATTTAATCAGTCCAAACAGTAAAAATAAAATAAAATGCTCATTGCAAATAAATTGATTGACAAACTTAGCTCCTTTGTTTTCCATTTACATATTTTTTTTTGAAATGCATTGTTATTTACAGATCTGTCAGTGTTATTTTCACAAGCTTTTGCAGAATGTGGTCTGTGGGCAAATTTTATCCCATAAGTTGAACTGCTCCATGAATCTATTTACTATTTGTTGTTTCTGGTGTATGTTTGGTCACCAAAGTCATATAGTATTATTTCTACTTTCCGACTACATTACATTTGTAAACAGATGAGTAATGAATAACAAATGTTGATGAGCAGATAATGAATAGCAGACGCTCTTATTTACACAGATATGCCCTTGTATGCATTAAAATCCTGACTTCCACAGGAAAAATAACTTTTCCTAAACACTTTTGTATATAAAATCCTGTCTGTCTGAAGTTAATGAAGATGCTTTCTTAAGTAACTGATTCCAGCATCCCTTATAACATTTGGTAAATGAGGCAGGGAGAGAGATTTCTCCTGCCCATCTGAACCAAACCCATTCTGAGCTTGGAATACAGCAGGATTCTCAGGAATAGGAAGGGAATGTATTTTATCTCCTTTCCTTAGGGCAAATCAATGGACAAAGGCACTGCTATGCACAAGGAAATGCTGCGGCCTTTAATTTTCACTCACTAAGGTTTTTGCTGCATTGAATATCAGTTTTCCTTGACTTAATTCTTGAGATGACATTTTTCCCAAAATTTATCATTGTTTGGAAAATTATTTTTCTACATTTGTATATATTTTTATGAACAACTCAAATATGGAGACTTAAAACTACAGAAGATTTAGATCTGAAAAGATGGGATGGTAAGCAGCAGACTACACTAGAAATGGGTACACTGTGGCTAAGAAATATGTGGCTACACTTCGTAATAGCTAAAAGGAGATGAAAATCATCTCCTAGAAAAGATCTGCATTGCTGTTCATTGGGCATATTCATAAATGTGATGCTATCACAAATCAGAAACAAGAAGATCCTCTACTGTGTCCCAGTGTTATGATACTAAGCAGCTTTCCATAAATCTATTCTGGGATCCTTAGTCATTTACAAAGAGGTTATTTGCTGTATATGGTTATTTTCATCATTTAGTCTGTCCATGTCAGTTTATTAAATAAATCAGGTAAGACTGTAACACCAATGCTTCAGGCACTCATAATTTGACTGAAATAAACAATTCCCGGCTACTACTGGTCCATTATGCTGGTCCATTATGTTCATAAATAGGACAATTTAGAAACAAGTTATCTATCTGTAGAGTTACTATGGGCAGTCGTAGGTGGGGATATTGCACTGCTTCAAAGCAATTTGCTGCTGATCGGGCTCTGGAGGTCAGAGTATGGCTGTTACATCATGCATGCCTGGATGGGTCCTCTGCCAGTAGCCCACCAAAGGCCTTTGCTAAACTGAGACATTTACATGCTCCATTATTGCCCCGGGCATGAGAGCACACATTGTCACTCTACCAAGGTACACTGTGTATGTATAAGTATGTGTAAATACTTCATATATCTAAGGATTAAATATGAGGAGCATTGGCGTAACTAGTCATGACTTTCTCGCGATGGTATGATTTTTGGCAGTCCTAATAGCTTTCTTTGCTTGTTGGTGCCTTTGCTTGCCATTTCTCTGATTTCATGATTTATTCAAGCCGAGTTTGTTTTCACGTCTTATAAAGTACCCTGTCTTTTCTACAGTGGCTTGGAAACCTTCCCCACTGTCACAGCTAATTCTGCATGAGGTTCAGTGATAGCCTCACCCAGACCTGCATGCCACCAAGGTGCCTTTGACACAGGCAGGAAGGGTGTTTTTAGACATTTCCATGTAAATTCTTCTTTTCCCAGAGTTACTGGCAAGGCTTTTAGCAACAGCGTGTCAGAGATGGGGTTTGAAATGCTTAAGGGATGCTGTGCTTCCCTTGGAGGTTAGCACTAGCCAGCTTTTGTTTTTTTTAATTGTAGAGCTAGAGTGGTTTAACGAAGATTGCCTCCAGGACATTAATTCCCATATTTACAACTCTTACCACAGAAAATGCACTTACCATGTTTATGAAAGTTACCTGAAGTAAATACAGCACCCTCAGCATTTGATGTTTGGTTTTTTTTTTCCCCCTATAATTTCAACACTTATGCCCTTTTGCCTAAAGTCAACAGTTTTTAACTTTTGCTAATTGTTTTTCATGACCAGCTCTCAGTTCCACCCATTCTCAACTGGTCAGTTTGGTCCATATTGCTCACATTATGCATTTTCTTTTAATGATGTTTTCAAACAATTTTTTTATACATTTTGAAATGCATGAAGGTAGAAATTATTCACATGACATTGCTGATAATAATGCTGCAAGCAGTAAAGAATCAGTACTAATCACAGTCAAGTGCTTGGATGCAGATGTATATTTCTCAGCTTTTTAGAAAGAATATTTTTATGTTGATGCCTCTTTTTAAGACACTAAAAGTCAGAATTCTTCTCATCCCCACTCTGGCTCAGAAAACCTGAGGAAACGTTTTTCCTGTCTTCTTTCACAAAAGCTGTTGAACAATAGAAAACGTCATAGTACCTTTTATGCACTAGTGTGGCATTTTCTGTACCCTGACGTTGGAAGTATTAATATTAATTGGCTGTGCCTCAAGTGTGTAATATATTTATAAATATGCATTTATTAATATATTTGGGTTTTAAATGTTATTGTGTTCTACTTCAATACCATATTTGTATACACTTGGTATGGCATGATATACAACAAAGTACATTTGTATTTTTACTTATGTATCTTTTGTTCTAGGTTATGTACTGTAATTTTCAAAGGGTTGACATAATTTACCTTCTTTGTACGAGAAGCCTGTTCCGTTCTTTTAAAAACCTGTATATTTTTACGTCACAGTGTACGCTAAAGGAGCAGTGATTGAAATCATTGTTGTCAAGTAAGAATGTATTAAAATTATTAATAAGACTTAAAACCACATGAGACTTACTGAATCATCTGATCTGACCTAAATTTATGACCCTTCCTCCCAGTTCTTCCCTTTGCATACTTGCACAAAGATAGGACGATCAAAAGGAGAAAAAAAAGCCAACATAATAAAGGCCAGCAAAAACTGTACATTTGCATTAGGTCAATGCAACATTTTGTGATTATAATAATACAAACAAATAAACTATAAGGGCATTCACATCAGACCTCATTTCAAGCTGAACTATTATAAAGTGATTAACAGCCTCACACTCTCGCTTTAATTAAGTTATGTTGTGAAATATTCAGCATTTCAACCTGTTCTGGCCTGCCTCTTTTATCATTGAATTACCATCCTTAATGTGTTTTTCTGCTGAAAGATGAATTTCATTTAAGGATTACTGTACACTGCTCTGGCATTTTGTGGTTTCTTGTCAGCCCTTGTGAATCTAGATCATTGCTAACTTCAGTTTCTCTGACATGTCCTATATGCACAGTCTCTTGACTAGCCTGTCTCTGTGGATTTATTAACTCATATTGTATTCCTGTAGAAATGAATGGACATTTTTGATTAACTTAATGATAGAAATTTCAGATGACAGTAGAGTTTACTTTTGGAGCTTACTTCAGGTCATGTAGGCCACAGCAGTTCTCTAGTGACCTATCACTTCACAGAAATTTGTTTTGAAAGTTTCAAGGCAGTGGACATCTGTCTGCCAAATACTTTCAGATGGTTTTAGCAAGGAGGGAATTGAAGGGTCCTTCTGAGCTGGGGTCTCTAAATCCACAGCCACACCCAGCACTGCTTTTTCCTTTCCTGTGGTTGGTTTTCAACTGTTATATCCTACCACATATTTCAGAGGCAACTCAGCACAGCATGATCAGTTTTGGTGGTGTTTTTTCCCTCTCAGTTGTCTGATGATCAATCTGCGCTTTTGGGGAGGGGAGGACATGCTGAACAATATCGTCATGTTCTCTTGTTTAGTCACATAAATATTCCCAGAGGGAGTTCACCAGATCTTGAAATGTGACAACAGGTCAGGTGGGTCTGTGTACTCCCACTACCCTGTAGAACTGTCTGCTCTCAGGGAGGTGGCAAGGCAGAGACTTCTGATGCCATACCTGATCCCATATGGATATAGTGCCCCAGGGATGGCACTCGGAGCCAGGAACTTCCAAAGGAGGTCTTTGCCCTGGCAAGGTGAAGGTTTGCTCAAGCACAAAGGTTTGAGAGACATGGCTTTGGCTCCCTGCACAGTAATTTTATGCCATAAATTACACTCAACTCTGACATTGATTGAAAATACAGGTAGTAATTTATTTGTGGGAAGGTGGTCTAAGGTCCCTGCTCTCCTCTGTGATGGACAAACACAGCATGAATATCTTTGCCCCCAGATCTCACAGCTCAAAAGTGCAAAAAGATGCAAAGAAAGATGCAGTGCTCAAAGGGAGGATCCACAACTTGCAAAACACATGGTAAAAAAGCCCCTTACTAGGTGGTAGGGACAAACACAAGAGAAGAACAAGGAGATTCAATAAAAGTAGGATAAGATGAGGGTCAGAGAAGAAGCAGGGGAAGGTATGGGACAGATTCAGGAGGGAAGAAAATACTTTGCAGAAAGGAAGCTAGCAGTACAGGTGAAAACACACCTGGCATAAAAGGAGGATCATAACAGAGATCATTCTGTTTGCTGTGTTTACTGAAGACTGAATTTCTGAGCAGGGTCTTGCAACCACTTCTCCTTCCTGAAGCCATAGATCAGGGAAGAGACACAAGGCTTGGTGCTCTTGACTTGGACAGGTCAGAGCTCTTGGCTGTGAGACACTGGGATGAGAAAGGAGGGTAACCACGGCAGGGTCTTTGTTCCCACTTTACAAGCTCTGATGTGGCAGTTCCTGTAGCTGCTTGTCCATGCTCTAGACAACACTGTCCCAAAGGAAGCTGCTTTCCTATTTTCATGAGAGCATTGGCCTCCCTAGTGCTTATGGAGCACTGAGTATGGCAGGCACGTGAAACATGCTTATCTGGTAGATGGAAGAAAATGCAAGGCTTGTCCTGTCCATACAGCTGCTGTGTGTTCCTAACAAGTTGTCCTGAATGGAAGCCTTTTACCCCCAGAAACATTGGTGGGGGAAATTCAGACTGCACTTATTTTACCTTAAATTTCACATGGCCTTTCCTTGTTTTAAAACATAAAAAATTGATTAGGACTGGTGCAAATGAAAGCTGGTGCTAAAATGAAGTATCCTATTGTTCTGTCGTTCCTGGAAAAGAGTTGGAGATAATTTCCTGTATGTGATCTTGGATTCTTAATTCACCTAAAACAAATCCTCTCCTAAGGCAGTTGCTCAGAATAGCAGCATGCACGTCAGGATTGTGGCATTGACACACTGTGCTAGTTAAGGGATTCCTTGTAATGCGTAAGAACAGCTAAGGAAACACGAACTGGAACACAAGCAAACTGAGCTAAATCTAACTTTTCCTAAAGTGAGAGAAAAAATTTTTATCTGGTGTTTTTTGAGATCTCTTATAAGAATCTGAGCTCTTCATTCCAGCAAAAAGCAAAAGCCAAACTATGTAAAAAAACATTTTGATGTACCTATCTTAAATTAGAGCTTTTCTTTAGCTAACTTCGATGTGGAATTCCAGTGATTTCAGGAAGTGTAATACATTTTCCTGAAAGAAAGGGCATGTGCTACTACAGCAAAAGAGGTATTTCCTCTACATTAAGTTGAAGTGCTTGGGAAGAACATGCCAGTGTATTGTAAGGATGTACTAATATCACCAATCCCTTCCTTCTATGAACGGGAGCAGCATCTCCTGGGAGAAAGTGAGGGACAAAAAGGTCTTGCAAAAGTAGAGGGTTAAAAAGCTTACACTTCAGTGGGAGTATAAAAATAATGCCTCTCATCATCAGTTTCATTTAAGGATAAAGGGTGCTTAAGCTGTGTGCTATGTTCCGTCTGTAGTATTGAATTCTCTGCAGCCTATGTAAAGAATTAACATGAAAAAGGTTAAATGGAAATTCTGACTGATGCAGGGAGGTACAAAACCTACCAAAGCAAATACGTTTAGAGCAAACCAGGAAACTAGGTAACTGTGTCAATAAACTAGCTTTACATGACGCACTAAAATGCACCTTATTTACTCTGCCTCATTTACAATTCTGTTAGCAGCACAAGGTTATTTTAATACTATACAGAGATCAGAGACTAAAAAGTGCTTGTGGGTACAGGCACAAAGGCTTCTCAAAGAGAGAGAAATACAAATACTCCTTCATGAAATTCTTGGGAAGCTTTCCTTTTTTTTTAATCAGCATTCCCGTTTTATTGTTTAACCTACCCTGCTTGATCTCCCTAGTTTTGGTTAATACGGGAGTCAATTACAGCTTCATCTGTGCAGAATTAACTTTATAGAATATACACTAGGGATTTGTCTATCTCCTCTATTTAGATCTATGTCATAAAAAAATATGTAGTAGAGAACTGAGTGCAAGCACTGCATATGGTACAGGCTTTGCAGATTTATTGTAAAATCATTTTAAATCGGTTAAGCTCTTGCCAGAAGTTAATTAAATATGTTCCTTTGGTGGGGGGTGGGGGACTCTGTGTGCCTGCGTGTGTGTGTGTGTCTCTGTCTGTCTGTGTGTGTGTGTCTGGGGGCGGGGGGACCCTCTGTCTCACTAGGTGGCAGTGTCTGATTACATCTGGAAGGACCACGCCAGCCAGCCTGGTGTCTCCAGCTGTGACCTCCAGCACCAGGATGAAATCCCTGACTCTGCATCCAGCTGGAAAGGTAGCACCACTGTTCACGTCTCTGTCTACACTGTTCACCTCAGCGGCTTCCAGGAGCTCTACAGGCACTTCCTCCGGCTACCTGATGGGGCTATCATTGAGGTAGGTCCGAGCAGGCTCCTCACGGTGAGATTCTGGAGGCAAAGGAGTGCACTTCAGAAGTAGGTCAGTGTCAAAACAGGAAAACAGGCCTGCCTGACCCTGCCCAAAATACGCACTGAAATCTTCCCTAGGAAGACCTCGCTCTGAAACAGTAGTGTAAAGTCAATGAGTTAATGCTTTTTGTGGTGCAAAGTAGCAATTTAGGATTGTTTATAGAGCCATTTAAAGGCAATTATGTAAGATATACATTGAAACTACACACATAGAGATTATTTATAAATATGTATCGCTTAGAACCACATAAAGTCATTCTGTACAGGAATTATTGTATATATAAATATACCAAGTAAGTATTGTGTGCATATATTAGACAGCTAGCGTGGTCATTGACTTAGTTTGTCCTCAGATACACAGAGCTAAAGCACAGCTAGATTACTTACTGGCATCTTGCATGTTTTAGATTGAATCCTGGATGTTGTCAGATTTTTAGCAGCTTGTGCACTAAAAGACAATATAGGATGGTATTAAAGAGAAGTATCACCCATTACTTGTTTCATAGGCTGCATTTTGTTCCTCGTTTTTTCATTTTTATTCTAAGTGTTTTGAAGATTTGCATTTCCTTTTTGCCTTTGGTCTTGTGTTGAGAGACTATTAAAAAAAAGATTGGCATTTAAGAGAAAGTAAAGTCAAAGAATATCACTTTACCTACCCAGATTAGAAGTGGGAGTATCATAATGGAGATCTCTTTACCAGCGCTGGCAGATATTATGAAGAAGTACAATGTTTTCAATGGCTCACTTCTAAGGTGGAGGTGCAGATAGCTTTTTACAGCATAAGGAAAACATTGCTACTGCTCCTTTGTTTCAGTTTTTCAAGGTTCTTTTCTTTATTAAAGATTTTATTCTTAATGTCTTTGCCCTACTTGGCTTTTAAAAGAAAATTTAATTTAAAGGAAACTGTCCTCAAGGAATCCAAACATAATTTTCTGCCTGGGGAACTTGTGATTCACCAGCGTGAAGACACCTTGAAGAGTCTTCAAGCTGGCCAAAGAAAACAAGGGAAGGCACGTGGCCTACCTGAAGTAGAACTTAATTACTGGAACAAAGAAACCGGCAAATCTAAGTCTACGCCTAAAGTCTGTTAAAGAAGCTCCGCGTATGAGTAATTGCTGAGACTTTTGCTTAAACACATTTTCCCTGGTTGAGGTCAACAATGTAGCCCAGTTCCTACTTTCTGCCCATTACAAATGTAGCTGTTTGTGGAATGGTTTTTCCCAATTAAGTTCTTCTCATCTTTTTAGCTGAGAGGTTTCGTCCAACTTCCACAAGGCTGTGGGAAGAGGGTCTTTGAACACCCTCAAGGCAATCTTATCCCAGTGCACTGGTTCAGTTCATGAATCCCTTCTGTATTTCTGAGAGAGGAGAAATGCATTCCCATAAAATGTAGTTTTGTTTTCCCAGATGAGTTTTTGAGGAGCTTCCACCATCGACAAAGTGAGCACTGCACAGTAAGGATGCTCAAGCCACTTTAAGTTTCCTGCACCAGATCACAACTTAATCTATCCCTAAAATCCAGATGACTGAGTCTTATGTCATCGTCTTGAAAGTTGCATGTCTAATTTAGGAGATCAGTGCATGCTTTACAGCATTTTTACTTGTAGAACTAAATACAATTACATGTAAGAAATGTGCTTAACTAATAATTGCAGCAAAACCTATATACAGATCTTACATTTAGCTGATAACAGATGCAATTATACGTTTGTGTATTTTATAGGTCAGAGCTTTCTACTTCAGTTCCAAATTAAGACTATTTAATGAACTTTAGAACTATACACTGAGTAGTGAGAAGTCTGCTGCCATGGGGTAAAATACACCTGATCTTTACCACTTGCTACTGTTGTCTCTGCTCAAGAACAAGTTTTGTTGCCTCTTCTGCAGCCAGACAAGCAGTGGTACTTGAGTGGGGTTAGAAAATTTTTTAGAGCTGAAGGGTTGCATTGCAACCTTATGTATAATTTTTAAGGTGGAGGAGATGAAAGGCTACCTGGGCTTCTTGGGATAATCTTTTCAGTCGGCTGCCTCTGTTGACAACTTGTTGCATATAAATATTCAGTTTGAATATTTAGAGTTCTAAAGACTCAAGTAGTTTAGTTTACCTAACTCTGGTCTAGTTTAGGTATTCTATTCCCAGTGATTCAGTGGAAAGATTTTTCTGGATACTTACAGTCTATTTGGTCAGACGTTTCCTCTTATTCTAAATTTAATCATTGTCAGCTTCCATGTAATTATTTGGATCACCTTTTGGTGTAAATAAGACTTCTCTTTTCCAGAAGTTTACCTACATAATATAATTTCGTAATCTTATCTGTTTTCTGCCAGAATGGGTACAACACCTCACCAGAAGAAACAAGATGGTTTTTTTGTTTCTCTCCTCACCATTCCAGCAGTGGTGAAGGAGGAAAGGCTCTTCTTCCACATTGGCGAGGGCAGAGATTGTCACCTATTCTCTATCCCTGTCATATGAATGACAGCTGCCTTTCTTCTGATCTTTCTTCGAGATCATCAAGCCTCTTTCTCCTCACCAGAGACATTTGTACAAAGTGCTGTTTTGGGACTGTAGGAATATGGTCTCTAAGAACAGGAGAGGTCTACTACATCTACCTTGTCTGCAGAGTCAGAAAACAACTGATTTTCACTTATTTTTCCTCTCTTCTATGTGGACTAGTGCCTGTAGAATACAAGGAGTAATTCAACAGCATCAAGGAACTGGGGGTTACATTCACCTTCTTCCTGCAAAGCAATCATGATTTTTGTTACCGTAACATACCAAGGGTGAAAATTTAATTATTTCAGTGTAACCTTTTGTTCGTTTGTTCACTTTTATTACAAAACTCTGAAGGCAAATTGAAGATAGCAAAATGAAAAGACTGACTTTTAGTTTATGTGACTTTCAGGAATCATGCCTGAAAGAGCCATAACACTTATTCCTAATTATTGCAGTGAAACCTCATAATTCAAGCATTTGGGGACTAAGATCTCTCCATCAGGTGTGTGTAATGCTTTGTGCCATTACAGCATGATGGTTGCTGGTATTGGTAGGTGTTTTTCAGGAGTAGGTGTAATGGAAGGAAATGAGCAATTTGGTGGAAAACAACACAGATATTATAATAACTTTGCAAAAGCCTCTGCAAATATAGACACTGTTCAGAGGGTACCACCAGCATAAGCAGTAGCTTCTTAGCATTCAACTAAGTGAGGTGCATGTGCAGGCTCGCAAGAACACTTGCCAAACTCACCAACATGAGAACAGTATTGGAACCAGCAGGCCAAATTCTTTCTCAAATTTGTGTGTTCAGCTCTCGGTGACTTCAACTTCAGATATGTTTCTGTATCTGCAGATATTGTTTGGCAGGCGTAGGAGGAATTTTGCATAATCTTGCTGTAAAGTCCTTGGATGCTCATAAGGAATTCACTTTACAACCTCATCCTATTCTTCTATATTTCAGTGAAAGCAAGATTTTCTTATAGCCCTAATTCAGCAAAACAATTCCATGTTAACCTTATTTTATCCAAGGAGCCCAAACACTCATTTTACTAATAATTTCCTTTTTTTTATTTTTTTTTTATGTAGGTATAGCCATTTTTTTAGTGCTGTGTGTAGAAGTACACTAGCTAGGAATAAATGTCTCTATATGCAATACTTTCTTTAAAATGTTTAAAACTTCAAGTATGATATAGCCATTAGAGCTGCAGCTTTCCTGGTATAACTAGAAATTTCATGTCTGGTATGAAAAGTAGTTTTATAGGTTTCATAAAGATGAGACAAAACTAACTGTTTTAAAAGGAGCATTGAGTAAAAGGTGGCATGTATAAATTGCTCTAGAAATGTTAAATAAAAAGATTTTTTTTGAATGTGCAGCATAAAAATTATAGAGGTTAAACTTGTAGGTGCAGTCCTTTTATCATAAGCATTGTAAAATTTAAAGAATTCACATGCAGTAAAAACCATTTTCCTTTTTACCTATAATATATTTCTCCTTTATAGTAATTCAGTTTTACTCTTGGCTAACCAAGGAATGACCTTCCCAAAATAAATCATTTTTCATGCTTTTCCTTACTCATTAATCTGATGTTATTTTATTATACAGGAAATTATTGAATTTTAGCATTTTAAATGTATTTTAAATCCATGCACAGAAAAGTTAATGATAGTGGTATGTATTTGCTGTCTACAGGGTGATAACACCAACTTGGTGATTTTTATCTCAAATTTTGCTGACTGGAGTTGATTTCTTATTAAAAGGACAAAGATAAGTCTCTTTAACTCAATAAAAAATCAGTTTCTTATTATAGGCCTAGTAAACCTCAGCATTGTAGAGAAAGTTTTTGTATAGTATGATTTTATCTATCAAATAAGCCTTCACAAATGTCAAGGATTCATCCAATTTAAATTTACTGCATAAAAGAGATCTGTTTTCCCTAATTACTTGAAAAGTACCTAGCAGTAATAGGATAAGACAGCGTAGGTGACTAGCCAATTACTTAGTTTAAGCTATTTACATCAATCCATATGCTATAAATTATGTCTAAACCCTCTTGCACTTCTGGAAAAGTGAATAAAATCATATAAGTTTATTTTGAATACAAGATCAGATATGATATGCTGAGTGACACTTAAAAAGAATGAAACAGTAACCGTAGCTTATTTTCAGAAGCAATCTTGACACTAATGCTAAATTACAGCTTGGAAACATCTAGCATTTTTACCTTTATGAGAAAAGGCTTTTTACATATTTAACATAATTCTAGGAAAATATACTGGAATTATGTATAAAGATATGTACACTGTAACCAAAGGGCATTTATATTCCCCAGTAGAATACTTACAACAATTTTATTGCCATTTGGTGTCATTTTCTAACAGATATAAAATACAGCCAGTAAACAAACTAGACTTTAGATTTAAGCTGACAGCTGTTCCTTCAGAAGCAATATTCAGATATTTAATCTTAAGAATACTGAATATTTTAGAACTGTTTGAGCAAACTATACTTTTAACATGTGAAGGACTGCATGCTTTTATATACAGTTCTTGGATCTGATAATGACAGTAAAAAACAACCTTGGAATAATCTACACATTTGTCGCTCCCATATATTCCCTGGGCAAGTCAACAAATTGCCTTATGTTTTATTCTTAATTCCACAAATTCTTTTTTTATACACAGTGTTGATATGAATATTGGTCCCTATTTTTTTCCCACATATGCATAAGCCATGCAGTTGACTTCAGTGCAGTTTATGCATGTGAGTGCAGCTTTTTCCGTCTCTAATTCCATTAAGGGGATAAATTGGCCAAGTTTACTGCAAAAGCCCCACATGCTGTTTTCATAAAGAGTCTCACTCTTTATAACTCTTCATGACTTAGCAGTTGCTAAAGGTTTATTGAGAAGAGAAAGAGAGAGGATCGCTGCAGCCCAGTAACTGAGTTTGGTACACTGGGTCAGCCGTGGTGAGTGAGTGAGGACTCCTTGGCTGGGGAGAGGCTGGGCAAAGGCAATTATTTGGTGTAAACTGACCCACTTTAGCTGGCTTCAGCAGCATCGTGTCAGGTTGTCCACAAACATAGCCAGTTTATGAGTTTGTTTCCTGGAGATGCCTGTAAGAGTAGGGATTAACAGCAAAGATTTATCCCTCACAAAAGTGATTCCACCCGCATGAATTCATGCAGGTGTGTACATACTCCTGGGCTGAGTAGGCTTCACCACATGCTGTCTGCCTAATTCTGAGATTTAATCTTGTCCCGTAGAAAATGAATAATACTTTGAAACTGCATTCAGTGGGAGAATGATCCCTCTTGACATGCACTGAGATTCAGTTGGGAATTACACATGGTAAAGGTCAGCTGAGAGATACTCCCATGGTCATAAGCATTTGAAGAAGTACAGCCTGAAAACTTACAGCCCTTTTGTTGAGTGTCATGGCAGTATAGCTAGTTCCACTACAAATAAGAAGTAAATGAGACTATTTTAAGGTATTTTTACCAGTATATATTTCTCCTTTAATGCTATAATTCAATTAAAGAATCAGTTGAAGAAAGAAATTAGTTGTCCAGGCAGTGCTTTCCATCCTGCTGAAAAGATGAGAACAAGAAAAACAGTTTTCTTGGAGAAATCTTGTGCTTTTGTGCTTTTTTCTTAAATTGATTCAGCTCATCTCACAAGTGACATGTGAACGCTGTCCTGAAATGGATCCAGTCTGTTGCTCCTTGCGCTTGTGGTGGCTAAGCCAATCCATCTGCTGCAGATGAAGTGGATGTGCACAATGTGTCTCAGCCAGGAAGTAGTTATGTGTTCATAACTTCTGTTTCAGGTTGTTTTCCCTGTCAAGTATCTGATTAGGTCCTTGTTTGTTTGGTTTGTTTGTTTCCTAGTAAATTGTGGTAGAGTTTTAAATGGGAACAGTGTCTATGAATCTCTTAAGACTATCAGCTGAAGTCAAGACTGTGTTACTACATGCAACAGGGTGGAAACGTAGGAGGCAGCCTTGGAGCATGTGTCCATTTATCCTCTCCCTAGTTTTCTACAAATCCCAGGTTGTATATATTCTACACCTCAGAAACTCACAGAGTTATGTGAAAAGTTTTATTTCCTTCAAGTTGCCATGTCCTGGGTATCTGCGTGGGGACTGTGCTGTGATAGAAGGACTATGAAGGGGATGAGACAGGTCCACCACTGGCTTTTGGCTGGACTCACAGGCTTCCAGGCAGCCAAAAAATTACTGAAATACCAGAACTACAGCGTTATAGCCTTGTTCTGTACATGAATACACAATCTTAAATCATACTGATTGGTTATTACTGGCAGAGAACATGGGATAAGGAGCAAAGATGACGTATCTAACCAACAAATACATTATTTTCATGGATATTTTAGTTTCTTTTTCTGGGGGGGCTGAAGAGTTATACCTGTCTCCTTCAGTTGTTCACAGAAGGGATGGAAGCAAATTCAAGCTCATCCATTCAGTCTGAGCCAATGTGGACAGGAAAAATCCTGTCATAGCACTACATTTGTGCTATATAACAAACAGCAGTGCTGGTAATTAAGAGGCACTTTAAAAGCACTATTTTGTATTAAAAAATCGCTTTCAGTTTCAAACTACTTTAAACACAAAGATTTTCTGTGTTTTCAGTGATTTTCAGAATGATTTTATGCTGCAAGGGCACAGCCACTGATTGTTGTGGAAGGTTTTTTTTATTTTTAAATGCTTATAATCTTTATTCATCTATCACATAGTTTTACCTGAATCAGCAGTAAAATCTCTGAATTCAAAGGATAATTGCCCAAACAGCATTAACTTATTTTATCCAAATAAAAAAATAACCTTTGAAAAAGTACCTTGCAGCTACACAGATTGACAAAATGCATCAATTATAATTTTGCTCACTTTATAATTACACTGCAGTAAGTGCACAGTGAACTTTACTACATGGTTGATTAACCATAAGGTTACTGCTATTAAGTCACTCTCAGAAACAACAACTTGGACTTTAATTTAAGAACATAACTCTGTACAACTTCTGATCGAGTCTAAAAACCTGAGATATTTATACAAGCTCCAATTTAAAGTACAGAAGCAAATGATAGCACATTAATTGTAGCAAAGGGTTCTTATTGCTTCAGTCAGGCATGCTGGATATGTGAACGATCAGATTTAAAAGAAGTCTTGGTATGTCTTAACCAACACCAAAGGAAAGGCTTTTCCAGTGAACTCTAAATATCCCTGTGCTCTTTTTTGCATGGAAACAAGTCTTATGAGGTGCAGCTGGGGGAGCTGAGATTGTTTAGACTGGAGAAAAGGACCCTTGGGGGAGACCTTATCACTCTCTTCAGCTACCTGAAAGGGGGTTGTAGACAGTTGAGGGTCAGTCTCTTCTCCCAGGCAACAAGCAATAGGATGAGGAAATGACCTCAAGTTGCACCAGGGGAGGTTTAATTTGGATATTAGGACAAATTTCTTGACAACCTGAAGGGGTTATCAAGCACTGGAACAGGCTGCCCAGGTAAGTGGTTGAGTCACTATCTCTGTAGGCATTTAAAAGACATGTAGAGGTGGCACCCATGAACATGGTTTAGTAGTGGACTTGGCGGACTTAGGTTTACAGTTGTACTCAATGATCTTAAAGGCCTTTTCCAATCTAAACAATTACATGAAAATAAATGAAATTAGTGTTCCAACTGCTGGGGAATTATGATTAGATCTCCTAATTAAGTATACCCTAATGATACTTCCACATTTTTTTCCTCAGATTATTACAACTGGAAAAATATTTCTGTTTCTGTTAGCTCACTGATGCTATAGGCCCCCTTTTTGTCTTGTATCTTCTTGAACTTCACCTTATGAACAAGTATTGCTATGAAGCTCTGCCATGACTCTGTTGTATCTTTATGCCATGAGAGAAACATCTTTGGACAACCTAAAACTGGACTGTCTCTTAGCTTGAAAGACTAAAACAAAAAATAAACTAGTAGCTGTTCTGTGTAAGTGGCATCTAGCTGAGAAGAAAGAGTAGCATGGTATAAAGAAACTTGCCTAGGATGTAGGATGCACAAGACCACTCCAACATTAGTCACATGTTTCCATGTGAGGTGGGGAATATCCCCTGCATGCCTCTATCCCTCTATTCTAGAGATAATGGCATTTCCTTCCTTCACAGTGTACCAAACCCAGAAGTACAACAAAGATTTTAAGTTACGTCCACAGGTAGATTTTAGGAATGCACACAAAAAAATACAATAGAAATTAGAGGTTATTCTGGTACATATACCAGTGTTTGTATAATCTATTACAGCTGTGCTAAACCAGGTTGAGAATAGCAAAATTCTTTAAAACACTACTATATTACTGGACTAACCTGCTTTTTTGTGCTAACATTCAAGTAACAGCAGCTAGACAGAGCTGAGGCTCAGTTACTTCTCAGTGTCTGAAATGTGATTTCTCCTCACATTAATCTGAACAAATTTTTTTTTTTTTATATGGGCACTCTGAAACATGAAAACCATCAGAGCCAGGGCACTCTTGTGCAAAATGCCACCCACATTACACAAGCTGAGGATCTGACATGTGATGGGGTAACTATTAGTGAACTGAGCTGAATCTGAAGCGGAGTCATGGCTTTTTTAACCAGTTTCCAGTCCTATAACATCATCTTCTCGTGGCCATGATTTTCTTCTTTGAGGGTCTATTCTTTATTCACTCAAATCTTCTCCATGTGTCAAGAACTTCATAAGAAGAAATTATTAAAAGCAACAGGCGTAAAAATCCTCATTCCACTGTTTTACTTAAGCATTTAGAGTGAGAAAAAGTAGGCGAATTCACATTTCACATGTGTTTAAATTGTTAATCTCACTGCTCTATCTGTATTAGTGAATACATTTACAGTAAGTTTTACTTTATAATATTTTGGCAGAACTGTTAGAAAAATTGTTATAAGCCTAGGAGTGGAGCTGAACCATGAAAGCTAAACTGTAAGCTGCTGCTAAGCTGGGTTATTAGTATGACAGAATAAAATTTCACACACACAGAAGCTTCTAAGCTGTGATATTTTGAAAGCAAGAAGACAGGGGTGAGGAAGGGTAATCAAAGTCATCTGTGTTCCCTCTGATATTTCACTGAATGCTGCCATAATAATATGTTGGTTTTGTCTGTTGTGTTTTTCAGGCATTTGGTGATATTAGTGAAGAAAGTCTTTTGTGTAATGAAATGAACACAGCACAGGAGTGCACAAGTGAAATGGACAGTGTGCTGTATACATCTACAGAAATCAAGCTGAGGGAGAGGAAAAAGAGTACAGCAAGGTGGAAAGGTATTATGATCAGTTTCTGTACCTAGCTGAAGAACAATACTGATACCTAAGCATAAAAAGACGGGAGGGAGAGAAGAAAACAAATAATTTGAAAATATGCTTTCTCTTGGGAAGACCAGGGTTTGATCAGTTAGACCTGAAATTTCACAGCTGTGTTTTCCAGTGTGTCTTCATCCTTGGGTAGTTTCATTGGCTGTTGCAAGAGTCCTGAATGCTGAAGAGCTGTCCTTTACCCAAGCACTGTCACACTTTCTATTCAGAAACTCAACACAGTAATGCAATCCACAGCAATCTATCTTGAGCCAGTGCCAGCATTCAAAGTACACTGGGGGCAGGCTTAAATCAGCTATTTTATATATAATTAGGTACACACACATATTGGAGTGAATGCGAAAGTCACAATCTCTCAGACCTGTATTGTGTTTTCCATTGTGTACTGAGTCTTCATGGTGACCATACCTGCTTCCCCAGGAGCTACAGAAGCTTAAAGTAATCTGGAGATAATCCTCGTGCTTTCTTAGTAGTATTAAAATATTGCTCATTGGTTTGAACCAGTCAGTGCCTATTTTATTTAGCTCTTGGACCCCTCACTGTGCCTAGAGTAATACATGCAGAGTAGAAGAGGTCCATGTTGCTCAGCGAAGTTGCTCCTGACCAAAGGTAGTATCAGGGCGTTTGATGACAGAGAGAGAATTACAGAGTGCACTGGGTGTCTTTAGGCATCACTGTTATTGTGAGATATCAACTTCTTCTTGTTCCTTATCCAGGCTTTCAGCAACAGATCTGGCTCCACCAGAGCCTCACACTCAGCTGAGTCCTATTGGTGTTAGTTTTCCAATGCCCTCTGAGGAGTGAAGTTCAGTGAAAAGCACCTTGTTTTACTTTTAAATCCACAGAAATCTTGTCTGCTAACAGAGAAACTTTGGAAAGTTCACTTGAGCACACAAGACATTCTCTTTAGGGAAAACTGATCAATTTATTGTATGGGTTCTTGCTTCTATATCCCTCTTGTTGGGGGAGGGAGGTCATACTCTGTCATTGGTGTATTTACATAATGTCTTTCTCTGCATCCTTTTTTCTAATCTTCAGGAAATCCAGTTGTCTCTGACAAGAGCTAGTTCCTGCAGTCATGCATATTCCATGAAGTTGTTTACATCCTGATCCACATCCATGGTATGGTTACTGTCTGATAGGATTTATATTTCTGACAACCACATCCCTATATGTAAAGTGTTGTCCTGCAAATGCTCCATCTGTAGCTCTTCTGTGTCTTCAACAAGCTTTGCAGTGTGGTGAGCTCATGGGATCAGATAACAGATCATGCAAACATTATTATTTCGTATTATTTTTTTTCCCTCCAAATTGTGGGACACTCCTGGATTTCTCAGGTTTATTTGTTCCTACTTTTTCAGGTTTGCTTGTACCTACTAGCTGTGGTGGGGAAAATGTTGCTTATTTGTCTTTCAAGTTTCATGACTAAAACAGTGACAGCATTGTCAGTAATTGTTCAAAGCACAACGTGATTGTAATTACAAGACTGCAAAAATGCCCAGAAGAGGAACAATGATGACTTCATCTTCCAGTTCTGTAACCAAGGTACAACAGGCTGCAAAATTTACAAGATCCCACAGACTGTTTCTCTGAGGTCTTCATGGTGACCATACCTGCTTCCCCAGGAGCTACAGAAGCTTAAAGTAATCTGGAGATAATCCTCATGCTTTCTTAGTAGTATTAAAATATTGCTCATTGGTTTGAACTAGTCAGTGCCTATTTTATTTAGCTCCATACAAATGCATCAGAAATTAAATCCATCCCCCAAAGGCAAGAACTATGAGAGACAACAGAAGGAGAAGATGGGAAGGGGAACATTGGCAAGAAAGGTAAAATCATTTGTACAAGGCCACCAAAATCAGAGGCAAATGTAGAAATATAGGGACAAATCTCAGTGTCTCTGACTCTTAGTCTTCCCTGTGGTAGGATCCTTTTTGTCCTGAAAATGCAGTTGGAAAAGGGAAGAGTCTCACCTTACTGCTGTTTTGAATCATTTATGCAGAATGCTGTAATCTATTAATTTAGTAATCAGTGAGATTTTTCTAGCATGTATGATCTTCTGGTGTACCTTTGTTCACACTGGTATGGGAAAAATTTTTCAGATGCATTTACCTTTACAAGATCTTACCCAATATATACTGAGCCTTGTTGCTTAATTTTGTTACTTAAATCTATTCTCATTCACCTGAATAATCAGTAAATTACATTAGGTAGTAAGGTGAATGTTTAAATGTCACTCCTGAGAACAGTTTTTCTTTGGGTTTTCAAGATAACAATCTGGTTTCCATTTTTTTCTGGTTTTTTTCCCTGATTTATTTGTGTGTATATGCATATGTGTGTGGCTATTTCATGAGTTACACCCAGACAGAAATAGTGTTTAAATCTTCTGAATATTTACAAGAAGTGATGTGATTTGTGTGACTTCTATTGCACCAGATATTACTTCAATGACTTCTCCCTGTCATAACAGGAATAAAATTGCCTTTTTAATGTTTCCTTTGCCTGTTGATACTTTAAACCGCTGTACATAACTTTGAAAAAGAAACTAACTGAAAAGACATCATTCAGTCTCAGAATTTTTCTGTGGATTTTTTTCTACCTGATCAGCATTATGCTTTTCACCAATTACCCCACAATACTTAATGCCACGCAGTGTGGTGGAGGCTGCTGGGATTGCTTTTGTGCATGAGTGTCCTGTGCTGTGAGTTAAGATGGTGATCTTGCACTTTTTGGGTGACCGTACCAAGAAGACAGCGTGCTGTGGGCAGCATCATACTGTGTGCATCTACTTGGCCTCAGTTTTGTCTTTCAGTGTGAGTGACTCTAATGGTAAAAATCCCTTTGGGCAATATTAATACCCTAGGTTTCCTACCACTGAGTTATGATATCCCAGTCTGGTTCTGTGAGATTTTGACTTCAGTGTTGGTTATAGAGTGTTGGTAGGTAGTCTGATGGCAGGACTGACTGTATGTGCAGAACCACCATACCTTCAGTTCTAATAGGATTGTGCTGACTTTTTAATAAATGTGGATCTGGTCTTGAGACTTTGATCAGCATGAAGGACTTGACTGACCACTTTTACTCCCTCAGTTATATTGGAATGTCTACACTGACTTTCATCTGATCTGGGATGTAAAATTTTGTACATTACATATTTGTGAAAGCTGAATTTAAAGTATGCTTAAATATTAAGTGATCTACCTTGCTTTATTTTTTTTGCCTGAAAATGTAACATCCTGCCTATTAATTTTGATTACTTGCATCCCATGAGTTCCCATGTTTGTTGGTCAATATACAGTGGGTGGCATTCGCTTTGAAATTGTTTTCTGAAGTGCTCTTATCAGCAACATCATCCATAATACTCAGTTATAGTTGGATAGTAATTGCCTGTCTATGCAGTGTTCCTTTACAACAATTTTCTCCTGTGTAGCTATACATATGTAGTCATTACTGAAAAGTGTAAATAAAGAATCCTTTTAGTGGTGTAGTTTCCCTGGGTACCTACTGTGCTCTTATTATCTAAAACATACTCCCCATCTGTAGTTCTGTTCTATTAAAGGATAAAGACATAACTATGAATTAAAAATTAAAATGCTTGTTGTAGATTGGAGAGCAAGGTCTAATAGAATATATCTGGTGTTAGGCTCACAGTACAGTAGATAGATTACACTAAGCACCAGTTAAGCAAGGGGATGAAAAATGAGTGATTTTCATCATTCAGTTAAATATAGTGCTAAGTGGTATGTGCTAGCATTAAAAGCAAATTACTTAGCACTTCACCAATCACAGCATGAGAGCATTCCATTGGAAGCAGTATTTCCAGTGATGCTCAGTCCTCAGTTTTATTAAATAAATCAGCTGTTAATGCTTAAGGAAGCAGTAGAAGACGTATTGCTATGATAATATAAAGATTGAAAATGTAAAAATAAAGAGAAGTCTGTGCCTCATTTTAATTAAATGTGCTAAGAAAACCTCCCTCTCTCTTAACAACAAAACTTCAAAGTGCTGGCAAATCTGTAATTTCCTGTACTTTTTTTAGGTCCTCCTTTCTTCCTAATGAATATGACCTTTCTTTTTTTTTTTCTTCTTTATAATGACATCTTTTTTTCTCATAAATCTGCTGACATGTCACTGAACATTTTGATGAGCTTTTCTGATTCCCTCCTATATCTCCTTGATAGGATATTATTATCCAGTAATCTAAAGATAGGGAACCTAATCCTCAGCACAGGTACTACTCAGTTAAAGACAATGGAGATGTGAGAATTTACAGCGCAAGAGGTTTTGACACTGAGGCCTACCTCTATATCCCCTAGCAACACTATTTCCTCCACAGCAATGGTCATTGGGAGATAGTCAAATCTGCTGTCTGAACACATGGAAGATGTGAGTAGTTGTAAACCTTCCTGAATTTCAGGCCATTCCTAAGCCACCGACTCCTCCTAAACAAGAGTCATCTATTAGCAGCTACACAGCAAAAGTCCTGGGAATGACACATGTGGAAGATGGTCCAAGGTTTGAGCCACAGCTGCATCTTCACCAGCATGATCAAATGTTAGAAGAAGAGAAAATTAAAGTTCAGGTATAAAAATCACAAGATCGTGGAGCCTATGCGTGAAGTTATCTTGAGTCCTTCATTTCCCCCCAGTGTCATTCTATGTGGAATCCTATTTTGAGTTTTCTTTTATGACTAGGTTTGAAAGCTGTTTTCTTTGTAAAGTCTACTGTGTTTGTCTGAGATAGAGTTAATTTTCCCATAGCAGCCCTCTCAGTGCTGTCCTTTGTATTGACAGCTAGAAAGGTGTTGGTAACACACCAGTGTTACGGCTGTTGCTGAGCCATGCTCACACACCATCAAGACTGTCTCCACAACCTTCTCCTGTTCACTAGTAGGCTGGGGATGGGCAAGAAGTTGGGAGGGGACACAACCAAGACTGCTGAGCCAAAGAGATCAAAGGGATCTTCCATACCATATGATGTCTGCTCAGCAATAAAAGCTAAGAGAAAGGGTTAGAAGAGGGTGGCATTCATTATTTATGAAATTTGTCCTCTGGAGCAACCACTACATGTACTGAAGCTCTGCTTCTCAAGAAGTGGCCAGACATCACCTGCTGAATGGGAAGTAGAGAATAAAATCTTTTGTTTTCCTTTGCTTCCACTTTATTAAACTGTCTTTATCTTGACCCATGAGGGATTTTTTTTTCCATCTTATTTTCTCCTCTGCCATCCTGCTGAGGAGGGGACTGATAGACAAGCTTTGTGGGCAACTGATATCCAAGCAAGGTCAACTCACCACATAAAGAGAAACTTGCAGGAAGTGAGGGACAAACTGAAAAGATGAAACCCAAGAATCTCCTGTAGGCACATAAATGCAGGAGCTCGTACATGGAGTAAAATACCACCTCTTCTTTGTAAAAATAGCAATCAATTATTTTCTGTTGTTGGGGGAGGAAAGATAAGGGGCAATCAGCTTAAATATCTTGCAAATATTTCTTTTTCATTTTTGTAATATACCATACCTAAGGGATAAGCTAGATATAGTTGATCTATTTTTAGTACAAATGTTGGTTGGAGGTGTTTCAAGTTTTCTTCTGGGCCTACATTTCTGGGATTCTCTGAAAATTATGTCATCTGCCCAAAACGACTACTGTTTCCATTTGTGCTTAACTTGTGCTTAACACCTTAGTGAAATCAGTGTAGCCCTAACTCAGCAGAAGTGTTTCTACTAATAATCTAGGATAATGATGTAGGACCTGAAAGAAATATTTTGCAAAATCTTAACTTATTTCAAAAAGTTTCCTTGTGAAAAAAAAATTGCCTTTTTTTACAATATATATTACAAAAAGAGACATTTAAGCAATGCTTCCTTCTCTTTGTGCAGTAGGTTTTCATTCCCATTTCCCTGTTTTCTTCTACTTAAATATGCACTACAAAGTTATGTTTGTTTTTTTTTTTCTTGTTTACTGTATCTTTATTCAAAGTACTTTCTTAAACCTTAAAACAACAGATATTATTTTTGGTATCAATATAACCTTTTCTTCTCAAAATATTTGAGGACATGATACTTAACCTAGTTTTCAAAACATAGAATTCCTTTTTTCATTTTCCTGGATGACACGTAATGGCTCTGATGCTTCTTTTCTGGGTATGTCAATTCTGTCATATACACTAATATGAAATAATGACACAAGGTTGACTTAACTAGACATAATAGGGCATATTTCTAAAACATTCTGTATGGGAGGTATATGCAGAGATCTTGCTACTTATTAATGAAATCGAGAAAGTTCTTATCTGCACTACAGCATATATTTATAATAGCTTCCTATTCCAAAGGCATAGACTCCTTATATAATAAAATAATAAAAATAAAAATTAAAAAAAAAAAAAGAAGGACTCTGAACAACATCGTCTTGGATAAATTTTAGAATTTCACCATGTGCAGTGAATTTGGAGCAAGAGACAACCATCATTGCATCCTGAACCAGTGCAGGAACGTGTATGTGTGTGCTAATAGAATAATAACAGGACAGATTTCAATGCCAAGCCTCTGTATTTCAAACTTTTACAGAGTTTTTTCTTCTGTTGATGCTGTTTAAGTCCTTATTTCCTGCCTTGGAATTCAAAATCGCTGTTTGAATATTATCCATGAATGTATTAGAGAGGCTCTGAACTATCAGTGAACATACATTGCTTTTCCATAATATCTTTCAAATTATTGATGGCAGTCTAAATTTGTTGATGGTCTCATCACATGATTTTGTTTCTTTAACAAGTGGTGGACAGGAATTGGTTACAGCCTCCTATTCCTGGCCTCTCCCTCTACACTTCCCCCCATTTTTAAGCATCAGCAAGATTACCACATTACATTGGTCTACTAACAACTATTACATGCTGTCTTTTCCTTATGAATCAATGGCCTTTTGCACATGTATCTAGATTATCAGGAACTCAACATTTTACTTGAGTCTGAGGCTGTATGTATAAGCTGAGGGCTTCTCTCTGCCCCTCTGACAGCCTGAGGGATTATAAAAGGAATGTCAGAAGAGCCCATACAGGCACAACTTGGACAAAAAAAAAAATAGTGAGTACAGACTATGAGCTGTTGCATTCAGGTTGCTAATTTTTAGCTTTCCTTTTCTACCCTTGCTATTGTTGTCAACACACACTCTCCTTTGAGCACAGCTGTGCCACCTGAAGAGATCATCTACAGCTGCTTTCTCATGCAGGAGAAGCTCCCTTGGGAGCTCTCCCTCACCCATTTCAGGATGAGTAGCAAATAACTTCTGTTCCAGCTGTTCAAGCCATACAGGGCCATATTTATCCAAAACAGGTGCAAGAGCATTCACATGAGCAAATCTACTAGCAGCTCCAAGTGCAGTCACCTCTGAGAGAAGGGTGGTGAGGACAGGTGGCAGTGAGGTTATTATTTCTTCATCCAGCATAGCTGCAACTGAAGTGGATTTCTACTCTGTGTGTGTGTGTGTGTGTGTCTGTCTGGTTTAAAGGTTTGTTTGGAAGTCCTGTGTTTCTTAATTTGACTATGCATGTTGTGAGTGGTAAGACAGATGTTTTTTGGTGTAGGTTTGGCATTCAGGTTGTAGGGGTTTACTTCACACTTGCAATCTGGTCCTGTGAATTTAAGACCCATTAGGCACTGAGCAAGATAGGTTTATTCCTGGAATAAACTTTCAGGAATAGATTGGAATAATCTTCCAGTCTAGTTTCAACTAAGAAACCACTGGATGTGCCCTAAAGTCGTAGTGTGAATCAGAAAGCACACTGAGTGGGGACACTGGGAAGCTTTAGCCTAAAAGCTCATCTAAGACATTTATGTATGAAGTTACCCATGGCACCATGTTTGGGAGCAGGAAAGACATAAAATGCCCATCTAATGGATGAAGGTTGATGGTTGTCCCCTAGGGGAACCTGCTCAGCTCTGTGGTTGCTTATACTCCCCACAATAGTAGGGTTGTCAGCCAAGTACTTAAATAGTTGTATGTTTTTAAATACATAAATATGCCTACTAACATATTACCTTTCTCTCTAATATTGCCATTTTCTTGGTGACATGTGCCCTCTTTCAGCTTTGTCAGGATATATAAGGAAGTCAAAGGGAGCACTAGCTGTATTTAGTTCAAGACTTCATCCATTTAGGTATGCAACAATCATATGATAGATAAGAATGTCATGAAAAACATGGTTCATTTCTAATCACATTAACATGTGTTCAAAAGGAAAAAAATGTAATTTATGAGGTTTATTATTATTATTTCAATTATGTACTCTGCTACTGCTGTTTTCATAATTCTGTCTGTCTGTTCTGAAGGAGAAACTCAATACATGCTTAATCTACCACTCATGTACCTTGGGGTAAAGAATAGCAATAAAATGGGAGTTGCCAACCAGAGTCAGCCTTAAGAACTCTGAAGAAGTAATGGAAGCCTTTGTGTCTTCCCTGAACACAATGGACATTACTCTGAAGAAGCAAATAGGATATTGGTTATGCCTTTGGCTTTCTCCAGTAAGCTTGCCAGCTGCTCTGTGTGCTATGTCTAATTCCGTGTCGTGGACGAGGAGTCCCATGCGATGTGCAGGCTGCAGACCTCTGAAGCCCACTTAACTGGACCATACACAGTCCCAGCTGTTATATTCCTGGGTAAGATGAAACAAAAAGTTGCTGAGAAAGATACTCCTTCAAGTGAAGGACCCAATCAGAGGATTTCTCCAGGCTTCTGATCAGATGGGACCTGAAAAAGAGAGGAAAGGGGCCTCATACAAGGTCAGAGCTTTGTCAGCAAAGGCTACAGTGTTTTTACTGGCTCTAGAAGGTTCCAGGAAAGGGAGTGATTTGTCTGGGTAATTAGGTCAGGACAGTAGTAGTTTCGCTTCCTTTTATCCTTGTTATGTGGATAACTCAGATTTATTTTTTCTTCTTCATGGACTCAGCAGTACAATTTCAAAATTGACATGGTGCTCATCAGAAGTTAGTAATTGGATAGTGCAACCCATTTGTATGATAAAGCTGAACTGTTCGGTTTTGGTTTCTAAAAGCTAATAGGCATTGTTCCTTCTTTGACATTTGATTTTAATGGCTGTAATGTTGCTCCTGTCCCAACAGCTATACGTCTGGTCTGGGTGTTTGCCTTGACTATATGCTTCCTCTGCAGGCTGCAGGAGACTATTTTTAACACTTTAACTTCTGGTATATGTAGTAGTTTCCTCATTCCTCCAAATGCTACTTATCCCATGAAACTGTCAAAGACAAAGTGCTAGCACTCAGCAGTGAATTAAAGCTAATAGCAGAGGTACAGGTTTTCCCAGGTCTGCATTGCTCTAGTTAATTCAGAAATGGCATAATCATAAAAAAAAAAATCTTCATTACAATTTTGCACCAGTATGATCCTATAAGTTAGTTAGGTGAAGTGAAACTTTGGTAAAAATGGATGTATAAAACTCCTCTGACTGTATCATTTGCCACTAAATGGAGTTTTCCAAGGTACCACTTTGGTTACTGTAGGACTGGCTTATTGCAGCTCCTTTTCCTTTGGCCTTCAAGCAAAATCAATTCATGAACTATGCAACACTGCTTTAAGGCTTTTTTTATGAGACTAGCCTAATTTACATATGGCATTGTCCCTACTTTACAGTCTTTTAATTGGCTACAAGCAGCCTACCATATTGATTGAAAAATTCTTCTTACATTTAGAGCTACAGCTAATTATGATCTTTCTCCTCTCCTTGTCTACTTGATTTGTAGTTCACATCTCCTTTTCAGGAGCTCACTCCTTTCTCTTTCAGCCTGGAGTCTCCTCTACTGGGTCTCATTCCTGCCTTGTTTTCATAAAAACTCCTGTTTAAGTCTCTGTGTTTAGCAAGATACTGAATGAGATGGACCCTGGGGCTCAGTGGCAAATTCTGCTTTCCACATAAAAACACTGGGAGGCTCTTGATAGTATCATTACATTATCTAAGATTGATTGTTTAGAGAATATTTCAGTAGCAAAATAGAAAATATAAATTAAAAAAAAAGTCAACTCTAAGTGTTTAGTTTTATGGAGGCTAAAGAGAGGTTACAGAGAAAAGGTCACTCAGTAAATAAAGTGCATATTTCCTTGTAGTTAAATATAGTAGAATCCTTACTGAAAGGGCTGTTAAAAACAGTTGTCACTCTTGATAACTGTAAACGTGTAGCAAAGTTAATTCATGAATATATTGTTATGGAAGAAGTACCAGAAGAAAATGCTATGATGAAGTATTATTTTCCAGAAATCTGACTGTAGTAATTTCTCCCAGATTATGATCCAATGATATATGAACTTCTAACTCCTGCAAAAAAAAGGGTGTTAAATATTGTGGAATATCTATCTGAAGACTGTTGCATCAGGTTGCTGTACAATCCTCACTGCTATGTAATCAATGGAAAATCTGTCTAAGCAAGAAAGATGTGAAATGGCATTCCACACTGCCACGAGTAAAGCTGATTGAAAAAATTCCACTTGACACATTGTGTCACAAACTGGGGGCAGAAATTTTAGCATAATTCAGGAACTCAAAAGAGAATTATTCCAAGATCTGGAAAATGTTGTCATCAATCTCTTTGGAGTAAAATGTGTGAATTATTTTTATTCTTCCATTCATTAATATCCATATTTCCTTCTTTTATGCCTTATTTACACATTTAATTTAAATGAGAGCCACTGTGTTCTGGCTAAATGTCATATATATGTTGTATGTAATAGAACTATGATTAACTCTATGAATAATTACCATTTGCAACTAAACAATTCAGATGGATATTTTCATTAAGAAAACAACATGGGGTCATTATAAGGTTCTGGTCGCTGCCCCAGTCTCAGAAAAAAAATATAGTTCTCTGAACCACCAATCTGAACTGGTGATAAAATATCCCAAGTAGGCTCACATTAAGCTGGATAATATGCAGGCTGCTTGATTTGTATTGAATATGTGTCTGGTGGCTGGAACCCACTGTAATGAACTAGCCCACAAATCACAGCTTAATGGGAATCTACTTATACATATTGCTTAATTAAAAGTTGTGAGCTTATTAACATGTGTCTTTGGCACTGAGCTTTGGGGATGTAATCTCTGTGCAAATAAGACTAGGTTGTAAAAGTTTTATAGATTGACAATGATATTAAATTCCATACCCTAATAACCCATCATTTTCTCAAAGCATGGTTCCTATTCTGTATCTGTTCAAAACTGTGACAAATTATTTGTTTGTAATCCTTTACAGTGTAGGACTCTGTGTGCTTGCTTTACCTCAGAGATTTGGTGCCAATGATGTTTCATCTACTTCCTCCTCCTTTTTTGAGTGTTGCTAGCTATTCTGGCTGGCTTACAAAGTCAGAGACTTTTTTATTACAGACACCCCATGGCACAACACATTAGTT
Organism: Myiozetetes cayanensis; assembly: GCF_022539395.1. NCBI lineage: Eukaryota > Metazoa > Chordata > Aves > Passeriformes > Tyrannidae > Myiozetetes > Myiozetetes cayanensis. The sequence continues at coordinate 86,305,965 of NW_026086604.1, read as the reverse complement.
AGAATTGTGCCAGTGTTTCCATTATAAACCTCTGTTTTCATGGGTTTATAACTTTACTGTAAAAATTTGCTTCAGGCTCAAACTTGGACTAGAAGTTCTAAGAGTGGGTGAGAACATTTTTTAACAATTAGAACAAAAATCTGTAGTATGTTGTTCTTGGTTACATGACTTTTTTAATTTCTGCATAGCTAGTTTCAGAAACATTTCTGTCCAATTTTTTTTTCTCTTTATCTCAGCTAATTCCACTTAATGTTCATTATTGATTTCATTTTATGCAAGAAAAAAAAGAATAAAGCAACCTCTTGTAACACTTTAAAACCATGTTTTCTTCTTTCGCTATGAAAATATTTATTTTCAACCTATTTGGTACCTCCCCTTAGAGGCTTTGCTATACCATGATGCTACAGGGGGAGAAGAAGGGAGAGTTTGTTAAAAGGAGATAGAGAGACAAGCTTTCAGAGGTGGTTGTAAGATTCCAGTGTTTTTTCATCAATATCACATGCACCATAGCTGTCCTTTCGGAAGAGAATCACACATTTTCACATTACACCCTCTGAATCACAGATCTGTGAAAGAGTGAAGAAAATAAAGATCTATTCTCACTAGTTTTGATGTCCTCCTCTTCAGAAACTCTACTTGAGAAAAAGACTGGTTAGCTGTGTTATGCCTCCTCCCCTTCATGCTTCATTCAACATCAATGTCCCACCAGAGAGCAGACACAGCAAAGAACTTTGGTTTTCCCCAGCTGACCTCTTTGTCAAAAAAGGGTTAGGAACCATTTCAAACAGATGTGCCTTCCTCATGCGAGACAGTTGTCTTTGCTGCCAGCATCAGATCACTCTGAGTAAGTATTAATGAAACCAGAACTCCTTAAAGGATTTGGAAGTTAGAAGTGAGGACTTGAGTCTCAATGAAGGACTTGAACATGGGGGGAGAGATCAGTCTCAGAGAAACTGCATTAAGCCTCATGATGTTTACCAGAGGTCTATACAGTTCTTCTACCCTTGAGAGGACAGCAGATTGTGTGCTATACCGTTGTCTCCGTACTTTACCATCACGCTGTTCACTAAAATCATATCTGGGGGACAAACAGGGATGGTTGTTCAAAAAAACGTGGAGATGGGCAGGATTCTAGTATGTAGATCTGTCATATCTGACATAGACAATCTGAGACCTGTGCATATGGGTCTAGCCTGAAGATTCTCTGCAGCAGCAAAAAAGTTGAGCAGTGCTGTATATATAAATACTGTGGTCTCCCACTGTGTGCTGTCATCAAACCAGGATTGTTAACAATCTTTGGAGATTGATGCTCAGTGCCACTTTTGAGGCTCCCTGCAAGAAGGCATCTACTCCACACTGTAGCTCAACTTGTGCTCTGTTACTGTCTGACCTGAGGCCTAAATGATGTTGTGCCTTCTTAAAACTTTGGGCTGAAAGCTTTGGGGTATATAATTACAGAGAGTTTACTGATAAGAGAGGTTTTTGTTGATGAAAAGGGGGGAAAAAAGGAACTGTCTCTGGAGAGAGTTCCTGAAAGGCCTGGATCTATTTTCTACTCCAGTCTTTTGTATCATGCTGGGTACTACAGTGAGATCCCATCGCAAAAATGTGAGATCCAGCAGCCAGCAGACCTGGACTAGGCTGCGATATTTCACAATCTTGATTTGTACAGAGCCTGATGCAACAGGTGGTCCCGTATGAGCTTTTACAGTGAGCATTATACAATAATGAAGGATTAATCACAAGTGACTAACAACTAGATATTTCTTTCTAGAACAGGATGCAGATGAATATGTCCTAGTTGAAAAAATAACTATTGTTTTCAATATACATGCTAAAATAAACTGTATAGCTACACTGCATTCACAGCAGAGTTAACATAACTGCATATGGCAACTGAATAAGCTAAATTATAATAGAATATTCTTGAAGGATTTTCTTTTCGTAGCTCACAAATTTTGAGTTCTGTACACAAACAACTTTTACTCTAATTCCTTAATTTTTGTATTCATCAGAAGTTCTGACCACTGAAAAATAATTATTTCAGTTTGGCAGAAAACTCAGTTATTTTGAACAATTGATTAGAAAAAGATCAAGTCAGATGTGGTTTTGATTTCAGACTTCACAACTGTATAGCAAGAAGGGGTTTTGAAACAAATGCTTGTTTCAGCCTGAATTGTCAAAACATTTAATTACAAAATGAATACACATACAGAGCTGAATTTCTTGAAGGAAATTATTTTGACAAAAAGTTCAGCAACACGTCCCTATTTTCATAAATCCATTTGATGGCACCTTTTTGTCTAGCAAAAATTTTCCCTGCTTTAATCCCAAACCCACATTATTAAGACCTGACTAAAGAAAACAATTAAATACCACTGAAGCTGGAACTTGAGAAAGCAATTGAAGTGTTGAGCACGCTAAGTTTCTGGCCTGATTCCTTCTGAACCTCATTCTTTAGAAATCTACTCCCTGTTAATTAATTTGATTAAGTAGCGTTTTGTCTGAGACACCCTCCATTGTGAAGAAAAGGAAAGTAAGAGGAGCTGGTTGGCAGTTAGACTAATGAGAAAATGATAATTTCTCTAATACCCTGCCAGGGTCCAGTAAAATACTACTCGCATTAAAATAAAAGTTATATTTCCCTAATCTTTTAGAGATGTGTGATTCTTTCAAAATTATATTAAAATCAAAGACTTATTACTGTCCCGAGCTGCAGCCCATTTGTTTTAAGAGGTATGTTTGAATTCCAGGGAAGAAAAAGGAGAATTAATTGCAAATCTGTCTTACACGCTTTTGTATCGGATTCTTTCCACAATTTTATATTATTGTATTTTGTATAATAAAAATGAACTTATGTATGTCTTTTGAATTTCCTCATTCATTAGGCAGCCAAGAATTGCTTAGGAAGTAATGTTTGTGTGTTATTTGACCTAGGTAAGAAACCCAGAGACAATAACACCAGCCCTCCCTGTGTAACAAAGACAGCTGAGCAATTAACCCATGAGCATCCTCACTTAGTTGCACTTCTCATGCACATGTTGGTTGTGAGAAAGCCTCACAAAGGGCATTCAGAGACACAGCCAAATCGATGCCAGAGCGGTAGGAGAGCAAGGGACAATCAGCAAGGGTCGTGACATATGGGATGTGTCCAGGGAGCCTGGAGAATGGTGTTGCACCACAGACTGACTGCCCATCTGCTGTCATGGAGGGTGATGGCAGAGGCTGATCTGTTAATGGCAGTGGTGAAAGCTGCAATGCTGCAATGCCTCTCCTGTCCGGGGGGAACTTGGCATGCAGCTAGGCACGTGCTTTCCTGCTTTTGGAGCCAGCCGAACCTCATTCTCCAACGCTGCCATGCTCAGTGACTCCCCAAGGCTTTGAAGGAACGTGTGCTGGCCACACAAAGGGAGTATAGTAAGTCTGTAGCATCTGGGGTACAAAAAAGTCAAGACCTGAGAAAAATCAAGGTATTGGTGCAGCTGCCTTCAGCAGATTTTCTGTTGCTCCTTCTGTGCTGCTCTTTCTGTGCTTCAACAGTCAAGCACACAGTGACCTGCCAAGACCAGAGGAACATCCAGACTTAAGTGAGGATCATAGACACTGCTGAGCCCTTACATAGGTCACACCTAGACAAACAAAGACAATCTGAAGCCATTAACTCCACTCTTTTTGGGTCCTCTGCATCTATGACTCAGACTTTCTCTAACACAGCATATGAGTATACTTTCTCAAAGATCTAATTGATATTCAGACAGAACTTTCTTCATATTAATGAAATTCACAGGTATGCTTCGGGGAAAAAGTCAGCATTGTAATGTGAATTTAGGTGTATATTGCTTAATCAAGGCTTTTCCAAATTAATTCACTAATAATAAGTATTCATGCTGGTTCTCTTTCAAAAGTTTCTTTGTTTCAATACAGCCAATACTTTTTAAACAGTAAAAGCTAATTATCAAATTAAAACAGATGAGGCTGTTCATGTCACAATGCAAAAACAATTTCTGTTGAAATATTATGGTTTTTCTTCCATACTGTAGGTATCCCAGGAAAAAAATTATGTTTTATCTGCTACCCCAGATTGCCATTGAGCAGAATTCCATTTTCCACCTAAATAGCCTCATAATAGCCCAGTGCTTTACAGAAAGATTAATCAAATCCTTCCTTCACCAATACCACATTAGCTTTCTGCCAAGACACTGGTCCTGACAGAAAAAATGCTATGCAATCCAGACTACAGCACCAAGGATGTAAGTAGAAGAGGAATAAGGCCAAGGGAGGTGAGACCTAAAGAGACACGAGTAAGCGAGTATAGGGCCATGAGGTCAACGTTGCCTTTGACCAGGCTGAAGTTTAAGGAGTGCAAAGGATAGAAGGAGTTTTTTCAAACTACAGAGTTATGAATGCCCACAGTGCCTGACAGCTGGATGTGAGTTTCACTATACTCCCTTGGATGAAACCCTACTTCCTCTGAAATCAGCTGGAACTTTGCCCCAGGGAGCTGGCACAAATGCTACACGGGGACCAAAGAAAAGGGATATGGCCATATTGTAGGATGTGATTCCCTTCTCCTCACTCAGGAAAATAATCAGTAATTACTCAAGCAACTGAGGCAGAGCTAAACTTCTTAGGTCATTAAGATGAACAAGATAGGGCTACTGGTGTAATATTCTGAGAAAAGCCACTTATGCTAATAGTTCCCATGGAAAAAAAAAAAAAAAAAAGGAAAGAGACAGAGATTCTCTGGCTGTGTGAATTCCTAGATAAAAAATGGGATCCTGCCTGTGTTGTCTAAACTTCTTGAGCTTACTGAGCAGGAACTGGAGAATAAACTGAGACTAAAATTTTTTCATTTATTTAGTCATGGTCTCAGAGGAAGTCAGCACAGTGAAGAGATAAATAAAAATGTTCTTCAATTGCTTAAAAACAACAATAAAAAAATTTATTCTGACCTTAAATTGAATCATGAAAAGATCAGTGTACCTAGTTTTAAAGTAAATCCACATACCAATCTATCTAGGGCATATCTAGAACACTTGCTGAAGGATTTATATTATAATGCGAATAATTTCATTATTTCTTCTGGCCTCTCATGAACATACCCAGAAATGAAAGGACTCTCTTTATCCACCATGCAAGTACAGCTGAAGTGTTATCATTGCAGGCTTTTCTGTCTTGTCCTACTAATCTATGCATCCCTAAAAGTGCAATGATAATTTACTCTTTTTTTTTTTTTCAAGAGCACTCTGGACTGTGATACTGAATTGGTGAAGGACTGTGTGTTCTAATTCTCTGGAATGAAACTAAAATACAGTATTTTTGACCAGAATTATTAACCAGTAGGTAGTCATCCAGCAGTAAAAGCACCTACAGCTTGATACAATGTCCACAGAAGACAAAGGCTTTCCATTAGCTTCAGTTGGCTCCTTTGTGTTCTTGGGTTAGATTTTATCAACTGAAAACCACAAAAGATATATTTGTGCTTCAATATTTGTATCCTTTCTGGAGAAACTATGTAAAATTAAATGTTTCACAGACATTTGAGTGGTAAAACTGTAACTGAATCCTTGTGTTATAGGGATTTAGTGTTTTCAGAACCAATCCATAATATACTATATGCAAAACATTAGTTCATATTTGCAAACATGGCAAGTGTCTTCTGAGGCTCAAAGTCTACTTAAAATGGTGAAAAACTTCTTGCCAACTTGTTAGATAAGGATTTCAAGAAACACCTTAGGAATACGTACAATTAAATCCACTGAATTAACTTCTATAAAAGTAAATATGTATGCTTGAGTCAGTACTTTGTTCTTTCCAAACTTGATTGTGACAAAGTATAGGGGAAGAGTTGCTTATTTGTTTGGTTGATTGGTTGGTTGGTTTTTTTTGTTTGTTTGTTTTTTAGTTTGAGTTTAATTGAGAAACAAAGATCATGGCATTCTCACACCTGATTTTCACTGTATTTCCCATGTAATAGTGTACTATCAGAAAGCTTGAACAAGCATCCTAACACCTGAGATTTGCTAATTGTTGGCTATAATGAGCACCTGATGCCCCAGGATAACATGATTTCCTTTCACCTTTCCCTTGTGAGGCCATATTATGTTGTTTCTCCATGCTGAATAGAAGAATGACTACTGGTGCCAGATGAAATAAAATCAAGATATCTCCCAATAATTTGAGAGCCAATATATGTCACTGCTCTAGCTCCCTCCGCTCTTGACATCATTTAACGACTTGTGTGTAAACCCATTTGGGAATGACAGAGACAGACAGCAATCAAGGCAGTCCTTCTTGAGAGAACAACTGCAAATCTGACAGAGAATGGGTTTATTTACTCCTTTGCTTCTTCAGACATTCACAAAGCCATTTGGGAATTACACTGGGATGGATATGTGAATATGGCCACTGTGAACTCTATTTACTGGAAGAAATTTCTTACATTTCTTATTGCACACAAACAGTAAATGAAACTGCCTTGGGAACACACACACACACAATACCAGGAATTTTACCTCTAGTGATCTCAAAATATAATAAAAACAACACTTCATGATAAGGAAGAACTTACAGTTAGGCAATGTGTTCACTTGGTGCTGCTGACTCTGTGTTTCTAACTCGCAGGAGCTGAAAGCAGCTGCTCTGGGAAAAAGGAAAGCCTGCACTAGATAAAGATTGCAAGGTCTTCCCCAGGCTGCTCCCTACCCCTCCTTAACTTGTGAGATCAGCTGTGCTTTAGAGAGAGAATCCTTCCTGCCTTCCCTAAGTCTGCATTCATATTTGCTAACGGAGGTCTTGATTTAGGAATTACTAGGACTGCTATGAATCTTGCTGCTGTTCACACATGCTGATAAGACTAAATATACGTCTTCCACTTGTTAACTTTTCCACATGTGTTTCCAATCAGCAGTGCTAAACATCTTTGGATGTAACCCATCAAGTACTAACTTGTTACATTGGGCAGTTGACCAGCTGCAGGTTCTGAGGCTTCAAGCAATAGACTTAGATTTATGCCGAGCAAGTGCTCTGCCTCCACACAAACTTACAGGAGAAATCCAGATCCGCTCTGGAAGCAGCAGAGTACAGTTCTATTGTCATGCTGAGGTGTCCTGCTTGGCATATATGAGTAAATTGTGGCATCGACTCTGCCATCCTCCCCTTGTTCAGAGCTACATTCTGAACAAGATCAATATGAAGGCTGATCTTGAAGTAAGTCATTGCTCAGTCTAAGAATGGGCAGGATCATATACTTCCACATGTTTAGCTCCAGGGGCATGGCTTATTTATGCCTTTGCCTACAGATATTTTGTTAACTTTTTTTTCTTGTATATGTGAATTTATTCTCACTTTTAGCACAGTGATATTTACTGCCTCTTATTGAACTGCTGGGAGAACACTTTTACTGTTTTTAACCATTTTTTAACTGTATTTCTATTAACATTTGAGTTTACAGCACTAGGATCAAAAGCACTTAAAACTGTGATGTGGATATCCTGTGTGGCTTTGGTTTCTACATAGTTGAGCCTCAGTTAAGGCTATACATTTGAACTGCTTAAACAGTTTCCAATTACTCCTTGGGTTTTGGCTGTTGGCTTCTGTATGTCAAGCTTTCAACACGTAAAAAGTGAAATTCATTACAAATTTATCTAAATTGTCCCAATTTTAAAATTTCATTGAAATTGCTTTTAGCAAAAACAGTATGTTCAAGCAGCAGCAATATGAATTTCTGGGACAGAAGAAAGGATAAGCTCATACATTCAGTGCATATAGATCTTAAAAACTTAGTATTGGTAAAAATAAAAAAAAAATTTCAGTAAAAGATCTGATTTCTTTTGTTCCTAAAAAAGCACACAAATCCTATGTTAAATATTTTTTCTCTCAGGTCAGTGTTGCTTCTTTTCTCTGGTTCTTCTGTTAACTTTCTTTTCACTCTCTCAGTGTCTGTCTACCTTTATGCGGCCTCTGGTCCTTGATTCTCTCTGTGTTTACCTCTGAGTGACATCAATACAAATACAAATTCACCTTCTTTTGCTCTTCTGCTGAGTCCCATTAGTTCCTTGCCTCTTTAGACTTATTTCCTCCTACCCTAAAATACCAGCTCCTCTCCCTCTCTTCCATCTTTGAAGTGTCTCAGATCTGCTCTGAAAATCAGAAGGTTCACAATCTCTTCATTTTCCAGGTGCTGGTCATTCAGAGTTCACCTATAAGTTTTCTGTGTCAGACACTGTGCCATTTATCTGTGAATATGTGTCCTCCAGCAGAAAAGCCTGGCCCTGGAAAATGCTGAGCCAGCAGCAGAAGGTGGTGTTCGGCTATAGATTTTTGCTGTTCTTTTTTCCTGTTATTTCTGGAGAGTTTTAGGGGTTTGTTTCTTTCCTTTGCATTATTTTCTTTTGATTTTATTTTTTGTGTGTGGCTAAGAATGGCTTTGAACAACAAAGATGAATACTATTCTAGCTCTTGATTCTTAGCTATATGTATATGAGTTATTGAAATGGAGGAAAGTAAGGTGCTACAAAGTGGAGATAATCCTAATATTGACATCAATAGGTGCTTCTTAGTTAGCAAAATAAACTCTAACAAAATAGCCAATAATGTCATGCAATATTTACATTTAAATTTAAATCAGAATGTACATAAGAAAAAACTATATGTGATGACATTGCAGATTGCCTTTTTTTCAAATAGGTCCTTCAGGGTAGCAGCTGGATTGGTTTTCAGATAGGAGTTTCTTAATCCAGGCAGATGTAGCTCTCATCAGAAGTTAATTTGCAGGGATATTCACATATGCAAATCATGTCACAATGCTGAAATGCAACCACGTAATGACTGGAAAATGTTATACCCATAAATCATACTACCACGATCATCAAAATTTCCACTCAGCCAGGACAAATTCAACAGCATTTATGCCTTTCCAGCTTTTAGCCCATAAAAAATCTGTGTTTTTGGAGACTGTGTTACACTTGTGATCTTAAAACTCCCAAGTCTGGTATAATGAGTCCTCAAGTGCGTTATAACTTACCAGTAATTACATTTCAACATTTCTGCTTTCAGCAGTTAGTGTTTTATTCATAAACATTTAAACACTGAATTAGGCATAAAATAAGAATGTTGGCAACAACCCGGCTTAATTTCATTAACTATTAGGTAAACGTAGTATTGCTTCTTCAAATAATCCTTGGTTTGAATGCTAAAGATGTAATGAACTTCATGGTTCATAGCATCTGACATTGCTTAATTAATGGGTGCATTTATAGTACATAGGCCTTGGTAATTGATTTATATGCATGATTTGCACATACAGCTGTTAGTTCCTGTAGGAAAGTCATAATTCAAATGTGTGCATATATTCGAGATATGGGGAAAGGGGAAAAAACCCACCTCACAAACTTGTCGAGTTCTCAACAAAACATGATAACAATAAATACCCCAGGAAAAATAAATAGCATTGGGAAAAAAATACCAGAAGAAACATTATTGTGATCACTTTGAATTTCCACAGCCCACACATTTCAAATGGAAAACATGACAGAACTCTTCTCAGCATTTTTTTCATCTTCACCATAGATGTGGTTAAGTCTATATATGCCCACACACCTCTGTGAGTCTGTTCATATTACAGTGTATGCACAGTGAATGGAGTCCACATTTTCCATGCTTGTTTGAGTTTTTCTCCCTCACTCAAATACACATAAACACACACACAAGGAATACATAATTTAGATTTAAGAGCAAGCACAATAAAGCTAAGAGAAGGTTATGCTCGATATCACACATGTTTAGTCTTGGGGCAAATCTTCTCCTAACTGAAGCCAAACATTGGAGGCGAGGGAATTCAGCACAGGTTTCCTAGCCTGTCCAACAGATTACTTGTGAAAGCCAAAGTGGTGTGTTGAGAAGTCGATGCTGAAGAATAACTGAGCTCTGAGTGGAAAGAGGTCTCCTGTGGCAGTTTAAAAAAGGTTGAGGAAGAGAAACAGCTATTTCTGGATTATCCATTACCTTGGAGCTAAGACTGCATCCTTCCTAGTACTTTTCTTGCTGTTTGGTGTATCCCACGCAACAATCCCATGTGCCAAAGCAAACGTACTCATTCCAGTGCACAGAGTTCCAGTTCTCCCATCTTTCTCCCTTATACTGACAGCTACCCCACATTAGCAGCAAACCTTATTTCAAGGGTTCTTGCAGGAAACACTTGCCATTTTAGGGTTTTTGGTTTCGGTTATCAAAGCATTTCATTGTACATTAAGGAATGCAGAGCCCAGTCAGCTTGATGGCTTTCACAACCCTGGCTCCATTTCCTGGTGCTCTAAGGCAACACTCAGCTTTTCACTCTCCAGCCCCTTATGCACTCTACATCTGCTATTCTAATGCCTGCATTCATCAGTAGACTGGCAATAATAAATTTTCTTCTTTCCTTTCTCTTTTCTTTCCAAAGGCTCTCCCTTGTACACACGTTTGTCATTTCTTCACTATTGACTGCTGACTGGCCAAACCTCCACGAACAATAATTCCATTATAATGTAAGCCAGGGGCATGGCTGGCTTTATGGTTTGACTGGAGGCAGGTGAAAGGGTGGAAAGGAGATTATTTTAAACTCTTAATCATCACTCTTTTTTTTTTTCAATATTCATTGACAAGCTGTAGTGGAAACCATATTTTTTCTTGTGAACCCAGGCGTTCTTCCAGACCCTTATTCCTTGGTATTAGCCCAATGCTTTCCTTCTGAGGGTATTATGGCAGTCTTCTGAAATCAAATCTTTACCACAGGGTTAGTGACTATGTCCATACAGTCTGGAAAGGCCTAGCACTCAAACTGGTGGGCTGATGTGCTTTACATCAAAATTTCATTTACATTACCAAGACCTAAGAGGCATGAAGAACAACAGTGGAGGGTCTGAACCACAAACCTAGATCCTGCACAGCGCAGATGAGTTTGTGCTGTGTGGATTGAAAGTCTCATACTTCGGCTGTTGCTTGAGAAATGCTGCTGAGAAATGCTGAGTGATTCCATTTGATTCAGACGGTAGATAGATTAGTTAAAAGTAGAAATGGTGGTGTAAGGTAACATCTGCCTTTGTCCCACTGTAGATGCACCTGTAGTGAAGTAGAGGCAGTTCATGAAACTGTGGAGTGGTAAGGACCAGCTCAGACCTTAACATCTCCAATGCAGCACTGATGGGCATAGTAGAGCTATCACAGAAGAACTGAATCACAAAATAATTTTGCTGCAAGGATATGGTGCCCATCACGAATGAGTTTGGAGCCAAATTGTTCAACTGTATAAATATACCAATATTCGCTTTAATGGTATGTCCATTTTATGGTATCTGTATGAAATGTACACACTGTTTCAGCTTTCCTGGAAATGGACACTAGTCAGGATTTAGTCCATGGAGGGAATTACTGTATTAGCTGCTATCTTTTGTAGTTAACTAAAGTGACAGGCAGAGAATCAAGCTACATTTAGGAGACATTCTATTAACGTTGACTGATTTATATTATATACATGAAAAAAAAGAAAGTAATTTGAAATCCTAAATCTAAAGAAGGCTAAAAGTGTGAGAAGAAAAAAAAAAATGTATTGCTGTTTTTGAGGTCAGATGATTAAATGGCTTCTCCTCTTGTCCTCTTCAGTCTGATTTTACTGATCTGTGACACTGTTTATAAGTATTTTGCTCCTGGGTTTAGATTTTCAGAGGGGTTGGCCTTTAAATTATCCTCAAATCATTACATATTTTTCAGAGAACAGAATGAGTTTCTTGGAAGATGTAGGCAGAAATGGTGATTATCTAAGATAACGAATACTGTGTAATATAAACATTTTTTGCTAAAGCTTCCTCCTCTCCAAAACATAATCGAGTTCTCATTGATTTCAAAAGCAGTTGGGTTTCATCTGATCACTAGTTATTAAACAGCTTCTAAAGCTATAAAAAACCCCAAAGCTTTGCTAGAAATAATCTTTGTTTCCTTGCCAGACTGTAACAATAATAACAATTATATATAAACATGCATATACACACATTTCCTTTCCATTTTTATATCTTCAATCATCTGGAATTCTTCAAGCATTTTATGCAGGTGAGTAAAAAATAATTATCTTTGTTTTGCAGGCACAAAGGGAGGTATGGTTGAAGTTGGCAGAAAAAGGAATAATGTTGTGAATTTTCCACCAAGATTAAGAAAGGTCACATTTATATGAAAACTGCTCTGGCTTTCTTTGGCCAACCAGGCTGTGTTCAGTATTTTTTACCCTTTCCTTTACTTTTCTCAGCCTCACAAGTCTCCTTGAGACAAGGTTTGAACTCTCACAGCAGTCTCAGCGACGTTCTTAATGTTAAACTGGACAATTAATAGAGCATATCAACCAAGCTTGTGTTCCTTCTGTTCAGATAGGACCATTTTCAGGTTTGCCATTTCTAGGAGTCTAATTCTCATCCCCTTGCTCTCATTTGGTGTGCTTTTTCAAACCGCATCAGGGGTTGGCTGGCACTGCTAGCAGGTGCCAGTCCCTGGCTCCCCATGTCTGTACCCGTGCCCAGATTGTGAACAGGTAGCATTCCTAGGAAAGGGTAGGAACACTGGCACATGCCATGTCCAGGAGCTCTATTTTCTGGCTCCAAGAAGTTCCCTATCTTTTGCCCACAGGGCACGTGTCCTTTTTATCATATTGCTGAGCAGAGACTACTCTTCTACTGCAAGGTGGCCACAGCCCTTCCATTCCCAAAACCTGTCCTTACCCTTGTGTAGGGGTATCTGCAAGGTTCATGGTAGATACCTAGCGATATCTGCAGGGATAATGGTAGATGAAGAAATTACAAGACTGAAGGCATTAGCTGTTTTACTAATGTGGCAGGATGCTTGTTAGCATACATCAGATAGCACTGGAAACACCTGATTTTTCAATATGTGTTAATGTTTCTTCTTGCTGAAGTGGTGAATGTTACTGTGCACCATGTCCTCTAAACCTGATGGTTTAGAACATGTTCTCTCCCATAGAATGGTTCTCACATTTGTGGATGTTTGCACAGTAGGGAAACGTTCAAAGCTGCTGTACTCTCATTTGAACTACGTAAAAGTGTATGGATATGATCTTGTGATTAAAAATAAAGTTTCCTGTAAACAGGTTCCTGGGGAAGTATTCGGCTGCTCTGTAAAGGGATGGCAGCTAATTCTAACTAAGGAGCACTTTAAAACTATTAGGAGAGAGTAATTCTAGCAGTTCTACAGATGATTAAAAAGTCATTTTCTAAAATATTCTCACTGGAGGGTTTTTTTTTTTCTTAAAGAAAACATTTAATTGCTCCAATCAACCATAGCTACTTTCTGTTCATGATGTAATTTGTATACCCTGATCACAAGATATATGGTAATTTTTCATATTTGATTATGAATGTATTCCCCATAGTTACTATCAGACACCTTTAATTGACTGTAACTCACTCCTCATTAAGGAAAGAAGGACTAAAGTAAGAAGAGAAGGGGAGCACTCTGGTTTTGCAGTACCATGGCTTGACTCATTACTTGACTTAACATTTGTTAATGTCTGTCTGATAGACACAGATTCCATTATTTTTCTGCTCCTACAGCACAAGCAGCAGAAGTCCCATTTCATAGATAGGTGAGGACAACTTCGATTTTAGTTCTAGAATTCGCACTGGAATCACCCACCTATGGACTTCAAAGCCAGTCTCTCTAACAAGGAGAAGAAAATCTTACTAGCAAAGGCCATCAACACTTGTCAACACTTGCAATATTAAATAGCTCAAATGACCAAAAAGTGGGACTTCTCTTGCTGTCCTGGATGCTGAAGTTAGACATCTCCTCTAGCATGTAGCAAAAGCTGTTCCCCACACACCGACTACTTGAAGATGTGACATGGTAAGTAACAATGTGTTGCTAACATCCTGTCTAAGCTCTCAGTGTTCCTTGATAACTTATCTGCAGGTCTTGGATGAATAGTGACACAGGAAAATCAGGTATCCAGTCAGTGTGCAGCATGTTGGCAGTTTTCCTTTTCTTTAGATTCTGCCTGTGTAATAAGTCCAGCACAGTTTATGATTTTTTAAAAATTCCAGCATTACACGGATAAGTAGTATTCACTTGCCATGTGATTTATGATGCTATTGCAACCTTTTTACTCTGCAGCACTCAGAAGCAGGCAAGTTCAACAATTTCACCTTGCAACTCTGATTTGGCAAGTGATTTGACAGTAGTGTATGATGAGCAGTGTACACGGAAGGGCAGCTAGGCTGCCACCTTACTGTACTCTTGGGATAAACAGCTTCATTTCATTATGAAAAGCAATCACAGCAAGCAAGTGCCGCTATAGAACTCATTCAGTATCAAGGATCTGCATTACCTCATGTCTCATCCATGGGAGCCACCATTCAGCAGTGTCATCCATCACATTTTCTTATAGATTTGTTTCTTCACTAGCACATAGACCCAAACACATTTCCTGTGTTATAACTCTGAATCATCTTCTCTTCTTTTTTTGAGGGCTTTTTTCATCCTTATGGACCACAGTAGCAACACTGAGCTGCTCATGGTAGAGTAGTTCCATAAATGAGATTTTGGCGTGGTACCTGGCACATCCATTGCTGTGAGATATAATAGCTGTCAGTGATTTAATCACTAAGACCAATCCAAAAATAACTTGCTTTCAGGGACTCAAAACCTAACTTTCTCTGAGCATTTTGAATCTTCAGACCTTGCACGAGAGCCCACTGAATCCCAAAACTTCAGTATGATTTCCCCAAGAGTTTTCATGGAAGTTTTGAAAGATCTAACATTTTTATTTGCTTTAAAATAGTTCCCAGGAGCACGCATCAAGGACTGGGTACTCTGGTGTCATAAAAACTTGAAAGAACAGATCACCTGTAAGCAAAAAGCAGCAACAGTTCAGAGCAGCAGAGTGCCAGCAGCAACTTGTTGGGTTCTCTCTCTTCACACTGGTGGTGCCCAGAATGCCTTGGTTAGGCCTTTGAAGTAGGAAAAAAAAGTCCTGATGCTTCCCAGTTTATTCCACAACATGCCTGGCCTTGCCAAATGAGGACTGCAGCTTCCCCTTCACTTGCAACCTTGGGCTGGAAGCAGTCACAGTGTTCATGCTGATGCTCCAAACTCCATCCACCTTCCCAGATTCCTTGAACTCTTTCCCTACATGCAGCAACCTGTCTAGTCTCCAGGTGGTTTGCTAAGAGAAGCAGTGCTTACACCTGTGGCTGTGACCATAGCTAAGCTTCTGCTGACACAAGCAACATCATCCTTTCGAGTCACCATGAAAAACTGACCTCACCCAGGATGACTTGTACCTTTAATAGCTAGAGGACTCATTGCTAATGTGAGATTTGGCCTTTTTTTCACCTCCTGGCTTAGCACACCACAGTCTGATGGTCTACAGGAGAGAGTGGGAAGGGCTAATCAGGACACCCTATTATTAGTCCTTTGCCCACTCTGTGTATTTCTATGCCCCTGAGCCACTCATGTCGCATCACACAGTAGCATTCAGCATGTTATAACAAAGCATACTAAGTTCAAAAAAGAGACCAAGGCTAAGGGAACCATTACATTGCTGTGGAGTCCCTCTTTGCTGTGTAATAATAAGACCTGATAATTTGTCTGAGACAAACAAATAGTTCATTTGTGTAACTGGTTAGTAGTGACATTCTTCTCTCTGAAAACCAAGTATTTAATTTTGCGACCCTCTAATCTCTGTGTTTGACTTGAACTGCTGAATCTACACCATTCCCCAAACTTTCATAAAGTCATACTCCTTTGCTGTAGTCCCTTCCATCTGACCTCACCAAACAATCATGCCTTCCCTTTGCCCCTAAACAACTGTCTTTTCCTCACATCAGTTAATTTTGTCCTTGCACCAGCTCTGGATGCATACTTGACTAACAGGATAAGATACATTAGTGGAAAAGAAAGAGCAGAATTTAACAGGGTGATATAGTTGCCTCTAACACAGGTAGCTCTATGCTATCTGTGACTAAGGCTCTGCTAAGTTATCCTGAGATGGTAATTTTTCTCCATCTGTTTTCTCATCTCCGAAACCTCCTTTGTAAAGATTCCTTGAGTTCTTTAGCTGTTCCTGAAAACTCAACATTATAGTAATTAAAAACAACATCTCTGTATTCCTTTAAGGTATGGAAGGCTGCCTGGCCCATGTGAAGTGAGTCCTGAGGAAGCATTGCAGAGGGGTGAGGAGAAAGGAAAGATGCCCCAGAGACCTGTGTTTTGTTGAAGCCCACCTAACAGATGGCCTTTGGTAGATGTAGTATAGAACCTCTGCTGACAACGGCACGATAAGTAAAAAAGCAAGGTTATATAAATGGATATCGGTAACTTTTGTGTTCCCTTTTTGACCTTTCACACACATAGTTGCTCTTGTGATTACTGACAAAAGATGGTCAAGGGTAAGAGTGAGAAAAAATATACAAATTATACTCATATATAAAGGGAGAACAGAGGTCAGTGTATAATTCATATAGTCTCTTACGAACAGGTCTCCAAATACTATCGTAAATGCACTAATTACTTTACCATGCAGGATTTTACAATTGCTGAAACATTTAGAGTAATGTGCAGTCCTGTGCAGTTAGGACACACAGATTTTGCTTTATCAGGGATGTTAATAAATGCTTCAAGTACATTTACAGCTATCTGTTTTCTTGACTCTAATCCAAAGAACTCCTAAAGTAATCTTATAAAATCCATCCTGGGGAAATGTGCTAAACCAAGCTTGCATTTAAAAAAAAAAAAAAATTATCTCAAAATGTTGCATGTTATTTATGTGCATTAAATCATTCTGTCCCAGGGTTGGAGACAGGGGTTTGTTTGTTTAGTTATCATATTTGGCAGAGCTGTGACAAGCTATAAACTTTTCATTTCTCTAATTCTAACACTCTGCAGCATGTTCAGCAAAAGGCTGCATGTAGTCAGAGACCTTGCAGGTGTTGGCTTTGGTTGTCTTTACAGTTGTTTAGGTGACTGCAGGCCTGGGGGCAATGGCATTATGCCAGCTGGACCCTCTACCTTTCCTAGAATGGCTGAGAGTTGATACAGGTTCTGGTATTAAACTATCTCAGATGATGCTGTCACTGAGAAATCCCAAAAGGCATCTATGTCCTGGCAGTGCCCCCCTGCCATGCCTTAAACCACTGCTGGGGTTCTATCTCTACTGAGGAAGTGGAATAGAAAGCTTTGGCTATCTATTTGGGGATGCCTTTTCATACTAAGTCTCCCTGGGAATAGAGGTGCGACTCTCTGTGAATTATTATTGTACTTTACAGAAAATATCAGGTTCAACCAAAAAACATATTGTATTATAGCAAGGGTAAAAAAAAGGAGAATCAGGTAATGAAACACCAATAAAATTGAAAACAATTTCAATTTAAAAAGTTTAAATGCTTCTGCACTCAGACTCACTGTGGAAAGTTGACAGTCAAATATTAAATAGTACACCATTTCACTGAATTTTATGTTATTACAGTAACAACATTATTAAACTTGATATGGTTTTCTTTTTAATTTCAATGAAACATATTTTCTAATCTTTTCATAAAAATGACCTTTGGGAATCATAACAATCTAGACATTTCTTTACTTATCCTGCTGCATCAGCTAATACTGCCAGTCAGAAGCTATATTGGAAAGTATATAAAAGCCCTTACAGGATACAGTAATGTTGCAAGCTAAATGTTGTATTGGAACATTTTAGACTAACAAGCTGAAAGCTTTCTTCTGTGAAATTACTTGATGTGTTTCTGTGAACAAGATAGTATCAGTGGATCTGCAATCTGCTTCTGCAAATATTTCTCTACTTTTTTCCTTCTTTTCTGGAATTTGATACCTACTTTTTCTGTCATGCACATTTTCTTTTTACAGCGCATCCTTTTCACAAAGAAAAAAACAAAGGGGCAAATAAATATATGTATTATTTAAGCAAGCCATTATTATCTTTAAGAAAAAGCAAACAAACAAAACATTTTAAATGGTTTTTCATTATCTGGATGTCAATATTGCCAATGATTTCCACTGTTGGTTGAATTTTACAGATAGCCGTGGTTTCTGAGAACTGTCCAATAGACAAGAAGTTCTGCATGAACCAGGAAAATTTGAAGTCTGGGCTTAATCCTGTATTCCCTTTGACTTTCTTCACAGGACTGTGGAACTCATGGAAGGCAAGAGCTTTAAAAAACTAAGAGTTTTCCAAAATACATTAGTCTGGAGTTAACAAAGAGAATAAGCCTAAAGGACCTAAAGAACATCAAAATCCTTTTTTGTGCTTCAAAACACTCTATGAATAACCTGAGTATTTAAAAATCAAGTCGTATTTGGAAATCTACATGGCATTCATAAAATGCCAGGTGTCCAAAAATCACAGACAACTTCTGAGAATATGGACTTTTAAATGCAGGTCCTTAAATCCTTTTCAAATCACATCTCAAAAGAAACTCACCTCAGTATTCAGAAATTTAGGAAAATGGAAAATGATCATAAAAAATTTGTCTTACTTTTGAGCATTTGCAAAATGAGAAGAAACACATTAGAAAACAGAAAACAAATTATCTCGTTCATACAGCTTTCAAAGCAGGTCAGCACTAAATAGAGGACTGCATTCTGTGTGAAGCATTCCAGCATGGACTGAAAATAGGAGTAAATAAATAATACCAAAAATACATTAAAAGTTTGATTTTTTTTTTCCAGAATTGATCTAATAATTTGGAATAAATATGCACTACAGAAGTTGTTTTCTAACTTCCCAAGTGACAAAACAACTTGGGACAGTACTGACTAAAATTATTGTATGACTCTTCTTTTTCTTTACTGCATTTTAGAATTTAGTAGAATTCAGTATCAAGCTAAATCTAACACACATTTATGATAGGATCAAGGAAATAATTGACTTGCTAGATTTTTTCTTTACAGTTGCCTTCAATTGTATGGGTGATCACAAATGGAATTTACTCTATTGGAGTTCTGACTAGAAAACTGAATTTTTTGGAAGAAGATAGAAAAAGACATTTTTTCCCTTCACTTCACTTGTATTCTAACATTTCCTAGAAACCTGTTTTTGTGTTTACAATCTCAGTGATGTCAGCATAATAAAAGGAAGAGTTAGATATATCATATTTTCCACAATATATTTTTACATCACTATATAATTTTTGTCATGGATCTTTCTTAGCAAAAAAGAATTAATTCATTTCACTGATCACAGCATCATGTTTTGATTATATCCTATTTAACAGCAAGTCATTATCTTATTGCCAACCTAAGATCACTGTGACAGTCAGGTCAAATGAGGATTTTGGAGATCTGAGGTACATAAAAAGTTGTAAATACTGTTTTTCAGAGACACATATGAATAAGTAAACCAAAACACAATTTTCAGATAATACTAAACACATATCACTGTATGTCAGATCCATCCAAAAGTGACTCCATGGATTGAATAGACTTGCACCTGCTTACCCTGGAATAAAGTTTAGCTCAGGACATCAATTAGAGTAGACAGAGCTGATGTTCAGCTATGCTAATGATGAAATTAAATGCTGAGAATCACTCCATTTTTTAACTGAATGAGCCATATACTGCCCTTGGTTACATTCCCAGGCCTCAGATAACATGAGTATAATTGAAAGTAGTTTTGGTTCAATATTTCTTGTATTTTAGAAGCTATGGAGCAATCAAGCAATATGACCTTTTAGTGGTCCACCAAAGAATCAAGTTCTGCTCTGTGTGGCATCCAGACTAATCAATATCCTATTATGATCACAGCCTGGTTTTTTTTCTTACAACTGAGACACAGTGGGAATAGCTTGGAGAAAACATTTCTCCCTGTAACAGCTGAAATCTGGTAGATTCACAAATTATTAGATTGTTAAATCTATGCTTCTCAATAAAATGACATGGATGTTTGAGCTCTATTGTACAATATGGTACAAACACACCCAAGCTTAACTCATTCAAGAGCTCCTCATTAAGCCAAATCTCCAAACAACATCCACAAAAACATTCCAAGAGTTTAGAATGCTACATCAGTCCATATACATAAATAAGTATATAAAAACAACAAGCTCAGATTAACTTGTCAGGTACAGTAGGGGTTTAACAATCAGAAGCACGGGATAAAGTCAATATTGGTACAAGGTCTAATTTTTCTCTTGGACGACAGAAGACAGAATTGACTGAAGAAAATTTGAACCCTGCAGGGAGCCCATGACTTCCCATGATTCAGGAAATCATCTATTGGTTTTAAGCACAGAGGTGACTGATAGCATCCTTGACTTGCAGAAATATGGGGTCAAATCCTGCCATTGAAGTCAATGGCATCTCTCCAGCTCTCCTCAGAATGGTCAGACTTCCACTGGTGAGATCAGTGAAAAATATGGACATGAGCATACATATTGACAAGCAGAAAGAACTAGGCCTGTTCCTGTTTTTGTAAGATCATGTTGGAAGAAGCAAAGCCAATCTATCTCCATGTTCCCTCAGTTATATTTTAAATTAGAAATAAGAAGGAAAAAGCACAAACCCTACTCAAGGTACATTTTCCCTTCATAATAGGTTTCATTTTCTTAAGGCAAAATAGCCACAGCCCTGTATATTAAAATCATTAATGAACTAAAGTCAGGTCATAGCTGTCCTTTTAAGATGAGCATTTCTGAAGAATAAATTTAGTGAACTTGTAGGTCAGAATAACAAGCAGTTTGACTTGTTCTCATTCATCTCCCTGTAAGGCTTGTGTGTATGTGTATTACTGCTTAAAAATATTACAGTGGCCATCATGGCAACAGTGGGAAGAAGGATAAAAATGCTCTACTCCTCAAGTGCAGATGTTGTTTTGCAGTGTGATGGGGATATGGGTGGGTGTCCTTCAGTGATGCATTCCTGTTGGATCATGGTGCCAGAGGGGGTTGGCCAGAAGGAAGCTCCAGCCTGTGGCAGCTACAACAAAGCCATTGCTGTCATGGGTAAACTGCATCTTCTCTTGGCAGGTGTGTTTCGTGTTGCCCTTGTTACCTATGCTCAGGGTGATGGATAAATCTGCTGCTCTGTTTGTGGAGATTTCAACTCTCTCCAGAGGCCAGGTTTTGGAAAGTGAATTTGGTATAACTAGAATAATTTAAGATGATACAGCTATTCACTGAGTCCATCCCTCTTGGACTTCAGTTTCTCTGCAGTGGCTATAGCAGCCCATGAAGAAAAAAAGTGGTAGATGGAAAGGCTTTTCATTTAAAATTCATACGGAACCATATTTAATATGTTTGTCCCTGGATACTTGTTTGGAAGAAAGAAAGAACCCCTGGAATCTCTCAAACTCCAATTTGAATTTGGTAATGTGCTGAAGTACCTGTATGAAACAGTGTTTTTCTTGTTTATTTATTTTTACACATACACACAAGCAGGCTTGGAAATCTGTAATATATCACTCTATATTCTCCATCTATTTGATCACTCTTTGCTGGTAATGAAAAACTAATTATATTTGACTTTCCTTTTTGAGAGAGGCAAGAGTACTTTTCTAAGAGTGACCAGAATTTTTCAAGAATGTTTTAACCCCTCTTGGAGTCAAAACCATGTGTCCCTGAGGCCCTGGCTTGAGACCTTTTAAACCATGAGCTAATACTGTATGCATCTTTATACTGAAGTAATGGGAGGTCTATAACTGTTGTGGCATGGGCACATTGTCTCTGAGTATCTAAATGAAGCTGACCTTTTATATAATAATGTTCCATTGCTGTTAATAAAAAAGAGCATTTTTTTCAGAGATGAGAGTAGAAAGAAATATTACTATTACTTTAGTAAGATCTATGTATTCTAGATGCAATGAAATGAGAAAGGTCAAATTTTCTCTCCAATCTTTTTTTTTTTTTTTTTGTATTCTCTAACTTCTCACCCATCTTTGTTGTACTAATGAAATTAAGATATCCTTCATGATATAACTGTGAGCTAGGGGGATCTAAATTACCTTCATCTGGCATCATTCCAGTATACTATAAATGAAGTAATTGTCCTTGACTATAAAATTTGCATTTTCAAGACTTAATTGCTATCATTACATCTTTTTGTAATTCTATTAATTTAACTGAATGGAGCATTTGGTTTTATGGTAAAAATTTGCATTAAAGCATTGTACATCTAAATAGAATTTTAATATTTACGTCAAAACCTCAGTATAGTTGTCCCACAGGACCTAAATAATTTTACAAGAAGAGAATAGGAAGCAGTTTCACTTTAGGTCAACAAACAGGTTTTCCTTTGGTGAATATTAAAAAAAACTTGCTGTAACAGGCTTCGTGTGCTGAAAATCCCCCCTGCCTGAGCTCTGCGAAAGTGTTATTAATCTATGAATTCCATATTGTAATTCTTAACAGAAAATGTATTTGCCCAGATACAGTGTAGGTAGGATGTATGTTTGTTCTGTCAGGGAAGGATGTGTGCCAATGAGGAAACTCCTTCACCCTTTGAGCCCTTCTACCCCTGTTAGGTCATATGCTTTCCTACTGGTTGAGGAAGTACTGAATATGCAAGCGACACTTTCTCTGCAGTCTTATGTGTGCACGTAGTCATCTAGGCAAGACTCACCCTACCATGAAATTAATTAAATGGTCAGGATGTGAATATCTGTTGGGAAAATGTTTGTTTTTGCAGTGGACCTTCTTTGGTCATTACATAGTTAATACTGCATAGCCATTTAGACCTTCTTTTTTTATTTTTCTTCCTTCATTCTTTTCTGACAACACAAGGTACTTTGGTCATACAAAGACAGTGGACAAACGGTTAAAGCAGTGCGAGGAATCTGAACTGGCTGAGCATGTTGCAATTGTGATGACACCACGTGCATGTGGGGCCCAGTGGTAAGGTAAGGCTGTGTTACTGAGCGCACATAATCTGAAACTGAGTTCATCTTTTTGCAGTGGATATATGGGGTAGTCAGTGGACTGTGACCTTCACATTAGGTCTTTGGAGGCATTTAGGCCACTAGATCCCTTGGGAATTAGGTACCTTGTGGGTCCCACTCTGATAACATACAGACAGTCCCACTCAGGTATGTCAGGTAACCACTGACACATGTATGAGTAGAGAGGGTTTCATGTTGGTCAGAAAAGTCTAAGATATTTTCCATTTCGTGTTAATAGATATCATCAAGTTGTATAACATATTATTTATGGAAGTAATCAATCTGGCTTTGATTTATATTGAATATGCATGTTTTTCTTTCAAAAACATTTTTTTTTGCAACATCTAAGTAATATTTCACAAGAGATAGAGTCTGCTAGTGACAGAAATCTCATTAACTACTCTTAATATATGTTGTGTTTACTGGACTTCATAATCATTGTGTAATTAAGCTTCACAACTGGCTTGTGAAGCAGAAAAGATGAAGGATGTCTCCATTAAAGAGATTTATGGGATGGTGAAATTAAAGACAGATTTCTGAAAGTATATAGGTACCACTTTTTATTGGTTTCAGTGCCTAAATACCTCGTAGGGCCCTATGCTCTTGCAAAACTGTGTAGTAAGACCCTGGTGCCAGGCCAGACCCAAATCTGGGAGCAAAGGGTGAAGCCTCTATATGAAATCATGACTTTTGGCCAAGTGCCATAGTCATTTTTCCTTCTGCCCTTGTCTCTTGAATGGGAGTTACACTTACTCACTATGAGGACTCTGTGATGATTCAGGGTAGGCTGGAAATGCAATATAAAAGTGATAGGAGCAGGTAACCTGTTTCTTCTATAGCCATCTATAGATGCAGCATTTATAGAAAAACTTCAATGTCACAGATAGGGGTCAAAGGCCTGATAAGAGTTATAGCTCAGTGCTGAGTCTCTCAGCCTTACAAAGATCAACTCTGCTATGCCACTAGAGTCTGCTGTGTTGTTCTAGGCTTGTGCACAGGGTAAGAAGACTCACAGGGAATCTGCTTTACACAAAGACTGCATTTTTTCCGCTTCAGGGAGGACCTTGTGTGTGTTCTTTCCTAATGGGTGAATTTCATTTGATGTGAACATTATGCTAAGGCTGGATTTCTGGGCAGATTATATGATAGTGCATTAAAAGAAAAAAAACAACCCACCCTACCACCAACAAAAAAAGCCCAAATCCAAAACAAAACACATATTCTTTTGAAAAACCCAGGTCTAGCTGTTAGCGTCAATTATTTCAAACACCTACTGACTTTTCTGGCACATCTATCTCATTGGATCTTGGAAGTGATTTTATGTGCCTTAAGCATTTGATCACATAATCAGCTTCTGCATAGCTTCAACGAAGGATCCTGAGCATTGTCCTGGCAGATAGTCAAGTCAAACCTGACACAGAAACAAACATAAGGGAACAATTGTTGTCAAAACACATTGCATCACTTTGCATGCTAAAGCATTTGCTCTGGTAATCCACCATGCTGACGTGTCCCTCTGTTGATGCCATCTGAGCAGGGACTGTATCCTTAAAGTTGACATGTGCATCACATTATAGCAGTGATTTTGTTATATATCATTGGCATAATGGATATTCAGAAGAGATTCATAATCTTGAAAGGTGGCTTGAATCCACAGATCTCATCCATGTTCTGGTGACTCAGAGCATTTTGGAAACTCATTTTATAATATCTCACGCTGGCTTGGGCAAAGGCAAAGTAAATAGTCGCCTAGGGCAGCAGACTTGGGAGAGAGGCAGTCCAGGTCTCGTTTCCTACTCACTTTCTGCTAACTATGACAGGAGTACAATCCTTTAACCTGCCTCTCCACTGTCCCTCCCACTCCCCTTTCCAGTTTAATTCTTACGGAAATCTAAAGACATCTTTTTGCCTCCTCCCCGTCTCTTTTCTTACTCACCCTCCCTCTGAAACTCCTGCTGGTTTCTCCTAGCTTTTCTCCTCCAGGGAGATTCCACTGCTTGCTATTTGGGCTGTTTCAGGATTGTGGGAGGGCTCCCTGTCTCCTCCCATCATTGCGTTTCTTTCTGCAAACAGCTATTTATTACTCATTATTTGCAGCCTCTGCTGAATAGTCTCAGCCATCCTTGAGTTTTTGGTAGCATGAGCTATGTGTGCAATACAGTCCTGTGATAATTTGCTTGCTGATAGTTATTGCTTCAAAAGAGTTTTATCATACTGGGGAAAAATCCAGACAGATGTAAAAAACTTTGTTGAATTGCTTATGACTCATGAGATTAAATGAGACAAAAGTAAGATGGTGTCAGCATGTCATTGAATCCCTGGAAAGGTGTGGCTTGCTCCGTTGGTAATGCTATTCATGGAACACAAAATTAGATTGCAGAACTCATTGTCATGGGATGTTATAGAAGCCAAAAGGCATAACCGGCTTCAAAAGGGAATTAGGCAAATTGTTCTATCAACGACTGTCAAATGCAGTTATCTAGATGTAGCATCATGCTTAGAAAACCCCTAAAACACCGGTTGCTGGAAGATATTTGGCTATAGCAGGGCTAGGATCACCCTCTCCACGGACCAAGAGTTTCTGTTCTAGCTATGTTAAGGCTGAACTTTCAGTCTCTCTCATACATGCCTTGTGGTTAAGGTGAACTGCTGTGGACTTACTCATCTAAAAGTTAACGTCACTTGAAAGTGAAGTTAAAGGAAACCTGTTCCAAGCGGCAGTTAGTCCTGTCTATGTTGAAAACACTTTAGGATGAGATAAATTACCTAGATTAGATGTCCTGTACTTATGACTTATATTTTTTTTCCATTGAGCTTGATGACTTTGTCTGTAAAAATGAGCAGAGTTCAGAAAGAAGTTTGTTTTTCCAAGTGAGAAAGCAAGACCTCAGATAGTCTGTGTGGGTGTTGTTTATATCTGAACTCTGTCCTTCCACAAAGATTTATTTTTCCTCCGTGCCAAAGGTTTGGATTGCCTTAACTTGCTTGACTTGGCCAATTCCACCTCCTTCTGACATACATAATATGCTCTCGTTCCCTCAGCCTACACTGAAAGAAGCTGCAGAGTTGTACCACCTTTCTACAATGACAAAACAACAACCTTTCTTTGACCATAGTGCAAATTTCTGAAATCAGTAGACTGGCAATTTGACAAGCTGTGACAGAAGCCTCTGTAAGGCTTCTTGCACACTGGTGTATGCACAAATACCATACATAACATAGCAGCAGATCCTTCACTCATTTGACTTATTGTTTTTGCCTAAGGAGGTGGGGCTTACATATCTAGGAATATATTTGTTTGGGATTTTGCTGGACTCGTCTCAGATCCCTACTGGCAGTGATTGTTATCAAGACAGTTTTGTGAAGGGAAGCAAGGAACTGTGAGTAATTTGCTAAGTATGAGGCCAAACATGAGGTTTTAGCTTACTCCTCTCAAAATCTTAATTAGTACAAAACTTCCACTAAGTGTTGGGTACTCTTCAGGAGTCAAAATGGTTGTTGTGGTGGCATCTTGGCAGACGTTTTAGAAAGGATGGGGGAAAGTTCCCAGGGTGACAAATAATACACTAACAGTTGGCAATGACTGATGGCTCTGTGTTCTTTTAATGCACTTCAGGTAGATTTCAAGGAGGCTAAGTAAGCAAAACTGAGGATAAAATTGTGGCCTAGTGTCACTGGAGTTAATGGCAGCTTCATAGTGCCTTCTGGGTACAAGGAGGATTAGGGACCACATGTGCCATTGGGGTTCTAGCAGGACCTTGGATTGTGGCTCAGGGACGTTCAACTGGGGTTCAAGCAGACAGGGCTGCAGGGAACATAAGTGGTACAAGGAAGCATTATTTATTTTTGGCATCCAGAAACTATGCTTGCCATTTCAGAATTAGGTGAGCAGCAGGGCCTTAAAGCTCAGGCAGCACCATTTAACTTTTTTCTGTTCAACCTGAGGCTTTAGTGGGATTGGTATCTCGGATTCTTCTTTTTTATCCTTGTTCTCCATTCAGTCAACTAGAAATTGGACCCCATATCTCTTCTTCCTTTAAAAAATAAGTATCTGTAGATACACATCTTCAAAATAAACCTCCAAATATTTGGAGGCTTATCTTTTATTTATTGTATATATATGTCTATCTTTTCTCTATTACTTTCTAATCTCTTAAAAAATTTTCTTTTAGTGATAGGGTTGATAATTCTGCAGGTAATGAATTGGACTTTGACAGACACTCAGCAAAGAGCCTCTGGATGTAAAAATGAAACTACTGGTATGAAAAAAAATTATCTACTCTAACCACTGGAAGCACACAGCAAAAATCCAGGTTGCTGAGCAATGCCTATGTTGCAAAATAAGAACACAGTCTAAGTACAACAAACCCTGTGGTCCATGTGTCTTCATTCCCTCCTGGAGTCTGTCAACTGCTGTAGCTGAGACTTAGATCAATTACAGTACATATTGCTGATATCCCTGATGACAGACAGGCTTGTATCCTACTCACTCTCATCCATCTCAGCCACGTTAGCAGCTTCAAGGGTATTTAGGAGTAAGCAAGCCCAGCATTCTCAGCCCCAAATGACCTTCAAGAAATGTTACTTTTTTTTTTTTTTTTTTTTTTTCCTCTGTGTTTGTGTGTGGCAAGTGAGTCTATATAGGCACTATTAGTAAAGCTGGGTTATTTTGGATGCTCTGAAAGAGTTGATATGTAGTCAACACCACAGTTGACTCCACAAAAAGACATTCTGAATGAGGAAGTAGAATTTTTGAGATGTTTGTAGATGCAGACTTTTCAGTCCTTGATATTGATTTGTAGAGTTTGGCTTCTCATGAGTAAATTTAAGATTTGTGGAGATGGTTAGGCTCAAATAGCATTAATGCATCCGTTATTTATTTTCTTTTTAGCTGCTTGATCTGAAACTGTTTCTCAACAAAAAATTTTATACTAAATGTAATTTTCTTAATATTCTCTTCTCATACCGTTCTGCATTAACAGTTAAGGCAGAAAATTTACACCCTTTTTGAAGTATTTAATGTTGTTACTTTAGAAAAAATAAATTACTTGGCTTCTGGAAAGGTTTGTAAGTTCATTTTAAATTGCAGAATCACCAAACAATTATTTGTCTATCCATTTATTTCTTCGCCCCATTTCCTGAAGTTTTCCTCCCATGTATGTTGGGTTTTTTCCATCTCTCACAGTGGTTTGTTTATTATTCTTACAGCTTAAAGCTTTCTTCTTTCTTAGCCATTGGTTTGTCAGTTATGATCAAGTGTCAACATGAAAGCAGACATAAGCATCAATTATTAAAAAATTACATAGTCTGTTTACATATTCATTAGCAGAAAGGATTTTTCTCTCAATGCATACCGGATGTGAACTGTAACTAGACGTGAGTTGTCTACACACTTATTCTCACATCTGAAATCTATCAGGTAGGTTTGGTAATCCAGTATTCACCTGCCAAGCATGGAGTTCTTGCAATGAGCAATACTTTTAAGTCTTTTAATACTGGAGACTATTCAAATATATGTAGATTACGGTAATCTTTTTCACAGGAAAAATGTTTCAGTTTCCTCTATAGGAAGACTGTTACATGATCTTCTACTTTAAATTTATTTGCATTTTTTTCTACCCCTCCCTCACTTAATTTTTTTCCTGAACAAAATTATAGGCATTCTGCAAAATTAAGGTTAAAAATAAAAAAATAAAGGTAGGAGCATCACACTGAAGAAGGTCACTTTCAATTTTGCTACCATCTTTATTGTGGGGAAAAAGTAACTAAGCCTTTGACATTTTAGATTTTTTTTTTCACTTAAGAGTTAAGGGATTTTTTTTTTTAATTCATCATTTTTTCTGTGTATAATCCGATTTAATTTTTCAGTATAATTGTAATGAATTATAGACAAACATATTATCTCCAATAGAAGAAGAAATGGTAAGTGGGGTAAAGTGGAAGTTCTTCATATTTTTTAAGTCACTATAAATTTCAATTTGTCTGCCCCAGTTATTTGTTGGGCATATGATGCAGAGGTCTTTGCTGCAAAACATTCTTAACCCTCTCTAGAAATGCAAAGTTTCCTTCATGTTGAAATGGGCCGGCCCCTTTGACACCCATTGGGTCTGCCCAATATAGATCAGTCTGCCCAGATGAGAGAAAAAACAAACAAAAGCCCATTTACAGGTACCCATGGGTTGTCCATCTTCTCCTTGACCTCTGCAGCACTGAGACAATCTTAACTGCTTAAGTAGATCCCTCAGTTCATAAGATGACTTTGAAAAGTTTTGTGGCTGTTTCAGCATAAAAGCATGGCTCTGTGGATCTGATGGTAGGAATGTCACCTTAAACTGG
This sequence comes from Myiozetetes cayanensis, assembly GCF_022539395.1. NCBI lineage: Eukaryota > Metazoa > Chordata > Aves > Passeriformes > Tyrannidae > Myiozetetes > Myiozetetes cayanensis. Next base: position 86,276,708 of record NW_026086604.1, on the reverse strand, counting down.
TTTGGGCAATGATGCTATTATTCCTTCATTTGACGAACGGTGGTTGAAATTGTAAGTGAATGTTTTCCGCATAGATGGTAGGGAGTACAGCTGCTGCCTTGAGAAAAAATCAAAATCTTTCACTTCCAAAATATCTTTATAAATCCATATAAATGTATTTTTCATGCTGTGTTCCTGGGAATAGTTAAGCCCAGAGTTAGTAGTAGAGTTGCTGAAATATTGCAGTGAGAGCTGTCATCAACCTCTTCTTAGTGTTTGGGTAACTTTGGCACCTGCAGTCTTGAGATTTTGAAGCTTGCAAACTCAACTCAACCTCTGTCTGAATGCAGTCTGAGCTACTCCTTCAGAGATTTGCACCTCTGACAGGCAGTTCTGTTGAGACTGGCAACAAACCTGCTAATTTTTACCAGTTGTGGCAGATTGTTTCAATGTTTCTTATGCTTAATATAAAGATAGTATGCTTAAATGCATGGATTTTCATGTTCAAAGCCACTGAAACTTTCCTCACTGGTAAAATCATGTATTCACTCTACTTTTCCTTAAATGCTTCCAGGTTACCTGAACACACAATTGCACTGCAGCTCTGTTTAGGTTATTAATTCCCTTCTGTCTGAAAGCCCTTGAGATGTCCAGCCATGCTTTTCCCTGGTCCTGAAATATCTAGAGCACTTCTTGATATTATCAGTGGGCTGCACACAGAGCTGGGCTCCATTCCTTATTTCGCTGTTCGTGTAAAAGGCTTGCAGAAATGCCTAGATGTGGACAAGCATGACAGCAGAATGATGGCAATCCCTGGCTGGCCAGTGGCCCCTCAGGACACTGCTACCATCCAGCATAATACAGAGCAGCCAGTAAGAACTCCTGTCTGTTTTGGGTATGAAGGCAGAAGAAAGGGAACATATGACTTTCTTCTACAACTTACTGCCCTGTAAAAGGATTTTAAAGAATCTTTGGGGAAAAATTTAGGCCTCAGATGCACATATGTGGACCTCGTTGATTTCATAGGAGGGCATGCGAGTGTGTACAATAACAGACAAAATATTCCTTTTGATCTTTAAGAGAAATTAATATAAAACATGGAAATACACTACTGTGTAATAAGATATTTTTTACTATTTTGTTAAAAATACTCCCCAAGCTCAAATACAAAACAATGTAGCATTCCAGGCCATGGTCTTTTAATGGTGTATCTTCGCCAATGCTTGTCACCTTTGATGCTGTTTGTAAATTTCTTTGGCTGTTATGCTTTGAACTTCAGTAAAACATTTGTACTTAATAAAATAACAAGACCAAGCACTTTCCTATCTTCATATCTGTCTGTGCTTGAGAATGGCACTGTAATTGGAAGAGAAAGGAGAAATAGTTGTCCTGACTATCTGCAGGGACTTCCCTATGACCAGGTCTTTTCTACTGCCACACAAGACACAACTGTGATGGCTAAGCGCTCATTCCATAAGCCTGCAAGCACAGAGCATTTCAGCACGTGCTTACACTTATGAGCATATGGGTTGCCAAATGCCCCTTGTAGCTAATACCTTGAAGAGTGTGATGGATTAAAAACCTCTGCGGACATAGACTTTGCAAGGGCATGCAAGACTAACAGCTTGAAGCTGTCAAATATACAGGTCTATCTACACCTTGAAACTGCTATAGCTACATCTACCTGTGAATGGCTGGTAACAAAATGCAATGAACCTCAGTTGAGGGTGTCTTTGCTTTCTTTTTGCCCACCTGAAATTCCCAGAGTGTTGAACTGCCAGATGTATTCACTGTGAAATCTGAAGCAGCTTCTGCCTGGAAAGGTTCCCATAAAATAGAAAAACAAGTCCATGAGTGAGCAAGTGGCATTGAACAGTCTGTCTGCAACAGGTTCTTAGAAGGAACAGCAAACTTTTATCAAAAGTTTTTCTTCACCAGGGAAACAACACAATGTGCCTTTTGAAGAGGAAACTAGCATAAAGTCTTTTCAGTTCTCTATTGCTTTGTTAAATTGCAAATAAAAGGGAGATAAACTGTAGGAGTCACTTTGTCAAGGAAACAGTCTTGGGTGAATAGAAGGATCGTTGTTTCATCTCAGGACAAGAATTTACATGTTTCCTTTTGAAGTGAGCTGTGGTCTTGTTCCCTGCTCCTGAGTCTGTCAGTTATACAAGAGACCTTTCTCCTGAAGGGTTTCCATAAGTCTTCCCAACGTAAGACTGGTTTTGTTCCAGCTTTCGTGCTTGAGCATCTGCATCTTTCTGACTGAAGTGGTCTGTAGGTGATCACTTTCAGGCAGAAACTGAATCTAGAACCTTTCCATCTGATGCTCTAGCTGAGATTTTAAGAAGTTGTGAACAATGGAGGGGAAGATAATAACATCCCTGTTATAACAATGAATGCAGCCCTGGCCATAAGTGGTACTTGTATTTTAGAAATAATAAATATGTATGTATCTTTGGCAGTATTTATATTGTGCTGATTCTCTGAATCCAATGGACTGAATATTTTTTGGTATTAAGCTTCATAGATTACAGCTGAAGTAATAATATTCTATGAAAAGCCATTTAACTCAATCAGTTTTGATTGTAGTTTTATTGCTTAGTTGATTGTATCAGATGCTATTTGTTCTATCCAGATTCACACCTATAAAACATTTAATATTATTTTTTGTGACTCTAATTTGGTGAGGAAAATGACTTTTTTGTCCCCCTCCCCATCTCTTCAAAGAGTACTGCCTGTAAAAAAAAAAAAATTCCAAAACAAACAAAAAACCAATCCCCAGAAACCCACCACAAACACCAAAACTCTGTTTTTTCAGGTCTTGTTAGATTATTAGAAAATACTTATTTTGCAGAAGATAGCTACTGATGTCGAAGTGGGGAACAAAATACTATTACTAATAGAAAAGTATTGACATAGCTGGAGATCAGGTACTCCTTAGCACCTATCCACTGTCCCCTTTGTAGCAGGGAGATATGCCTGCAGTGCTCTGGGGAAGAGAGCAGCTGAAGCTAAAACACTCTCCATATAATGCTGTATTACAAGGAACCTTTTCAGTGTGTTAATGCAGTAAAATCCCTGTTATCTGAATTCCATATTCTTCAATTACCGTAACTTATGATTCAGATAAATGAGAATCACCAAGATATAAACTTGCAGAGTTTATTAACTCACTGGATATTAATCTCTTCCTAGTATTATTTATATAATCTGCAGCATGATCTGGCACATAAGCACAGCAGGTTTAGTTTAGTTTAGTTTACAAATTCTGTGCAAATTGCCTCTTGCACCAAAAAATTCATTCAAGTTAGACCTCAGGGTATAAATCTGAATTTATGTTAACCAGGCTTCTTATGTTTGAGTTGGTAAGTATATCCTAACATAGTCATCAGAAAAAAGGATAGTCAGTACGGAAATGAAAAAAAAATTATCTGTATTGCAGCACACATAGAAGTGGAGATAGGATCTACTTTCATTCTTTTCCAGCTGCAGGAAGATTCTAGATAGAATTTTGGATTGCTTCTTTCTTCTGTTTATAGTAGCAGAATGGAGTAGAGAAAGTCTTGGGGCAACTGATGCCCTATGGTTAATTGATTGAAGTAGATGCAGATAGATTATTTGTGAATTTTGTTCCTGGTACTACAAGCAAGAGAGGATGCTGAAGGTAGCTTTTCTAAGCATCAGAAGTGCAGATAAAGTTTATTGTTCTGTAGGATGGCTTAGTTGGATGTAGAGCTGCTCCTTTAAGATTAGGCCAGCCTGGTTAAATAAGGGTATACATTAAACACTTCAATCTACAGCTTCTACCTGCCTTTATGTGAGGCATTTGGTTGGTGCTGAACGCTTATTTAATTTTGGGCTTAGCCTGTGCACGCAGCTGAAGTTTATCTAAGCTTATTTCCTCCTTAAGGAAAATGTGAATACTTGAATCCAGAATGCCTCACCCTCTTTTTGGTGCTCTGCTACCTTCCTTCTGACTGTCAGGGGTGGGAAAGGCCACAGGTACTGCCCCTCTGTAGAATAGGTAAATTAGATATGTTTGTTTTTAGGTGGAAGAAAAGTGTCATCCAATCCTGCTATTCATTTTGATGCTCAAAGATGACATAAAAGCTGCATGTCAGGGAGGAATGGCCATTGAGAAGGAAGAAAGCAGCCCTGCACTCCTCTGTGATTGGGACTGACTGTGTTGTTGCTGGGTGGATGCTGCGTAATGCTGTTGCTGCTCCTGCTCCAGCACCGTGATGTTTCTGTTCCAGACTGTGCTGACTCACATTCAAGAAAAAATGATACATAAACACAATGCACTGTAACTCTTTTCCTTTCCCTCAGTAACCTCGGTAAGTGTTTGGTTTCTTTTTCCTCTCTTTGGCTAGTGTGGTGCTAAAACAGCTTTATAGTTAGAACTAATAGGAGGGGGAAAGGCAACCTTGTAAACAAACTGGTAGCAGAGAGATTAATCATGGAGAGGGCATTTAAATACAACCTGCTGTTTGTGGTACATCCACCTCTCTCTAAAGCTGATCAATCCTGATAACTCGCCTGTCTCTACAAACTACACTTCTTAAATGGGAGAAGTGCTTACAGTGCCCATTTACAACTGTATTCTGTTTAATTAGTCAGCACAGCCAGTGCTGCAGGGATAGATCACTTGCCTTTAAAGATTTGAGAATGTTAATAGTACAGTATATCATTTTAATTATTATTGGATTAATGTTGTGTCTCGAAGAACATCTAATGCAAATCACAAGAAATGGCCTGAAGTGACCCAAAGGTTGTGCTTTATTAGAAAAGTAATAGGTCCATTGCTTAAACATAAAGAGAGGTTCTTTCTTCAAATGTCACTGCACTGGGTTTCTCCGTATGTGTATGTAGAAATGAAATCCTTTTGCTTCCACCTTTGTCCACAGAAAGTTTCTGTAGCTCATGGTTTAAATGGCTGAGACAATAGCTGTAATACCAAGAGATGAAGAGGACATCCAAAATAATTGTGAAGATGAAGATCGATTTCCGAATCATGATACTGTTACGGCATCCCTTGGTTGCTCTGCCAGCCCTTCATTAGCCAGCCTTAATGAAGACAGGGCAAGCTCAGCGGGGCCAGAAAGACTGTCTGTCCTCTCCAGCAAGGCCGTGACCCTGGTAAAAGCCCTGACTGGCCCAGAGATGGTTAGTGGTGGCCAGAACCAGAGAACAGCCTCTGGGCTGGCTGAGCATCATATGACAGCTGTAGACGTATCATTGGGTGACTCGTTGTACCCTGTGGTAGTCAGTAACCTGCAGCCTGTGGACATTGCCTCCCTGTGCTCCAAAAGCTCCTTCTGCGATGGTGAATTGAATTCAGAAGTGCTTCAGGTCCCAAGGGTGCTCTGTGAAGCCAGTGAATCCCCACAGGTTGGGACTGACCAAAAGGACTGCCACACACAGCAGGAAGGAAGCGGCACCAAGGGCAATACGGTCTCTTGTAGTCTGGGCCATGTGATTTGGATGAAGACCACAACAGTAATGGAGACCTTAGAAAACAAGAAACAAGAGGAAAAGGAGAAGTACCGGCTCCAACTAGCTATGTACCGACGGCTTCTGCTGTTGCGCTCCATCAGGAGTTTGCATAGGCAGCTGGAGCAGCAGCAGGCCAGGTTGAAGGAATGCTATGGCATGGTAATAAATACCAAGAAAGAAGTGTTGAAACACATCTGCTCAGCCTCGCCCTCACCTTCGCCATAATCATGTTGCTGCATGCAAAAATGAGCTTTGCAATGCCACCGGAGCCGCCAGCAAGCTTGCATGCTACCGGGGTGGTGTCCTCATACCCAAGGGTATGTGCCCATGTGCGCTCAGAGTAGAGAGGAAACAGCAACAGCAGCAGAGCAAGAAGAGAGGAGAGAAGGGGAAGTGTGGGCCCCCGAATTTATCTAGAGGAAACCAGAGCAAGATTGAACCTGTGCGAGAAGTTGACTCCTGATGAACACTCAAAGCCTCAAGCTGAAATAGAATTTTTTTGGCATATAGGTTTGCAAAAAGAAAAAAAATCATCACAAAACTGGGAACCTAGTCTGACACCTGATCCATAAAGGTGGTCAGATGCAGGGTTGCTACCTGCTGAATATGTGATCTGGTGCATCTCCCTTCTACTTTCAGCACTAACAAAACTTGAACAGAATTAGGATTTGCTTTCCTGCAAGAATACCTGAATTTAGAAAGTCCGGATATTTGAAACACTAAAACTCAGTCTCAACCCTATCTACCTAGCTGCCTGTTTTTCACAAATCGTGAAGGCCATTGTACAATTGCAACCTCTATTTTCCTTTAAAATTTATTCGGACCACCCAGAAATTATTATGGGAAGGTAGGACAGTTGCACACAGAGGGAAACAGTACAACTGCCTAAGCCAGATTTCCTCAGGAAAGCAAGGTAAAAACAAAGGCCTTGTAATCTAATGTTGCATTGGAAACCCAGGCTGGCAGTGCCAGGGGAATGTTTGAGGTCTGCACAATTATTAATCTGCTGCTAACTCCCAGTAGCACTAGCATCTGCAAATCAAGCATATTTTGTGCCTTACTGCTGTCATTTAATGGAAGTTGGTGACAATTAGCACTTTTTATCCAGGTGTATTAGACATGTGGAAAACCCTGGAGCACTGCTTCTCCAATTGTAAGGTTAGGATGCCTGCAGGGAATTTGATGTCAGTATGCAACAAACACACAGGGAAAATGAAAGCAAAAATATGCAACTTTTTTGTATGCATTTAAAAGGCAATGTGTGTACCTGTTATGGAACAGCAAAATTGAATAATTGAATGTACTGTTTCAGGATCTGAAGCAAAAAGGGGTTCAAGAAGAAAAGGTACAAAAAAGTTTCCTTTTCTAGGATTTAAAGTAGTATGGAAAAAAAATCTCATTTTCTTTAGATGTTTATTTCTGATCATGCCACCTTTCCTTTTCCTGGGTGTTTTTCTCTTTTAATAATAGTTTAAGTAGATGAACAGTCAACATTTTTTTTGTTTTCTTTCTTTTTTTTCTCCTGCATTAAAAGGCAAGCCTATTATTAATATTCCTACCTTTCTAGAATAATGTGCTATGCATAGGAAACCTTTTATTCTCACCTTTTTTCTCAGTGCATATGGGAAAGGGGTGTTGGTCTGTGCATGCACACACACCTCCCTGTATTCAAGAGGTTATGAAAGGTTGGTGTTTCTTTTTTTTTCTGTAACAGAAGAAGGAATAATGTCTCAAAATAATCTCTGCTGTCTATGAGGAGTTTGGTTGATTAGATTCACATACACACATCTGTGAGCAAGGTATTGAAGTAATTCAACAAATGAAGTGCAGCACAACATTGTCATTATTCCGTCTTTGTATTTCTGCGCACCCAAAATTATGGAAGCCCCCTGGGTATGCACAACCTTAGATAGGTTCATTCATCTCCTTGGGCCCTTATGTAGCCTCTCACGCAGCGTGAACTAGTAACTTTGAATGCAGAATTACCATAGAAACATCCTTGGCATCAAGGAGATATTTGAAGGAGCATCCTCTCTGCCTCATTTGGGGACTTCAGGTTGCCAGAGGCCTTTAGTGGGCTACAGAGGAGAGCTGGGGGTTGCATGTGACTGGGAAACATTACTCCTGAGCTCTGATCCCATCTAGCTCTCTGCTCAGCCTTGGGAAAGATGTTCTCTCTCAGCAATGCAGGTTTCCCAAAGAGTGCTTAAATACCAAACTCATCTCAAAGGTAACCTGTTCTTTCTTAACGTACCTCTCAAAAAGGAATGTTGATCATGGCCAACAGGGCTATGTAAAAATTCTTTTATTTCCACCCTCACCCCCCCACCCCCACCAATTCATGAACTACAAAAATCTTTTTGTCATTGGTTAAGAATGAATGTTATGTGAACCAAACACAAGCAAACCACTATTATGTCATCTCTCCTGGAGAAAAAAATGTTGGAGAAGGATCATATCTCAAAAATGTTACTGTATTTTGAAACCAAATATCAAATTGTTTCCCTTAGGAAGACAGTCAAAATGAATATTGTTGTTAATGTTGGTCAACTTTTTTTAGACTGAAAAAATTATCTTCTAAATTACATTCAGGTTGACTGATACTATCATGTAACTTTCCACTGAAATAAAATAGATGAATAAAAATATATTAAAAAAAAAAAAAAGAACAAACAACCAAAAATACCCAAACAAACCTACAAAACACCCTGGTAAGACAAAGTCACTGTTTTACCTCAGTAGCTGCTGAAGTACAGTATTGTTCTGCATTTGTTGCAAGAATGCCCTTCATTACTGCTTAGAGCTACCTAGAGTGTCAGATTTGCATTTAAGAGTGGCTAGAATAACATTAAAAAATACTTCTCACATAACACCCACTGCAGCCACAGTTAGTCTGTCAACCTGTCCAATTGTAAATTCTTTGTGGTAGAACTGTGACAATCTTTGTTTTGTACATTTCATAAAATTTCTTGATCAGTAGATGATTCCTGCTTTATGAGATTTGTGCATGAGCAATGCTGTCTGATAGCTGGCAGGAAAATGAAGCCAAGACTTATTCTGTGCATGCTCATTCTTTCCAACTAGTACATTTATGGCTACATGCAAAATAAATGTTAACTGAGGAAATACCATCGGTCTTTGCAACAATTTGCTGTTTAGCTGGTGTTTCTAGTGTGGTCACCTACTAGTAGGTGAAGTTAGACAAATCAATTAAACGCAATATGATTTTTAAAATGAATTTGTTTTAGTAACTTGGAAAGTGTTGCTATGTTTTTTTACTTGGATGATTTTGTATGCTTTGGAAGTTGAAGATCAGTGAGAAAGTGACAGAATGCCATGGGTAACTCATGGAGGTGGTTTCAGGCACACCAGAGAGAGCAATAGTCTTAGATTTAATAAAATTCTGTCCTCTTAAATTGTTCAACCTCCTTATGCGTTTAAAGAGGTTTGGTAGTTTGGGTGAGGTTCAACTAAATTTCTCAAAATTTGTATTTTTATCTAAACTCAACTCACAAATCTTGGGTACTGATGACAAAATAAGTGTTTCTGGTAGGGCCTTTCTCCCCACTATCTCTTCTGTCTTTCAGAGCTGTCAAAATAACGATGTCCATGATAAATCTTTTCTGCAACTTGACAGTTATGCTACCTACTTTTACAGCAAAGCTTGAATTTAAATGATGTTGCCTGAACCTTAAGGTTCTGCTGCTCACCTAATTCTGAAATGGCAGAAAATAATAATGGGTTTACTGCGAAAGGTTGGGATATTTAAAAGGTGTCAGCTCTCCTGGAATACTTGCTACCACTAAAAAGTTGTTGCTTATGCCTACCTAAAACCAGAAATCTTCAAGAATGGAGTTATGGACAACTAAGTGACAACATGCATTACTGACATGCTCTTTAACAAGGTACTTTTCTTCTGCATCTCCAGCATTTCAGTTAGCTAAACTAAACTGCTACCCTGGAGACTCTTCTGAACTGTGTTTTTACTGTTTTTGTTGTTGATGGCAATGAGTCAGACAAGATAAACAGCCCACCTTAAAATGTTCACTTATTACCTCTTGTGATGGAGCTCTGCAAGGGATTAGTTCAATTTCTCCTTCCTGAGATTTTCTTGTGTGTCTATCACATTCCCTTATTAGGAAAGTGAAGATTTTACCAATTTATAGTAAATTTATGATATTGTGGTCAACTTTTGAACCATGCAATATTAAATGTGGATCACCGTGCATTGTTCTTGAAACAATGAAAATTACAGACTCTGTGCAAAAGCATACAAATGATGGATTTAAAGATGAGGTTGTTTAAATCATCTCTAGATCAAGTAGACTTGGGAAAACCTTTAGAGTCCTTGTTACAGTTTATTTCTATAAATGTTATAAATCTACAATATAAATGCATTGGAGAGCACCTTTTGTTTATGGCTGTTGAAAGAAGTGCGGTAATGCAAAGGCAGGCTCGGGATATTCTTGAATGGGACCCTGCTCCAAATGCAATGAGTAAGGAGTAAATGTTCCTTTTTCCTAAAGCTCATGGATTTGGATGAACATGATCGCCAAAAACCTGGAAGGCAAATGGATAGTGAGAGTGACTGGAACTACAAGGAAAGATGTTTCAGGGTTTGACTTTTAATGCAGAATGAAGAATTACACACTGCACAGTTGTTTGGGGTTTTTTTTTCCAATTAAAGATGACCTTTTCTTTTCCTTGCTCCTGAAAAAAGTCTTTTGGATCATTAGGTTAGATGCATGCTAAGGGTTGTTTGTGTAACTGCAGTACATAGGAGTTGATACCTGTTTCTGAAGTTGAGTGACAGTAGTTATTGTTGCCAAAATTTACACATACAACTTACACCCAGACCTAGTTTCTCTCTAAATTTTATCATACTGAAGTTGAATGTCCTGCTGACTTTCAATCACACTTGAATCCAGGCCAGGAGTTAGAGGTGGTATGCCTTGTTCAACTCCCTTCTCAATTTTGATTAATTTCTATCATCTCCTGGTGTCTTCAAACAATGTCTTGTATGGTACTAATCTTTGTCTTTCTGGCAAAATGTTTGGAAGACTCGGGAGAAGAGGAAAAAGGCCTTCCTATCAGTCTCTTGTGCTACTGCAGAAAGGGGAAGTAGATTTTTTTTTTTTTAATTTAGTGAAAACTTGAAGCAGGGGAGGTTGTCCTATGAAAACACTTTTGGAGTATTTACTTAAATGCCTTGAAAATGTAATGTTTCCTACAGCTTCAAGTAAGTTTCCCTAATTGTATTGTTCATCTTCTCACAGTATTTTAGCCAAGTCTACAAAACAAACAAAAAAGTTACCTCCGTCTCAGACAAATCAAGTCTCTAAATCCCCAGACCAAAGTGACTTCTGTGTGCATGAATGGCAAAGAATTCTTGAGAATCTCAATAAAAGTTACATTTTCCCTTTGATGGGTGGGATTGGAAAGGAAGGGGAATGTGTGACCATTCATCACAGCTCCAGGCTCCTTAGTACCCAGGAACTTTCTACTCTAAATGACAAAGAGTTTCACTGTCACCAAAGAGAAATTGCTGCTGACCTTAGACCTCTTTTTAGAAAGTAAAATAATGGAGCGCAGGAGCAGAGTTTGATATTTGACCGAATTCTACACAATTATCATGCATGTGTATATAATAAAATTAATTCTGTGTCTCTGCATTGTAGCCTCCGGCAAGCAGCGTACAATCAGTTTTGTATGTATAATAGATCACAGAGTTGTTCATGAATAATACAAATGCATTGAGCAGATACTAGTGAGTGAGGATGTTTGTCTTTGCATGGAATCGAAGTGAACATGTAATATTGTGATAATATATATTTGATGAATTCAGGTCTGACTTGCCTTTGCCATAGCCTGCTAATTCCCCGACAAGGGTTGCCACAATAATTGAGTTTCCAATAACATTATGATTATTTCCACATGATAATTTAATTGTAGGTATTTTTTAATATTGTAATAATGTAGATTTGTGATTATTATGCATTTGCATGCAGATTTTCATGGTGTCTCGGAGCACATCCCTACATTTATAACTTAATTTCCTATATTATTGCATATATATTTTGGGATGAACTCATTAATGCAAACAAAAAAAAGTAGGTCTTTTTGGTCATTTTGCCTTTATTATAAATGGCTGAAAGCTTTGCTCATTTTTTTAGACCAGTCTAAACAAGTGAATAAACAAAAGATAACTGTAATTCATGGATGGATTAATTTAAAATAATAATGTAATTACAAATCATGGCAGATTTGTCTGAGGTAATTGGGATGTAGACTGGTACAAATTTTGCTTTACTAAAAAAAGCTTGTTTAAATGAATCACCAAGTTTAGTAGAGGATGTTTTCTATTCTTCCAAATCTGCTATATAACATGATGGCAAAGTAACACTGGCTCAAAATTCATGAGTGCCTGTTCAAATGGGTATAACAACATGGAAGCTGGAACATCTGTACCTAGCTAGATATTATTTTGGCAAGTAAAAGTAAGAGTAGAAATGTATATTCAGTCATGACTCTGGCAGGGATTTTAGTGAGTTAAATTGTCCAATCTGGAAAGAGGTTGGTTGGTTGCTTGATAACAACCTTCAAACTACATTAGAAAACCTTGCCTGAAATTTGGTGGGACAAAGGGAGGTAGAAGTAAACTCTGTTCCCATTAATTGGAGTAGATATTTGTATGATCTTGTGAGCATTCTGCTTCAAATCAGAGAGCTCTCTTGCAGGCATATGGAAAATTCAAAGAGGAGAAAGTGTCTTTAGCTAAATACTTCTGTTTTGAAAAGAAATTCCCAGAGAAAGTGACACAGGCTTTGGGTATTGCTCATTTTTCTAGTACATGTAGTTGGAGGAATGTTCACCTTTTATCTGTAAAATCTCAGCTCTGCAAATTGAACTCACAACAGAGTTCTTGGTCTATCTCTCACTGTCAGGTTGGTTTTCCATTGCCTGCATGACAGGAACATGCAATAGGAACTCGGCGATAAGTCCTGGTCCAAATCTTCCGACATGGAAGTTTAAAACTAGGGGCTGGAATATATAACTTTCTGCTGTCCTTTCACATTGTTTCACACTCAGTGCACATTGGTGCTATTGCTTCTAGTGTAGTTTGCTGCTTGGTTTCTACTTTCAAACATGCTCCTCTAAATTAACAACAGAAAAGACACAATGAGATTATGACCCTTGTCTTTCATCTTTCCTTGTTCTGTGGGCTTAAGCAGAAAAGTGTAATCCTGATTTAGGCAGTGAAGAGAGCAGTCATGATTCTGTAGTATAAGATGGTCTCTCTAGGTTTTGCAGCAGAATGACTTCTTGTATAGGTAAATTAGATTCTGTCCTGAAACCCATTTGATCCAAGTCTTTTGTAAACTCTTTATCTCACTAAGAAGCACCTTGGCAACTGAGTCCACTAGAAGCTGTAAAAGTATCAAAACACAAAGGTGGTCCAATTGGCAGAAGTCCAAAAATCTGTACCTGTCCCTTGCTGAGATCAAGTGATAGTTCAACACAGGGGATCTGGAAGGTTGGTCTAACTGCTATTTTTTTGGTAAGGGACCACCAGCATAAAATTAAGTATGTCTTTTACCCTGTTGCATTAGATCTTAAATGATCTCAGGTGTTATTTGCCACACGTAAAGTACCATAGAATATAAACATATAATTCTCTCTGTCAGTCCTGCAATTTATAATCCTTCTTGCCATGGAGAAACCTGATGTTGTTTCAGATACAAGATTATTTATACTTGGAAGATTGTCTTCATTACTGTATATTCCTGATGTTACTTATACGGATATGATAGGTAGGTGTACATAAAACTAGAAACAAGCCTGTTGAAAAGCACTGATTCATGTCATAGTCGTGAGCAATTTTCTCTGATGAAAGAAATTGAGACAAAAATTTTATAATACAGTGAATGTAGCTGCCCTGCCTCTCAACCATTCCAGCATCACAGAGGTTAGGCCTTGGAAGAGCTCAGTTCCTTTTCTACCTTTACCTGATGGGTTCTGAACTTGAGTCAGAATTGCTCTAATATTTTAAATTGGAGAAAATGATGTGTGGAGCTTCTCAGCCTTTCCTATTAGTGCTCCTCTCATTATGTAAAAAACCTCAATGATCAATAAGGTCCCTTCTAACCCAAACCGATCTATGATTCCATGTTTTTGCTTTACTCACAGTATGTGACAAGGATATGTTTAATTTCAGGTCACTTGGAAAGAAGGCTTCTTTTGACACAAAATCATTTGTTGTTGCTGTTTTGTTCTTCAGCTGAAGGGAAAAAAAAAGCCCACCTTCAGTTTTCTTGCAATTGTTTTTTTCCATTTGTAGGTGTAGGCGGTGGGACCACGTAATTTCTGCATGAGGCAGGGGGTACATTCTCTTGTGCACAGACCAACATTTCCCAGCTTATTTTTAAGGAAAGCGTTCTTCAAAAATAATTTAAGTAAGGAGGTATTTATGTATTGCCCATCCTGTGCTTGAAAAATTCATGGTTCATGGCCACTAGTGGTTCTTCTCGTACTGGGGAAGGTTTATTGGCCATAATCCTGGAAGTCTGGCAGTCTCTTGTGTGTCAAATGATCACTGATTGTATTGGAAAAGGATGCTTCAGTGACAGCAGGCAGCCCCTGGGCAGAAAGAGGTGTCCCTTGTCCCTGAGCAATAACCTGTATGGATGATTGAGACTTGTTGATAGACCTCCATGGAAGTCTTACCTAGTAGTAAGAGCTTAGCAGTCTCTGACTTAGTGAAGGATCTCTCAGTACAGCATGCTTGAACTTGATTTGTTACTCTCATCAAGAGGGTATAAAGGTAGGCAAAAACTGAACATGCCTTCAGGCCCAGGCAGATGCAGTTTTTCCACAGCCTCTGTCTTATGGGAGGGAAAGAAAGAGAAGGCTGCTAGAATTTACAAAATATAGTTATTGACTAATTTCTTCATCAGCAAGAGCTGTAAGAAATCAGTAAAATCTCTCCTGAGAGATCAGTGGTGTCACCTCACATGTCCTCAGGGTGCCAAATGGTATAAAACACTCACTTTGAAAGTACTGCACCGTGATAGGCTTTAACTCCCAAGGGATGCATTGTGTGTACATTTTGTTATATGTAATGACACACTGAAAGGGCAGTGAAGCTGTTAAGGGAACACTGCATGTCTAAAAAGAACTTATTTTTCTTTCAACCAATAAAAGAAGGAAAGACTCTTTCAGAAAAGCAGTTAAAATAATATCATTTAAATGTAAGAAGTGATAAAATACCAGAGAGAATTCACTTGTCAGATGAAGAAATTCAAAATATGAAGTCTTCTGTGTAACATACACATTTCAAATTGGACCATTTTCCTGATAAGGCAATAGTACTCTGCCAAAAGCTTTTAAAACAGTTGATATATATATACAAAATTTTAAGACTGACACAACCAGCACAATGGCAACAATTATTTAGAACAGATTTGAAGAATAAAGGAAAAGAATGTAATGTCATGTAGTCATTCTAGACAATGTATGAGAGGCTGTGATATTCAACAAGACCAAAGTTGGATGTGAGACTCTGGGAGTTTTTCAGCAAAGGTGATTTTGTGGAAATACAGTTCAGTGCATATAAAAAATACCCTAGAGATGACTGCAATGCTAACAACAATATTTTGAAACAAAGCTAAAAAAGACTCATGTTCCCTTCAATGTAATTCCATGTGGACATATTCAAAAATTCTGTACAGCCTCAGTGTGTTGGGGCCTATTTTCCAGTAGAAATACTTTTACCTACAAAACATATGGAAATATACGTGAATGTTTTCATTTATTTCCAACACAGAAGTAGTTGCCTTCCTTAAACTTGACACGGAATGAAATCTGACTATATGAAATCCAAGTCAGCAAGGTGACAAAAATTGGGCAAATGCATTTCTATTTAACTTTAAACATGAAATTAAAATTGGACAAATAATACATTTGATAATATTTAGAAATAAAAATAGACTTGTAAAAAATAGAAAAATGAATTGGATAGGATGGTGCAGTTGCGTCTATTCTTACCTCAGTCCCATCAATCACTGTCAGTTAATTATCATTAAGACTGCATAAAAAAGGTCCCTGTGAGAGTTGGATAGGCTGTGAGTTTCATTCTTTCATTAAAAACAAGATAAACAATATAAGCCTTGTTTTATTTTTTGGTTTTGTTTGTTTTGTTTTGTTTTGTTTTATTTGGGTTTTTTTGTATTCAAAGAAATTATGTGGAAAGGTGAATTGTGAATAATTGTGCTGAAAGTTACCATATGGATTGCAGAGACAAGGTAATGAAACAAGGGATTCAATATAAAGTTGGTTCTTGTCAGGAAAATTTTAAAGATTTTAAATTTCTTTCTTTTTTTCTTTTTTCTTTCCTTCCAAAATCCAATAGAATTTCCCTTTCTAATGAGCAAAACTTGTAGGATTTTTAAAAGAAATGCTTGCTTTTTAATTAGCTATGCTGTTTTTACATCACCAGGGTTTATACGTGTAGTTTGAAAATCTTCTTTTTCAAAAAAAGTGTCTAAAATCCAAAGTCACATGACTCCAAAAGGTGATTCTCTGACAGAACACAAACCAGCATGAAACTCACTATGAGTTGAGAATACAGAAATTTTTGGACCTTGTGAGTTGATCTGTTGGGCTCAGTTCATAAGCACTTAGATAATGACCAAAACAGGAAGGAAGCAGTGGGCAGGAGCAGCTACTATTATTTCCAGAGTGCATCCTTGCATTGCTGAATAGCAGTTCACACTGTTAAAAGTGTCAAGGTTTATCCATAGCACTCACCAGCATCCCAAACAAGGGCTGGTACCTGAGCTCTGTGAAACTTCTGACTTTGATATAAAATTGTTTCTGCCAGCTTGTGCTTGATCAGCCTAAGGATCACAAGGCTCTCCTGGCCAAGCACTCTCTCTGCAAAAGGTGGCTATAGAGATTCAACTAAGCTAAACTTAGTTAATTTTATACACTTACATAAATTTATATAACTAGAACATTAATATATCTTACAAGTTTTTTATTGGTATTATTTTTATCAATTTATATAGATATATAAATTTATACTAATTTATATAAATAAAATAACACGTATTTTTTGCATCTTTGAATAATTATTTATCATGGGAAAACATTTGTTTTATAGGCAGTATCTTTTGTTTACTTATTGGGATTTGGATTTGTTTTTTTTAAGTGAGGCTTCATTGTTAACTCTTTTTTTCCCCCTGTGCCTTCAGAACAAGAGCAATTTGAAGAATGAAGCCTTCAGGGCCAAGTGCCTCTCTGTTAAGCAAAACAATAATGAAAACAAACCTCAAACCTTGTAATTGGAATTAGCCACATTTTGGGCAATTGCTCAAATAAGCCTCTGAGCTGGAGTCACCTAAATGCAAGTTTTCCCACACAGATGTCAAAGAAGCAAAAGGCCTGTAAATGTCACAACTTTAAACCAAAATGAAGTCTTTAACACTGCTGAGAAATGGTTTCTAATGAGGACAAATGACTGACTTAAACTAGAGCTAAGCTGTCCTATTTAGGGCTCTTCAGGCTGAAGGCAGCCCATTAGGACAATTCATCTGCTCCTTGTCGACCTCCTTGTCCTCCTGGGAAAGCCTCTTTGCCCATACCCAGACTGCAGGCTGCACTTGGGGTGTGATGGGCAGCCAGATGGTCACAAGTTAGAGACCTGTGTTCAGATCAGGTCAGGCAACTCACATTGTCCATGCATCCTGTTTTATTTTACTGGGTGTATTCTGACGTGTCAGGAAAGATTATGCTTTGGGTAGAACCTTACCAAGTAAGCTCATTTTTACTCCCATATCTTTGCTCCATCCTGAGTTGAGTTTCTTCATTCTTACTTAGTTATTGGAGAAGGAAGGTCCTCCAATGCCAATTTTATTTTGCAAGGTTGGACCAATGTTAGCATGTCTGTAAACTAGTAGAAAGGGGAATTAGGCCATAGCAGAAAGGGACAGTGCATCTTGAAAGAAAACTAAGACTGAAACTCCAACCTCTTCTAATTTACATATGGTGACATTTTGCAGAAATATTGTAACATTAGCAGTGGCATAATGAAATTCTGCCTATCAGCCGTGGAAGGAATAATGTTACTGTAAAGGTAACCTGTCCACGGTTTGTTATCAAGGAAATATTCATGGCAAGAAAAGTACATATACCAATGAGTGTTAAGAACAGTAGTTTTTCCTTATATTTTTTCCTCATGGGCTATCCATCTTCCCCTCCAGATTTACTGCATGATCACTCCCTTTACATGCTAATTATGTGCAGCTCTGGTGAATTTGTTAGTAGTGACACTTTGAGCACCCAGTGGGACTGCAACTCATTATGTGGCAATGTCCAGATATATCAGATATTATTAGCTGTCATTAATCTGCTGTGGAAACATTGAGTGCACAGCCAGGAGAGAGACCAGGAAATAGAGTAAAAATGAAGTCTGCAGCCACCCTGGCCCCCAGAAGGTCAGAGGGCAAATCAGCAGGGGAGAAGAATACACCTTAAAATGGCCAGTGCTTAGCAGCAGATTTTTAACCCATTGTAAACCAGTATTTCTAAGAAGAGGAAAGACAGAAAGAAACTACACTGATTGTAGTGTCCGTTTGGCTATGCTTTACAGGTGGAAACAGGAATACAGCATCTCAAACTGTCTTTTTTTATAAGTTATTTTCTACAACTGAATCACATCAATAAGAGTGTGTGAATAGGAAGAAGAGAGAGCAACACGCAGTATCTCTCTCAGTGTGGATAGCCCTCAGGCATAAAGCTTTGAAATTATGCACGTGTAACTTTGAATAGGATTAGGCTTCCCCTCCATTTGAAGGTCATATTTTATAGAACTGGATGTGGTAGTAGAGAAAATCCCACAGAAATGGAGAGGTTGCTCTCCCTGTTCATTCAGTCCTGGAATTTGTCTGTATAAGTGCAGGAGTTTGCTTCTAGACTGCAAATGCAGAGCTGATCAGCCTCTGTTTTTCAGAAGTGGTGCTAAAAATGCAGCCTACTGTGATTTGTGTTTTTAAGCTGCATAACAGTAACTGTTGAGAGTTATGCATATGTGTACTTGTGCAGCATTTATTACATCTGCTTGGAGTACAGAAACAAAAATGAAAGATTCTTCCCAGAAAACTCCATAGTCTTTGTGATCTCCAAGATGACTTGCAGAGTACTGCCCAGGACTGTAAGAAGAAACATTTTCTTTCTTTACACCAGCTAAAGAGGCTGAAAGAATCCAGTCAGGCTTCAAGACAAGTCTTCTCTGGTCTGAAATTAAACAGAAAACACCAAAGTAGAGGTTAGGAATCTCTGAGTTTAGTGGTGATATATCTATTACCCAGACAATTTTCAGAGTGGGGGAAAGGTAGTAGGTTGGTTAGTCTGTATGTGTCGGTAACTTACAGGTGCCTTTTGCTATTATCAAAGGGCACTCTGAAAACTCAGTGACCTTAAAATAAAAGTAAATAATAAGATAGGGAGATTTGAAATAGAAAAACCTACATTTTATCAAAGAAAGTAAAAGTAATCTTATGTTTCCAAGGTTACAAGGACCTTATCTAGAAGTTGCAGTGTTTTTGTTAGAAGGTTTATACAAAAACTAAAGACAAGAAATCATCCTAAAATTCTTCAAAAAATGACAGCTTATAATTGTTCAGGGAAGCTGGAGTGAAGTTCTTCATCCAGTTGCTTAGAAATTTCCCAGTGAGCCACCCATCTGAGTTCCTGAAGGAATTTGGTAAGTACTGGTTTTACTCCCATTAAAGGGGCCTATTCTCATGCTTCACAGTTTTTCAGATATTATGACATTTGTGTGATCTAATCCTGTCACAAGGAGGGTAATAACAGGGGAAAAAAAAGGCTGGATGTTTTATTTATGAACCTGTCTTCAACTAGACAGCCTCTGATAAACCCATGCAAAAACAACCACCATGGTTAAGCTTTAGGTTGTCTTAAATTCTGCACAATCCTCATGAATAGAAAATAACGTTAGAATTTGTTGAAATGGCTCCCATTAATACTTCCCAAACTAACAGCTATTCATGAACTCAGGTTCTAGGAAAAGATTTAAAAGTCATTTTGGTGTAATTGTGGGGTTTGCAGAAATATCCTGAAGTGCTAGGAAGAGCAGTGTTAGTTAGCAATGGGGCAGGTGGTGAGTACCCAGGGAAATAAAGAAGAAGCACTTTTATCATTGGTCTTGAACCTTTGCAATTTGGTGTTCAGGAGGATTAGTTTATTTTTATGTGAGAACAATGTGATATCAAGGAAGAGTTACAGTCCAATGGCACGAATGCAGACAAAAAAAGCTTGAAAGCCATTCTGAGTGCCCTATGAATACATTCAATAAGTTGGTCATAGATTCTTTTTAAGTCTTTCTCTAGTGTTTATAAAGTTCTACAATTGTGGCATACCTTGCCCTTTTTCCAGGACAGGGGAATAAAAATTTATTCCAGTTTCTTTTTTCTTTGAGTTCTTTGGGTAACTGAACATGAGGTGAATACTCTTTAAGCAGTAGGTTAACGAGTTACAGGTCAGGCTTACAGTGGAAAAATTGCAGTCAGCCTCTGTGGTTCTGTATTTGCCAAATTTGCACTGATGAAGTTATTATGGTAGGCTCACTTTTTTTTTTTTTACTTACTTTTTTTTTTCTTTTTTTTTCCCACATGGAGGAATATGTTTATTATTTGCCCATCAAGATTATGCTGTCTTTTCAGTGCCTGTGTTGCTCCTTAAATCCTGCAGGCACTTATTTTCACATTTAACATGATACGCATGAGTAAGCCTCTCTCAACTGGTAGAACTAGTCAGGTGTAAAACTCTCATGTGTGTACTCTGCAGGGCTGGGACCCAAGCAAATACACACAACACGAAAGTGTGTTATATTTTACAGAACTCCATCATTTCATATTCCACTGTTTGTAACAAGATGAAGAGTTAGGTCTTATCTAGAGAGTCCTGTATCAGCAATGCTAACAAAGATATCTGCACAGCTGTCTTTGATATTTATTGTACTGAATTGGTGCACTAAGTTCAGTCTTTTAAAAGATGATAAATATATATACTCTTCAGTATATATATGCACAGAATTGTTTTCAAAGTAAAATCCTAGGGACAGGTTTAAAAAGATTGTAAGTTGTAACATAATGGGAGAAGGCCATCACCCTGAATTTGAAGTGTGGAAAGTGCTGGAATTCTCTTTACCTTGAGACTCAGAAAATTCAGAAGTAGAGTGTAAAAAACCCTAGCAGCAATTTTATCTTCTTGGACAAGCATGAATACCTTTAGGAATATCCTACTGAATATGATTTTTTTTCATTATCTGCTTTGTAAAAGCTAATCATAGTTATAGATTTATAGTGTATAAAGTGGGAAAAGTTAGTTGTAATTAAGACTATATTCATCTTTCAGAAAGTTAAAAGTGGCATCAGCTCTGAACTGATATATCTGCCCAGGAGCTGCCTGTGAGCTGTTAGATCATTTGCTAATACTGTCAGAGGCTGTGGGAGGGCTATGCCTCCTGAATTTTAGGGTCACGACATCAACATCTGATTCTGCAATTCCTCTGCAAATGCCTGCAAGTGGCAGGGTTCTGTCACAGCCCTGCTCTTCTTACCTCATGCAGCACTTTATAGCATGCAACACTGCCTGCACAGTAAGTGGTAAGTGTCATAAATTACCCCACTTCATGTAAAGGGCAATCACTGCTTAGAGTGATTCGCTGTTTTTGTGATGTTTGCTAGCTGAAAATGTAAGGAGAGATGAGTCTAAGTTTAGACTCATTGCAGTTTTCCAGATGTTTCCTGGTCATTTATTCATTATCGTCGTCACTCATTTGGATGACTTAGACTCTCAGAATAAGGTACTAGTCAGCGTGAGTGAAGAGGGGAGAATCTGACCTGAAATTACCAAGTTGTGAGTTGTTATTAACATTTTATTTAAAAGGATTCTGGTGTAGCTGAGACAGGAACAAGAAAATGCAACCAGAGCACTAATACCACCAAAGCTCAGGGCAATGTTTCAAGGCCACTTCTTGAAAAATCTAAAGATTTTTACTGTATTTTCCAAAGTCACGGATGTTTCTTATAATTGCTAATATTTTTATTTCATTAGCACTAAAAGAATGGAAATCAGAGCTCTTTTGCTGTTTTTCTATCTAGAAATAAAGGAGTATTTTGAGGCCCTCTCCCCCCAAAAAAAAAAATCAACCAACTTAAATGGATAAAACAGATTTAAGAGAGACTTTTTAAAGTGTGTGGAATGACAAACATTTGAGAATTCATGTTTCACCACCAGAAATCATTACAGAACTTGTGTTGCACATGTCTATGCATGTGTCTGTCTGTTTACATGTGCATAAAATACATATCACTGGATCAAGAGTGAATAACAATTTGACGAGCCTCCACCAGAGAGTTGTAACTGTTAATTCAGATAGAAACAAATTATTTCACAACAAAAAACAGATAAACAAACCTTTCAATTCACTTGAATTTCTTTTAGTGAGAAGTCATATTATGCAGTACCAAAACATAATAATTTCCTAGATTTATTATAATATGTTTCTAAACTCATAAGGTGTTTACTGAGGTTTAACTTCCTTAAAAGCATTGTGGCTATGCATTCAAATTTTCAGCCTTGTTTGCAGTGTTGTAGAATCAACTGCCTCTGGGAAAAAAAAAAAAAGAAAAAAACAAGCAAATCTCCCCCAAGCAACAAAAGACAAACAAACACAACTAGAAACTCCAAAATAAACAAAAAAAAAACACAGACAAAGTTTTTTCAGGAGAAAAAGATTTAGAAGTTTTTAGGGACTTTTTCTATTCCCCTTTACAAAAGCCAAGGTTCTGCCCTGGTGGCCTGAACCTGGATTAACCTAGAATAATGTTGCATTAGGTGGATGCTTCTTCTGGATGTGTTAAAGATCCTAGTGATTTCTCTCACTTTCTTCCTCCACTGTGTACCCAAATCTACACTTATTTTGACAGTGTCCCCCTTTGAACAGCTTTATATGATTGCTTCCACCCAAAGGTTACTTTATTCAAGTGGATTTGCCACAGAGCACTTGCCCATTAGCAATCTCTGCTGCAGCCTGCTTTAAAATCTGCTTATGGTTATGGCCAGATAAAAGCATGTGAGGTCAGTTTGGTAGAGCAGAGACAAATACTTTAACATAAGGTTTTCTATTCTGTGCAAGCAGCTAATAAAAGTGCCCGCAGGTGTTGAGAATTATCCTTCTCTTGGAGATTTCTTTGCAATCTGAACCTAATCTTGGCAAAAGCTTTGGCGAGGATATCTGGCACATTAATTAAATTACTTTCCCACCCCCACAGGTCTTATGCTGTAACTTTGATTAACCACCTCTGTGCCCAGGATACAAACTGCAGGATAGACATTATCAGTTTTGCAGGTGTATGGATGTTAGAGATAACATGGGATTCCTTCTTTATCTGGATGGATGCTCCTTACTGTTTCAACACTACACAGCTTTTCCTTTAGCTCCCGCTATGGGGATCCTGCAGGCATATTACAAGATTTTAGTATGAAGACCTTTTTATTCAATATGTATCTCTGGATGGCCTTTGCTGAGAAGTTTCAGGTCCTTAGGGGAAAATGTCTAACTCCTCCAAAGCTCCCCTTCTATTTAAATGGCTTTTCCTTGTTGCAGTATCACAGCTGTGACACATCAAAGCTAGTAGCTGGTGTGGCAGGACATGCGTTCCCAAATAAGCCTCAGTGACGAAAGGTGATTTGCAGTGACAGGTTTCATATCTTACGGTGTCATTTTCATGAATGACTTGGTTAATTAAATTTAATGTGGAACAAGAGCTTGCTTACATTCTGCCAGGCTTAAGATGTTCTTACTCACACCTTACTTAAGGAACAATTCCTACTGTTGAATAAGGGTTCCAGGATTTAGCCCTCTGTTAGCAGTCTTCCATAAACCCTTTGTTTTCCTAACATGTTAAAAACCAAGGCTTAATGGGTTCATGATGACATCAGTTATCAAGATTTGTGTGGTGTTGGCAGATGTTGAATTTTCAGTGGAAAACCATTAAACAGATTTGAGTCAGGGCAAGTTTCATAACATGCAAGTATTATACCGGTGGTTACATGTGTTGACTTCAGCTTTATTTATTACAAAAGAAAACAGGCCTGTACTTATACAACAACAGCAATGAGAAATTAATCTTCCGAATAGGAAAATCAGTCTTGTCTTGTTAAAGGTACTCAAAGTTACTTATTGAGCATGCTGAGTTTGCAAAAAATATGTCTGCAACTTTCAGATTTAATAAATATAAAATTAAATATTGTAAAAAATAAGAAAAAAATCTTTTTTGAGACCTGGGGTTATTTTTTCTAAACATCTAGTGTAAAGTAGGCATTATTTCAGAAGGTGTTGAATGCTTCAGTCTTTGAAAAACTTACTTTCCAAAATGTCTCAAGTTAAGTACATGTTTATTTTCATACCTGATTAAATTTGTTACTTTTGAATGGTCACTGCCTTTCAGCTCAGAACACATTAATTCTGTACTAGTTCTAATATCCTTCAACATTAAAAAGTTTCTTTTTGTCATATGACTACAAAGTTTTCCCAGTGGTATTGTCTAGACCAGTGATGGTGTCCAGGCCTACATTTGGTGTGAAATGCACATAAGAAATATATTCCAAACATTGAAACCAAACACATGAGGAGAAATGATTTCTCAAATAAAAGCAAGATCTAATGTAGGGGAAAAAAAACCCCAAACCAAAAACCAGAAACCCCACAACAAATCAAAGTGATAACAACAACAAAACTCGAAGACCATTTCTATTTTGTGAATATAGTAACTTCAAAGGAGATGTCTTTAGTTGTTGCAATATTTGGTTCATACATTAATTAGGACTTCAGTTTAAAGACTTACTGGTTCAGTGTTTTGAAACAAAAGTGTATTGTGTCAGCTTTCTATTCAAGAGTAAACAAGTTGGAGACTGTATTTTCTTGGAAAGTAGAGTTCATTCAGTTGTTATGAATTACTTCAGATTCTCCTTATGCATTAGAGGTATCTAATCAGTCCTTTCTGTTTTACCATTAAAGTTGTTCTTATAATGCTCCTTTTTCACACTTGAATTTGTTCCTGAGTCTCTGATTGTCAATGCTACTGCTAAGTCACAAAGTTTTCTGAATGCCAAAATTCATTCTGACAGTAACTAGAAGGTTTGAAGGGGTATATCAATTTTTTTTCAGTCTTATGATGGACTACATAGAGAACATTAAGGGGTGATACTGGACTTCTGTGTGTTTAAAAGAAAATTATTAAAAAAGAAAGAAACACCTAACAGTCTGTCTTTTTTATGAAGGACTTAATTTTCTTTTTTTTTTTTTTTTTAGATGCTTTGAGGAAACTTTGCTGTTGAATGTGCTGATTCATAAGAATTGAAACACTTTCCAATATGACTTTAATTCAGAAAATCTTAAAATTATTTCACATTGAAATATTGCTTTGATATTTTGGGATTCAAACAGATTTTTAATTGTTGTCAGCTTTTCAGTTTATTTTCTTCCCATTTGTCTTATTCAACATTATAGCTGCACAAAATAAGATCAGTGTGTTTGAACAAGCAATGAAGTTTTCCTTCAGAGGCAACTCCACCATTTTAAGTTTTACTCCAGTTTGGAACAGGGCCATTTTTTTCTATTTTGCAGTCCTGAATAAAATAAAACTTTGACTTCAGTGGGGGGCTGTTTTTCATCAGGCAAACAAACAAACAAAAATCCTTGACTGGGTGCATGCAAGGGTATAGTTTCTTCATCAGCACAACTTTTGCAGTTTTTACATGAGACGCATCTCTTGATAAAAAGCTTAGGGTACATAATACACTTTGAATTAGGACCTCTGTTTTCACCAGCTAAAGAACAAATGATCATCCACAGATGTGAGTGTGCAAACGAAAAACATTCTTTCCCAAAATTTTTAAGTAAAAAACAAATGATGAAATGTTGGATAATTATGATTTCATGAGTTATATAATCTTCTATTTATTACAAATGGATAAATAGAAAGACTCTGATTATTTACACTTCTGCCCTGCCTCAGGTTTATGCCATTTATTATAGTCAGTAATGTTTATAGCAACTTTTTTCTTAACAATAACATTTATAATATTTTAATTTGTGTGTATGGAGAGAAACAGTACATGAAAGAATTTCAGCGCAAATAAACCTAGAACATTTTGCATTTGGAACTCCCCTGTATTATTTTAGGGCCCCAGTCCTCAAAACAGTTATGGTTAACTTTATTCACACAATTCCAATGAGACAACTCATATGTATAAAGCTAAATCTTTTCTTGAGTGTTTTCTTGTACCCTTTCCCATCCCACCCTTCACTTCCTGACATGCATGTGTATGGGGTTGGTAGGTAGTTTGAGCAGGTTCCTGAACACACTGAACTGTCTCTTCGTTCTCTGGAGCATGCAATTTTCATGAAATAAATATGTAGGGTTTTGTGTATGGGTGAATGTACAGATATTTGCACAAGTATTAATTAATTTATTCCATGGGCACCAAGTAATTATCTCTTTTGCTGCAAGGGCAATTTGATGCCACACTAAGCAGAAGGCATTCCTTTCCCAAACAAAACAAACATAGCATCATTTTCAGCTATGTGCTGAAATGTGTGATCAGTATTAAAATGTGTTAAGCATGGCATCATTACTCTAAAACCAGCCACGGAGATATAAAATGCACTGTGAGATTGCAAACTGAGCACAGTTTGACTGCAGGACACCCGGGTAGAGGGGTTTTTGTATTAGAATATACATTGCATTTATAATGCCTTCATCTCTATAATGTAATTAGTTTTTTTTTATGAACTGGTAAAATACAGTAAATAAAGAACTCAGGGGATTTCCATATAGCCACATTTATTCCCACACATCTTTCCAAATTGTAAGTGGTTGTCTTCTTTAGAAATGGATTAGGACAAATTGCATTAGGACACGATTGTGAATCTGATTAAGGTGGAACCATGATCAGGTTTTTTCTTTTGGGCAACCATGTTTTCTTATAACAACCAGAAGACAAAAAAGCCTTTGGCAAGATGTTTCAAAGGCCTTTCTCATATGCACATAAAAGCAGTTTTCATGCTAATTCAGAAATTGGTCCACACCTATAATTTCTTTATATAGCCAAGACAAAGCTTTGGGCAAAATTTTTCAGTAGTATATATTTCAGATACAGACTTGTGGTTTCAGCAAAAGCTTGTAAAAAAGAATTTCCATGCATAATTTTCTTAAGGAGAAAACTCTGAAGGCAAACTATAAGAGAGGCAGAAGATCAGGCATTGATTCCAAATTGGTTAAGGGAGAGGAACGCTGAGAAAAAAACCATCCTCAGTGGAAAACATGTAATATATAGAATAAACACCTTTTCAAATGGACACACTCTTAGAAAGGCCCCAGCCTCTCCTCTTCCTGTGTTAGCAACTGGCCCAAACAGTGCACATTATGTAATGTTATTTGACACAGAAGGAAACTAGCATGGATGTGACTTGTGCTGCACAGAACTGGAAACGTTTGGAAAAATCCCAACTGGGCAACAAGGGCTTATAGTTTCTTCTCCACTTCTTAATTTTTTTAACAGTATTCTCAACCCCATATAGCTAAAGGGAACTTAATTGCAGTGTTGTTATTTCTATGTTGTAGTCAAATCTGTTGAAGATCTGTTCCCACTCAACAGAAAACCTGACTAGAGGAGTCTGGGAAACCATGTTCGTTTGCCTCCTTGCATCTCTGTGGCATATGAATGTATTGGTCTCTTGAACTAACACATAGGATTCAGCTGAGAAGTAGGACTCCACTGGAAGTCTATATAAGTTCTTTATGAAGAAAGAAATTCCCTGTCTCCAAGGTCTAATGTTTAGCATATGAAAATAAGGAGAATAGGTGGGTCTAATGAATAAATTCTGGAAGCTTAAGGAGCTCCATGACCTTCATGCTTACAATAGTAAGTATCAGTGATTTTACACTGCCCAAGTAACTCTAGCCATCTTCTTTAGGGCTAATCTTACTGGTTTTTGCTTGTTTGTTTGTTGGTTTGGAGGTTTTTTCCCAGTTTAGACCAGGATCTAGTGATTTGTATTTTAAATTGTTCATGTTCAACTTGATCTTAACGTTGTTTTGGTAAATATAAGTAAGAATCTGAATTCTTCAGTTGTCTAAAGCAGGCAGAGACCAGACAAAATAAGAAATGGTCTGAACTGTGGTCCAAACTTCAGGGTGTATCTATCTGAACTAGATTTTTCCTGAGGATAGAAAACATCTAACTATCTGTTGTTGTTGGCAACTTACTCTGGTTTCATCTGGAAGCTGAGGGCCTGACATGAATGTGTGTGGAAGCTGGAACTAGTGACCCAGCAAATGAATCCTCACCATTTTTCCAGGCTGACAGTCCTTGGGTACCCCTCCAGACTTTGCAATGTTTATACAAATGGAGTGTCTGAAGTAGTTGGAATCAGTTACATTAGTTTATAGTCTGGTGTAATAATGGCCATTTGTCTGGACAAATGCATAAACTTTTTGTTGTCTTTTTCTTCCCCTGGTACTTTCAAATGGATTTGCTCGCACCTGGGACTGTCAACACAGCGAGAGGAAGATCCCATTCAGAGTGACTGAAAGCCAGCAGTGGTGGGTCACACTTCTGGATTTCTTGTTTAAGCTGGGACTGAGTTCTGAAATGCAACTATGCAAGTTCTCCCTTGGACTCTTCAAAGTAGAAGTTCAGATACATTTCACAACAGTAATTTTCAGCTGAAATAGAGAAGGTTCAAAAACCTGCCCACATATTCCCCAGTTCTGTTTTACAATATCCTTCACAAGAGAACATGCTGGTCCATGCTAATAGAGTCATGGTTTGTTGTAGAGTTCAGGTCTTACCAAAATTGTTCGAAAATACAAAGTAAAAAATAATTATAGTGCATTGGGAAATAACTGTGTGAGTCAGAAATAAAACAAGCTAAAATGGGAGGAAGAAAAGGTCAGCCAAAATGGTCACACAAAGTTGTCTTATCTATTGGAGTTTGTCTCAGATTTGTTCATTCAGTTTATATATATATGTGAAAAAAGAGTGAGCGAGACGTTATACATACACTCGTATAAGTCTATAAAGAAGAAAATGTTGAGATCAAAAATCCAAAAGGTAAAATCAAATTTTTGCAAGATATGACAGACAGAACCTCTTTGGTAAACTAAAGAGCTGGATAATCTATCTATAAAGCTTACTATTTTCTGAAAATTTAGTTATCTTTTTCTCAGTAATAAGTAGTCTTTTCAGTGCAAATTTTATTGCTTTTTAGACACTTGAACGTTTCTGTGAAAAGTAGAGCTAGTTGGGAAGTCAGATAAATTTCCACAAAAACAATTTATTTATATGTATTTAAAAGTATATTCAGACAGTTTCAGAATCTTCTCAGTCAAAAGCTGACTGAGTTATATACTAAAATGGAGAAAACTTTTACTTTGTCTTCATTCCATTTATTTTTCATTAACATTTTAGCCTTTATTTTAAATTGATGATGGACTGTTTCAATAGAATAGATTTTTTTTTTTTTTCCTGAAATGGAATTTTATATTTTGTGTCTAAAATGCTAAATGAAAAATTCCAATGACGTCATGTAAACAGTGTTCATTTTTGATTTTCCCACAGATTCTCTGCTTGGAAAGTTCCTTTGAAAATTAAATAGTTCTTACAATCAAAGCAGTTATCTCAATCATGCAGTTTTCTTATTTTCTTTATAAACTGCTTTCACTTCTGCTTGAAGTAAGGCTTATTTATTTCACAAAATTATTTTCATTTCATAAATGAATTAATCTCAGCTCAAGACACAGAAATTCATTCCCTTGAAACTGTGTTCACATTAATACTTGTGAGAAGTAACAAAGATGAAGCAAAATTCAGTGTTTCTTAAAAGTGTCACTTCTGAGTATTTTCACTGTTCATTCACTGGTACTTTGCAGCTTGACAACCACTGCAAGTCTGTTGTTCCATTTTTCTACAAAAAGAGGCAAATGAGTCACCAGAAGGCCCTGCAATTCAAAGTATGTATGGAAAGTGATTGGAAAACCTGGACTCCTGGTTGTAATTATGATTTACCTGCAGTCATGCAACTTTTATGGCACTTAAAGATAGGCTATATCTATTTATTCAGCTAAGTTTTCCCATTAATTTCTGTGACAAATGTCCTTAATCCAGTAAGGTTGGGTGCTAGATTCTTGGCTATCTTAAATCTTTATGGAGTTATGTCAGATGGAAAATCTGGCCAAGGAAAAGGTAGAAATAGAACAGACTAGATATAGAACAGACCAGAATAATCCTTGGGACTCTTTTTCACTTTATATTATTCCAGTTATATTTAAAATAATTTCTAGTTAACAGAAGTACTAGGAAGACTATCAGAGCAATAGAATAGTTCAGGCTGGAATGACTTTGAGGTCCTCCAGTCCAACTCCCACATAGAGCTCCTGTCTTTGGGCCATCCAATTGGTCTTCTGCAAGACTCTCTCCAGTTTATCCCTGTCTTTCTTGTACTGAAGGACCAAAGAAGAGAGACAGTAAGAGATATGCTTTTTCAAAGCCATTTTTTGTCATCTCTGACAACTGCAGTAACGTACATTATTTTGTTTATGTTTGTTTCATAGTTTCAACTTTAGACCATCTGAACTTTTTCCCACTGGGAAAATTTCCAAAGTTTTCTCTGATTTCTAGCTAAACATCAATAACTTGTAACATTGGAGAACTCTTTCTCCCTAGATAAGTATTTGTATAAGGAAATACAGTTTCCATATTATTACTAGATATGTCATACACACACAGTCCTACTTCTTTGAGTCAGAGGGATCACAGGTGTCACTGGGGGAGGAAAAAAAAATGTTAAAGGAGGCTGTGAAAATCATCTTGAAACAGTGTAATTAGGGTAGTAGTTTCTCTTCTGCTCAGAACAGGTGGTGGGTATGGCCTGTCTGACCTGATACACAAGCCAGTGCATAAGTTCATGATTATGCCACCCACCCTTCCTTCTGCTATCACACCAACCTTACCGCTAAGGAATTCTTACACTCTCCTCTCAGCATCTCAAACTCTAAATTAATTCTGTGGCAATATTTAAGACAAGTGTCTGTACAATACTGGACCTGGTACATCCATTGAAACTGGGAATAGATCAAGAGAAAACATCTTGGGAAAAAAACAAGGTCATGGAAGAAAAGCCTCAGGTAGCTGCTCTACAGACTTTGAAAGTGACTGGGAAGAAGGCTGCTAAATGACTGAGTGAAGGCACATCACAAGTATGTATTAGATAGTGTGTATGTATACATGTAGAAGCATATCTGTGCATGCACAAGTAAAATCTGATTTTTTTCTTCCCTATTTCAGCAGCTTGTCTCAAAAACCAGAAATTTAGATCATCAAGTACACTTTATTTAATCATCTTGGAATTACAACATTATATATATTGAACTGTGAAAGATAAGTCACTAATGTGGGTCGGGCTGATAATATGAATAAGTAAAAGAATTTAACTGAAGGGCTTCACACATTGTCTTACAACTATATATTGTTCAAAACAGTGGAGTTTTCTGACAGTACCATTGTGGAATAATTATGGGATTAAAAAGCTGGAATAAGGTTATTTAAAAAAATGGTGTAAGGTAATGTGAGCCAGAACTCTCAAAGTCCCTTAATAGGTGCTCTTTACTCAGTGTTAATACTTTATTTAACATAATGTGCTGTGCACTCTTTAAATTGTTAGCTTGGAACAGATGATTTATATTGCTCTTGCATCCAAACAAGAATTAATGCCCTGATCCTATTTGACTGGAATTGTTAAGCACTTTTGTTCTCAGGCTTGTATCAGAATGATAACAAAAACATAAAATCAGCAAGCTTTTTAATGAACATGGGGTTAATTTGAAGTGCCCTGATTTACAGATATTAGAGTAATGCTCTCTTTCAAGTGTTTACTGAGGTGTTAGAAACTTTGTGTTCACATTCAGCTCAAACAGTTAGTGTACTGCAGTCTGCAGTTTCTTTGTTTCCAACATATTAGAAAGCTGGAGTTAAGAAAGTTGGGGGCATTTTGCAAACAATGATATCTTTCATCATATTCTGAGGGAATCTGAAGCAAATGCCACAGGTAATTCTTCTGATCCTACTCAGATCATGCTTTTGTAGGTTTCTGTTGTTTTCCAGGTGTTGCCTTTCCCCACCCTTCCAACATTTTAGCTTAATTTTATGTATTTCATACCTGGATCGTGGTTTATTCATTTGCTTTTATTACTTTTACTGGCTAATCTTGGTAGAACAAGATTTTGCACTAGTCAGTGCAAGCACATGATTGACAAAGTTACTTGTAAGTATTTCACTAACGGATATGCAAGATTATAGTCAATTGTACAGAGGACTTTCACCCCAGCTTATTTTGCTTTAACTACAGGAACAAATGCATGCACTTTCCTTGCTTTGTTAATTATTGTCCCTGTGAAGTTTGGCTGGTAAGAGCAGCAAATAGTTCACTGTTCTGCTGCTTGTGCTTATAGCTGTTTAAAGGAACTAAAGAACAGGTTCGTCAGAAGTTTGGTAACATTTTCAACTTTATGAGAAAACCTTATGTCCAAAATGTTAAGAAAAGCTGAGCTGTTTTTATGATATAGAATGTAAAGCAAGGGATATCTTCAACTCAGCATATTTTTGACAATAAAATATCTAATAAGAAATATGTAGAGCACTTAAGTGATTACACTCTTACCTATATTCTTTAAAAAAAAAAAAAGAAATAGAAGAAATGTTAGCTAGTGATGTGTACAGAGCTGAAAAGAAGAAGGTGGAAATAAAAATTCAAGCCATGGAGATGAGAAATGACAATTCCTATAGGTACAGTAAAATGGAGAGCTCATATATGGAGCAGTTCAGTGAGAACCCAAAGTGGCATAGCTGAAATTGTCCTGAGATGAAAATTAGAGAATATATAAAGCTGGTAGGATGAACACCAATAGAGAGTCTGATGTTTTTCCAAGCCCTGTTAGAGCACTTCAGCTTCCCATGCTCTACCAGACTTGTGTGAATATTCACCAAAATGTGATTTCTGATGATTGCGAAGGTTGATAGCCCACCTCACCTTGAATATGAGCATATGAGAAAGATTGGTGACGATAAACAGGAAGTACACATTGTATTTAAATATCATACAATAGCTAATATAGCAGATTAGCAGAACTTTTTTTCTGTTTGTATTTATAGTCTGATATAGTCTTTCCTTTCTGGATTGATTCTTTCAGTCCTAAAATGTGTATTATTTATTTAACACTGCAGCAGAGTGAGAATGCAGTTATCAATTAAACTGTAACATCTGGGTTTGAGAGAACGTTTCTTATAAATCCGTGTGAGTTGCTAGCAAATATGCAAAGCACTTAATATATAAAGCGTCTGTAGAAAGCATTTTACTTCACCCAAGTATGAGGGTCTTCAACTTGTTCAGTAGTTTCATTACTTCTTCTGCCTCAACCGTTCCAAAATATCTAAACCCCCAATTTGAGAGCTGAGAAGTAAAGGAGAGATGAAACACCCTTTTTTTTCAGTTTTGTGTCCTTCAGTTGTTAAATGCTTCATGTCATGTGATGGGAAGAAATTAGATGGAAAAAAATCTGATATTTCAGACCTTCTATGTCTCTCACTGATTTCGTCTGGATGACTTAGCTGTCTCAAAGTGGTCTTCCAAAACTCTGGCAGTCCATAAAGACTCCTTGTAAAACCCAAAGTTTTGGCAGGGGGAAGGGGGTCCTGGAACATCTAAAAAATCATGCTATATGTATGTTACATCAAAGAGCTCTTAAGCCCTGAAAAGATCAAGATCCAGAGATTCCATTAAGTCCCTTGAGACTTTTACTTTTGCTATTGGTTGTACATGCAAAACAGTTATATACTCTGGAGATGAGAAGTAGAATGAAAGCCTGAGGAAATAGCATCCATTTCTGAAAATGTTACAATAAGTGACTTTGCCAAGGTCGTGCAGGAACTGGGAGTCAGACTGCATAAATCTAAAGTTTTTAGTCATGCTAGCCCTCCAAAACCAGCCTTTTTTTTTTTTTTCTTCTATTCTTTTCTCTTTCATCTGGAGTTGCCACAACCACATTTACATTCTAGATGCTTTTCAAAAGAAAGGGTAAATGAATTTTCAAATTTCCTTTCTGTTGCGTCATCTGTTTTTACACACAGTGTCATTGCACATAATGCCAAGATGTAAAATGATTCAGGGACTAATGTCTTCAGTCATAACGTGGGAAAACAGAGAAGCAGTCGGACAGTAATTTCTCACATTGTTCTGCCATGGCAGATCTTTCTGCTATGATTTAAGAAAGTACAGGCAGTGGAAAAGGCTCTTTGAAAGTGTTTTAAATGTCAAATATAAGATTCATTTCTATACTTCTTTAATCCAAATGCCAGAGTTCTGAGCTAATCTATCAATCTGACCTGGACTTCAAGTGCTTTATCTATCCAAACAGCTATCTCTTGAACTGGAAGTCCAACTAGCAGCAATGCATAATATCATCGTATTTTTTAGGAAAAGACAACCTTAATTTCTTTGTGAATATGTATCATGTCATCCTTAGGCTTGTTTAGTAGGGCTGTTTGTGACAGGGCCTTGGATATTTAGTAGCTGCGCTGTGCTAGGTTGTTATACACTAGAACAAGAGGCTGGGAGGCCAAGACTGTGGGAGGGAAGAACCTCTGGAATTGTTCAGACAGTGAGAGAAAATTGATAGTGTCAGGGATATTTCCTATAGAGATGCTAAGTATAGATATAGATCTGATCACTGCTGTCATCAGATATGGCCTCTGCCACGAGGACTCAGGACTGGTGCATTATCATCTGCTGATGGTCTGCCTGAAAAGAGCAATTCTCTCAGAACACCATTCAGCTCTGCCTGTGAGAATGGGTGAACTGTTACTGAACAGTCTCTGTTCAGTCATTGCAAAGGAACATGTACCCTTCTGAAAAATATATCCCCTCCTTCAGCTCAAAGTATATCTATTCCCTGCTTTTAGCCAGGAGGTGCTAGTTTCCCTTGGGATATTAGATCTTTTCCTCCAGAAGAAATTTACAGTCTTCTCCCATTTTTTGTCATATTTGTCTCCTAAAATTTTCCAATTATTTGGCCCATTATTTATGTATGGACATCAAAGTATATTTCAGTACCAGGCTTTTTATTACCAGATATAGAGGTCATATCACCTATTCACCTCCCCATGATGCCGTCCTGCCCAGGCCACTGAGTTAGCACAGTTAGCCACTGAAATGCACTAAGTTTCACCTTCCCAAGATGTCCAGGATATTTTTCTCTGGACTACTCTCATCCCATCTCATGTAAGCTCTACTTTCTTTGATAGAAATTTCCTCAAAGCTGTTTCTGTGAAATTTATTAACTATTCAGATTTTTTTTTTCAAAATAAATAATCTTGTACTTCTTAGATTTCAATGGAGTGGAAATTTCCACAAGAGGACAATATCTTTCTGATTTGTGAGTAGTTCTGGAGCAAAAAACTCAGCAGCATGAAGTGGCTCAACCACAGAAATTTCTGTCTGACACTTAATTTTACCACAGCTTAAAGTCTGTCCTACAGGAGAGTCCATGTTTTCTAATGTAAAACAGATAGATCTCAAATTGTTGGAAAAGCTGTTCAGACATACAGGGATCAATTACCTGATTTTTTTTTTTTTAAATCAAAAATCTACCTGACCTTATGATTTACCTAAATCATAATGAGTAGATTATGGTTATTCAGCCAGGCTTATTCCAGGAAGGACTGCTCACTAGTTTTCTGTGGCAGGAAGATAATTACATTCTGTGGGAACCAAATTTGAGTCACCAGTGTGGTTATGGTAAGGAAACGTCTCAACCACATCTTACTGTACCAGTTTGTGTCAATGCCTCTACAATGTCTTCTGTTTCTCAGTACCCATTTTTAGCATGAATATCCAGGAATGGTTGTTTCCAGAAGTGCTATCAGGTAACAGTTATTTCCGAAGGCTACGTTTGTCAGAGGAGGCTGTGTAAAGCAATCATTGACATGGGTTTCAGAAGTGACCTCAACCTTCTCCCATTTACTTCACAGATATGTTCTGTCTCCCAAACATCTTCCTCATCAACCCCATACCTGTTGCAGTTGGTATGGGTATTATCTCCACACAGGCCAATTTGTTTCAGGTAAGTCAAGCTATCAAGGTATGGTTAATGAAAAGTGAGGTGAGTCACTCAGACTGAAATTACATTGACAGCTTATGGACCATATCTTAGTTAAATAAAAATATTTTAAATCCCAAACTAGTGAAGTAAAAGTAGCTACAGTTTAGATTAGGGTCTACAGAGACCTCCATCCAAATACAGATCAGGACCTCTTTTTGAAGAAGACAGTGGGATCAGAAGACCAAACAGCACTCTCATCACGAGCAGTTGTGCTTTGTATTGACCCGTGGAGGTTAAATGAAAGAACTTTTGTTTTTGTTGAACAGGACTGTGCATGTAAAACTATCCATAAAATGCAGTCATACTCTTGGAAAAATAATACTATAAGTATTTGCTATTTTTCTCTAGTGAAATCAAATAAAAAATTAATTAAAGGTTTCAATCATCTTCAAGCTCTTTTTAATAAGCAAAGTGCCTTTACAGAAGTTCTACGTGGGCATGGTTAAAAGAGGAAGGGAGAGATCGTATTATTGCACAAACTGTTTGAATGTTTTTTTGACCGCAGTAAAATTCAAAGAGTCAATCTGAATTTTATGTAGCAGGTTTTTTTCATGGGAAATGTGTCATCCATGTGAAATACTAATCCTATAAAATAACCTTGAACAATTCAGATTACTTAGGAAGGTCAAATATTCATCCTGAGCAGCTAGATTCACATTTGAATGTCTCTAGTACAAAATTCAAGATTATATATTTGTTAAAGTTCTTATATTTTGCTGATTTAGGTTTAGCACTTGGTTTTGGAAGGGAGTGTTATACAGAGATTGACTTTTATGTGGGTTTTGGAGTAGGAATAGGAGATCTGGGAGTTGTTTTCTTTTTGTTGTCAGTGTTATTTTTTAATCAATGTTAATAAAAAAGATCAAAGAACTTAAGAGTTCTGTATTAATATTCCCCTGCTGCTAAGTCTGATCCCTTATAGATATGTTTACCCTGATATGAAACAAAACAACCAGCAATGCAAAGATTGCCACTGTGAAGTAAGTACAATAGTACATTTATGCTGCCCGAAGATTTTTCTACTCCCCAGCTCTCTAGTTAGAAAAGTTTTTTTCTTTTTCCTTTTATATTTTTTTACCCTTCTTTATGCAAGGAGTTCTGTAAAACTAAATACTAAGTGTAATTCTTGTGGTCAACAGCAATTAAGACTTGAAGCATGCAAAATCTGGCAAGACACAAAAGTTTAATTTTATTTTTGCTGGTTGGGCTTAATGTGTAACTAAAATGCAATATGATGATGCTTGGAAAGCCAGCTCTTCCTCTGGGAAATCCATTCAAATAGTAAGTGTAGCCATACATAAAATGGGACTTTTGGAAAAAAAAAAGATGATCCTATTCATGCCATTGCAAAGGAAAAGAAGCAATCAGAAATATTTGGGTTTTTAACAGAGAAATTCTCTCAATCAAAAGCCAAACACAATGTAATAGGAGGGTTAAAGGGCCTTACCTTGTTGATTTATTCACATAAGTAGTTCCATTGAGTTGGGCAAACATACCATGTCTAAACGGGATGCTTTCTGAGGGAGTCCAGGGAATGGGTGACAGTGATTAGATGGTCCTATTAGAAAGCAGTGTAATCCTTGGCAATGGCAGAAGGAGTCCAAATTTCATTTCTAAAAGACAGGATAATCAGTAGCAATTAAGAGGCAAAGTAGCAGACTAATAATGTATACTTGTCAGTAGTTGTCATCTTAGTGATCAATTCACACCTCCACAACAATAACATCGACCCTTCAAGAGCTCTAATGACCCTGAATCCCTAAAGTGACAGGAGGATTAGGGCAAAGATAATGTGCTGGAAAGGTGTTAATGAAGTGGTGGGATTACAAAATGAGTTTCATCCTTGATAGACAGCAAAAGGGAGTGTTCAGTCCCACTCCAGCTATGAGGTTCACATGGATAAGGTCTCATTGACTTTCACATCCAGTGAGGATCAGGACCTTAATTTAATTAATTAGGACTTTCCATTTCTTAGTTAAATATGAAACATGCAACTGTGGCAGCTCTGTATTTCCTACAAGTAGCAGATATTTCTTAGGTAATTAAGTTTACTCTCTCATGTTGTTTTTTATCTTATCTCTGCAAGTTGTATGTTGCAGACATTCTTTGCTTGTGTCTTTTTAATTCTGTGTGATTAGCTTTAGACAGATTAAATTTTTTTGAGTAGAAATAACCAACTGCTTTTCCATGAGCTGTTTGTTCTAAGAAATAAGAAATTGAGTATGTAAGTAGAATATAATGTCATATGTTCAGTAACAAAATAGTGTCATCATCTTAGCATTACAAGTGCATAGATAGATAGATAGATACTGCATGGCAGTAGCATTTTGAGGTGCTAAAACAGAAATGGTATTCTTGCAGATGTTGTTGAAAATGCATATTTTACAATGTCCACTATGTTTACCATATAATCAAAACAATCCTGTTCATTAAATTCCATCTGTCTCTAGTTAAATTACACTTGAACTATATCTGCAACCCATTTCAAAAGAATATTAAAGATGAGGGAAAGGGTACAACAGGCTACTTCTGGTATTTTAAACCCTGGTCTTCATTAGACGTTACTTTGCTGTTTCGCTGTAGCTAATTAACTTGTATATTGAAAACCCTTTAGAATGATTCGATATCACATCAGGGAGATGTGGGAATACATTGTGCTGGGATTAGCACATTTATATTGCTGTAGCTCTGTCCCTGCTGTTTGGGTGCTGGGGAAGGCAACCATTTACAAATTTAGTGCATCATCTGAATTGGGATCATTTTCAGGTGGTATAAATTCTACTGATAGCAATTTGAACAAAATCTGCTTTACTTCAGTGAGAGATGTACAGATAGATAATTTGCTACTGCACATTCTAGTGACAGAGTCTGCCCTGAATAAAGTCTTGAGAAGCTTTATTTGTTATAGTTATTTTGTGATTTGGAGGGTTAGGGGTGTGCAGAAGTAAAGGGGTTTCAAAATTCTGACATTGAAAAGTTGGATTTTGAAAAAGATATTATAACTTCTTTGATAATCAAAATGAAATTTTAAATACATCTGTGGTATGCCTTCTGTTCCCCTCAAGATTTTGAAATTCCTGGTTTCAGACTTACAGTTAATCATTCAAAAAACTAGGTGAGCATGCTGTACAGATTTTTTCTTTTGTGTACTTTATACAGTGCACTACTATTTATGTCTGTAAAATATTGCATGTGTGTTAATTAACTTTTCATAGAAAGCTTAGCTTTCTGTGCAAAACTGGCTCTCAAGACTGAGGCTCAACACTGTTTTGCAGTTTTACGAGAAAAAAAATGAAAACTGATTGCAATACAGAACACAGGTGTGAACTTTTATGTGTTGAATTCAAGCTAAGGAACATGGCTCAGGCATTTACAAGAAAAGTCATGAGTGATGTGTTTCAGCACCAGTTGTACAACCATGGAGTAGCACAAACTTGAAGCAGGAAGGAATGGCATCTTTTGTCATGTCATTAAATACCTCTTTTTAAGTACCTGAATTATATTATAAGCATTTAAGGTTCTTCTTAAAAATAAAAATGTATTTGTGTTTCAGACTTTAACCTAAGCTTGAAGTATTAATTTTGAGGAAATTGCTATGATATGTAATTCCTTTACACCTTGGAAGAGAAATAGAGCCACAAGACCTGTTTTGTGTAAGCTACAAAAGAGTTTTTGGAGACAATTGACTTTTTGTCATTACTAGCCAGGGAGAGAAGAGATCTGATAGTCTAGCCTATGAATGCAATTTCTCCTTGCCAGTTCTGATCCCCAAATCAACACACCAT
The DNA here is from genome assembly GCF_022539395.1 of Myiozetetes cayanensis. Taxonomy (NCBI): domain Eukaryota; kingdom Metazoa; phylum Chordata; class Aves; order Passeriformes; family Tyrannidae; genus Myiozetetes; species Myiozetetes cayanensis. The sequence goes on along the minus strand of NW_026086604.1, from coordinate 86,237,140 downwards.
ATGAGAGATAAATCCTGAACTGGAGGTGTTTACTGTGGGCTTTTTGTCTTTGATTTGTACAAAGATGAGATCAAGTTCCATAATTTATAAGGCTGTTGAGTTCACTATATGCTGAATGTGAGATAGGCAGCAAATAAAGGTGAACATGCAGTAATAATCCTTACTGCAGGAATGTGGTCTGAATTTAATATTCTGTATCCATTCATGTGAACCCTGTAATTTTCTGTTACATATCTGATTTGTTCTTTATGGTTGTAGTACACTGGGGTAGAGGTACTTTTATTTCACTTTGATATAGCATGGTGAGCCATTTTTGAAACAATATGTTCAGTCAGTCTTTTATTTACTATTTCCTTTTGTACTTAACAGATTGTCCATTCAAAATGGAAGAGCATGAGCACTGTTGCCTCATCGGTCACTTTGCTGTGAAGTTGTAATGTAGCAAATGGTTAATGTATGCATACATGTGGGGACTGTTTTAACCCACATTTCACACAGCCATAATTGATTCATTGGTTTTGAAGAACAAAACAAAAACAACAGCCCTTGTCCAGCTGCAGTAGGCAAGAGTGAGGACATATGCTGGTGTGAAAGAGGGAGTAGGGCAGGGGACCCCTGCTGAAAACATCAGAACAAAGGGGGAGCAATCGCCTTGGCAAGGCATGGGATAACTTAAATACCCTATTGTATGAAATATGAATAGGTTGGCATTGTGAATTGCGGTGTGGGGGGCTCCTCCATGTCACCGATTAGCCACATGATTACCCAGATTACACGGGGAAATGGCTAAGGTAAATAAGGCCAGCCTTCTGCCACCTCCTCCCCAGGGCCAGGAGCAGGCTGGCCCAACCTCTTCCCTGCTACTGGGAGCTGGAAGGGAAGGGGGTGGAGGAGAAGGGGAGCGTAGCCATAAGCCTTGTGATTAACAAAAATAAGGATCTCAAGGGCAACAGTGTTAAAAGGTCTTTCTGGTCAAGGAATATATGGACATTGTTCCCTGTTACCACACAGTGAGCAAGTAAACTGCTTGGTCTAAAGGAGATCTTGTATCCTCTCCTTTAGCCCTTTGTCCTCCCTGATTAAGGGACAGCCATGGGGTGATGATGGCAAAGAGTGTGGTAGGCACAATCTGTGTCCTATGATCTTCTCTCCCTTCCATAATCTTGTGCACAGATTAGTTCTCTCCTCCCTCCCCCCCATGCAGCTCCTATGGCCATGGGGTAGCACTGTGAAAACTGTGTTTATCCACCCCAGGGCAGCTCAAAGAGAGATTATTTCCCTGTGTTGCAGTTGTAATGCACACATAATCAACTGTGATCCAAAATAAAATCATGTCTATATTATGGAAAGCCAGTCTTAAATGAAGCCATAACAGAAGTGCTCTGCAATGCTTGTGTACACGTTCATAGTAGGAACAGTATAGTGTAAAATCTGTATATATTGCATATGTTAAGCTGTCTCAAAAGTGAAGATATTTTTGTCTCAAAGCTGTATCTTATTCTAGCTTTTCAGTTGAAAAGGCTTCTAATGTTTGTATGTTTTGTAGCATCTTTTACAGCAGTGATCTCTAGCTCTTTTCTAGAATCACAGAATCACTGAAGTTGGAAGAGATTATTAAATCCAACTGTCAGTCTAGCACCGCTGTGTTTACTGCTAAATCATATATCCAAGGGCCACATCCACATGTCTTTTCAACTTTTCCGAGGCTGGTGATACCACCACTTCCCTGGGTAGCCTATTTCAGTGCTTGACCACCCTATCAGTGAAAAAGATTTTTCCTAATATCCAGTCTAAACCTTCCCTGGTACAAATTGAGGCCATTTCCTCTCATCCTGTCACTTTTTACTTGAGAGAAGAGACGGACCACCACTCAGCTACAACATCCTTTTGGTTAGCTGTAGAGAGCAACAGGGTTCCCCATGAGAGTTGTAGAGCAACAAGGTACACCCCTATCCTGCAGAGAGTTTAACTGAAGGTGCTGTCTAATGTCCCTTCTCATTGCAAAGGTACTGTTGGTGTATCAACAAGACACAGCATCCTTGCAGGGAGGAGCCTTTACACCACAAGCTCTCTGATGCAAATGATGTTCCCAGCTGCAAGGTACTCAAAATCAGCTGGGCTCCCAAAGGGGACTACAGCTCCCTGGATCTTTTTTGGGAGATTTTGGTGTCTATAAGTTGCTTAGAAAGTATTTAATTGGGTTAAATTGAGACCTGGTTTTCCTTAGAATGGAAAAGAATCAGATTGAGGCAATAACTGGGAACGTTGTTTTAAAAGAAGGGAAAGGGGTGGTTTGACTTTTCTGATTTTCTTTCCTTTTTATTTCCAGGTGACCTACTAACAAAATTCAGCACAAGTTTATGAATAGTTTGGCTTGTCCCAAATTTGCATTCTTCCCTAAATAAAATATTCAACTGGAAATTTTTGCCAAAGACTAACCTGGGCTACTACATTGAGGTTATTAGTTAATGGCAAAACAGATTAAGAATAGGTTAGTGACTGAGAATGGTAACTCATTAGTATTTAATGGGGTTTTATTTATAAATATTCAAATAGTGCTTTGGTATGAAAATATCCACAAACCTTAATAGATCACAAAGAAAAAAGTGTAACTTTCACTTTTGCTTTGATTCACAGCTGAAAGTAAAAAAATACTCCATTCCCAGCCACACCGCTACAGAGAGCAAACAATTGAAGTGGGAAGAAAAATGCCAAAAGTAAAGTGAAAAAACACTCAGCAGAACTTTAAACAACTACAACAACAAAATAAATAAGTGAAGACACATTGTTTTTAGCAGATAATATTTTAAATCTTCACATTTCTAAATGGTGGAGAAACCCCCCAAAATATAATCTCACAAAATTTATTCTCTGACCATCAAATAGAGTGCTTGTAGTTTTACTAAGGTTTCAGGGAAAGTGAGCTCCTTGCCCTTTCTGTGCTGCAAGCACTGTTATCAGCATTCTAACCAACTTGGTTTATTTCATTATTTTATGTAATCTAAACTTCTTACTTTTTCACTTCATCCATAATCTGCTGAGCATTGCAACTTTGTCTAGTTACATGGCAATTATGTTTCATCCAGGACTGGATTCCTGCTCATGCTGAAGGAGTTTCTGGTTTGTACCTGCGTATGTCCATTGTACAGAAGGTAAAACCTCTCGGATAAGTTGTGCTTTTCTGATGCCATGCTCCCTTACATTTTCAATTTGAAAAGACATCTTGATGTACGGAGCTTTATTGATGGTTTTCTGTTAAATTAGACATGCCTGGCTTACAGCCACTCTTTATTTGAAGACAATTTTTTTTCTTTCTACATAGTTGTCTCTATTTGCAATCTGTGGATGTCTTGGACCTTTGGGTATGGGCACTTCTTGTTACTTTTATCAAACTCAATTAGAATAGTTCAGTGGCACTGAATGGTTTGTAAAAGCTCTATATTACCCAAAAATGGAGCGGTTTGTCATCGCATACTCAATTTTCCATTTGTTTTTTTAAACATTGTGAAATTTTGCATGTACTTTTGGTGTGACATATAATTCTACCAGTTATCAAAACATATGTAATGTTATTGGAAACAAAAGCTCAGTTCTGATCTTTCTTTTGCCTTCAATTCCCCACAGTATTCTTTCAAATGTTTCCATGCTTGTGCGCTCAGAAATGCCTGGTGAGCCACCTGTATATAGGTAGCATGCCAAATAAAAGGAAAGAAACTTCCTAGGAAGGTTTCTTTTCACTGACCTGCTTGCTGTGTAGGAGATGCAGAGACTATCGATTAAGCAGCAAGAAGGAAGGGTGAATTGATCTGATAGTGAAATTATGCATTTTTTGCTGAGAAGAGGATTTTTGTGATGGAGAAAGAACAAATTGACTTATTGGTTAATTGAAGGAGAGAATTGACTGGGAGAGGCAGTGAGAATTTGATGAATGTCAGCTGCAGGAAAGAAGGGTTCTTCAAATATATGCACAAAAATTTATATATTTCCTCATTTGTCTGCATCTTACTTCATATATAATGGAGATGAGTGGCTTTTCTTTGACACTTTGTGGCTCTCTACTTATTCCTCAGACTTCTGCAAGGTGGGTAGGCCTGACTTTGTGTGGAAACTTTTTCTTCTTTTAAATATGACTGGAAATGTCCCTACATTGAATTCTGCAAAAGTTTCTTGCTGCTGTTTTTTCCTAAAGCTATTCCTTCTGTTTCAGTTTATTAAGTTTGCCAGTGCATGTTATTTGTCACTAGCTGTGATTGCCTAATCCAGGCCTGGGTTTTAATGCATGCTAGGCACCTAACTCTCACTGAAAACAACATGAATTAATAATTTTTTCCTTTAAATAATCTTCCAGATTTCACTTGGCAACTCTCTGTGTTGGTAGGAGCAGAACTGCTTCCATAAGTACAGTCATTGCTCCTTAACCCTTTGGAGAAGGAACAGTGATTTGTTCTGTCTGGCTGGTGCAACGGTGATTGCACTACTACCCTCTGCAGTGAGGGCTTCTAACTGCTATAGTAATAAAAAAAAGTATTAAAATAGTAAAAGTGATATCAACAACACTCATATTAGTAGTAACAAATAGGTACATCTTGGTGCCATACAAATATTAATTACTCCAATGTTTAATTTAATTTCTAATTAATTTAGAATTAATTTCCTAATTTCCGCCTGGATGAGGTTGCCATAAGCTTCATATGGTGCCTTTAGGAGACCAGAAGTGTTTTCATTCCCATTTTACATAAATGGTGTGGAAGGCACCCAAAACTGTCTTCTGAGGACTCTTAACTCTTACAGTGTCCTCCAGGAAGTTTCTGTTCTCTCCCTGGGAAGACTGTGTGTTTAATAGGGTTAGGGAAGGAGCCTATTCAGGAAATTTTCCATGTTGTGGGGTGGCAAATGGCAGAGTCCCCAGGGATCAGTGTGGCTACTGGAGCTCAGTGTTGTAATGTTATATATATATATATAAAGTAATAATTTCCCTCTTGCAATGGTATTACCATGGGGCCTGTGGGGAAACTAAATGCTATGGACTGATTTGACTTGAGAAGAAACTGTGTCTGTCCTACTTCCTTTTGTACCCTTACAGACTGCTCAGATGTGCCATGGCCTTATTTTGTCATCATTAGGTAAGATTCAGCTGCATTTACAGCAGGGATACTGTAGGAGTGAGCTCTGTGAAAAAATAAGAGTAGAGTTTTTAAGCTCCCAAGAGAAGGAGGTAGGACCTTTAATTAGCAAATAATAGGCTTAGTCCATAAACTACACACAAAAATAGAAAAAAAAAAAATCCCCAGGCATCAGAAAGAAAAGCTTCAAGGAAAAAAATCTTCAAATAATTTACACATAATAAAGAATTCTTGGGTATGTTTGGGTTGTATTGCATTATTTTAAAACTCATTTAGTATTTATAAAACATAAGAAAAACTTTGCTTGAAGTCACTCATCCCAGACAGTCACACACCTGTATGTTTTTGAAGCAACACCTGAAGTAGGTGAGTGGAAGAAGGATATTTGGGGAGGTTCATGAAGCTGGAAAAGATATTTAAATTTAAATTCTTAATGGGAAACTTATAAACACACCAGAGCTGAACATATATTTCAGTGTGAATAATTTATATGATAATACTTCTAATAATAGCAGGCTGCTCCAGTTCTACAGTACAATTAGCACGGTTTGACTGACAGAGGAAGAGAGGTACCACCATCATACAATAGCCCTTTCTCTGTCTTGCACCAGCTGGGATATCACCTTGAACTGAGCCAATCCATCATCCTGCTAAAGAAAAGATAACTGGGTTTCTCCATAAAAGAAAAGGATTTGACTGAAGGATGTTTTTCTCCATTTTCCTCCCTAATAACTTAACAAGTTTTCCTTTGTAAAAAGTGGAAACTTAGAAAGTTTCCTGCAAAATCAAAAGCTTGTCCACAGATTGACTGTTAAATGTTCAATGTACGTTTGTCAGGGATGCTCTAAGTGGTACTGAAGTTGACAGAATACAAGTAGGAGCTGACAGCTTCACTCCAGTTACAGCTGATTAAAGGCTGCAGGGGCCTGGGGGGCCCATCTCAAAGAAGACCTCTGCAAATTCACCAGAGTACTTCCAGTCTGCACATTTTGCGTCAGCTGGCTCAGAGTACTCAAGGTATTGCGCTCGGTAATCGACTTCTGCCTCCAATTTTGGAGTGATTAACAACAGATACAGACAAGGAGTTAAAAATGCAAATAAGAATTACCTTACATTATATAAGGTATGTAAGGTACTATTTACATTACAATGTGTACTACAAATGTACTACAAAATAAGCATTGCATATTTGTGTACTTTTAGAGCCATTTGTGGCTCTAAAGAATGACTCAAATCTTGAAGTCGGGTCCTCTCACAGCCTTCTCCCCATTCCCATCCCCCCTGCATATATTGAGCTCTTGCTGGCTGCTCAGTTTGGGAGCTCCCCGAGGCCATGCAGACAAGGTATTCAAGTAAATCTAGAGATCCACCATGACCTAACAAGAATCATTTAAAAAAAGAAAAAAAATCTCAGTATCAAAGAGTGCTTGGCACTGTCTGGAAACATATCTTTTCTGAGTGTTCTCCTTTATAATTTCCAACTCTTAGCAAGTATGCAGTGCCTGTATATGCTGTACATACCTTGTGCCTTATCCTATACTGAATGAACATCTAACTGGGGACATTTTTTTTCTCTCTGTTTCCCAGGTCAATTTTATATGGTGTTGTTTTGGGGTTTTTTTTCCAATCCTTTACTAATGTGAAGAGAACATCCTGAACAAATATCCCTTCCCAAAAATGGGTAATAAAATACCACTTTAAAAAAAAAAAAAATTACTAAAATAGTTAAAGATTTTTCCCCTGCATTATTTCTATCAGGAACTTTCTGTTAACCACATTTACTCCTTCTTCCCTAAACTTAAATTTCAGTCTTGCTTTATTTGCACAAGAGGCTGGATTCTCAAAAGTACTGATTAAAAAAATCCATGCAATGGATTTTTAGATTTAAAAAAAAGATTTTTAGAACACTCTGGCAAGGTAATTTTTAAAACACTTGAAAATAAAACATAACTTGTGGTTTAATAATCAGGCAAAAAATATAGTAAGTCAAGTAGCAGACATTTGTTAGCATTTTTTACATTAATCCATTCATATATTTTTAGAATTGCTAAATATTTAAAGCTCCAGAATGAGAGCTATTCTTAGGGTGATTTCTTCCCTTAAGTTGAGCTCAAGTAATGCTTTTGATCTCCATTTCCATTCACCTAACTGGAAATTAATTTTTCAAAAGTGAATGTATATTGAGAGGAAGACCTAAAAGATATGACTCCAAATAAAAGGAATTAATAAAATATATTTATTCTGATCCCTTAGTTGTTTATAATAATTTAGATGAATGGTTGAACAGTGTACCAGTATATCAACAGAATCTTTTCATAGTCTGAGTCCTCTTGTGCTGATTTTTAAAAGGCAGCCTGTAAGTCCTGAGGGCTTTTAAACTGCAGAACTCAAGAAATTTGCTAAATTCCTCCTACTGAGGAAAAAGAATCCTATATAGGCATATTTCTGTTTGTGTGTATGTAGATATGTATGTAGCTCTATGTATGTATCTGCATGTATTTTTTATATGCACTCGTGCAGTTATTATTCAATTATACATACACATATATATAACACATCATGTATATATAAAATATATAACATGCATGCAGACATGCTACACATATGTGCACTCCCTTTGCTTCCTTTTCTCCCAGTCTTCTTTGAGACTATCTTTATTTGCTATACATTACTTTTTGGCTCAATTAAAGCTCTGCTGGACCCATTAAATTCTGCCTCACTGGAATACTTAAAAAAAACCAAAACCCAAACCACAAATCAGAGATATAAATTGGAAACCACAAATTGAAAATGTACCCACTCCTGAAGGGGTCTGACTAGTGTTTTGAATAGGATTTGGACTGCCAAAAAAAGAGGATGAAGTGAATGTGAGAGAGACTGGAAAGAGAGCGCTTCGGAGAGCAAATGTGCTCCTCAGAAGTAGTTCAGTTTGCATAATTTATTTTAAATGTGGTGTGTGAGCTCTCTGGTGTATGAGCACTCCCTCCCTCACCACCCACACCCCCCTCTTTTCTTTTAAAAATAGGAATTTCTGTGCTGCTTGTGTTCCAATATTCCAGTTCAAAGAGGGTGCCTGACAGTAGCTCAGCACCTGTGTACTTGACTACTTACTGCTGAGGAGCCTTGCTTGCCGGTAATCTAGATTTATGGTAAGTCTACCCTTTCCCTTCATCTACAAGGTCCAGGGACACTCGGGTAGCCGATCTGCCCTTAAATATGTCTCTGAGGAAATGGTGCTAATTAGTATTGGAATTTACAACCTTCCATTTTATTGACTTGTCCTACTTTCTTCGATAATTAACTAATGAGTAAAGTAATGAGCTATGTTAGTCAGTCATGATGTTCAATTAAACAGCAAATCAATTATTGAAAATAGTTTCGGACAGCTCCTGTGTCGTCACGGTGAGTATGCGTGCATGTGCGTGGGGGTGTGTGTTCACACATGTTTTAAATGCATGCCCTAGATGTGGCAGCATCCCTCCCTGCAGGGTACCTGGCTGCAGGAGGGCTGTGAGGTCACAGCCAAACCAGACCAGTGATGCCTCTTGTTTGCCTTTTCCACCCTCTGTTCAACTGTGCTACAAAGCGTCCCGATGCCGCACCTTGCTAAGCTGAGCTTATCTGCAAGGGGGTCCCCAAGGCCTGAGAAAGACAAGATCGCTGTAACATAGGGAGAGGTTTTCCTGGAGGGGAGGTCGGTAGAGGGATGTTAGGAAGCAGTGTGTCTGCTCACTGATGTGGCCCCTCTGCCTCTTTCTTGGCACATGCAATCTTTCCCGCTGGTGAGCAGGGTCACCTGTCCCAGAGCTCAGTATTACAACAGCAGGAACTAATACACCAGTATTAGTCCTCAAAGCCTTAAACTTTCTTCTGGCCACAGCAATACGCAGGAACAACAGAGAGGGTGGCAGGGAGTTAAGGATTTTTCCCCTGGGGGCTTTGCGTACTAGTCTGAGCAGCAGTTGTCCATGGGAAGAGGCTTCCACGACCATCATGTCACACCCTGCACTAAATCTGAAGGAGCACTTCAAACAAGCTCCTATGTGGCCACTGGCAGGTCAGGTCACAATTTTCTGGGGCAAGGGAGTGACACTGGGGCCTGGCCTCTGTACAGCACAGACAGCTTCATTTGGCATGGGCTGGGCAAACACCTTTTTTGGCAGGATGAGAAACAGACATTCATTATCTCACTAATGTTTTGAGTAGAGTTTTACCTAGGAATCGTAAAGGGCAGTTCCAGCTAAGAAAGGTGCAGTTGACATCATTATTCATTAACTTGATAGCCTTCCAGGTTTAATTATTCTTTTATTTGACTTTTTTACCCTTCCTGTTTCCTTCGAATCGTTTGCCTTCTCTTTTCTGCTTCAGGAGATGATAGCACACCTGCATCTGCTGCCCATGACTCTGCAGGCTTTCACACTCACCCTCCTGGTGACATCCAGCTTGTTGCTTTTGCTGTTAGTTCTGTTTTTGGTGTTAGAGTGTATCCCAGCAGCATTCTCACATCCAGGAAGCAAACCTATTCTGAAACTTCAGAAGTCTGGGAAAAATTTTTACTGTCCTATGCTCTACTCATACAAAGAAGTTTTGACTTGCCTTGTCAAAAGACCACTTCACTATGGGCAGCAACAGCTTTCAGAGAAGACAGTAATATTGCATTAAGCAAAAAACAAATGCTAAGGTTATTAAGTGGAAAGTCGGGTTTGGGATTAAAATTTTAACCTAATATTATCAGATATGCTACCAGAAATAACACTCTTGTGTGGTTCCATTTGAACAGCAAAGTGGCACAAATAGTGACATGCCAAGTTCTTAGGCTCTGTAGTGATACAAATATTATTCATTATTAGTCATAGTCATCTTATGATGATTTTTTTTCCAAAGGTAGCGAGTGTGCAGAAAGCTCCCCCCTGCCTTCCAAATTCAGAAGGAAAAGCAGGCCAGTGAGCAAGCTGCATAAATACAGAGAGAGAGGAGACTAAATGCTTCGGCCTTAGCCATCCAATTGAATCATGATTCATTAGAGAAACAACAAGCCAAAAGAAATCAAAGACAGTTCAAAAAAGGCAACATAAAGTTTTCATTTCCAAACAGTTTTAATTCGCTGTTTGTGCTCTTTACTGAGAATATGCAAGGAACACAAACATTCCCATATGATTTAAATTACAATTTACATATGAATTACATTAGAAATATGAGCTACACTAAAGAGATAATTAGTGCTGTCCTGGGTTATGTGAGCACAAACAAAATTAAATAAGAACAATTTCAAAGCCAAGTTTTGCTTTGCCTTTTCAACTAAGCTGGTTTAATCAGTGATAATGACTGAAATAAATCCACTACATATAAAACAACGCACAACATATCATACTGTGTGAAATGTCATTACTACATCCCATGCCTTGGTAAATCCTGCAGTCAAAAAGAAGTACAATATCACCAATATGACGCTGCACAAAATTTGCCTCCTCTAGGTACTCAGCACTGGGTGCTCAGCACTGGAGTTGGTGGTCCCTGAGGCTTTCAAGGAAGCAGGACCCATAGCAGGCCAGTGTCACTGCACTGCTCCAGAGAGAGTAATGGGGAGGGGGGGCTGTGACAGTGTGTGCCAGGGATTATCTTTTTGTTTGTTTTTAACATGACATACAAATAAGAAAGAGCTGCCACAGAAAAAAAAAATGCCAGTGTTAGCAGAGAGAAATGAGAGGAAGCAAATCTGGAGAAGCGGGGAAGGGGGTAAGGCAGGGGGAGGAGGGTAGAAGGGGAGAAAGTGAGAAGGATAAAAAATACTGAGCAGAAGCAACCTACCTGTGCATTAGTGCCTCAGCCCCTAAATAGAACTGTGGTTTATGACTACTTTGCCTAATGAGCTAAACTCTGGTGACCATAAAACTGAAATATAATTATGACATTAAAGATGCCTATATTTGAACTTAATTATTAATTAATTTAATGAGAGAATAGAAGGTTGTAAAATTGCTAATTAAACGGGTCTGTAAAACTGCAGACGGCAGAGGATTTACCAAATGATGAATCCCACAACAGTATTTGGGCTATATCAATATTCTATTAATATACAGTATGCCAGAGGTACTGGCTAGTACGCTACTCACAGTTAAGCCGATGTGACAGGCATACAGAGTGAAAGAAAATGAAGGACATAAAATTCCAGATGACAGCAACCTTGAAGACGATCTCTGCCCCCACCTCTGTGGCAGTTTCTGAAATCAGTTAAATAAACTCAGAAATGCAGGATAAAAATCAATCTTACCATTGCAAATGTGAATAAATTGGCTTGAAGCAAACGACCCACCTATGGTCTTAGGCACCGCCGTGTTGTGTCGCTCTCTGCTTGTGTGCAGGAATGGCCAGAGCAAATCTGGACTTAAGTGCAACAGAGCGGGAGGGATGCAGCGTGAGTGAGTGTGTGTATGTGTGTGTGTGTGTGTGTGTGTGTTAGTGTGCTTGCATGGGAAAGAGAAGCTGAGCGAGAGCAAAAAAATAACTGTCCCTGTGTGATTAGTGAAATTAAACTCAAGTGAACCTTCAGGGGCTGAATTCAAGCCTACAGGGGACAATTTTAGAGATTCCCACACTGCACTATCAGCATGCAAGGAATTTCACTGTAACATTTGAGTGGCAATGCCATTTGGATGACATTCATTTAAAGATATAGAGGAGGGGTGCAGGAAAATGTTTTCTCTTAGCACTGAACCTAATTCAAGGAGTATCCAAAGAAAATGCATTGGGGTGCCTCTCCCAGCATATCTCTAAATGTCAGTCATGACTAATTACTGGAGCAATAGAAAAAGAAAAAAAATTCAAATATCCCTTTTGTAGGAAACAAAGAAACACCTCTGGGCCATGTAACACAAAACATGAAAAACACTAGGGTAAATTCAATATTTTAGTATTTGCATGAATCCTTAGAACTGTTACTTTTTATACCTGCCGTGTGGCATAGCTTTTCCTTTATATAATTAGTTTTATAAATGCCCTGTTGACAGCCATAAGAAGGAATTTAGCAAACAACATCAAGAAAGTCACTGGAAGGGGACTTGCCCTTCACCCTAAGGGGAACAATATAGTCATTACAGTAACATCTCCCATTTTTGAAAAATAGATTGAGGATCTTGACACCAAGGACAGGAGTTGTATTTTCATGTCCTTTGTTAGTTCTGAAGAAATTGCATAAACTTTCAGTGCCTCAGTTTCTCTTTCTAAGCCAGGAATAACAACAGTTTTATCCCATTTATCATTCACTTTTCAGAACAGTAAATGGAAGCTTACAAGTAATTTCTCAGCAAGTGATCTCTAGAAGTCTAGAAGTTGCTTTTTATTGACTGGTTTGGGACAAGGTTTCAGGAAGTGTCACTTCTTCCTATTGTGGGTTTGGATTGGTCTTTTTTTTGTTTTGTTTTGTTTGGTTTTCTGTTTGTTTGTTTTGGGGCTTTTTTGTTTTTTTTTTCTTGGTTTGGTTTTGCTTTGTTTTTATGTTTGTTTTTTTAATGTCCGTCTTTGGATATATGATATGTGATGGTCTTGTTTACCTTGTCTCAAATATTTATACAGTTTTATGTCTCTTGATTCTCAGAAACTTCACAGTGGGCTTTGTATGAGGATCTGTAGCTAAAAGAGCTGCTGCTTTAAAAAAAAATCTTGATCCCAGTTTAGAAAACTACTCTGGCTGGTTTCTATCTTATAATATGTTCAATTAATAAATATGAAAGCTTCTATGCATTTATTATCGTATCATGCCCTGCAGTTTTATACATCCAATTTCTCAAAAAGTGACTTCATCTACCAGAAATAAAACCAGACAGACTTCTTCTATGGTATGACCAGTTATCACACCTGCCCCTTGACTGGAGGCTTTTGTAAGATCTGAACTGTGTTCTCACACAGATTTCAAGCCCAGCACGACAGGCTGGGTTAAAAGTTGCAACAGGTGGGTTTTTAGTAAAAGGAAATTCCAAATATCTCATCATCACCACAGTGCAGGTTACACATTTAGAGTATCTTTATCTCCCCCAGAACTAGCATATGGTAAACTTTACTACAAGTAAGTCTAATTCTTTGCTCAAAAAATTTAACCTGCAGCACAGTGGGCAGCTTGAAACAGAAAAAAAGAAGAGCATGAAATCTGGGGATACCTTTATTTCTAAGTTCCCTTGCAATTGCCATTGCATCATCTCCCTATGAGAAAAAAAATATTTGAGAAAGGGCAAATATTGTTTAAAGTTATTGTCCAACCAAAAGCCTATTGGTTGTTTTCTGTGATACTCACTGTAATCCAGTTATGAGGATGATCCAGAACAGGGATGGGCAGGGGCCTCCTCATTGCAAGGAGCTTGAAAGTTCCAGCCAACAGCTCTGAACCTGAAGTTCTTGGTCATCTTTGTAAGACTGATCACTTAAGACCCTGAGAGAAAATTATGTCACCACCTTGCTGTGCTCTGAGGGCTGGAGGCTGGTCACTGTCACCCATCAGTGATTGTAGGGATGAGCAGGGGAAAGCGTCTCTGTAGGTACCAGCAGCCATGGTAGCAGCGCTGCTCCCAGACTTGTGTCACCTATCATGCTAAAGTGGTTCACAATCAACTAGTAGCAACTTGGCTAGCGCTTACACACATCACAATTTGAAAACCTCTGGGATTGCACATTCCTTAAACACTGTGGGTGAAATCCAACTGTGGCCCAGAGCTAAACCATACAGTTGGCAGGGGTACCTGCCAGGCTTGATTACCAGGAGAGAGCTACAAAGTAAGAATAGTTGTGATTAACCATTACTGGTATTGCAGGCCTATGTCAGGGTCTCACTGCAATGAGTGAAAACTGATCTGATTTAATTCCCAAGGATTTAAATTGTTTGTTTTAATTGTGATTTAAATCGTCAAGGAGGTTAACTTGGTTTAAGTTATCTGTTACTTTTGTTTACATTTATCCTTTTTTGTGCCCTTTAAAGAGCCTTCCCTCTTTCAGTTGGTTGGCAAGCTGTAAAATATCTGACTAAATATGTCCTATTAAGTAAGCTGCCCACTTAGTGTATTTGTTGCTGATCAGAAAGTTATTTTATATCTTTGCCCATTCAATTAGCCAGGTTTTTAGTTTAATATAATTTAACTTCTTCATTTTTCACCTTTACATAATGTCAGAATATGGTGAGTGCTATAACTTCTTCATTAGGTGAACACTATTATTTCTTTGGTATTTGTGTTAGAAAATATTTATCTAGACCTCACAACATCTTTACAACTGCAGAAAAAAGCACTTTAAAATAGTTCTCACTAAGTAAATAAATCTATCTTAATGGATACGTAGAAGGGAAAAATACGTTTACTTAAACAGACTTTCACTTCAAACAAGCATATTAAATAACAGAAATAGTGTAATGGTATAGCTAAATCAGCTTTTTCTCTTCATAATATCCATTGAGGCCTTCAAACTGGAAGTGATCAAACTTTCATACCTACTGTATGCATAATAACTTAAAGACAAAATCCAGATTTTTTTTAAACTTCTGATTGGTTTCTAATGTTGATTGAAGTATTCATTGATAAAAACTGTTGAATACTTTGAAATTAGGAAAGAAACTTTTATAATTCCTGAAAACAAAATTTCCAACACCAAAAATTCTAAACTGAGGTAAATAAATGCTGACTTTATTTTTTGTTTCTTTGCTAGTAATTTCACAAGAAAGTGTTTTAACTTTTTTTTAAAGCCTCAGAGTGAGACTAACACTGCTTACAACCATTGTGCCATTACAGAGACAAAAACATAGGGAAAACACACACAAAAAAGTAATAAAAACAAAAGTTTCTTATTCAAGCCTGAAGTCTGCAGATCTGAAAGTTGTAGCCTGAAAACAGAAGATTACTGTATTTATCTAAAGGCAAAAGAATTTTCATTAGTTCCTGTTACTGCGATCTCTCTTTAAATCAAAAGAAGTGACATAACCTGAATAAGACAGGAAATATATGGATTCAAATTTTCCCTCTCAGGGAAATTGAAATCTGAAACCTAAAAGGTGCTCTTCCATGTATGTGCATTAGCAGTATGGCAAAAGTTTGAATTGGAATTAAATTAAAAACTCTGTTGTGACACAAGGTGAATAATCAAGATAACTCTACAAAACTAACTTGATGAGGTTAGCAGTAGTAAAATATAAAAATATTTTTGAACACACAAGGATCAAATAGATCTGTGCAGTATTGAGATGACAGATAGCTTATGATAATAGGATATGGAGAGGAAAAAAGAGATCAGTTTATTTTGTATTAGTTTTCCACAAGATCACAAGTTCTTCTGGAAGAAAGATAAAGGACAACTTTGGGATCTGCAATATATGGAAGACTCTTGCCTTTCATTTTGCCACCTTTGGATTAATCTCTCTACCCAGCTCTCCTCACTCTTTATTTATGAACAGCCTGTGAATTTTTCCAAAACTCATTTAGATAATCATCATAAACCCTCCTCCAAACATAAATGTCAAGAGAACAGCAAGTAGGTTTCAGCCGCTGAAGCAAACTGCAGTGAATATTTTTCTTCAGAGAATTACACAGCCTTTCAGATGATAATTCAGAAATGGGTGCCCCACAAACCCTTGATGCCCAGCAAGCTGCCTTGCATCATGCTTCTGCTCTGTTAATGTGCAATTTGCCCAACCAAGAGAAGAGATCACTCTACAGATAACCCAGGATAACTCTTTAACCTATTTTTATTTGTTTTCCCATTACCTGAGGTTGTTAGTCTTGTTATGCTTGAGCACAAAACTTGTTACAACCCCAGCTGGTCAGAACAGTTGCTAAAAATTGTTCTAAATACAGTTCTTTGCCCTAGATTTCACTGGGACTATTCATTTGGTGAAAACTACTTGCCTATTTTAAGTGATAGACTGAATTTATAGGTAAATTTTAGACTTTAACTCCACCTTAATCTTTTGTGTTTTTCCCCTTTTGTTATGTGAAATCAGATAGTTTTTCTTTGTTGTATAATAAGCTTCCCTTATAAATTAGAGGCTTACAGAGGAAACCACAGTCATGCATGACAAATATGTTAAAAAACTTAATGAAAAGAAACTGCATTATAAAAACCAATGTAGAAATATGGAAATTCTAGCTATTAAAAAAAAAAAATCCTTATGGGTTCCTTTCAATCCAACATATTCTGTGAATCCGTGATCCTGTGATTCTACCTTGCCTACATGCAGATACAGTCTGAGGCAATGTTTTCTTCTGAAAGAGAAATCTGAATGTAGACTATATGACACAATTTAAGTAAATATTGCCTGAAAAAATAGCACCTGTCTGTTTTTAACAGACCCACTTGAGAAGTTAAGGGTAAAAAGGAAAAGGTTAGCAAAGCATCTAAGAAGTGCAGGTGTTAGAGCATTAAAAAAAGCATTTGTGAAGAACCAAAGGATGGCATCATAATACCACCTTTTTTCTAGTATGTAGAGATGTCTTGAAGGAGGAGAGGAAGATAAAGGCATGCATGTCATCTGTGAAAGACTTCTAACACCTGGGATATGATTGATTCATCTGTGGCTTCATCTTTGTGGCTGTGAGAGATGTTATAAGAACTGGGAGATGAGTCAGTCTGCAGTCTGAGATGAGGGGTGGGGTGACCCCCAAAATTCCTCAGTTCCTATCATTAGAAACAGAAGAGATACCTGACACAGTAAGTCAATTTGGAAGGATTAAATAACAATTTTGTCTTTGCATTATGAAAAGTAAGATCCCATCTGGTATGAGTTTGCTTCTTTTTTACAAATGTCCTAGTTTGAATGAAGAATAGAAAAAAAAAGAGTTATTGCTCATTCTTTCAACAAATAGGATATCCAGTTGATGATGGTCCTCCCTCATAGGCAGGTCAGCAGGATGTCATTTATAGATGGTCATGGACGTTTCTCCAGATAGCTCCATGTATATACACGCACTTGGCCATGCCTAAGCTTTTCTGGTGACATCATCTCCCTTCAAAGGTATCTCTCTCTCTTTTGATGCATCCTGTCACAGCAACATGTTCTTTCACCACAACCACCAAATTATACTAGGACACAGTGAGAAAAGCCACCCAACTCAATGACCTCACTCCTGCCCTACTTTGATCTAGTTCAGTCATTTCTGGTGACTCAGGTGTATAAAACAATTCCCAGGAAATGGCTGAAAAAGACTGTTCACATGGGTTGCAAGTGCATCTGGGAATACCATCTGCAGGGAACAATTGAGCAGCACAAATCCAAGTTACGCAAAGGATTTAAGTAATTCATTGCCAAATACCAACCCTAAGCTGAAAGGTCTCATTTTTAGCATGCTGTCTCTTTAACAGGTCAAATTTGAAAATGCAACCAACACACAGTCAAAATATTAAAGATAGTAATGGGTCAGTCTAACATCCTGCTTGTTGTAATCAAGGAGAAGGAAAACTACATGAGTACACATGATGAACAAATAAAAACACTTTCATTATAGCAATGTTAACACAGACTCTCCTGCTCCACCTGCACTTGTGATGTCAATACATTCACATACACGTTTATACTCACAATTGAGAGGAAAATGTATTAGCAAGACAGTATCAGTTTCACATTTGGGTCTCTAAGCCACCTTCAGGGGTAGTGTCAGAGCAGAGGGCTTGATTCTTACTTACACTAATACCATAGCAATGTAAAATAAACTTAAACAAGGGTGTAAATTACATTTAATCTGTCCAGCCTGATACAAAAGGGACAATAGTATAAATGAGAAACTGTCTCAGAAACTCTCCCTTTGCAAATTGATTAATATGTCAACATTAGCTGCAATCTAGTTATCCTCTAAGCAAAAATGACCTGGTGTTGTACCGGAATGATTTCTTGTTTTAAACTGCTTGACTTGACTGCAAGGAAAACTAGAACATTTTTGCGTCTTCCTCTTTGTTTTTTTTCCACTTATATTGGTTGCTTCAATGAGAGACATTGCCTTTCTCAACATGCCTTCTCTTCTGTCTCTTTACACCAACATGGCAACAAGAACATTACTGCCATAAAAGTATGTGTTACATTTCAAAAATACAGCAGGAGAGAAAATTTTAAAATTCCTTTTTCCTCCTCCTCTCTCCCTGTGCTCCTAAAGCTTTTTTGTATTGTCGTTTTTTCCTACCCTGCTTATAGTGAGGTTTATTTCTGCTTCAACAATGCAGTTTAGAGGCGGGTGGATTGCAGTCGTGTGTTAAATCATGAACAAAACCAATCTCTCTCCCTCTCCCTCTCTCCCCCTTTTTTTGTTGTCTGTCCTTTTTACTTAAACATAGCTTCTAGGTTAATGATTCATTCTTCTAAAAGGCTGCTGTGCCTACCAGATTATACTGTAAAATCTGCCATTCTGTTTATGTTTAAAATACAAGATTAAAGCAGTGGTCATGCTGAGGGAAATGGTTCTCACACAGAACAAGAAAGGATCAAGCCACGTCTGCCGAATCCAGGCTGTTTCAGCAGAGTCTGCCGTTTTGGTGTTCTGCCAGACCCCAAAGAAATACTGATGAGCTTTGAAACTTGGTAGTCATTCTTAGACTGAGCACAGCAAGGACCTAAAATAAGGCTTATCACACACTAATGCACCTCTGAAAGTTACAGCAGCCTAGATGTCTGTAAATTGGAGGGAAAGCACTTGAGAAATAAATTATTCATTCCTAATCAAAAGTGGAAAGGTGAAAGATTTTATTGCAAAGTATCCTGGTATTTGGGGCTAGGAATTTGCCACTGGTACTGTGGAATCAATATCCAGGGCATATATAGCCAAATTATCAGTGACACTAATGCTCTTTTTTTATCACGTCATGCATTAGCATAAAGGGAAATCAGAGCCAAAGTTCCTTTCTTTTTTTTTTTCCTACAGTGTGACTTACCAGATCAAATAGGTTGATCCATAAAAACTATCTGGGCATGTAATGCCAGCCAGATATTAGATTGGAGATTTGTATACACTTGAAAATTTACAAAAATAGCTCATTTGAAATAATTGCTTTGGAACAGCTATTTGGGCAGAAAAGCTGTAGGGATGTTTCTCAACCATTTCAGATTAGTTATCTCAGTAAATTTCTAAGTATAGACAAGCCCTCGTGATGTGTCCTGCCAAATGAAGATTGTTCTATTCAATTAGCTCTCATTAAGGAAGGCAGAGAGTGGTAAAAGTAGATTCTCATTAAGTATAAATTTTCATATTTATTAAGCAGAAGTGAGAATACCCACATTCAAATTCACATATATTTTGTGCTCACTGAGTGAAGCAAGGCTTCTGACGAAGCCATGAGCCTACTCACTGGAGACAAACATGTCTGGGAAAGGCTGTTTGGTGATTGAGGGACCCCGGCCAACTGGAACACTGCCATTCTAGGTGAGGGTCTGAATTATGGTTATGAACCATGATTATGAATTAGAGTTATTTCAAGGAAAGGTCATTCTAGAAGCATCTTATGGTTGGTTTGTTTGGGTTTTTTCTCCCCAAAATTTTTAGCTCAATATTTAAGCAGGACAGGAAGTAGCTTTAAATAAAACTTTCCGGAGCAAGGAGTGAAAAGGCCTTAAGCAGGTGTCAGCTTCTCCATAAAAGTCAAATTCATCCATAAAAAGCTGACATCTTTTCTAACTGTGGTGTTTCAAGCAGAAGTGCATTTAAGCACCAAGGAAGCAGAATTTAGACAGGAAATCCAGACTTTTAGCCGTTGTATTTGTGAGTAGAAAATGCTGCTATTTGGTACTCAGAGTGGTCCTTGACAGTGCTGTTTTGAAGCTGCTTTCCATGCTTGTACTGCTGGCCATGACCTTCCCCTACTACAGAAAACTGTCTTAGAGAAAAGAAGTCTAAATTCCTGCTAAAGCCCCGTGACTAAAGAAATTGCTGGATGCGTACAGATTAAAAGCTAGACTGTTTATTATACATATTTAGATCTGAGTTGGACATAGATTACTACCCAGGCCAGACTAAACATTTTTAATTTAACAAACCAGTCCTGGCTACAAAGAGAGGGTGAAATAAATGTTTAATATATCCTATATCATCTTTCCCCAAATGGTTTCTATTTATCATCCAAATACCTAATCAATGTAACTACACATAAAATCCACAGATTTTATAATCCAGTAATAAGTACATGCAAATTATGTTGTCATACAAACATACAGGCTGAAAAAGATGTATAATACCTATCAGACTAGTTAGCCATTATCCTAATTATGAAAAGATTATCCCTGTAAAGGCAAGGCCACAATATAATAGGAGTTCTGAAATATGAACAATCTCTAGCTATGTTTACTATTAATTCAGACTGCACTTATATTCCCATTTCCCTTTTTCTAGTGTTTATTTTCGTTAATGTTTATGTGTCCCTTTGTAAGCAGCAATATGGTACAGCATCACATCAAATTCACCATGAAAGCTCCAAAGAGCCATCCTAAGTATTTTAATCCTCCATAAAAATAAATAAGCTATATGAGAGAGAGCATGTTTATAAGGCTTGAGTGTTAGTACTGGCAGCTGGACCATGAGGTGGTGAGAATGTGTGTGCCAGCTTTGAGATTCATGCATGAAAAAGCATTTTGATTTTTTTTTTTCTGAAATGGGTTTTATTGGTGACTTTTTTACCTTCTATTAGTAAAGATTTTTCTGTAATAATGACATTGTCTCTATCCCTCTTTCTGTGGAAGTCAAAAATGCTCTCTCAAGAAAGGGTGAAAGGGGAGTCTGAAAGAGATCAAGTCACACAAGAAAGACATTTCACAGTTGGGACTTTACACATACAATATAGGAAAAACAACAAATATAAGTAAAACTTCATCTCTTCCTAACATTAAATTTACTCTGATGTATTTTCTGAAAGCCGCCCAAGTATAACTATTTATTTTAACTAAAGTAATCAAGATTAATGTCAGCAGTTATGACACACGCTGTTTGCTAAAGAACACATAGAACAATTGCTTAAGGCAAGCTTCATTAAGAAATCAGATAAAATTAGTAAAACTGATTATATTTCAAAACTCAGCAGCAGCGGCAGCTCAAATTGCCATTCAGGAGTCTCCAATTAACACAATTGGTCTTGTTCACAATCAGCTTTGTAATCTCATTAGCCTATTATATTTTAATCATTGGGATAACTGCACAACAAAACTTATTTTATTTTGTACTGACTGCTGAAGGCATAAGTGAACATGCAACGTACTTTTCCTTTCTCTTTTTCTTTCTTTTCCTTTTTTTCCCCTCAATGCAGACTCCTTAGAGCATTATCCTGGTTACAGATTATTACCAAACACTCCGTCAGTGCTAGGGAATGCTGACAGCAGGCATCTAATTTGGCATTAATTGGCAGGGGACTAATTGTATAACTGACATTGCTAGTGAAACTTAGAAAGTGTAAGGCAGGGACAGTGAAAAGTAACAGAAGAGAGAGAGAGGGGAGAAAGAGCAAACAAATGCCTGCAGACAGCTCTGTGGACACACGCGTATAACTCGTTTGCCTCCTTGGTGTGCTGCCTTGTTTCGTAAATGTGTTCCAGAGATATTGGCCCTTGTAAAAACACAAAGTCTTTCTGTCCTTTAGGTACTGGCAGTCTGCAAATGCCTACAATACCAGTGTTTCATTGATATTGAGTATTGCCTGCTGCAATGAGATTATGTTCTATTGATGGGAACTGGGGTGTAACATAGCCATCTACAGAAAGCAATAGGTTGCCCTATTTTCAAGCTGAAAATGCTATGTATTTTATGAACTGCCTCTATCTTGCACACCAGGGATGTCTCTGTGGCTAAAGCCATAATAGGATTTTCCTAAATGATACAGAAACACAAATATTCTGACTGAGCACTTTTCTGGGCTCGTCTTATTTACCAGCAAGCTTTGATACAGTATTTTGCTTCCATCTTTTTTTAAAGGACATTTTCAATTTCCCATTTCCCTTATGAATGCTTCCTGTAAAGGTGTCAATAACCACTAATTGCGTTCTGCTTGGTCAGTCTGCAAATCAAAACAGCAGAGGCAGCAAGCCAATATGCATTCAAATCCCTTTACTTGGCTGCCTCATTCTCAACTGGAAAGATACGAGAAGGCAAATATTCATACAATTGTATGCCGGGAAATTCAGAGTTGCTTCTGTGATCTCCAAAGATACCTATGCAGCTGGTATTAATTCCCAGACTTTTATTTTAAGAGGGTTACTGCTGGGGGTATTTCAATGTTGTTTCTTTTATCTTTGGTCTGGAAAATGGCATATCTTAGATCAGAGCAAACGTAAAAGGAAACAGCTCTGCGGTAAGAGCAGAGAGTATGCAATAACTAAATTAGGAGCTTGCTTCCACAGGCAGGCAGGCCGGCCAGTGACAGAACATGGCAATTCTACTGTATTGGTGTCCTAAGAAAGTGATGTGTGGGATTTAGCTGCACTGAATATCATACAGTGAAAGAAGCCATTGATTTGATTACTTTTGCTCCTGTTTCATGACTTATATGTCATCAGAGTGTTGATTTTCTTAAATCAATTTGTCATGCCAGAGTGTTAGCTGCCTAATTTCTGCTTGTAATATTCAGCCTGGGGTTTGGTTGAGAACAGTTTGCTCTCAGCATTTGCAACTGCAGTAGAAACTGCTTTGATGTCACACAGTTACAAGGGCCATTTTTTTTCCCAGTTTCAGGAATGAGCTTCCTGTGGTGGCTGTCCTCTGACAGAGGTTCCAGAAACACTTTCCACAGATGTTTTTTCCAATTTAACTTAAAATCTTCATCTTAGGCAAAAATTTCCACCAAAAAATTCAGATACAGGGAGAACCCTTACAGGTAGGACGTCCAGAGGTGCCAAGAGAGACGGATGCCACAGAGAGACCAAGTGCCTGTGTGCAGGGTAATCCATTTCTAAGACCATTTTGTTCTGTTCTGACATGGAGGGGAAGCAGAGATAGTACCCCTTGTGTCTCCCCACCACAGCCCATTTTGAACCACACTTAACTTGGCTACTAGGCTGCCAAAGGTCTTATATTTCTGGTGACTGTAGGGATGACCTTTCCTGATGATGCTGGAGGACTGCTGAGCCACAGCCTTTTTCTCTTGAGCCCATGGATCCAAAAGGAGCAGTTTTTCCCTCTTCCACAAAGCATGTGAGCAGGTGCATAACAGGAAGATTAATTAGCATTGGGAGAGCATGGGAGGACTGGAGATCTTTCCTTTCATCTGCTATCTAGCATACCTGACTGTGTTTATAAAATCAGACATTTAGAAAACATGAAAAGGTTATTCCACCACCTTTTTTCAGCAATACTTTGAATAGATGATGGATTTTGCTATTGCTTTGCCTAAATAACTTCCGGTGTTAATTGCTTTAAGTGTAGTAAATAGCTTCTACCCTATTCTGCCAGTTTTCTGTGAAAGACATAAATACACTTAAGAGATTGAATAAACTAATGATATGACGCTTGTTTTCAAACTGAATAATGCTAGGAGGGGACCATTAAAATACCAGCTCAAACTGCTGCTTACCACCACATGTCCTGCAGTGGTACAAGTGGCTAAGGTAAATCAAATCTGCCACAACTTTTTTCTTGTGAGATACTCAGTGATGTTTCTTTTGTTGCGATAACAGACTTAAGAGTAGTTGTTGGCTCCTTTCTTCACATGGTGTTTTGCTTAGGTCTTTGAATGAAAGCAGGCTCAAAAAGGCACTGATCTCTAGACTGATGTGCCTAAACCTATTGATGTATCTGCTGCCAGCCCCAGTCCCCATACCCTGAGTGTTCTGCATTATCACTTCACTCACTGCATAGGTTGGTTGGTCAGAATTTCTGCTTTCCTACAAAGGTTTTCCACAGTGGGAGCTGAGGCCAGCTCATTCTTAGTATCAAATAGTGCTGTGGTACGTAGATACTGCAGAGTGTCAGCCAAAACGAACTGATGCTGTTTAATGCTATAAGTCATGGTTTCTGACAGCTGCTGGCTTATTGGTGTATTTTGTTCACCAAGCATATTTTGCATGAGTTGCAAAGGTGATGCTATCGGTGGAAGTGGAATCATGACAGCAGGCAGAAATGCATAGGCAGCAGCAGAGCACCAGCACAGCAGAAAGAGGTAAGGGGTGAAAATTGTGATATTTAAATGGAGTTGAATTCTGCTTCAGAATCCATGATTGAGCATTTATGACCTATAAAGGAGAGACTCTGCTGCTGTCATTCATGCTGACCATACCCTTATCTCTTTGCTCCTGAAGCTTAACCCTGTTGACTGCAGTGTACTGTGGAGCAAGCTTCTTGCCAGCAGCTGCAGGCAGAGTACGTGTGAATATTCTCCTTCGCTGCATCTGCAAGGTGTATGGAAGGAAAGTTGATGAGGTTAAGCTGCCACCTCCTACACACAGGAGACAACCAAGCTACTCCCAGGCAATAGACTAAAGTATTTGACGTCATGGTAGTGCCTCCATACACACACCTGGCCAGCTGGGAGAGGCCTTTATTGGCTTGATGTTAAACACCACTATGATGTGATGTCCACAGACATTGTGGGTTTAAGTACATTCAGTATTTAGGTATTTTCATAAGAAAATATTTGTGGCAATTGTGAAAGGCTAGTGTAACTTTACAAATACTTTTAAAGACGATAAATTTTGACACAAATGAAAGAAATGGCTTTCTCCTTCACAATCAAGACTGACTTATTTATTAATTTATTTCTTTGTCCTTTACCAAGATGGTTCACATTTTCTCTACATGAATTTCTTTGCAACACTAGCCAGCTATTTTTAGCCTGGGAACACATTACACTGCATGGACAAGCTGGCTTTTAAAACGCTGTCCACACTTTCATCAAGTTTTTACCTTACACAGCACCTTCTCCATTCAGACCTAGGCTACTGGGTTACCATGTGCCCTTCAGCCACGCGAGCCATCTCCTCTGCCTGCCTGGTTCTCCCATTCCTGTTCTTTGTTTCTGTCGTTTTCCAGCCTTTTTCACTGCTGGTCTGGGTACACGATGACTCTGGAAGACCATAAGCAAAGCAAATTATAATTATGTGCCTTGGATTTTGCACCAGTGAGCCACAGTTCAGTTTCCGAAGTTCATTGTTAGTCTTTCGGTATGATAGTTACTCCCTCAGCAGCTCAGACAGCAGCAGCAGATGGGCCTAAGAGTTATGTTTCTGAGCCTGTCTGCCCCTCCTTGCTCTTCCTCTCTGTCTGAGTGCTCACATTTTGTGTTGTAAAATCACACAGCATGTATCCCGACACCACCCCCAGCAGCAACAACAGAAAAACCCTGGGACTCACAGAAAATGTATCTGTGGGACTGAAAGATATCTCAGGATCCCAGGATCCTGCTTTCTGTGGTCCCAGGTTGCATTCCCTAGTTAAGCACCATCAATATCAATACTTAATGGTATTCTCTAAGCTCAGACAGTGAAGAAAATAGGGTTGTTATCTATCAAAGCACATTTTAGTTTTTGACAAGTAAAAAGCAGCATGGGGAATGCAGTAAGTCTGAAATGAAAGCCTAAAAGAAAACTCATATAACATCTGGTGTCATTTATCCCCTGTTGGCCTTCCATAGTGTGATATGATGAGCTTGTTCTGATTTAAGATCAGATGATTTGGTTTGAAAGAGGGGAGTGGGGGATGCAGGCAGTCTGGCAGCAAATTGGGATACAAAATCTGCTCAAATAATTGGAAACACGACAGATTTTCCTTAACTGATGCCAGTGGCATCTTAGTTTATCCATCTCTCTCAGCTGAATTTGTTAAGTGCATTATCTTATTGGTTTTAAAGTTTTCATCTCACTTATTTGCAGGGGAAAATGTGAGCAAATCAGTCATGATGGATTGCCTAATTTTCTGGGCTGAATAAACCAGTTTTATAAGACTGTTGATTCCTGGGTTATTAGTTAATAGAAACATTTATCAATTTCTCTGTAGAGAAGGGAAAAAAAACTTTAACCAATGATTGCATTTTAAAACTTTCATTAATGTTTCCACATAATGTTTAGTGTTGGACATGAATATGGTAATCACAGATTTAGGGTTGGCTTGAAGCAGATTTTTTTTGTCCTTCCTTCTCTTTTTTTCCATAGAAATTAGAAAAAAAACGTCAAGCAAAAGAATTTTATTACGTGTTTTATTAAGTGTTTTTGATCAAGAAAAGGGACAGAGGAAGAGAAAGATAATTTCATAGTTAGCAAATGTAGTGCCTGTTTCTATTCCCAGTATTCTTTACACAAATGGGGCCTGATTCTTGAACTTGAACCCTTATCAATCTCTGTTTTCTTCTTGGTATGCTCAAGTGTCAGCTGGATGTTAACACTCACTTCTGTGTGATTTAAGCCAAATGTTAAAGTTACCTACTATTCCATGAGGTCTTTGAGGTACTTTGGTCCTAAGTAAATACTTGTGATTTTGTGTGGTTCACAATGGAACCTCTAAAAATGTTGCTGGTAGAGATTCAAGTGATATAATCTGTGTAGTGACACTTTTGAAAAAAGATCACTTCTTAAAGAGAAGAACTCTTTTTAGTTTTGCTGAAGTCTCACCAAAATTTCTTTTCAAGTGCAATGTCTCCAAGCAGATGAAGACCCAGTGTAAACAGAGGGTTAATATAGCCAGTTTACTGTATCAGATGTGGCACTGCCCCAGCTGATGCTCACAGAGACAAAAAAATATTCTCTTGCCCTCACCGAGGGTGTAGCTGTGCCTGTTACCTATACATTATAAAGTCCTTTACATAAAGGGCCTTAATATAACTAAGGATTTTTGCACATTGATCAAATCCAAGTATCATTTAAAAAGATATCAAGTTCAGAGCTAGAATACATCATATGTGGACTGGTGAATAATGAACTCATGTTCTAAATGAGATGCAGTGTGTCCATTAAATTTTTTTAACACCTCTATTTCCATTTCCATCTCCTTTTTAACATCTCGGATACCAGCGTTGAGCCTTGGTTCCAGAAGTGCAGAAGACACTTCCTTCAGAATAAGAATGAAGGGAGTTAAAAAACTTTTATGCAAGTAGACTTTGCTGTGAAATGTTATCTTTTGTTAGTTCAAAGGTTTCTGAAGATATAAATTCTTCACAACTGCCCTGAGGTACTGAGAATGTAAATTGAATACTTTACAATTTGTAGACTGTTCCTGCAGTAATGTGTATCTCCTCTGTGAGTGAGTGTTTAGGGATTTTTCAATTACTGTAGTCTGAAAACTCTCTGAGATTCTTTAGGGCAGAAAAAGGCTTCCTTCTCAAAGTTGAGTCACTGATGTTCAAATTAGCTGCCAAAAGCATTCTAATGATCTGTGTTCCAGATTTTGCTAAACAGGGAAAAAAATTGGCCCATTTCACCAGGGGAAAGAAAAAAACACCCCAAGCCTTTCCTCCCCTGCCATAAGTATTCAAAGGTTAGGCATTTTGCCAGGGTCAAGAGTGAGATGAATTGTTGACAATAAGTACACCTTGTTCGATAGGTCAAGGTCATTATTAAGGGATTCAAATGAACTTCTTTACATTTCCAGGGCTGTAGCATATGTGTGGCCTCCAGGCTCACAGTGATGTTTAATAGCTTTTGCAAACCTGTAAGTTTAATGATAAATTGGTTGAATACGTCTTTAAACTCAGTCCATTTCAAAACTGTATACAGTACCCTAATACTTTCATATACTGTGATCAAATGCATTTTACAGAGCATAGGGCAAATGTCAGAAATACCAGCATTGTGCCAGATGATTATGATTTAGCAGTGTTTACTGTAGACTATTCGTGCTACAGTTTATTGCTGCTAAAGTCAATAACTAATACAATTTAACAGCTATTGCATCTCTAACAAGTAAAAGATCCTAGTGTATTTTTAAACACAACATGCATCCAAAATAGTGCAGTTAAAAACACTGGGGGTGATAGAACTCTATAATATTAAGTAACTTGTTAGGACATCATGAGGATCTTTTGTGGCAGCCAGTAGAGGTGACCATCTCAGTCCTTCTGGTTGTCCAGGATTGAACTGCTCCCTGACTTGAGAGCATGTGGGTAAACTACCACACCAGGCTGCATTATCTGTGGGATCTTTCTTAAACCCATGCATTGGTCATCTATCTTCAGATGCAACACCTATGTAATTAAGCCTTGTGAACTGACACAATTTGTTTGGACTTTAGCAAAGCCTTTGACACCATCTCCCACAGCATACTCCTGGAAAAGCTGGCAGCCCATGCCTTGGACAGGGGCACTCTGTACTGGGTTAAGAACTGGCTGGAGGGCCGGGCCCAGAGAGTGCTGGTGAACGGGGCTGCCTCCAGCTGGCAGCCGGTCACCAGTGGTGTCCCCCAGGGATCAGTGCTGGGCCCAGTCCTGTTTAACATCTTTACCGATGATCTAGATGAGGGGATTGAGTCCACTATTAATAAATGTGCAGACAACACCAACCTGGTGAGGAGTGTCGATCAACTGGAAAGCAGGAGGGCTCTGCAGAGGGATCTGGATAGACTGGAGAGTTGGGCTGATTCCAACGGGATGACGTTCAACAAGGCCAAGTGCCGGGTCCTGCACTTTGACCACAACAACCCCTGCAGTGCTACAGGCTGGGGACAGAGTGGCTGGAGAGCAGCCAGGCAGAAAGAGACCTTGGAGTTTGGATTGACAGGAGGCTGAACATGAGCCAGCAGTGTGTCCAGGTGGCCAAGAAGGCCAATGGCATCCTGGCCTGCATCAAGAACAGTGTGGCCAGCAGGAGCAGGGAAGTGATCCTTCCCCTGTACTCAGTGCTTGAGTATTGTGTTCAGCTCTGGGCCCCTCAGTTCAGGAAAGACATTGAGGTGCTGGAGCAGGTCCAGAGAAGAGCAACCAGGCTGGTGAAGGGACTTGAGCACAAATCCTACGAGGCTGAGGGAGCTGGGGTTGTTTAGCCTGGAGAAGAGAAGGTTCAGGGGAGACCTCATCACTCGCTACAACTACCTGAAAGGAGGTCGTAGCCAGGTGGGAGTTAGTCTCTTCTCCCAGGCAGCTAGGGCATTAAGCTCTGCCAGGGGAGGTTTAGGTTAGATATGAGGAAGAAATTCTTTACAGATAGGGTAATCAGGCATTGTAATGGGCTGCCCAGGGAGGTGGTGGATTCATCGTCCCTGGAGGTTTTTAAGAGACTGGATATAGCACTTGGTGCCATGGTCTAGTAGCCGCAGTGGTAGTGGGTAAAGGGTTGGACTTGATGAGCTCAGAGGTCCTTTCCAACCTGACTGATTCTATGGTTCTGTGATTCTACAATTTTTTAGAATCATAGAATCATTTAGGTTGGAAAAGACCTCTAAAAGCATGAAATCCAATCATTTACCCAGTACTGCCAAATTCATCGCTAAACCATGTCCCAAAGTGCACATTTACAGGTCTTTTAAATACCACTAGGGTTAGTTACTCAACCACTTCTGTAGGCAGTCTTGTCCAATGTTTGAGAACCCTTTTCTTGAAGAAATTTTTCCTAATATTTAATGTAAACCTCCCTGGTTCAACTTGTGGTCATCTAGCACAGCACAAGAGCTATCTGATGAAATTCAGGTGACGTTGTGAGAGTTGGAAAGGTGGAACTGAAAGATGAACTCAGTTGTATTTGAAAACTGTTTCATTCTGGTAGCTTGGGTATGTTTAGCCTTCATCTGCCACTCGGATTTTGTGTGAAAGCGTTTAGGGAGTATTAAAAGTTTCCTTTTTTTTTTTTTCCTACCCCCCAGCCTGTTGCTCACTGGCTTGTATTCTTCATTCACAAACCTTGTTTTCATTCAGATCCCACCTATTACAATCCTTGTAGTCCTTGGAAGAGATCAACCAAAGATTCACTGTTTCCTATTCCATTACTACCTATACACCAGAGTTCCACTGCCTGCTTTACTATTTACATATGTGTGAATTTCTAGTCATCCCAGAGACTTTGAAGCCATTTAAATTTTACAAAATGTGCATGCTTAAAAAGAAAACTAATTAATCAGTCCACTCTTTCCAGTCAGTTTATGAAATTGCATTATTGTAAATGAAACCTACACCTTTACAGCATATAAATTCAGTTCACAGTTACTGGTAAACTTCTCTTCCCTGTATCCAGCTCTGCCAATGGCCCCTTTCTGCACTCCCAGTGGGCTGACATGTTTTTGGCCATGCTGGAATGTGACACCTACCCTTCTCTGCAGATCTGTCAAGGGTCAAAAGTCCTGCAGTGTGCTCTTCATAGACCATTTGCACTATGCCTGGCTTTCAAGTGTGTGATCCACAGGGAGGAGATTTTTCTGCATAGGAATTCTTCATGGGATACAATGAATGCATAATTAAAGAGGATTTTAATGCAAGGAAGTATCAGAAATGTAATTTTGACCATCATGTCAGGGCTTAGGCATACCAGAAGCTTTCCTGTGACTTTTAAGAAAAAGAAGTCACGACTGATAATCAGCAGATCACTTCCCTAGCAGACCATGTCTTTAACAAACTCCTGCAACAATTCTCCATCAATAATGTGGGAAACAGGGAAATAAGGACACTTATTATTACGTTATATATAACCTGCATGAGACCCAGGAAATAGTCAAGAGCAGTTTGGTGAACACACAGCAGGCATGAAAGTATTTTCCACACAATTTTCTTTGCAATCCAACTTTTTAACACTGGGTCTTTGACTTTTCTCTAGCACTATTTAGTTTCACAAATAATCCAGGATAAATTGAGTAACTGGGCCAGATTATGCAGTTTCATGTGTTTATTTCTGGGTGAGCAGTCTCTGGGATCTGTTAATGTTTCCCGGTTGGATTATGGAAGCACCGAATTTCCCCCTTTTCTGAACGTGTCGGTGTTCTTCCCCACTGGTCCCTTGCCGGCAAGGATGACATAATTCGCCATCGGGCCTGTTCCCTGGCAACCGTCCCATTTCTTGGCTCTTTCCATCTGAAAGCCAGTCTGAGTTACCCTGCACATTTCCAGTGTATCAAACAGACATAGGCTCGAGTTAATCTTGTTAGCACAATGAGGCAGTTTTCAAACATTGCAGCAAATCAAATCATCCCTAAGGACCGGGAGGGAGGGAGGAGAGGGTAGAGGGAGGGTGGGGGAGAAGGAGGCGAAGGCTAACCATCAAAGGTGGAATAAGCACAGAGGGAGTCTGTCTGCTACCTGGTCAGCAGGATCCTCTGGCAAAGCACCACCAGATCCTCCTCTTCCCAGTGCCATCTCCCTTCCCACTGGTCCCCACATCTGTGCCACGCTCAGAGCAAAGGCAGCAATGGGCAGCGACAGCGAGAGAACTCATCTATCTGCAAGGAAAGAAGCAGCTTTGATGGTTCCCCAGTGGATGTAATTGTGCTCATTACTGCCCATTTACATTTCATCACTCGATTATCGCAAATGCCTCATTACTGTTGATAAGGGTTTGCTGTTGAACTACTTGCTAACTATTCATTCCTGAGCTGTGCTGTCATCAGGCAAACCCATGTGAGACAGGAGGGGACTGGGGAGGCCTGGGGGTGAGGTGGGAACATGGAGAAGACATGGAGGGGGGTGGGGGGAGGAGAGACAGGAGGTGAGAAAGGTCTTCTATCAGATTTGATTAAAGGCTGTGATTTAAATCGATATTTAATAAAGTGGCTGCTGCCACATAACGCGTGCAATTCCCCATGCAGGCAGAATCATGAATCCGAGGGCCTTGCTGCCTGCTACATAACTCAATTGGGTTTTGTGCACTGGTCTGGCACCTGTGTCCCTGAGCACAGCGCCTCCGAGGTAATGGGTTTATGAGCCGATGAACAGAGCTGATAGGTTCTAAATGGATTAACTAGGTGTCTGCAGCCTAGTGATGAATATATCAGGAAAAAAAAAAAAAAAAAAGGAGAGACAGAGAAAGGAAAAAGGAAAAAAAATTGTCTGCATAAGCAGAGAGTGATAGAATGTGTTGACAGACATTGCGGCTGTCACGAACCCCACAGGGTGAAACACTGCTCAGCTCCTGTCAGTCAAGTGCTCTCTGAATAACGGGTGAAGATACCAGGCAACGAGGCTTCAAAGCCTGCAGGTGACAGGTAGCGTCACCCTGCTGCTGCTCCTACAACTGCTGCAAAGGGCTAAAATGGAGCTTGACTCATCTCACAGCTATGGCCAGCCTGTGATTTCGTCAGAGCTGCTGCATACGCCTCTGCGGCTGGTGGGCCTGCCTTCCACTGTGGATTAAAAGCGCGCTCCAGCGAACCTGCATGTGCATTTATATCACTGGGAACAGGTTGTTGCTGCTGCTCTTGTGGTCTTGCAGTGGTTCCTCAAGCAGGGTTGGATTTCTGCATTGCTGAGCCCTGAATGCAGAGATCCACTGTAGGACAATTCCTGCCCTTAAGCACTCTTAAAGTGAATAAACCACAAGAGTGATGAAAGAAGTACTGTCATGTTCCCAGTTGGGGGATAGGAACCAACAGATTAAATAATTTGCCCAGGATTCCATAGGGTCACTGGATATTGAACCCAAGTCTCTTAAATTCAAGCCTAACATCCTAACTATGGAGTTATCCTTCCTTCTGTGGAAAGGGCCATGGAGTCTCACGGTCCATGATTGATCTACAGAATATGTTGTAAGCGAAAAATGAAATCAGACAGACTCTAATGCTGACCTCCATTTACTCCTATTGAACTGCCAACAGTGCAATAGTAGGTTGGAGAATTTAGTGGGTTTATGTCTTTTCTACCACCTTTCATATCAGCTAAGACAACACATGTTTTGTAAGTGTCATAATCTGCCACAGCACTGCAGAAAAAAAAAAAGTTATGTTAGTACATGTAGACATTACACAGATAAATGAACCAGCATGTGTATCTCCTGCCACAGTTACACAAGAGTTAACCAGACTGGATTGAAGGAGGCAGCTATTCTTTAGAATATGTTGCCTTTTCACCAAAAATTGAAAACTGAACACTTTTATTTGAAAAATACTTCCACATTGCTCATGGGAGTTATATGTTGAATTTTTATCCCACCATTGTTCTTGTTGAGTGATTCTCCCTAAACAGATTACATTGCATATAGTTTTCACCTCTTGCTGAGCTGCTGCAATGAATTATGGAATCCATTGGTTTCCCATGGGAAATGAAGTCTGAAATATAGATACCCAAGATATTTTTAAATTGAAATCTTTAGTTTAAAATAAAAAAGCAAGAAAGAAACCTTTTGAAGAAATAGCAGATTTTTTTTTTTAAATGGTGTAATTTTTAGCCTTAAATATGTGTAACATAGAACAGAGTAGGCACACCAAATAGCTGTTTACTACATTGTTGCACATAAACCACAGTTTAAACCCTCTGTCTGATCAGGTTAACCCAAGATTTCAAAATTCTGCCCAGTCAGGAGGCATCCAAGAAAACAAATTTTCTGAGGATGCTGAACAGCACTGCTTTGTTTGAAGTATTGCTCTGCACCTACATTTACTGATTCTTTTTAAATTCTTGTCCCAGTTCTTAGCAAGTCTATTTCTGAAAGGAAAAACAAAATAGTCAAATGAGTTATTTTTTTTTCTAGAAAACAACTTCTACAACAAAATCCTATGCAATTAGAGTAGCTTGAATCATTCAGTATTATTCAGACCATCTGGTAAACTATATAATGCCATCCTGGCTATAGCAAACTGAATTCAAAAGTATTAGGAGAAAAAGCAGGTTTTTCTCTAAAGATGTGCTTTGGAAAAGGAAAAGAAAGCTGTAGACATGAAGGCAAAAATAACCCCCAGAAAATCATTGTTTCTGTGTAAGATAACGGAAAAAAGCTCCAATCATAATGTTTGTCTGATTCAATCAATTGGTGAGTGATTACCTTCTCATTTCAAGTTCACTGTGTATAATCCAGCCAGATCTCAACCATACAGGTCGCTGAAGACCCTGGACACAAATGTTCCTTCTGAGTTCCCAAGTTTCTAAATGATGTCTGTGACTATGAGAGATACAGTAGATGCCATGGTTATACTTATTATATTAAAGCCTACATTAAATGAACAGCCATTAGTAACAACCAAAGAGTTTCTTCCTGTTGGTTCAGTGTTACAAAAACAGATTAGATTACAGAATTTTTAATTACTGCTTTGGGATTCTCCCTCTGAAATTTAAGTGAAAAAAAAAAAGAACTAACCACTGGAAACAAAAGCATGACCCACCAAAAGGAAAAAGTACTCTAATCTGGGATGAGGTGTGTTACTACACATAATCTTGCTTTGGAGCAAAGTCCTCAGGCAAGCATGAAAGCCTGAGGTTAACCAGCTGCTTTCAATTCTCATCAGGTAAATACATGATTTTGAAAGAAAGAGCAACTGTGCCGGGCCACAAGGCCACCTTTTATTTAGACTTTTCTGAGAGAAAGTGACGTAGATATTGATAATTTTTTTTGAGGAAATTTTCAGTTCTGGTCAAGTTCTGCTTGTTTTACTGAATATCCTACTGTTCCTAATTGCTGATATACTGACTCTTACTAATGGACATTTCTGTTTAATAATTCTTCACTTGAGTTATAAAGAATTCTTCATTTCTTGAATAGATAACTTGTTACAGCCTTAAAAATATTACTGGTGCCAACACTTCTAACACCAGTTCCTCCAAAGCAGATAGAGTTGGAAAGATGTACATTCTCAGGTCAGTGTACTCAGCATAAGAAGAAAAAAATGGAGATGCTTCTGCTTGGTAGTCAGGATATATCAAAATAAAACCTTATGCAGAAAAAAATCATGTATCTTTCTATTTCCTGGTGCAATGTGGAAAATGTACAAAAATGCATTCTTAATATCAGAATGATTCATTTTATGAAAAATATCAATTAAAATATTACTGCTCTGTCCCCCCTCTCCCTCCAGAATAAAAAGACTGTTATTGCTGAAGAGTAGTTGCCTCCTGGCATCAAAGCATGGGCTGTGTGCATCAATCTGTTTCATAGAAATCACAGACCCTTGAGTCACACGAAATGGTGACTCAGAGTCACAGTAAGATGACCTTAAGACTCTGTCAAGCCAGTTCTGATGCTTTTGTTGTGTTTTGTGGTCCTTGATAATACTTTGTCTTACCTTCTGAAGGGCCTAATCTTTATCTTCTGGCAAATGGAGCTACAGGCAGAAATACTTCTTTCTAGGAGGTAACATGCCACCGGGAGCCCTTTGATTCTCTTCAGTAAAGGCTTCCCTCCTGGTTACTGCTCTCTGTGTAGTGGAGAAGGTCTTGGCCACCCTACTATCATTCTCCCTCCAGGTCAGCCCTACAAAGTCCTCTCAGATGCTTTAGTCAGAACTCACTTCCTCTTACTCATCCATTCCTGCAAAGAAAATTAATGTCATGTCTTTTCTGGTCTAACCCGATGAAATACTGAGGGTACATGTGTGTAAGTATATATGTGGAATGGTTCACAAGCGATTTCTTCTGTTGTAAAATTTTTCACCCCTGAGATATGCAAAACTGCCTATAAAACAGTTTAAGGTGCTGAGCAACTTGTTCTTCAGGAAGAGCAGTGAGGATGTTCAGCTCGTCTGGATCTTGGCCATGGGGGCATATCACAGGAAGGATTTAGTCATAGCTCAGATGAGAAATACTTTGCAGATGCAGCTCAATAAAGGCATCTGGACCAAGAAAGATAATTAAACCAGGACAGAAACAAACTCCTTCCATAACCTAAAGAAAATCTGACCAATTGAGTCCTTTTGTTTGTATCAGCTAAACATTTGTGCATGGAAATACAACGGTTAGAGTAAATATTTGGTGCCTACTTGGTAATATTCATCAAATGCATTTACTTGTTTAGATTTTCCCAAATCTGCATACCTAAACTTCAAGCATATGTGCAATCAGCTTCAAATTTTCAAAAAAAAAAAAAAATAGATCAAGAAAGGGGGGGAAAATAGCGTCTGCTCCTCAGCTAATTAAACCACCCAGGGAGATTGTCAATAAACAGTGAGATGACCAGGTTCTCATGCCAGTCCTTATTTCTTACATACCATATTCCATAATGGCTGTTAACTGAAAGCAGATCATTGAAGATTGTTGACAAGTGTTTTCTGTGGTTTTTGTTGTTGTTGTTGTGTTTTGTTTTGTTTGTTTGTTTGTTTGGGGGGGGGTTGTTGGTTTTTGTTTTGTTTTGTGTTTTTTATTTTAAAAAAGCAAAAGGTGGTTGAGTGGAAAACACTGGCCAAACACTGGGATGAGGCAAAAAAAAAGTGTGAGAAGCAGCTTTCTGAGCATCAAAGTGAGAGGAGGGTGAAGAGTTGCTCCACGTGTGAAAGCAGAGTCCCCTGCTGCCCCTGGTGAGACCCTGGCAGGGCTAGTGGAGCTATAAATGAGGGAATGAAGTTAAGAAGTGGGTTCAGAGGGTGAGGGCATTTTAGTTTTTTTGCCTTTGTTTCTTACCATCCAATGCTATTTTAATTGGCAATAAATATAACTGGAGGCCCTGGTGGTCTAGTGGTAAGGGCGCGGCGCTATCACTGCCGAGACCTGGGTTCGATTCCCGGTCAGGGCCACTCCCGGGCAGATGGAGCTCGTTAGCCCTTAAAAAGGCAACCCATCTACGTCCTGAGGACCTCGCTGCCACCGTCCAAGCTCGCTTGGCCCCGGCAGATGAACCTTAGGATTAAAGGGTGGGCTCAGTTCCGCGCACACTGTGTCTCACCTAAAAAATCCAATGCGCAGGCTGGAAGGTGGAAAGACCTTCCCTGGATCTTCACTCGCGAAGACTGGGCATTATTAAATATAACTAATTTTCACCAAGTCAATTTTCTTTTGCCCATAAATATTGATAATTTTATCAACAACTTTTGGTAATGGGTAAGTGACCTCCTCATCTGTACCTTAACCTATGAGTTTTCCATTTTTTCTCCTCTCTGTTCCTTTGAGGAGGGGAAGTGAGAGAAGAGCTGGGTGAGTGCCTGGCCAAGGCTAACCCTCCACAGAAGGAAAGTCATGATAGCAGTAAATAAATGGATTCCCTTGACAAAAACAATTATAACACTTTTGAATACCAGGAGGCAATCTATGCCTATATAATATAGTTTATAGTAAACAACTGGAACCAACTATCCAGTATGTGTGTAAGGTATTACCTTGTGCTGCAGAAAATGCCAGCTCTTCCTGGCATGTCTGTGTACCCCTTAAGAAGAATTACTTGTCATCTTATTTAATGAGTGCTTGTGCATGTTGAATAAGATTGCTTGTGCTGTTAGTGTGACATTTTAAATTACTTCAGTGGATGGAGTGCTGATACCTTGAAATGAATAATAGTATAGTATACTATTTGCCTAATGTCACACACTACTAAGAACTATATCCCATATGAGATTAATGAGAGAATGAAATTAAGAAACATGCCAAGAGAGGGAATTGTGAGGAAAAAGGGTGATAGCTATTTTATCTATTACAATTTCATACTAATAAGAGTCACTGTTGGTTTTTCTGTGGTTTGCCCCTTATTTTTGCTCATGGGCTCCCACACGGTCTTATACAATGCATAAGAGTCTGTCAGCTTTATGTTGTATTTTACTCATGAGTGGTCAACATGTAGCAGACATGTTGTCATGTTAAAGCTGGCAGCAGTGGCAGCAGAATCAACAGTGGCAGCAGAATCAACATAAGCAGGATGGGATAGGGGTAACGTGTACTTTCCCAGCCTAACTGTTGCAGAATCTCCCAGGCAGAAGAAAACCTGTGCTAGTAAGGAAAAGGAGACAGAAACAGACAAGAACTGCTGACTGGGGAGGTGAGGTGTTGCTTTCATTTCTTGTACCCAGGATATGCAGAGCCAACCATGAGGCAACAGCTCTGGATCTGAGCATGTGACCACTGCCCAGTGCATGGGAGTGCCACTGTCCCTTCACAATCCCTCCTTCATCAGATCAGGATGTGCGATTCTGCACTGTTTAACATGTGGGCTGTAAGCGGGATTTATGCCTAAACAAGGTATTTTGGTATCAAACCATCAGGCCCCTCTTTCCTTGAGTTACCATATGCACTGAGGAGGCTGCTATAAGTGTCCCCTACCATCCTCCCCCCTGTTAATGCCATGGCACCTCCTGACTGTAAGTAGAGCTTAAAGCAGTAGCCAAGATGTATAGAGAAATTACTTCAGATTTATTTACAGACTCATTTGTGTTGAACTAGCAGTTTTCTATTGTGTCAGCAATTCTCTATTGCATTTATTTGTTACTGTGACATTAGGCAAGAGTACAATCCTATTAAACCTGTACATTACATTTCACAGAATTGTAAGCCTTTTTTATTTCACAGAATGAGAAGAAATATGAATTCTTACTGCTGAAAATTCTTGATGCAGCAGTCAAGACTAAAAACACTGTCACTGTCAGAGTAGGAGTTTGGTCATGTTATATTTTTAATAATTTTATTCCTAAAATAAAATGTATTGGTTTATTCCTTTCATCTGGATGATAAGGAAGACACTGAGACTACTATCAGTGAAGAATTGGAAAGTTCTGTTCTTTCACTGTTCTTTCTAGCTAGCAACATGTTTAGGGAGTTTTTTGCTTTGAGTTCACTTTCCTTTTTGTAGTCAGACTGTTGATACAACGTTTTTTAAATCATCTGTTAAAACCACGAGTTTAAAATGACAATTCTTTAAGCACATGCTATGTACGACCTTCTGAACACCTAGATGTTTACAGAAAGAGGATGGCCCTAGGATTTCCCACGTTCTCAGGGCCAACTGGGGGGCTCACACCTTCACTGATCCTGCAAAAAACCTGACCAGGGAGATTCCTCAGAACATTCTCAGGTAGCAATAAGCACCCATGAATCATTTTTCTGGAATGCTTTGGTTTTCTTCATGGATAGCTAACATTTTGTAGTGGTAAAGCAGACCCTTTGAAAATGCCATGCAAGTGAATGACTGCATAGTACAAACTAACTTATTTCTCTTACTTTTTGTGAATACCTTGGGCATAGGAAATGGATCATGAGTGGAAAAGTGTTTATTGAAACAGGTATTTGCTCTTGTCATGGTTTACCTTATTAAGAGTGTAAATGGAGGAAAAATAGTATTTGTGTAAATCCCTTCCAAAAGAGGAGGGAGTGGGAAACCAGCTTTGAAAGTCTCTTACCACTGGGGTAAGAGTGTACGAGATCAGCAGCTTTTCTTCTGCTAGCACGATTAATGAGCTTGATTGATATGATGCGTTCACGGGAAATTCTAAAGAAATAAGAACTTGACTTTCACTGGAGACAGAGGCCTGTGCTCCTGTTTCAGACTCACGGTAGGAACCTAAATAATTCTAGTTAATTTCTTGTTTATATCATGCTTTGGTGTCATCTTGTACAAATCCCCATCCTTCTACATCTATTTCATTTCCCATAAAAAAAAATAATACCTCCTCCTCTTGGAGATGATTTGTGAGGGTGTCTTTGGAAGGCACTTCAATATTATTGTGATCAATCCCATTGAATTTCTGGGGATGAAAAGTCTATTTGCTAAAGTTTATAAAACCTGATTGTAAGGCCTGTTCAAATACCTCTTTACTGACTATTTCATTTTCTATGATACAAAATTTATTAATAATATCACTACCAACAATTTCTACACTACCTGAAATACACACCTGCGCAAAGTTAAGTTATGAGAAATTCTGGGCTTTAAAAAAACTGCTTTAAATTTTTGCTTGAATTTCTCAGTGTGAGATTTTTTACAGCAATATGAATTTTCTGAGGCAAAATTTTAGCTGTCTTAGAACTACATACTTCTATGGGACTGAACTGATTTACACCAGCTAAAAACCTCTAACCTGTTGTGTCTGTATTAATACTAATTTTACCTGGAGTTACAGTAATTTTAAAATGTTTACAGAAAGGTTATTTGTTTTCTTCTATGCACTTATATCTCACAGTATCTGAATATTTGCATCATTGTCTCAAGGGGTTTATTGGGACAAAATAATGTTTTCTACAGAACCGTTGACTCAATTTCGTTATCATTTTCCATTGTTATGGTTAAATCATACAAATTGAAATGACTGATCATGTGTTTTCCCTATTATTAATTTTTATCCTTTTCAAATGCATAGATGGTTTTGAATCTTAAATTCCATATGGAGTAAAAAGTTATATCAATATATATGTTATTTGCAAACATGCATGCTGTGGATCATATGTGTTAACACAGTAACCATTTACTTGTATTTGAATGGTTGAGATATTGGAAGACCTGAAAAATCTTACCTGGTGACAAAATTGGAGGTATGGGGAGTTCTGGAAGCTCTAAGCAAGGTTTATCAGAGTTTGATGTTGAAATACTAAGATGAATGATATTTATATTTTGGTACTTCTTGAGGTAATTTTATTTTTTTTATTTGGCCAGATATTTACATAAAAACATATCTGGTTTTCTGCTTCTAAGGGAAGATTTTTATTTGTCCTAACTCTGTAATGCAATGTAAAAAGATCTTGGGTAATGCTGGATTCCAGCTCTGGTGAGTTTCCTTGGATAAAAGTTCCCTGTGGAAGCATGAGTGTAGAGGCCACCAGAAATGAGAGCTGGGGAGAGAAATGGTGTTCTCAAGAATGACCCACTGTCAGCAGGGATGCAAACAACCCAGGCAATTCTCTGTCAGCCTGGTGAGGTTTGCACAGGTGAGACAAGATAAAAAGACTTCTCTAGGGCAAAGAGAAGATTTTCAAGCTCTTAAGCAATCCAGTATCACCAAGGGCAGAAGATTGCTTTTTGTAGGGTGAGTGAAGAAAGACAAGGCAGGTTTCCTCACTATTATTCCAGAGTTCAGGCTGACGTTTGAAAGTGCTTCCCATCCCAGCAAGATTTTAAAAAATGAGTCATAGTTTCATGTGCACAGCATGACACCTGAAAGATGACAGATTAACCAAGACCCAGAGTGTTTGATTTCTTTAGCTTCAGTCATCTCAATCTGGACAAGAAACTTGGAGCTGGGAAAGTACTCAGAATTTCTACTGATGTTCTCAAGGGTAAAAATAATAATCTATACTGTCTGGTTTTCTAATCCATTACATTGATATCAGGACATCCACAATGCCGCATGCAACAACCCTGTTTTCATGTAAAGGAACGTCATATCTTGAAGGAGGACATGTTTAACAGTGGACAGCGCTGTAGGTTCCATGTTAAGAAATGTGTTTAAAACTATTTTCTCTCATTGACTTTTTTTTGGAATTAAATTATATTTTGCATTGCAATATTTTACCAAAAATGTCCTGGGTGTTAATACAAATTACTTTAAATATGTATGTATTTTGTGTGTGAATACACACTCTGTTGTACTACTGATATATGTTAAAAAATGTGAGGCTATATGCACAGCAGTGTATTTTCCCTTCAGTGAAATACCTTAGTGAAATGGATCTTTAGGTTTTTGGTTTTGGTTTTGGTTTGGTTTGGTTTGATTTGGTTTGGTTTGGTTTTCTCACAACTTAATACCATTAAGCACTTTCATTAGGACATGCAGAGGGCAAGTTCCTTGAATTTTGCTGATGGTGAGTCAGGCAGGTATGGTGAAAGTCACATCTAACATAAACATATTAATATTTACAACATTGTAAAAGACAAACCCTCAGGTTTATATGCAGAGTTAGAGACCAGATGTAAAATCATGTTTGCCTAATCTGTCATCTATTTGTCCCCATGAAAAGTTGTGGATTTTTAGTTTGTTTTTAACATTTTGATTCTGAGCTCTTTTGAAGGGGTATGTGGGGTTTTTTTGTAAGTATTGTAAATTAAATGCTATACATGATTCACTGTAACTGGAAAAATACCTGAAAAACTGTGTGTTACTTTTCAAGGAAAATATTGTGTTTTCTAGAAAGTTAAATCCATTCCATAAATGCTGATGAATAGAGAAATATAATGCAATATGTAGGCGGCCTTTGGTGGATCAAGATGGTTGTACTCTAAGCCTTTTAATATAATAAATATTGTAACATTGTTTTGAAATGTTTTGCAGAATTTTGTAACTCAGATAGAAATAATCCAGGGCTCAAGGAAGACAGAAATCTTCTTGTAGTACAGCAGTGTTATGCCTCAGAGCTTTTTGGATATTTTAATTTTCATAAGAAAGGCAATTAATATATGTGAATGTTAAAAATTTCAGTTAAAAAGTATTTTGTTTCCACTGATTAAAAAAAGGAATTGCAGAAGTCTTTGTTGAGACTTATATAATAAAATGTGTCCTTTAAGTTTTTAATACAAAATCATCTGTTTAACAGAAAATGTACCATTTAAAAAGTCTCAGAAACGTCTAGCTGATCAACAGTAAGTACTGGTCATCAGTAAAAGATCAGCTGTTGTTAACATTTTTTTTATGCAAGAGCACTTGGGATCTGGCAATAACAGTACAGCTCCGAAACCACTTTGTGATGACAGCTGGCAAACACCTTCTTTCTTAGTGTCAGTCCCAGTGATACACTTGGAACATATGCTGGAAGACGAAAAAAATACTGTGCAGACAGCTCAGAAAACTCCCAGTTTGTAATTTATTTTTCAAGATGAATTCAATTTGTTTGCTACATCAAAAAATCACCAAAAAGAATAGCTTGAAAGACAAAGGAACTGGCCAACAACTGCAGTTTGGAAACAGTGTAATTCCTCTGTGTGTTGCTCTGAAAATTGTTCTTTTAAGAGTAATAGTCTTGTATCCGCAGTCTCTAAAAGGTCACTGTAAAGTTTTGGAGACAAATTATTCTAAATGACACAGTTCAAAAGGGAATGAACTATATCAGTGCGTTGGTGAGGTGTTATGAAACAGGCCCAGAAGACTGAAAATTATCTGTCGTACAATCATGGGTCAAATCCCCCTAAAGTAACTCTCATGATATGATGGGTATTTTTTGTTTTGTTTTGTTTTCCTTTGCAGCTTACCGTTCTCGTTCTTCTATAAAGCCAGGTGGAAATTTTGTAAACATTGATATGCATTAGAGTTTTCCAAAGTTATTCCTGTCACTTAACTCTCACATCACAAGGAAAGTATGTAGCTGATAAATGGAATAATTTCTGTGTTGTCCATCACTTACATGTACTGTGGGCCTGCACCTAGGTAATCAGAGGATTTCCTATGCCTACCACCTTTGTCCAGAAATATTTTGTAGCGTTGTGGCTTGTCTTTCAGGATCTGTGTTAGCTGTTGTGTGATTCTAAGATGAAGTCTTTTTATTTATTTTAATCCAAAATTCATGCATATATGTGTATATAAAAAATAAATATGATTAATTATAAAATACTCTTTGTATATGTGTTTCAAAGTTTAGAATTCCCAAAGAAAACAATATTCCCAACAGCATTTTCCTCATTTAAAATTATTCATATGTGTTCCCCAGAGAACTGGGAAAGCAGATAGCAGAGGCTTTTTATATACAGCGTATAATTGACAAAATCAGGTTCCCAGCGTACAGATAAAAAGGTGCCCCACTTCTGCTGGATCCACTTTTTCAAAATGTGTGATGTGATCTTTGATTCACTCACTGAGGGCAATGCCTTGGGAAGAGACAGGATAATTTTGGGGAGGGAAGAGACTGGTATTTCAGGAAAAGTGATTACTTGGTATCCAGAGATCATCCAGGAACCAAGTAAAAGGAGTATGTGTGTGGTCTGAGGTCAACTGTCCCCATTGTTCAGTCTACTCTGCCTCTCAATAATGAACTAGTCATTCTGCAAGCTCTGCCTTTGTAACAGAGCCAAGAACAGAGGATGCTTATTTTAAACAAGTAGCCAACTGATACTCACATTTGGTCCTACTGAATTTCAGGGATGTTAAACTATTCTTCTGAAAATGCTATTTTTTCTTACCTGTTCTGCCCTCTGAGGGATAGGGAAGCAAGTGTCTTCCCTCACATTAGGAGGGATGAGTCCTTTGTTGTAGAAATGTTGGCAGGTCCAGGTATTCAAACTGGAGGAAGTTTTAGACTGTGGAGTCTGGCATGCATGATGCTGTAGCTATCAATATCTAGTTTTGCCTCTGAAGAGACAGCCACTATACCTGGGGCTGAATTATGCTTAGGTTATTTTAAGTTTCAAAAGGGATATTCCTAAACTTTAATCTTCTAACACTGTGTTTGTTGCTTTGGAGAAACTGTGAGGTGTGAGCAAAACTATTTAACAGTTTCTGTCAAAAAAATTGGAACCCCAATGGCTATTTGACATAAGTAGTTCAGGGATTTTTTTTTTTTAAATTATTTTTCTGGAAAATTTTTCAAGACCAGAAGTTATTGCTATTTGATAGATGCTTTCCTTCCTTAAACAGAACTCTGAAGAGACTAGGTTCAATTTTGAGAATTAGCTCAGATAGTTTTCATAAATGCATTTTGGGAGATAGTGGTTGGTCTGGTTTTGCGGGAAAATACTGTTTCCTTTTTGTGAAATTTTATTCTAAATTATTATTTGAATTGAAACTTGTTATCTTAAGATCCTTGAACACCTAGAAGCCTTCCAGAACCAGTGATAGCACATCTCTGTGTTTAATAGTCCTGGCAGACTTTTCTTCTAGGTATACTTTTAATTGTTCTTTTACCCCTTTTATTCTTTTTGGCTGCAGAATTTCCTGTAGAAATAGGCTCCATATTCTAATTACATGTTAAATGAGAAAGTATTCCTTCTATTAACTTTTAACAGGCCATAATAATTTCATGTTCTTCAGAAAAAGAAATAATTATAATTGTTACCTATTCATTCTC
Organism: Myiozetetes cayanensis; assembly: GCF_022539395.1. NCBI lineage: Eukaryota > Metazoa > Chordata > Aves > Passeriformes > Tyrannidae > Myiozetetes > Myiozetetes cayanensis. The sequence continues at coordinate 86,192,366 of NW_026086604.1, read as the reverse complement.
TTCATGTCATTTGTGGTATGCTTTAATTTTCTTATATCCTAACTTATTTTTTTCTCAATTAGTCCTAATCTTTAGTAGGTCTGCTACACAGATGATCAGTGGTGTCATTCCTGTTTTTCTTGGAGAGAAAAAATGCCACAGTGAAGTTTTTTAACAAGATCCTTGTGTTATCCTGGTCTGTGTTAAACTTGAAGCTGGGATTAGAAAGAACTCATCTGATTTCAAGTGCTTTGATGCAACCTAAGAGCAAGTCTTGTGTGTACTTTTCTCTTACCTTTTCAGTTTTAATGAATTAGTGGAGCAGAATATTTGTGGTTGTCCAAGAAGAGTGCAGGTCTGATTCACACACACCTGTCTGAACAGTGAGGGAGCTGTCACCTTCTGCAATCACAGCAGTTTTCCACTCACCTTCAAAGGAATCCTGATAATGACCAAATTGCAATAATCTAGTCTGTGATGAGCGTACATAAGCAAGTGTAGGTTTATATCAGATATTTTATGCCTGATTCTGCTTAGTTTTAGAATGATGTTTGAGCAAAGGTACGTGAAAGGAGGGGGGAGATCAGTATCACAGAACAGTGAGAACCTTGAGGAGCTCTCCCAGTGTTTCAGTTTCACTATACCCACCCTCCAGTCACACCCCCCTGCCGTGCCGTTCCCCGTAACACTTGGCATTAAGCAGACTGCAAGAGCCAATAAGAGCTGGCTGATGAGCAGTAGGTTTCTACAGCAAAAACAACTGCAAAAAGGGAAAGACATGAGACCTGGCAAACACAGATTTCACTATTAGCACTCTGAAGCCTGCTTCGGAGCAGAATTTCTGCTTGTTTTAAAATTTAAAAAAAAAAAAAAAAAAGTGTCTTTTTTATCATAGTTACAACTCTGTGGTGAAAATGCTTGGAAGCTAAGAAAGCTGGAGAAGTGCTTATTCTTAACAGATGTTTTTTACAAACTGTATCACTAGAGATGTTATTCTGTAGGTGTATGCTATTCAGTATCATCATAGCTGATACTGATATGGTTCCCAGGTTCAATAGGGCAAGAATTCACTGTATTTTCTTCTATGCACTTTCAGTGAAATAGAAATGTCATTTCCAATATTTCTTTTGTAGAGTTAGATATTCTTTAATAAATAATCCATGAATTATCATGTATTCAGGTCTTCTTTTTCACTCATTTCGGGGGAGCAGAAGAAAAAGAAGGAAGAAAAGTAGGGAGAACATTAATAAGGTGAAATTTGGGTGATTGCTTTTATTTTACTTGCAGGGAGGGTGAAATGGAGAACTTAATTTAAATTAGCATTTTCTATCTTCAGATTTAGTTTTTGTTCTGGACAGACCTTTTGTCTAGTTCTACAGTGGTGAAATGGATCTAGTTTATATCTCCTTACTTGAACACAATGGTTATTAGGCAGACAGAAAAACATATCTGCCTAAGAACTCTGACTGGCTAAAGTAGTAAAAGATTGAGCCCATGGACTGCCTAAGTTTTTTGTCCCGGAGTTGTGGTTATTTGTTTGTTTGTATTTAATTTCTGCAGCCCACACAGCAGACTAGACAAACAAAAGAAGGATAAGTAGATCTGCAAAAATGCCACTGTCTAATGAAAAATACTGTAGGTCTGCCCTCTTCTGGGCAATAGGGTTCCAGAGCCTGCTGTGACAGAGGGTTTTTGGTTTCACTCATACTCTTTTCGATCCCGCTGTGTAAGATTTGTAGGCCTGTGAGCTGAGACAGCTCCTCCTGTCTGTCCTTCCTGCTACCTCAAACTGTGAGACTGTCCTTCTCAAATCTATTAGAAATTAACAGAAGTCAGGAATTAGAGATATTAGGTCATCAGTTTGCTGGGAAAAGATAAGCTCTACCTTCCTTAATTGTGAGCTCCTGTGGAACTTGGAGTGCTCCTCAGGAAATGCTTTAGGTAATGGCTAACACAAATCCCAATCTCTCCATGTGTTGCATGTCCTGCCCAGTCTTGAGTGTCATAATACAATATCTTCTCACAGGTAACATAAATATCTGTGTTAAGCCTGGATCAGTATAAAAGGATCATAGGGAAGAAGAAAATCCAAAGAAGGAAATCTCAACTTAAAGACTTAGCATAAGGAAATAATCTCTCTAATTATGATGTGCAGTTTTAGAAGGCTCATTTTGCATCCTGAAACCCAGGAGCATTTGCTCAGAGCCAATAAAAGTTAACTCTTCCTATCTCTTCCATGAGTAGAGTGAACATGAAAGCATTTAACTATCTAGTTATTTTGAGATCTTCTATTCTGTCGCTCGACACATTATGATTCTCAGTTGCAACCAATTTAAATCCTTGGTGGTTTTACAAACGTAAAGGTGGGGGGGTTTTGTGAATATTCCCTGCTTGAGACCACCAGGTACTGGGTCCACCTGGACCTAGTCACAATTGCATGGCTCTGCAGCAGATTCAGGGTGCAACTTGTGCTGTGAAATGGCCTTGTTGGCCTGCATGGGTTTGCTTGAAGGGACATTGTTTGGGACCCGATTGCTGGATTATCCCAGTGTCTGTAAGGGATGTTTGCCATTCCACATCATGGTCTGACATCTTTTTATAATCTACCTTACTTCTGCATGTGTTGCAAAGACTTGGCAGTTTTCTTCTCACTCACAGTGTCTGTGTATCAAATCTCTGACTATGGATAAGAATGTCTGGAACTAAGAACATTCGCATCCCTCATTTTGTTTCTGTGAAGCTCAGTTTTCACGGCTGCTTTCCAAAAAGAAAATTTGCATATTTCATCCATTGTTTGTAAACAGATTATAAGGCACTCGTTTGTGTGCTAAATCACAGCAAACTGTGCTTTGCGAATTTGATTCGCATCTCCCCTTCGTGCTAACCTGGCTTAACTCCATTGATTTCAGTGGAATTACTGCTGATTTATGCTGTGAAAGTGAGGGGAGAATCCAATGAGAAAATTTCCCTTTTGCACATGAGCATGCCAAAAGAAGTCTTGATTTACCATTGTGAATCTCTTCCAGTGTAATGCTGGCTTAATTTCTTTTGAATTACTTCACTGGAATGTTACTGCAGTGAATCGAGCCCAGAATTCATATAATTATCTTTTTGTCTTTCTCCTAATTTTTTTTCCTCCATGTGTATTACCTCACATTAAGACTGAATTTACTGTCTGCTTTGCAGGTGGCTTGCACATGACTCTATAAGGAAGTGCATTTTTTAAAATCAAAAGATCAGTTCAATGGAAAATGGCTACAACAAATCTTTGTTTCTGGTTATGTCACCCTATCAAAATAACCTGTAATTTCTCTCCAGTCTTTTTACAGTAGTATCTCAGCGTGCACTATAATTACTGAACGCTTTTACTGTAACATAGTTGCGGTAATGATATGAAAATACTGCTTTGCCTGTCCTTTTATCTTGAGAAGGATATATATAACACAATATAGTTAAACATGTGATAACTGCTTACTCATGCATAGCTGTATTGAGCCATAACTAAACAAAACTTCATTTTCAGGAGTCTTTTTCTGGTTTTTGTGCCTTTAGATATTTGTTGCAAATCCAGTCTGGAAATGAATATACCCATGAATTTAAAAATAAAATGCAATACAAATTATTCCATCTTTTTAAAATTCAAGTAAAATATACGTAAAAATTGATTAATGACTTACAAAAGTGACTCTGAGATAAGCTCGGTTGGTTATAGCATGGTGCTAATAACACCAAGGTTGTGGATTTGATCCATATGGGCCATTCACTTCAGAGTTGGACTTGATGATCCTTGTGGGTCCCTTCCAACTCAGAATATTCTGTGAAAAATCAATATAGGAAACTGGTAAGAGTAACCAAAAGATTCATGTTATTAATCTTTGGCAGAATGGAGAATTTTCTATTTGTACGAACAAGTTATACAGTTTTATGTCATGCTGTTTGCACTTACTGTAGGTAACTTACAAAAATAATATTGATGAGGAAAATCTCTGCTATGCATACTCGGCAAACCCACAGGACTTACACACCTAAATTACTGAAGTGCTTTGAAAAAGTTCTCCATCTCTGCCATACACCCTATATAGAGAGTATAAGATTAAAATCAGCTTGTGGTTGTGTTTCTGCAGCTGACTTAGGTGGAAAGCAGACAATCTCATGTAAAAGATTCCCTCCATTTCTCCTCTCCTAAGAGAGTCCTTGTGAAGAGGATAGGAAAATGCTGGCTGAGAAGCAGTAACGATGCATGGTTTCAAAGCGCTACAACTGTAGTCACCAGGATGTGGGGCAAAATGTTGCTCCACACATCTACTGCTACCCTGATGTGACTCTTGAGTTACCTGGATCCATGATTTAAGTGTTCACAAAACATGTCTAGGTCCCTTCTTCCTGTGACAAAGAACTAGCTGAAGCATAAAAAGTTAAAACGAGACCTTATTAACTTGGTCATTACTGCACAGACCCTAATGATTACAAGAAAATCTGGAAGCAGAGAAAGACTAAGAGTACATTCACACACACAAAAAGAGATGACCTCAATCTTTCACAAAAAAACCATCAAGGTATCCGTTCCATAGTATGTCAGTGTTACATTATTACAATGAAAAGTAATTAAACTAGAGCAATTTGAAAATAACAGCAAAAGTTCTGCCCCAACTCCGCTTAGTGAGTAAGTAATGACAATTATTGCCACTTCTTAGTCAAGCTCCACACATCAGAGCTACTGAAAAACTATTTTCTTGCAGCCCACTGTAAGGACAATTCTAAACCCCCCAAACATGTTTCACAGGAAATGGCAACATGAACATCTTTAATTTATGTTTTAAATCTATAATTTCATATGCTAAGTAGGGAGAATAAAGATATATTTGAAATGTTAAATGCTTTTAAACATTTCTTAATTTAACATGTCAACAGTATTTTAAATACTGCATCACATTTTCAAAGGAGCACTAATGTGGTTTGTTGAGTTACACCCAACTTTGTACATTAATATTTTCTCTTTCATGCACTCATAAACACATCTGAATTTGAACATGTAAACCGTGTTTATACAGAAATGTGGAAGGATGGATGGATGGATGGATGGATATCTGGCTCCCTCAGTGGTTTGTATAAATAATATGTTTGTAAAAGAAGTGGAGGAACACAATTAAAATGAAGACTCAATTGTTCCTAAAGACAATAAACACGTTCTGGTAGACTTACAGTATCAGTTGCCACATGCTGTTAACTGTATGTGTCCAATGCCTGGAAAAAAACCAAACAAACAAAAAACCAACCAACCAACCAACCAAAAAAAAAACCAAAACCAAAACAAACAAAACAATATAAGAAGAGAAGTAATATCTTGGTAAAATTTAGTAAAGTCTGCGTTGTCTTTCGGTTCATTCCTGGAAGGTGAGGGGCAATGCTGTTAAATTTCTGTCTGCTTCAGGACAACATCTGTCACATTATAGGACTGGACCGTCAGTGCATACAGGGGATAAGCAAGAAGCAGTCCAAGTGAAATGAAATTGGTCTCATGCCAGTTTTGCAATGATTGAAAGGAATGAGCTACAGTGCAAATACAAAATCAAATGGTGGGAGCTGCCATGGGACAACCCAGAAAGCTGGAAGGTCAACTTATTTACTCCCTCTTTACAAGCAGAACTAATGGTATAGATACAGAGCAGGCTGTTTGTTTAACATAGTCACTTTCTGTTTGATGTATTTACCAGCAGGAATATCAAATTATGCTGTTCTCTAAAGTGTTCACTGTACCCCTTGTGCTCCCTCTGTTCCAAGACCAGTTGTAATCAATCAGGCCAATAAATGTAAGCTTCTTTTCTCACAGCATCTAAGGTTTTACTATTTTACAAAGGAGAACAAAGAGTGTAGCAACTAATATGAAAAAAATGACACACAGCACAGTATAATGGTACAGTAGGGTATTCATACAACCAACCTCAGTCACCTACTAAGTCAGATGGTGAGAAGTCCCATGCTCTTTATCTAGTTGGTGAGGAGGGAGAGCTCTGCTTTAGGGCAATTCAGGGAAACAAAGAAAGTCTCCCCATCTACTCTATCGTTTGTTCTAGATAATTTGATTTGAGTATTATGAATGCTCCCTATAAAGTATTAATAGGTCTACTGCTATAATGACTGGAATAGGCATCACAGTACAACATCCAATTGTTTTTCTTCTAAACTGTGGGAGAAACACTTTTGAATTCAGAGAGTTGTTTTAGCTAGAGGAGAAAACTGGGAAAAATCCCCTGCCAATGCTGTGGTGGATTCAAAAAGGCTGGGGAAACACAAGAAATACTCAAAATGCTTGTGAACAGTATTTCTATGTGGAAGAGAAGGTATGTCTACAGGAAGCCATTGGTGTTATAAACCAGAGCTTTGTGATAGCCCTAAGAGCCTAGGCTTTATACCCCACAATGCTAAAATATCTATGGAACTTGGGTCATTAGTTTATATTAAATTGAAACAGAAGGAGCCAATTCCACATTGGACCAGAAGGAGAAATGTTATGTTTGCCTATTACATTCTGTCTCTATCAGACTGGTAGTAACATTCGGACACGATACAAGGGAAAGGAAGGGGTAAGAGATCTGGATATGGGAAGGAGAAAGGGCAAGACTGTAAGAATAGAGGTATTTCTCTTGAAAAATGACTGAGGGAATTTTCTCCAGCAATCATACTTGGAAGGTCAGCTAAGAGTAGATGTGTAAAAAGAGTGGAGAAACTGTAGAAGGTGTTATGCAGAAAGGAGAATCTAGTTTGAGGATGCAGTAGAAATTATGTAAGAAGAAACAACACCTCTCGTTGTTGATAACTAATATTGGTAACAAGCTAGTGTGAATCTATGTGACTGCCTATTTCTGCCAACCCTGCTTTCCATTCAGGCTACAATACTGGCCAGTGCTTTAATGGCACAATCTGGCCCAAGGTGGGCATTGATTCAAAACAGCCGACTCAGAAATGAAATGCATGGAAAGGGAAAAAGAAAACAAAACTCCATGTGAAAGGAAAAAGATCTAAACAACTGATGGTCTTTCTGATCCCTGAATAGATGCCAGTTGTCCTGAGGCGGTGAAGTAGCCAACAGATAATTCCAAACTTTGAAAGGCGTCCATATCACCACTCAGTCAGGCAAGGGAAAAAGATGCAGCATATTAAAAAAAAGAGAGGAGGGTAAAAAAATACCCCAGCTCTGTGTCAACAGCCATTATAAAAATGTCTCTTAAAATAAAATGGATCTCAGGATGGATTTCCACTCAGTCTGCCAAAACCACATTTACCCACCAGGTCTGTTCCCCGGTCAGGCCAAGTTTACCAACCCACAGCAATCCTCATGACCCGAAAAAGCCAAGAGGGATAACTAATGAAATTGCACTTATGTGAACTATGGCTGCAAGCATGTGGGGCAGAGGAATAAGTGGGAGATTCAAACAGTGCGGGGGAAAGAGGCACAATCATCCACATTCACAGGGGGAACAAGCAAGCTTTCCAGATCAACTGGCTCCTTCCTGATGAGAGCAGGACACAAGCCAGACATGTCACTCTCGCTTTCTGCCTCTTTTATCTCTCGCCACAACTAGGGACTGCAGAGAGGAGATTGTTCTGGCTGGAAGCAAAGGGACACAGGTGGTACCAGCAGCTGCAAGCTCTTTAGCTCTCGTTGGCTCCACTTATTAGAACATGCATTGTATGTTTAATACATTGCTTCTCGTTGTGTGGGAGCAAGAGTTGGAGGCTGGTGGTGCTGCACCACGGTCTCCTGTATTGCTGGGAGGGAAGGCAAGGTGGAGGCTGCTCCTAGTTAGAGATAATTAGAAGCTAGGGCTCCTGAAGAGAATTTGGTAACTCCACAAGAAAACCAGCTGTTCTTGATTACAATGATATATTAGTCACTCAAACGTAGCTGTGCCAGTCAGCATTTTACAAACAGCAAAGAAATGCAGAGATATTTTCAACACATAGAACTTTGTGGTGACAAAGTTCTATGCACGGCTTACCTCTGAGATGGTCTGATTTGTTTGTTTATTTGTTTTTAAATTGCTGGCTATAAAGAACAAAGGGTTTGGGGAGGTCTGAGTCAGGTATCTTCCTTTTATTTGCTTTATATGTCTAGGGATCACCATACTTTTAGTTTTGCCAAACTCACTCTGTGTGTGTTAATGCTGTTCACCTATAACACATATGGGGGAGGTTCTACCAGGAACAGTATAATTTGATTCAGTTTCAGTTATCACATGCTCTAATTATTAAATAAAATTTTATGAACTGACACCTGTGGAAAACTGCTTTTCATGGTGTTTATTTATGGAAATATTATGTAGAAAATACTGTTTGCTCCTTATAATCTTAAAATCCAGTGGATCATGATCTGTTAGTTTTTTCAAAGTTTTAAAATAAAAATCTGGGTTATCACAGGTGTAGTACTTTAAAGCATGCAATTATTGGAATGTGTTTTCAGAGAAAATAATAATAAAGTCTGGAAAAAAATGGAGAGAAGGGGAAAAACATACAGCACAGATTTATCAACATAGATTATTACCTGTAGGGAGTTTCTGTGGCTGGAAGGGGGATTGGGGGTGGAGAGGGGGTACTACAGGTGTGGCTTCTACCAAAAGCTGCTAGAAGCTTTTTCTGACCCATGGAGCCAATGCCAGCCAGCTCCAGGATGAACTTCCAGCCACTGGCCAAGCCAATCAGGAGTGATAGAACTGTCTCCCTGATAACATATTTAGGAACAGAAGGTATGGCACAGAAAGAATTCCAGCCAGGGAAGAGCAGAGTGGGAATGTGGGAACAAGGTAGACCCCAAGATCAGTGCAGAAGGAGGGGCAGAGGTTCTCCAGGCACCAGAGCTGAGGCCCTGCAGACCATGGTGCAGACCATGGTGGGGCAGCTGTGCCCCTGCAGCCCATGGAGGACCATCTGGGTGCTGAGACACCCCTGCAGCCCATGGTGGAGCAGGTGGATGCATGAAGGAGGCTGTGACCCCATTGGAGGCCCAAGATGCACTAGGGTCCTGCTGGAGATCTGCAGCCTGTGGAGAGGGAAGCCCACGCTGGAGCAGGTTTTTCCCAGGAAGGACTTGTGGCACCTGTGGGGGACCCACATCAGTACAGCTCAATTATGAAGGACTGCACCCCACAGAGGAGTGACCCATGGGACAGCAGTTTGGGAAGAACTGTTACCCAAGGGATAGATTCATGCCGGAGAGATCTGTGAAGGACTGTCTCCCGTGGGAGGGACCCCACGGGAGCAGGGGAAGGACCTGCTCCCTGAGCAGTGGCAGAAACAACCGACCGTAACTCCCATTAACTGTCTCCCTGCTCTGCTGGGTGGGAGGAGGGAGAACATGGAAGGAAGGAGGGGTTGGGGGAAGATGTTTTTAAGATTATTTTATTTCTCATTCTTTGGTTCTTATCCTGTTAGTAATAAATTTAAGTAATATCCCTACTTTGAGTCTGTTTTGCCTATGAAGGTAATCAGTAAATGACCACTCCCAGCTGTTATCTCACTTCATGAATCCTTAGCTGTTTTTTTGTCTCTCCTCTGTTCAGTTGCAGAGAGAGGGTGAGAGAGTGGCTTTACTGGGTATCTGACATCTGGTTAGGGTCAACCCACTACAGTTACCATACTAAACTGATACTATGTTTTGGCTAAGATTTTCTTAGGCAAATGAAATGCAGAAGGTTTTGCCTGAATAGACTTGCATGAAGCATTGATATCACAGGGGTGGAAAATTACTGCGGTATAAAGAGAGAACTTGGTCAAGAAATTTGAAGTAGGGCAGAATACAATACCATGTGCTGAAAGAATAGGTATTGCAGTTAGATGTCCCTGCAGGCTCAGTCTTAGGACAGGTTTTATTTAGTACTTTCATGATCGACCATGTCACATAAAGCAGGAGAGTGCTAATGAAACTTGTTAAGGTTTTCCTAACCTTGGGAAACCTTGTCAAGGTTGAGGAGATATGTAGGATACATACCAGAAAGGCAGTATGGATGGGAGTCTTAATGGAGAGAGAATACTACACAGGATATGAGCAGTAGCATGAAGCGCTTGGTCATTCACCCAGGAAGCAACAACAATTTCAGATGCTTTTTGTTAGAGCTCCTCACATAGAAATAACAAAGGGAAAGAGTTAGGTGTATAATCAATCACATTGATGGCTAAGACCCATCAGGCTGATCCTGTGGAAAAGGCAAATGTAGGCCCAGGATGTATTGACAGCTGAATATAATTCAGAATTCTCAGCAGAAAATCCATACCTATGTCAAATAGTTGAAAATAATTCTGATCTATAGAAAAATGTTAAGCTTTGCTGACAAGATGACATAGCCATCAAGTTTCTGAAATACTTTAAAACTGGTAAAGTACCTGTCGAAATAATCAAGAACAATTTATTTGGCTCATTCTCCAGATAGCCAGATTATACCTACACTTTTGCTGTTCTGTTAAACCTAAATATAGCCTTAAACATGTCTTCTGTTGTATAATGACTATGATTTTCCCCAAAACTTCTTTCCCACTCCCACTCAGGCTCTTTGTGTGTCTAACTGGTAGCAGGGGGAAAAAGTTGGACAATTGTAAGGAGGAAAGATACTCACCGATGACAATAAGAAACTGGTATTTGCTATCAGATGAAAATCAGCCAAATGCAATCAAACTCTTGATGGTGACTGGGAGAGTTTTTGCAGTACCACAGCACTTAACTGTCACATAAACAAGACAACACACATCCCATGAGCTTCTTTAGTCTCCCATGCCTCCCACTCCCAACAAAATTGCTTCAGGACTATATAGCTTATTTTATTTTTGAATGCAATGTGCAATTTTGTAATCCACAGTAGCACAGTTAACAGTCCTGAGATTAATATGTGTCTTTCTCTAGGAGACATTGAGGAAACAGTATTCGAAAACTTACAGTTTACACAAAACAGTCACCACTGTGATCCACTTCTGCTACATTGTGTTATCTTCAGCAAAGTATTTTTCTAGTTCAGTAAAATCTGAAGTATACTAAAATGTATGCTGTCAGATTAGTGTACTTAAAGTCCAGTGGAAACCAAAACACATCCACATAAGTTGCACCCAGTTCCTCTGACTCTCTGCTAGGTTTTGTTTGTGGGTGTTTGTTTGTTTGTTTAGTACTGTTACCATACTGACCTAGAAGACAAAAAAATCTCACTTACTAACCAGTTTTTACGTTGTCTCTGTTAGCCCTTCCCACACATGAGACTGCAATAGGAAAATAAAGGAGGAGGCATGAAGTACTTTAACTTCTTACCCAATGTCAGTAGATCATACAGTCTCTAGAACCAAGCTTTCCATGTGCAGATTAATGTTTCCTGAGACATTAAGTCAAGTAATTCTGAGCACAGTTTGATTACTAGATGTAATCAAGGCCAGGCTTGCTGTTTTGGACCAGTTTTTTCCAGCCAGAGTAAGCACTGTTATTACTAAGTCTTGCTTTTCCTGGTTTTCATCTTGTTTACAGGCTGGAAAAACAGAAATGTCATAAGTAACTGAGGGAAAACTAAACTAAGTAGAAACTTGTCATGGATTTGGCCTCATTTCACTCACACCCTTTCCCAATATTGCAAATAGACTCCTGAGAGCAAGCATCAATGCCATGCAAATCTAACTGGAAAAGTAATAAACAGAAACCTATTTGGATGGTTTTCTTGCTGCTTATAACCCAGGAAGCCACCTAGAAATTGAATCCATTTCAGTGAATCTGTTTACATGTTGAGACATAGGAAATGAGATAAAAATAAAAGTAAAATCATGGATTTTCTCATGCCCCTGATATTCATATTTCCTGTCACATATGTCAGTCTTTAGAGAAACGTTATCTGGTATCTGTCTGAAACTTCTCTACATTTCCCTGTGTCCTATTCCTGTGCTATTTTATTCCTATGGAAGATAAAAAATTAACAGTCTGTAGATCAAGTAATTATAATCGTGAGGCCACAGGTTGATAGGGCCTATGGAGAAATGTCTATCTTTAAAAATGTAAGTATAATTACTACATTATGCCTTGGAATAAATGGGAGAGAGGGGGAGCTGTGGACTTCTGTCATGGTTATTGAATCAAAATGAGGAGGAAAGGAGACATCACTGGTTAGGACAGAAATTAGGCAAAAAGACAGGTTTAAAATAACTATGGGCCAGATCCTTGAACAGTTTTTATTCATTACCTACCTCCTTTAAATATTACTGCTGGCATTTCTGTTCTGCAGAGTTTTGCAAGATGTGCCAGGCTAACTGATTTTGCATCTCCACGTCCCATTCCCAGTTAAGAAGCACATTTTCTGTGCTGCTAGTGTAACAGTGCAGATACAAATAAGTTAACACCAGGAGGAAAGCTTGTCTCTCCCACCCCCTTACTTCAGAGCTGACTGGAACCACTCCAGGTCTGAGAAAGAGGCTTACATTTGATCCCCAGAAGTCCATTGCACAAGGACAGGATAGTTGATTTTCTTTTCTCTGTAGATGTAGTTGTCCATTCTAACTTTCCTTATGTATATGAAACCCTAATTCTTCTGTTTTCTCTAGGAAAGGATAGAGGATATTTTCCATGAAGGTAGTCCATTGGGAAATCAACACTTGTTTTGTTCTCCAGCTGGGGGGGACTTCCTTGAATGTTACTTAAGCCCAATACATGACTGTGTTAGGGATATATATGTCCCTAATTTTTAAATATCCTTAATATTTACATATATATTTGTAAAATGCATACAGAAGTTTCCTCACTATAGATGCTGTTGCAGGTGGGAACTTTCTAAAACACAGTTGACAATTTGTTGCCATATTTTCAGGCTTCAAATGACCCCTTTGGGAATCTGCACCTTTCAACCTCACTTGAAAATTACTCCTTTGACACCTCCAGTCTTGGCTGCCTGCTCAGAAGCAAGGAAGACCAAGCAGAAGGGGGAGAAGAGAGTCAGTGGCGCAAATGGAGAAAAGGGAAAACCTGGAATAAATGCCCATAGACATGAGTGCAACCTGAGCTTCTCTAAATCATGGCAGGAAGACAGTTATCCTATGGGTTATAAGTGTAAAAATACCATGATTTGGGAAATACAGTGATGCCAGCTACTGGAAGTAGGGAAGAGAATTTACATGATGTCTTACTAGAAATACTTTCTACTGCTATTAATTTTATTACTTCTCTTCCCTTTCTTCTGACTTGTTGGGTAACTATAGACAAGGCTTAGAACATGCCAAAGCCTCTGTTTACTCATTAGTGAAGTGGGTATAGTAATATTACCTACCTCAGAGGTTAAATGATTGAGGCTTAATTAATGCTTTCTTCTATAATCTCTGTTGAAAGATACTACACTATTGCAATACTCCTAATGTATTATTACAGTTTTTATTTTTTATTATACCCTTCTCTTACTGTACCTTTAGACTTGGTTCTCATTACGCTCTCTCAGTATTTATTTCACAAAAGCAACTTGAGAACTCTTTCAAAATGGGAGAAGAGAAAGACATGTAGTAATAGAGAGGCAAACACTCACCTGGGGTGAATTCCAGACAGATATGAAGCTTTTCAAGGTGATGCTCATGTGGGATGTAAGTAGTACATAGCTTCTAGAGATGAGGAAGGACTTGTCTCACTGTGCTGCCTGTTTGTGCAGACACAAGACCACAGAGTATACCATAAATTAAAATCTCAACTTTGTCTTGGCTGTAAATGCTCAAATGAAAGTTTGTCTTTGGATACTCCTAAAAATCCCAAGCCACTGAAGTTCCCAGTCAGTATTTTGAGACCTGCATTTGTTTTTATCTTCATTACTTGGAATAGAGTGCAGAGCAACAAAGAAATTTATGAAATATTTTCAGGAGAAAATAAAAGATGTGGTAAGTGGTTGGACTTTGTGGTTGGATGAAATTTTTTGATCAGTTTGAGTCTAAGGGACAAATACTGGGCATTTCTTTCAAAATCTGAAAAAGGGGATGGGCTTCATGGCATATGATAATTTTCTTTCCCGATGGGACTGGAGGCTTACCGTGCTGGATCAGATAAATCTGGGTTTGACCAAGCACTTTATTGCCAGAAGCCCTGTTCCTAGCAGCATTGAACACCTTTATTTCTGCCCTTAGGAGAAAAGGTCCCTTGCTCCAGCAGGTGTGGAACTATGGGCTGAGTGTGGTGAATGCTGGTGGGTGCTAGAGAGAGAGTTACCTCCTGCAACTGTGTTTAAGGAGACAAGTGTCCAGAAGTCTCATTATTCACCCCACAGCTGTTCTTGAGTAGAGGAGTGCTCTGGCCTGCCTGGCACCTGCAGGACAGCAGACTGTAAGTTAGCAAAAGTTTGCAATCAGAAGGATCCATTACAAAAAGAGAAAGTGATACGGGAAGTGAAATCCTTCTTGTTCTATTTGGATTAATAAAATTAAATAATTGCTTAAAACTAAATGTGAAGGAACATTATTATTCTATTACCAGTATTAATATTTAGATATTTTGCAAGGTAATGCTGTCTTAGAAATCAGATAGCTTGGATTGGATGGAAGATTTTGCTCTTTAATTTCCAAGTAGGTTTGAAAGAAATTCAGCTTCCAGATTTTGGACAGTATTCTGTCACCAGCAGGAGCAAGTTAAATTAAAGGGGTGTCTATTTTTCCAGACTTTTGATTTCTGGAATATTTTTGAAAACTCTTCCTAACTACTGATGATGTGTGAGTCAAAATTATAGTATGATTTTTCAGTCCTCAATTGAGTTTGCATTGTGCAAACACCTTTCTTTGAACTGCGAATTGTGCAAATTTCACGTGAAAGTAACTGAGAGGAAATGAACAAAGAACCCCAAGTGTAATTTTTTCCAGACACTTATCAGAATATAAATTATCTTAGATATTTCTGGGAACTAGAAATGCATTACTGCCATTTCTCTCATTATATACCTCAGCAATACCCCTTTACTCTTCCACAGTTAACCTAATATTTTGTTTCTGGTAATTATTTCATGGCTAAGGCCCTGATCTGAGACATGGGAGATCTATGTCAAATTTCTGGCCCTGACACAGACTCCTGTGTGACCTGGGGCAAATCAATAAATACTTCTGTGATTTCTTTCCCTCACTGTAAAATGAAGATGGTTCTGCCTTTGCCTGTCTACAGAAGTGCATTGCCAAGTACCTTTTTCATCAGCAAGGTAAAATTTTGGAAGGAAAATTACTTCCTTATTCCTTCTGCTAATCTCCCAGCCCTTTAACTGTGCTAGTATGTGTTTGCAGGATCCACGGTGGTGTTGGGGGGGGAGGAAAAAGGCATGGGCATTTAACCTGGATCAGATCACTACATTGAGGAATACTGAACTGAGGGGCATGTGCTGGGCTTGTGGGGTGAAGAAAGAATGCTTCAGTTCAGCATCTTTACAGAGAAAATGCTGAATGAAATGGTACCCCACCTTCTAGTTGCACATGAGCCCCACCAGCACAGTTGTTGTTTACATCACAGTAGCTAGACAGCCAAATTGCTATTGGAGTCAAATTGTTATAGACTCTAGAAATGAAAGCATTTGTTAAATGACTATTGTCCTGAACAGCTACTTTAGAATTGGAGATGTTGATCAAAGAAAATCTCTCTGTTTTCCAATTGGGACAGTGAATGCAGGCTAATGAAGCAATTTGTTGACAATTGAAACTGCATCAATGCTAAGAACTGAAATCAGGTCCCTGCAATCCTTGCTTAGTGTTTTTCTCAGAGGACTCTCTTTCCTCCCCACCAGCTTGAAGATTGTTCACATAAATTAAATGGATTCAAACTGTACCTTTAGTGGAATTAGTGGGTATTATATTTTTCTGCCAGGAAAATATTCATCTCCAGGGCATATGTTTTGGACAGGACCTCACAGTATCACACAAATGCAAATAGTAATGACACTAGCCCATATATACGAGATTATAAATCAAAGGGAATAAATTTCCCTGACCTGTAAAACACAGGTCATTCTGCAGACCAACACTGCAGCTTCCAAAAGAGGGCAATAGTCAGAGGGTAGAAATTTGTGGGTTAATCAGTCAACAACACGCCCCACCCTCAGGCCCTGTGCCACGTGTCTCTCCCAACATCTCCTCATCCACTAGTCCCTCTTGCTGCCCTGCTTGAGGAAGCTTTATAGATTCTACAGCGGCAGAGGTGTCACAACTTCCCGTGGGCTCCCCTTGGTGCTCAAGGCTCCACATTGGTCCAGGCAGCAGTTGTAAGATTTTGCAGGTGTGACAGGACCTGCCCTTATCCTCCCTTAGTGTGTCCCTACCTTTTCACAAGTGAGTTGGCAGAGCCCTCTGGGGCCAAGCAGCTGGGGCTCCAAGGAGTGGGCAATGGGCACCCCATCTCAGACAGGCACATGAAGTCCATGGCCTTGCCTGTCACCATTTGTAACTGAAGAAATAGCTTTGTCGGTTCATTCCCAACATAATTACAGAGGGAGTGTGTGACACCTTCTCCCCCAGTGGAACTCTGCAACCTACTTGCAGCATTATTAGTATCTGTGTATGGTTGTTCGCTGTCTGCTGACGCAATCATCTTGCTTTAATTTAGGACACTAATGATATTATAAGATAGTTTGATGACGGTGTAATTTCTTTTGATGTTTGTTGTTACTGGATATATCAGTTGATTTTGATACCCTAAAACACAACATTTCATGTCTTCCCAGGAAGCAGAAAGGGGGAAAAAAGAGGGCAGTGGTAAGGAGGCAAGTAGAGGAGGAGGGAGAGGAGGAAGAGTAAGTCATTCAGCGCTCGCCTGATATGCTATTTGGAGTGAATGATAATTTCTTAGTACAGCAAAGCTGGCAGCAGTGCTTTTGCTATCAGGGTTTTTACCGTGCTTCTCTGCTTATCTCTCAGCATGACCACTGAAATCTGTGAGATCACACTACGAGCCATGGTATCCTGTCAGGTTTGAAATTATTTCCGACAGGCTACAAAAACAATTGGGCCCTCACTTTGGCTGCTTTTACAGTAGTTGAAGTCTAATTTATAAGATAGATCATTCGCCTCACTGGTTCTGTCCTTGATACTTCAAGCAATGGCTGGTGTTGGTGACTTTTGTTTTGTGATTCTTGCATCTTCTATGGATTTTTTTTATTTGTTTTGTTTTGTTTTTTGTTTTTTCCAGCTCATATCCCTATTTGATAGGTGCAACTTCTTTATCCAAATGCATTATTTCCCTGCAAGTAGCTGCTTCACTGTTCATATCAGCTTTGACCTTCACAATACATCACCGCCTGCCTGAGCTGAGATGTATTTAATACTCTCTGGAAAGCTCTTCAGTTAGATTTTAATAGTATTTGTTCTACCTTTGTGCATGAAATAAGAGAAAGCTTGTTTTCCCCTTAGACCACAGGGCAATGCACAATTGCTGATAGGGACTGTTAAAACACTAGACAGTAGTCATTTAAAGCTACAGTGCTGCTGAGGTCTGTTAGATCTGACTAGTTTTAAGCCCACTCTTGGTTATGGAAAATTTTCTATTAAATGGAAATCATACTTCATTTATAGAGAAATAGACAGTGACATTGGGTTTAAATATACTCACTGGCATTTATTATTATTGTTATCTATTTATTAACCCACCAAAATGCATTTGAAAATCTTACCTCTAACTGAAGATGTGGTGTAAGAATTAGATATTCTTTGTGATCCTTCTCTCTCTAGCATAAAGCACTATGATGCTTTCAGTAAAATATGAAACATTAAAACTTGCACCCCATCCATGTTCCTTTTTGAATTGAAAATTAGTTGTATTTTTATGATTACTGAAACATACCTGCACTTAAAAAGGGTTCTCACTGCAGTGTGCATTATTATTTTCCTGGTGACATTATGAACATTTGGCATGTGAGATAGCTGAGGAGTGACACCCAGGTTGGTAAAACAACTTTGTTCCTCTTCATACCTTTACTCCTGTACTTTCTAAGATTCTGGGGGACCATTGAAAATCCCCAGGGTTGAATTCTTCATACTTTACATCATTTAAATATTGTGCATTCATGGCATCATATTGGCTTCTGATCCTGCAGCACGGAACCCCAGATTTAAATGAAACATTCCAGAAGATTTCACGTAGCTATTAGTATGTGGAAAGCTCAGTGGAAAGAGTATTGTGGTCAAACTCAGAAGATGGAAGGTTTCATCCTTCTTCCTATGTTTGTTTTGTGGCTTTCTGTGTCAAAGGACTCGGCTCCCCAAACTGCCTTGTTATGTTTGAAGGATTACTGCTATAGCCTGATCCTGTTCTAGAGTTTCTGTTTCACCATCCATTAAACAAGGTCTACATTACCTAGCATTTTAGTGAAGTGCATGGACAAGTTTTTGATGAAAAGCAACACATAATATGTAGCTATTATTAAATGCTGGCCAGATCATTGTGTACTTCATACAGTTCTTAGCCTGGTTCTAAAATCAATGAGAAAACACAGGAGCTTGAATTTCTTCTCTGCTAAAGAACTTTCCTTCCATGCTAAAGAACATGTACATAGTTTTTAATGCTTAATGTGAGGTAACTCAAAGTATAGAAGATGCCATGACGATGCTGTTGTTTGTTATCTATGCAAATACAATGCAGATACGTCATGGCAAGACCATTCCTCTCAATGGAAAAATTGTTCAGCACAAGAGATGTGAAATTTTCGTTTCCACACTTCTCTGTCTGTGATCTCTCTGACTGGTTCCAAGGTGACAGACGACTGGGTGGCAGAATGTGTGATGGATAGCTTGATTATTTTAACAATTAAATATGTAATGAAGAGCTGGAAAGGTTCCATGTAAGTCTCATTTTCACCCTGGTTAAATATGGTGTGCATAATTAATTTTCAAATATGAAAGGGCTCCAGCAAGAAAAGAAATGAAAGTTGAAGAGATAGTGAATATTTTATTAAACGTCACTCATTCAAAACTCATTAATATACATAGTCCAGGAGTAACCATCTCCTATAAAGTTAAATGCAGTAGTGCTTATTTTCTTGGCAGATTATCTGGTTTGTTGTTGAGCATAATCATTTAATATCACCTATGGACCAAACCCAAGCTCATGTGCCTCTCAGGCCATCAGAAGGTGAAAAGTCATGGCTTTCTGTGTGGAGGTCAAAGGTAGCACAAATTTGAATGAAAGGAGACTTTGTGCTCTAGGTCAATACAAAAGTTCCTTTAAAGTCACTGACAACCAGGGATGAGTGAATAGTCTTGTGTTCCCGTGTTGGGAAGGCACTTGTATGCATCTGAAGTTTGGGGACCTGAATCCCAGCACTGGCTTTTCCCTATTTAAGAACACCATTCCTGTGCTAATTCTTCAGTATCAGGAGACAGTGATTCCCTGATTTGTTTTCTGAGACCATAGTTCACACAGCAACTGGTTAGAGGAGAGGAAAATCGCACAGTGCTCTGTCACAGCTTTGGACTTAACAGGGCAGATGAAAACTTTGATATTCACCTTGAAAGAAATTTCATTACTTCAAAATTTATGTGTTTTTAATTGCAATATTTAAAATGCCTCTGCTATTTTTTTCTGGATTTTTTTTTTTTAATTGTAAAAGTGTTTTTAATAACAATCAACTAAATATTCCATTTGAATTTGTTGGATCAAATCTACATATCCGTTTTGGGTCCTGTTCGATATTCCTCTGAGCTGTTGAATGCCACAGTTCTACATGTTTTGGTCCTTGTCCTTTCCCAAAGGAACTAAGCTACTTTGTCAGACCAAATCCTCCAGATATTTAGATTCAAATATGAGCTAATAGGAACTGTATCTCTCCACATCATAAAGTCAGGACTTTAAAAACTGTTTTACTTTCAGAAATTAGAAGGGAAATCATGGCCAGTTCTATAACTTAACTTGTAAGGAATATGATTCATAGTTAGTGAATGCTTTGAAGATGCAAAGTGTAATGTAAATGCCAAGAAATAATAATTATTATAATTAGAATATTATTAACAATGGAAGGAGAGAAGATTAAACAATGGGCTTCATTATGAAATCCTTCGAATGAACTAAGGCTGAGGACATTTAATAGATGCAGTGCCGTTCCTCCACAAAAGAAACATCCTTGCTCCTGCATGTTGCTTTCTGATCCTAGTGCACAACCTTACTCTTTCAGCATGAATCAGATATGAGCAAGAAACCCAGTGTAAGGAGGAAAAAACAAGTGTAGTAATAGAGGCACTATTATATTCTTTCTGCCAAGAAGAGACTGCTTTTATTCTCAATTACTCAATCATGGCTTGTCTCCAAATTTCTAGATATGTAATCCAAGAGAATTTGAGTTTCTCAGTGAAGCTGGAAGCAACATCCTGGTCCATCTGAAAAGTTAAAGTATAACACTCATTAATTTGTCCTGTGTTATTTCTTCTCACCTGACACTGTGGACATCAACTTCAGTTTTCCAAGAATGCCTTTCTTCTTAGTTTTTCTGAATATTTGATCTTTTAAGAGGCATCACTGGCTGCTATGATCATTATTTACTAATTTTATTTACTGTAGTCCCTAGTAACTCTAATCAAGCTCAGAACAACACTGTGATATGTGATGGTCAGCTTTTATTTAGCATTTCACCAAAACGCAGAATAATTGTAAATTATCTTCCAAATTGCAGGAAGGCTGATCATTATCACCTTGCTAAAATAAGGTTTCAATTTCAAATAAGAAGCAGCAGCAATATCTCATTCCTTTGCAATCACTGTCAGCCTACCAATTATGGACTCCCCTTCTTTGGTAGCTAACCACAGTGCTACAAAGTTCCTGATTGGAATAGGGTTTCCTCTGCATCGCTGGACATAGCTACCAAAAGGAGGCAACTCCACCAAAAAGTGTGTGCTGGAAAATATTTCACTGGCTCCCACTAGTCCTAGTTTACCCCAAAACGTGCTACTGTAGAAGACAGAAAATGGAAGAGTGAAGCAGCTTAAAAAGCTATTCCATTTTGTGTAGACAACTGTGACTGCATGAAATATTGCCCCTGTGGTAGTCAACGGCAGCCTCGATGTTGACTTCAATGGGCTATGATTTCGCCACACATGCTTATTGTGTCATATAGCCCAGACACTCATTGTCTGTGGCTGATGGACAGAGATCCAGGCTGGGTGTGGTGAGCCCAAAGGAGACAAAACTGGAACGCAGTATGTGTCCAATGGCTGGCTGGCCTTATAGCGTTTTCTTCAGTGAGTGTGCTTTCAGTTTATGACAATCTGTGGCTCCATGCATCATGAGAGTAACTGCTTCCAGGAAAGCACTCTGAGGTTGGGGTTCCTTTGAAGCTCTTTGTGTGATAATTTAGATGGATGATTTCTCTACCTTTGTGTGACTGGTCAAGCTCCATTTTTGTTTCTTCTCTGTGCTCACTGGCTTTTTTCTGCTCCTACCAAGTCAATGGTGAAGCTGATGTTGACTGCACAGACTGCACAGGCAAACTGATCTTCTAGATGAGCATCATATGTTAGAAATTTTGGTTCATTTCCATCAAATTGTGTTATAAAACAGTAGTGTCAGTAATTTCTGCTAAGACACCTGAGTTGTCATATCTCTGCATATTATTGAATCAGATCTAATGATCAAAGAATCTGTTGGTCTTCCCCATATTTTTGTAGCATTTCTGATGGACTTCTTAGTAAAAGATATCTTATTTTTGGCATTCAGTAAATTTTACCTAAAAATGTGGATTTCGTAGTTGGTACGTTGGTCTTCTATAAAGGAAAAAAGTCTTCAAATGCATTCTTTGTTGTCACTTGCCTTTGATTTCCATTTACTGTTTCTTCAATTCAGGAAAGCCTTCTGTTCTTTAGAATATCTTAACACATGCTAAACTCCAGAGTAAATTACCCAAAAACATTTCTCTACTTTTCTGTGATTCTGTGGACAGAATCTGGGTGTAGTCACTGAATTCCAGTTTGCTGTCCCAGAGCTATGTGGAATTTGTTGCAAAGGAAATCTTAATGTTGCCAGTAGATAAAACAATCTGTAAAAAGACCTGACTTCTCAAGAAGTGAGACAGTGTCAATTTTGAAGCAGCACCATGTGCTACCAGTATCAGCACGAGACTGCAGTCACTGGTAGTTGATAAAATGGAGACCAGTGATTCCCTCAGTCAAGGTCACAGATGATGAAGTGCCAAAGGCAGCAGGGACAGAAGGCCTAAACATCAGATCAGCTTTTGTGTCTTTCAATAGAAAAATAATTTCAATATTTAACTTCCTTTTCTGCCTGAGCCTTCGAGGTCCACAGTGGGTAAGAAGTCACTCAAGTTGTCATCTTCATCAGTTTTAAGTCATTCCAAGAGATGCAAATGGATTCCTAACAGGGACTCCTCCTGAGCTTTGTTTGCATTTTCCAGAATAATAAGAGCTTTTTAAAGCTTTCCCCTTCACAAAGGGGCTAACATCTTCTGTTCCCTTAGTCAAGCGACTTTTGAAATAATATGTGGTACTGTACCTTTGGAACATTAAAATGAAAGAGATAATCACTTATTCTGCAGGGATTCTGAAACCAAGATATTGCATATTAAAAAGAGCATCTTGAAGAGATTTGCTGATGTGAGGCTATTACAAAATACCATTTTTACAGACCTCAGCTCATGTCAGGAGCAGTTTCTTTACAATTATTGATCTATTCGAACAATACTTCTAGTTTAATTGATGGTTTGTTGTCATTATTTTAAAAATATTCACATTGTGCCCAGTCCTGACTGGATGTTCTTTTAGAATTCAGTTAGTATTTTTGACTAAATATTCATTTTAGGACTGTTACCGATAACAAGAGGCAAAGATTTGTGCCAAGGAAAGAGGTATAACTAGCAATATACTAATGGTGTATCTCTTCTGGATTGCATTTAAATAACTATATGTTTATTCATAATGACAAAATCCCAACTGTGTACTGCTTACCACTCTTCTTGAATGGAACTGTCAGTGGAGGAATAGGGTCTAATTAGCAAACGTGGAATAATGATGAAATAATATAAACATTCCAATAAAGACTTTGTTTTCCATCAGCATTTATACTAATCATAATAGACTTCTTCCAACTACATACCAAAGACAAGATGGTTTGCCCAGCAGATGGTGGAGGAAAGCTAGGCTGGCCAAAACCTCAACAATTCTATTTAGTGACAAATTTGGAGGTTTCAAGAACGAAAGCAAAACCTCCAGTAATTATTTACAGGCATAAGCAATGACTCCATAGTTGTCTCACCCCTACCAATTAGGACTCTCACCTAAGATGTGAGAAATAGAAGTTCGAAGTGTTGAAGAAAAGAAGAGAAAACAGTGCAAAAGTATTACAAAGGAGCAGACAGTAGTGTCTCTTCCTATCCCATCTATCATTCTGAGATTTGTAGTATGTGATGGCCTCTGAATGCATTCTGGTCCCATACTGTCATTGTGAGCCTGAAGGTTAGTTTTCAGTAACTTCATTCAGAATACAATCTGTATAGATTCTAAGACCTAAGCAAAAACATCTGGCTTCAGAATCTGTGATGGTATTTTACTGATGTTTCAATTAAGTTAGTATTTTCTGGTTAAAAATTCAATCTACACACCTTGGTGGCATATCAGAGCATACTTTGAGATCTGTAGTCTGCAGATTTACTATAATCAGTGAGTTATATTTTTAAACAATCCTGATGATGTGCATCCTTGGATATTCAAAGAAATTCTGAGAGTTACTGCTGAATTTATGAATTACTGACTTTAAAAGTTAAGTGCTACTAAATTTTTGTGCTTTCATAACATCAGGGAAAACCAGACTTAACATAGTCTTGTAAAAATGCATCTTCTATCTAGAAAAGAAGGGTTTTTTCTATCACCTTATCCACTGTTTCTATTTTGGCACTATGTAGGTTGAAAGCACTTTGGCATAGGGATTGTGTTTCTTCTGATCTCCATAAAATGCTCAACACAATGTAATCTTCATTAGAGCCTAATGCCATAACTGACATCAACTGTGTGCATACAGATTTCTTGCATGAATGAAAATTGACAACTGAACATCCTGATCCCCCAGTAAGTTGTACATATATAGAAAGAGAAATACAGATATATGATTAAACATGTACATCTTTGCATATGCGTGCATGTTGGAGATTTTCTGTATATATTTTAAGAAACAGTTATGCAAAAAGAAACGTAACTGCATTCGTTTGTCTCTGGTGGAGAAACATGCTAAAAATTTATAGAGGGAAAGGCAGGAGCTTGGCTATCTTGCCTAGTTTAGAAGAGGACATAAAAATTTCAGAATACACTATTGGCTCTGGGATACTGAAAAGCCTGCTGCAAGTCAGAGGAAGAAAGAGGATAGTAGAACATGTCTATTTTCATCCTGTCAAAAGGTTCCTTCTGGCTACCTACAATGCAGACATAACTGGCTCTGGAGGAAGGCATCTTTCCATCTCGCTGGGGATACCAGATGTAAAATACAGTTTGCTTGCTCAGCATCTTTGCCCCAAAGACTGGGAAAGCAGAGGGGTGGGGGAAAGTGAAGGAGAGAACTTCGGCTGAGCAGAATCAAGGAGGCAAAAAATGTATTGAATCGAATGGTTAACCAGCTGTCTTCACATCAACTTGGCTTCTGATGACCCTGGTAGAGTTAGGATGCTGCAGTGCCCTACAAAACACTCCCTCATCTCAGTTTTAAAAGGCTTCATTGCACCTTATCACATCAAAGCAAAGCATCTGCATGTTTCAGTTGTGGGGCATCATGTGTCTGGCTCCCCTCTGGCTCTCACTAATCCCCTGGATTATCGCAGCTCTCTAAAGCAGCTCTTAAAAACCCTGTGAAAATAGTACTCCAAGTGGGTGTGTGAAAAGCAGGGACTGAAGCACTAAGGCTGCCTGCCCCTATGGAATTTCTATAATCACAGCCTATGCTACCCAAAAAAGGTGTTGAAAAGTCTGCTTTTGCACTAGCTGATCCCAGACAATACTAGCTCTCAGTGAGACAAAACAAAATTGAGTCTGGTTCGTTCATTTGCTGGAGCACATCTGAACTGCTGCTATGAGTTATAGCTCATGCTGAGCACACCTATGCATTGGTTCTGAATGACCTTCCATCATTCAGTTTTTTTCCTCTCTTATCCAAAGTCACCATCTGCAAATCAGAGAGTTCTTCAAGGTGATGATGCACAGGTTGCAGAGAGGGGAGATGATGTGGGAAGCATTTGCTATGGCGGTGGCATCTGATTCTCATAGGGCTGCTATCCCTGAAGTTCAGGTGTGAAAAATAGAGGGCTACAGCCTGTACTGTCAGTGCGGCATTTTTCATAATCCTCAAATCAACTTCAGAGGAAAGGAGCCAAGCAATGAACACAAAAGGCAAAGGTTTCACTACGTAAGGGAGGTGAGAAGTTTATTCAGACAATATGGCTCTTCCCGTCTGTTGGCTGCTCATTCCCAAAGGAAAGTATAATAATCCCCATGCAAGTCATGGTATTGAGAACTTAATGATAGTAAACCCTAAAATCTTCAGTAGCCCATGAGATTTTTTGTTTTCTCTCATTTAAAAATAAAAAAGATTATGCATGTCTGACATTGACATAAAGTCTGGAGAACTGACCCATAAAGTAATTAGAAGAGGAATTCACCCTCTGCTCTGCCCCCTTCCCCAACCTTTCCCATCTCAAAGCCAGATCAGATGAAAGGCAAGCTCTGTTTACTTCCTGATCTGTCTAATTTCAGTAACAAGGACCATCCCAACTTCATCTTCCTGCAGCTGCTAGAAGTGAAACTCAAGAGGCTGCCGCAGGCACTGCAGCACCTCCTCAGAACTGCTTGACCTTAATGGATTAGTGTTTCCCCGAGCAGGTGGCAATTTAACAAGAGGAGACAAACTTTTTACACTTAGGAGACCTCTGGTGAATGGCATCAAATTTCAAAATGTTGAAACAGAGCAAAGAAACTTATGATGCCTTCCCACCCTAACCCTGTGCCACCTTAACCCCCTTGCTATGCACATAAGTTACAGCTTTCCAGTTAGTATCCTAAGTCCATTTATTAAGGAATCAAAGTAAAAACGGCCTTATACTCTTAACATGTCGTACCCTCACAAATCCTGTTGATTTAAAGGAGAGCGATGGATGCTTTGATTTCAGTCTGCTTAAGTCTGAGTGTCTGAATAGGGTGTTAGGAGTATTACTTTAGGCTCTTCATTTTGCAAGTATGTGCCACAGTAAATACATCATAGTAAAAGCAATAATAGTACCTTTTGTTTTGAGGATGTAATTCTACCAAATGATTCACAGTCTAAACTGGCAGTACCAAATGCATTGTACTGTATGCTTTCAGTAGGTAGAAAAGCAGAAAAAAAATTCTAGTTTATTTAAAAAACGAAAAAGTATTTGTTGATTCCTCTTGCATACATCAGCCCTAGCAACAGACCAGGTTCTACTTTCTTCTAGTGTCTTTTCCATTGTCTACTCTGATTTGTTTGTTTAAGGATTCATCATAATAATTACAAGTCAAAACTGTCAAGCAGATGTCCAAGATCTGATAGCCAGGTGTCAGATATCATATCAAAACCTAAAGACAGAGAAACCTCTCCTTAGGCTTCCTTACACTAGGTCAGCCCCTAGAGCTTTGATGACTTACAAGATCATATTGGGTATGCTTTGAAATAGGTTAGTGCTGTGTATTACTAAATTTTCCAATCAGCGGCTAAGAAATATGAAATTGTTTTTTTACCACAATAGGAAGGAACATTTCAAGAAGACAGACAAGATGGTAAAGCAAGAGCAAGTAAAATGAGTGGTCTTTTTTTTTGTTATAAATAAACCTATTACTTTCTGAATAGTCTGTTCTTGTTAACGATGTGTAGGAATCTCATATAAATATGCATATACATATGTCTATATATTTATTTTTCTATATGCATTTGTGTATAGTGTTACATATACATAAATATCTTTGTGTGCATACACATAATTCACATATAGTTATACCAGATATTTATTTACCAGGTATTTATTTCTGAGCTCCAGTAGTTTATGTATGTTTCTTTATAAGCAGAATATGTTTTGTGTATTTTACAGTTGTCATGTCAAATGACTTCAGTGGAAAGTACTGACATACTGTTCATTTAAAACCTGCAGTCATTCAAGATCAAGGACATTGTCCTTATAAGAAAATAATGTCCTGAGAAACATTGCTTCTGGGATCACATTCATATGATTGTCCAGTGACATCCAACTTTTCTGAGCATATCTGGCTCTGCATTGTCTGGCTCTGTCCCCAAAGATCTGTACAGCCATACACGATTCATGAATATTAAAAGCACGATTATACTTTTCACCCCAGCATAGTTCATCTGTCTATCCAGATATGTATGTCAGCTATTTTAACTGAAGCTGTCTCCCTGACTAGTACCTCACATATAGTATTTGCATGACTTTATGAATACATCAAAATTGTAAAGCTGCATGTCCTACATGCACATTTCTGAATTTTTTTAGTAAGGGTGAATTCCCCAGGGCCTGTGCAAAGCATGAGTAGAAGTAACTGTCAGAAAGAAAGATTAGCAAAGATGAGATCAGTGGATTTCTCCCCTAGTTTGGTGGGGGCTCCTCAGCCAGCACTTGCTGATGCTGTGTCTCTGCTGGTTTAGTGTGCAGTGATGCAGAAATTTGCAGGTATGCCCGCACAAAAAAAACCTCCCATCCTCTACTGGAAGAAAACTACTGTAGAGCTTTGCAATAGAAGCTAGCAGGTTCCAGCTGGGAACCTGGCTTGTTCTCGCTCTTTGTTCTGTGGATCTAAGCTCCATGCCCTCAGAGACCTCCTTTGTGGACAGCCCAGTGGGTGCACCTCCTGCCCAGCATACCCAGGTACCTTTTCTGCAATAGATAGTAGAGCCACTACATAGCACTGAGTGTCACAGATACCTTATGTTGGGAGGGAAGGGAACAAAGGAAAAAACAACTCCCCAAAAACATACTTAAGCAGCAAACATCACATTTTCTTTTTCAAAATAAAGAGAAATTAAAAATATCTCTTTCCCTGAATCCAGCCAGATATGCAACCAAGCAGTGGATTCCTATAAAATGGGTGAATTTCAAAGTGATGCATAGTGTAACAAAGTAACAGAGACCAAGGTAGTTTTGTCTTCCACCACCCCGAATCATAACCAAAAATAACTTGTTGAAATTACCCTGGAATAAAATATTTTAGGAAAGTAAGGAAATGTATATAAAATATATGCAGTTCCAAATTATTTTACCCATAAATTTTCTCTGCACCTGTGAAACTGGACAAACCTCAGTCATGCCAGATACAGAAGCAACATTAAAGCTTAATTTCTATTCAGTCAGGAGTTTGCTTCTTTCTTCCAAAATATAAAATTAGGCAAATTCACATGCCTGGAGAACTTTCAGGAGCTAATATATGTGACCCTGAAACAGTAATTTATTTGTATTAATTTTAAACATGCAGTAATTGGATAGAGGGAGATATTACAAGAGTGAAGTAAATGCAGAAGCGTTCAAACTAATACAGAGCACATATCTTTCAACTGCATCAGAAATCTCACATATATGTGAGGTTTAGGGAAATCCTGGAAATTTCTGACACTCCCTTAGGTTTTGGGGTCTATAAACTAATTAATGAATGGCATCATCTGTACAATACAATAGGTAGATTTTTTATTTGTGGCAGATATAATAATGATAGTTTCTTTCATTAACTTTTAGTAATAAGCTTTATTTAATAATTAATACAAGTATAATTTAATACAGTAAAAATTAAAAGTATTCTTCATTTCTCTGTAATGTTTCAGAAAGCCCTGTCAAAGGACAAACGATAGCAATTGCTTACAAAATACATACATTAGTCAGATTATATGTAGACCTTTCCTTTACAGTACCTAAGGGCCTGATCCTGATGAGAGTTTACAACACAGTTACTATTCCAAATAGTAAACTTTTGACTTGTTAAAAGAAACCAGTTAGATACAGCCCATATCCTTCCATGTTATAGCTTAAAATGTGTACAAATACTTTTGTTTGAACACTGAACTTAATGCTTACTCTTGGTCAGATTTCACCCAGAAATCCTTCAGCGCTCCCCATTTAAATTATGGTATCAGTCTTACTGAATAAAATAGTATTTCCATCATTAGATAAACAGTAGGACTTTTCCCACAAAGAAATATGCAGACAATTGCCACCAGCAAAGGTTCTGTCAAATAATAAGTCACTTTATTAAGTGGGGCAGGTGTATTCTCCCAGTATCTCCACCATAACATTACATTGACATTTCACAGTCTTGAGGTATTTAAATTAGCACTGGAGATAGATAAGCCAATGAGGTTGCTGCATCTTTCAGAGGTTATCCCTAGGCCAAAAATGAAGCTTCCACCTTCAACCAAAGCCTTCAGTTAAGCCAAAAACCTGCAACAATAAACAGTTAAGTTGTTCTGACACTATCAGTAAATAAGGTCTATATACCTTTCCTTATGTATATTCCTATAGTTTGGTACTTAACTCTTCTTCCAAAATCATAATGTAATAGCAGTTATGCTTTCCTAGGATTTTATGATTTTGGTAGAGGAAGGATAGAATCATTTCATATGTTTAAATATTAACATAAAGAAAATTAAACATTGTTTTACACTCATTCCAGAAGTTAAAAGAGAAAAGCATGATTACTTTAGCAGTCTTCATCTGAAATTCTCATTGTTCTGCCATATAAAAGAATCTTAAGAATATGGTGTATGACTACACATACTATTAGATGGGTCTTCTACTGCAAGTGACTACTTGCTGTCTCTTTAAAAGGGCTAATTATTAGGCTGCGTGTATACCAAAATATTTGGTTTTCCTTGCAACCATTAGAGACCATGGCATTTTCTGTTCAGATGCTTCCTACCCACAGATAGTATCTGAGTTTGGGCTGGCTTTTCAGTCAAAAAAACAGGAAAGGAGTGGCAAAGAGCACTGAATTTTTAATAAGACCATAATAGCTTTAATCTTCCTTACTCGACAGTTGCAAAAGACTGAAACTTCAAAGAAATATAAGTAAAAGATGAGGAATATATAGTAGGGGAAAAAACAAAACAAACCCCAAAAAATATCTCTTAGCTGTACCCTTACAGGTGTTCTGTTTTCCTACTTCAGACCCAAATCTGCAAGTGGTCACTTAGATAGCTAAAAGGCTGGGAGCCTATGATAAAGAGAAACCAACTCTGGAATGAAAAAGAGATTGGTTATTGGCAAGGATCTTTCTCAGGACCAAATAGAGTAAATTTTGCACAGTGCAAACTTCAAATGCTGTAAACCAGCTGCTAAAATAAGTATCTGTGGGGAAAAGGCCTGACTCAGGTTAAAAATCAGAGAGCGGACAAAACCTTTGTGAAAAAAAACTCTTTCCTCACCTTGGGAAAGATGTTTATTGTGACATGAGCTGGCATTTGGAGATTCTGTGTGTTACACCATATTTGTGCACCTTTCCTAACAGGATAAAAGAAAGCTATTTGCATGAAATTGCTAAGAAACTTGGTCATAGGCCTAATGAAGTTAGGAAAATACTTGCTTTGATTACTGTGGATTACTGTCTCTATGCCCTATGGATCAAGATAATCATACTCGATACAGTGAGCTTAAAAAGGAAACATCACTCCTGAAATTTTTAATCCCAGATATTTTTACCTGTGTTGGCAAGAAACTGAGTATTTTTATAAGGGACTAGGTCTTCCAATGTTGCAAAAAGACACCTAGTTCAATTTCAGAATGAGAGATTTTATAAAACTTGATTATTTTAAAATTCTCCAAAGTAAACACAAACATTAAAATACTTGGAATTGCATGTATATGAGACCTTAGACTACTACATCTAAAAATACCATCTTCTATAGACCTTAGGACATTTTTGGTTGCTTGATGTGTTCAGAGGGTTATAGTAGTCACTCGTGGGGTTTTGGGTTTGGGTTTTTTTTAATTATTATTATTTTTGTTGGTTTTTTGTTGTTGGGATTTTTAAATTTTTTATTTCTATTCTTTTTTATTATTATTTTATTACTTTTCATAATAACTTCATGACTTCTCAAAATTCTCTCCAAATTGCAGTTGGCTGCAATATGCTATTTTACTTCCTATCCTAAAGTACCATATAATGGGGTGCCATGCTCTCTCCATCAGCTGCTGGACTTGTCCTTGTGTCTGCTTACTGACAGAAAGCAACAATACTCTGTACGAGATCTGTCCTGCAGGATGCTAATCACATCTTCACATGAAGACATAAGCATCAGGTTTCTTGTTGCCAAACTTCAGCTAGGAAACTTACACTGCCAAAAGATCTGATTTTATTTATCACATCTAGCATTTTATTTGGAAAGCTCTTGGGGGAAAAAAAAAATCATAAGAGAACCTCTTGCCATGCCAATGAACTGAAACACCTTGAAGACTCTTTTTCCCCCTCATTTCAAAAACATTCTCTGTTGCTTTAAATTCAGCTTGTCCAAGGCTTCTGAGCACACAGTGAAACTTCTTTTAAAGAGATTTTGCTTGCCTTGTGTTTCTCAGACTCTAAGCTCCATCTCTGACTCATTCCACGTGGGAGTATTTGCAAAACTCTTTGGCTCACCCAGTCTTTGATTGACGTCAGCATTGTTTCCTTGCTATTTTTATCCACCTTGTCAGGGCTAGTAAGTACAGTGCAACATGTTGATTCTGAGTCAATTTTTCATCGATGTTATGCAGCTTGAAGGTTTTAGTGATGTCTTTAAAGCTTCTTAGTTGATCTTTATGTGGAAGCTTAAATAAATGCTGTTTGCATTAGGACTGGTAAATCTGAAAGATTTCTGCTCCTCATTCTTTGCCACCTCAGCAGCAGTAAGGTGCTTTACAGAATTTCAGCCAGTGCCTACATGTCATTTATTCTTATTTATATATTTGTATTCTCATGATTCATCACAGAAGAGGGAGGGTGGCAGAGAATATGTGAGAAAAGAAGAGGATGAAATAATACAACTGCACCTTGCCCCAGTTTTCATGTATAACCTCCAGCAAATCCCTCAGTCTTCCATCCCTGCAGTCCATGTCTGCAGCTGGAGATTCAGCATGCATTTCTCTCTGACTTGAAGAACTTAGTTCATGCCTGATGGTGGAACAAGAGCAAAGTTCAAACAAATCCTGAGGGAGAACCTGAAAAGTGGGGTTAACCTCTATTCTGTTGCTGTCATCAAAAAGGGACCTGTAAATATATAGGTTACTATTATGTTTAATTAACTCTTGAAGGCTCCAGGCACTATGGCCCAAATCCAGCTTCCACCTCTGCAGGCTTTGAAGTGCTGGAGGAAGCATGTCCTATGGCAGCGTAATCAATTTATTCTCACAAGGTGAGAGGACTTTAATGAAGGAAAGAATGATCAATGGATGTTTGCCAGCATGCTTGGCTTTGCTTCACATATGTTCTCATTGCTGGCATTAAACCAAGCCAAAGGATTTACTTATCCACCCAAATGTTCCTTACTCGTGGTGGGAGGTAAAAGATTACGGTAGAATGAGCAACAAAGATCACATTTCCTCAGTTTTCTATCCCTGCAAGTTATCCATTCTATTTCCTAGTGCACAAGACTCACCTAAATGCACCTTTTTTAGGGGAACACTCTTTGTTGTCTATTCTACCTCTAAACCTACTTGCAATGTGGTCCTTGTATAGCCTTGCAAGTAGTTGCAGGATTTTGCCCAAAAAGTAGAGCCTCTATCAGAGCATGGGGGCATTTGATGCATGGACTAATCTAAAGCAGCTCAGCAACCACTTGCTGAAATTCCTGCTTGGTCAGCCGGTCAGTGGGCTCAGGTAGCCTCAATCAGCTGCTGATTGCTACTTTAACTCTATTCCCTGCTCATGTGTGGAGGATTTTCTATTAGACAGTTTTATGTTCTTGGCATGAGAACCAAATGCTGGAGCAAATCTCTTCCAACTGATCATACTACACTGAACAACTTCCGCTCCTTGATTACTGAGGAAATTATTAGAAGAAGAAAGTGTGTAGATCTTTTATCATGCCTGCCTTAATTTAAGGGAGGTCAGGAATAGTGAGGGGAGGAGAGGTTTGAGCAATTATTTAGCTTTCTTAGAAGCTCTTATTCCATTATTTTCTCTACCTTGCTTCTTGTCTGCTACCTAATTACTTACATATCAATTTCTTTAACTCAGCGTGCCATTTCCCACAGGCTTTTAAAACTTTGTACAAGTCTGGATCTGGAAGCTGTAGTTTAGAGACCCTGTTTTCTCACACACGTGGAGTATGTAACTTTAAAAAACAGATGGATTACAGCTATGACTTTCATCTACATTTGAAGTATTCTACTCTTGATGTCAATGAAACTGTACAGCATGCTCAGGTTTACTGCAAATATGAGTCTTTTCTGAAGCTGGTCCCTAAGATGCTTGTTTGTGATCCCCAGTAAAAACTTTAAAACTACAAAAACTGGAAAGGGTTTAGGTAATTTCAGGTGCTTATTACTTTGATTTGGGCATTTGTTTTGTATGAGGTAGCAATCAGGTTAAAAAATATTTTTTTATGTAGAGTGAAGGAAGCCCTCAACAAAAGCAGTGAAACTGTCTTACTCCTACCTTCAATACAACATTGTGTTTCTGTTCTTTGGAGCAGATTTCTGAAGCAAAGAAACATAGCTTCAGTTACTATAATTTAACTCATATACAAGAATTAATTAGTTGGGAAAATGTCTGGACAGTAGGAGTTACTGTTATGGAAATTACAATGACTTTTAAACTGCATGTAATGGGAAGAAAATCTATTTGACAAGGACTCAGACAGTCTTTTGTGTGGAAATTTAGACATCCTAATGGTGAAAGAAGCAGTTAAAATCAGTGCCCAATACTAATAAAGTTAATATGTCAGATAACAACATTTATTGGGCCAAATAAATTTGGCTTAGATCAAAATTTTAAAACATATTTTTCTTCAGCTTCCAGTGCCTATGACTTCAACTTTAGGTAGGCAAAGGCTAAGTCTCCTGAAGGCTCTTTGAGGTATCAGAGCCTAACCTTGTATGTGTAGTTTTCTACTCAATATTCAATTTGGACAACACCTGGAGATCCAATATTTGGAGGTTAAAATAATCTTTATATATGCAAATCAAGTAGTTTGACAGCTAAATACCAACAACAGTATTTGTAACTGATGACATCTGCATTCCTTTAGGCTAAGACTGACAAGTCAAGCCTTTGGGCTATGCTTTTCAAAAGCTTAGGGATTTATACGCATAATTCCCACTAACAGAAAAGTAAACTGGGCACACAGATACTATAGTCAACTTCAAATATGACTTCCCAAATTCACTCAACCTCTTCCTTACTCTATCAATGCAGAGAATACGTGGACAGCTTTTGGAAACTGTTCCTCTGAAAAAATTACCATTTTACCTAAACGGTGTGCTTAGATGAATGGACCAGGCTGGACAGTAAAAGAGGCAAAAGTTGTTCTCTGATCTTAAAGTAAGGAAAAAGTCTGATCCTGAGGAAGAGGAAATGACAGTATAAGCTGATGGAGTTCATTCCAACTCCCACATACAAGCTAAGTATGATGATCTGCCTCACGGCCCTAGAGAACTTCCAGTAGTTACAGGGAGAATGTATCTTCTGTTTCTTTTCTCCACAGCAAAGTTTTCCAACAGCATAGATAATGCTCAAAAAAAGAGGGTTTCTTTCCTGACTATTGGCTATTGTAATATTACATTTTATTTCATATTTTCTCTGCTATGTAATTTGGGCCTTGTACACAGTGTTAATACATGCAATAATTATAATTCTCCTTGACTGCATCATATTTAAAGGTGTAAGCTTCTCAATTCATCTCCTTGAGGCAGATTACCCAGGAGACAACCCGCACATTACAGATGGAGCTACTCTGATCCCATTAACTGAACAGTGAGGAGAGCATTTGAATCACAGACTCCAGAGCCTAGTGAAACCCTGATCTCATTAAAAGCAAAGCTGGCAAGACTGTACCATTGGGGTGCCACTTTGGGTGTGCCTTTGAACTTAAGGCTGCATCCAAGGGGCAAATGTTGAGTGGAGATGGGACTGAGACATGGGGATGAGGTCCCTTACACCACATCCACCTGTGCCTGTGAACTTTCGATCCTTTCTACCAGACACCTCTTAGCAATTTATGAAGGTGCCAGGGGGCTCAAACCACCACAGTGAGGCACAGAAGGAAAATAAAAGAGCAGACAACTTAAAACCAAGTGGATTAATTAAATAATCTATATATTTACCAGTGATAATTCTACAGTAAAAAGCCTCTGGGGTTAGATATTTTATAGGGATTTTAATTCCTTAATTTGGAAGGTTTGGAGCCCTAAGGACTGTTACTCTTCTTGGTTTTTTAAGTGATTTTATGGAATTGTCATGGTACAGGCTTTGTCTTTTGGGCTGTTTGCTGTCAATACAAACATCTGTCAAGGACAAGCTGTAGGACACTCCCACTGTCCTATTACATCATGTAGTTCATTTATTTTAGTAGTGTTTAATGGTCTAGAGGTACACACACTGATCTGGATAATTAGGAAATCTGGATTATATTTGCTGCTTTACCAAAAAAACCCCTCACTATTCTGTAACTAAGATAAGAGAATTGTCTTAGAAACTTTGCATTTCGTTGTGTGATCTACTGCTATGGGGGAAAATATCTGTGCAAGAAGTAAGTACTGAATATTATTAAGGTTATGTATTAATTCTGGATATGGATAACTATGTTGCACCTATACATTCAGTAACATTAATTCTGAAGATAGACAGAAAAAAAAACAAACAAACACAACATATAGATGCCACTGACCTTTACCTTCCCTTCTTCTTTGTCCCAAGTGATCTTCAAACCTAACTCCTGCCCCAAACGTTACACCTTTATCATTAGGAAACACAAGCTCAAATATATTTTCCTGTCCCCACTCCCTTTCTCTTCCCATTCACGCCTCCCCCCAACCCCTTTCAAATGCTTTTGTCAGAAATGAGAGTCTAATATCCTATTTGACTGGTAGGCTTTTCCAAAGCACGGCTTACTGAAATTGTAACATAATGAGAACAGATACAGAGGCATAAAACTCTTCATTCCCCTGCAAGGAACATGAAAAAATTCAAGATGAAAATATAAGTGAATCAGCTGTTTAAATAAAGTGTAAGCTGTGTTCAAACTCCAGATGGACATTTTTATATAGAAAAAAGGGGCAGCAGGGTTAAAGACAGTGGTAGTGCAACTGTATCTTGAACCTGAGGAAGTTCAATTTTAACTTGTTATGATATCCCTTCTAGTGTCTCTCAAACATTGTTTGAGACTTCACAAAAGAGAGAAATTCAAAATCCTATAAAAACCAAACAAAAAAAACCCCACACAATTTTGTATTCCTCTACTTCTTTTTGGACAAAAATGCAGAAATCTTTCTACACCAACAGGGACAGGGACACAGCATTATGCTTTGCTTTTGAGCACTTCAGGGAAGGAACAAAGCAAAGGCAAACTAAATGCCTAAACTAAATGAGAGTTAAACTTACCTTAGGGAAAAAAGGAATCAGAAGCTAGAAACAATATTTGCTCTAAACAGTGATGTCCTATAGATAAGACTGTTTTGTCCCAGCTTCCAATAAGTCCTCTGTCCTTGAGTGCTCCTGCAGGAGGGGAGGAGGAGGAGTCAGCCAAAGAGTAACATCTCCTGCCATTTAAGTCATAAAAATTTTGCATAGCCAAGGTGAGGTGAAAGCACTGTTTAGAAAGCTGGCAATATCGTATTGCTGTGAAGGGGAGTATCTTTTGGATTTTTCTGTACTACGTTATCATATATTCTTGCAAGAATAGGTCAGATGAGCTCTGGGTGGGTGGGTGAAATGCCTCTTTTCTGGAGCGAGGTGCTGAGCTTGATCAGAGGAGTGTGACCCATGTGACAAACGGGAGCAGCTGCCTCAGAGGTGATGGAAGGCTTTCTCAAAAGCTCAGACAGTAAGTCACTTCAACCCAAACAGAGAAACTGCAAGGACAGAGTGGGCAAGACTGCAGTTGGATTTAAAGCTTTTCCTTTCTCTTTTAGGGGGAAGTGCGGTGGTAGTATTTTGTTTGGTTGATTGGTCTAGTTTGGGGATGGGGTTTACTATTTATTTGTTTAATCTGGTACCTATTTAACATATGTTTTTTAAAAGATTGTAGCTTTTATTCAGGTAAAGTAACAACTTTTTTTTTCCTATCTTTTCCAAGTATCTTCTTTAAAAAATGGGCAGAGCAACCTCAGCTGCAGCTGAAGTTGTGTTTCTCTCACAGTTACACTTTCCTGGAAATAGGTAGGTATGTTTTCCTTAGAAGTATACTCTCTCATGGCAGGTATTACTGTGTTATTTTGACAGTATTGTTGTACAATGAGTGTTAGAGCTAGCAGACCCAACGGAACATGCCAGCATACCTGCATACTGTAAAAATACTTGATATTTTAATAAATCCAGTTCATTGCAGGGGCAAATATTATTCTTATGGAGGAGTATTTTAGAAAGGAATAAGTCATTGCTCACAGCAATGTTAGTCCTTATCCAGAGAGTCAATGTGTGTGTGAGAGATCTGAGGCAAAAAAAAAATCTCAAATTTTCCTCTACTCTGGTTGCAACATTTTTGAGAGAGACTGCCCAGATCCACCCTTAGCACATCAGGAGTTCTGGGATGGCTGTATCTGCATAGTCGGTCATTTTATTCAGTTTTCTCAGGGAAGTACTACAGAGTTGGATAAGAACAACATATTATGCTACTCCTCCCCATCTCTGAGGCAATATCTCTGTTTAGAGACAATTCTAGTGTCTTTCCTCAGGTCTTCAGAGGCCATACAGCAGCGCTTCTGTGCGTGGTAGGGTTGAGTTTTGTGGAAAGATGCTACTTCCCCTTATGCAGCAGGATGGATAATGTGGGCCAATAATAACATGCATCCATTGTACAGCATAAAAGAGGCTTCTCTGCAAAAACTGTTGTTTGTTTTCCTTTATGTCTTCTCAGCTGCCAAATGCAGACTTCTTCTGCCCCTTCTCTCTCATCACCAGCTCCCACTCAGTGTGCCTCCTTAGCACGCTCTGTGATGGTGACACACACTCCATTGAACCCTGCTGGAGTCTGAAATTCCCCAGCATGAGACAAATAAACAGTCTTTTTTTTTTCTTCCTTTTTTGCTTTTTTGTCTAACTTCCCAGACTGACATGCTGTAAAATAAAATAAACAAGAATTTTGAAACCTACGTTGATTAACACTGGTGGGGTATGCAGAAAATATGTTGTGAAACAAATGCTTTGAATTAGGACAAATGCAAAGTCTTAGGGCTGATTAATAGCTACTCAAGTCAAAGACTTCAGAGATTTTTTTCAGTGCTGTGGGCCAGGATAGAATTTCAAACATATTAATTAGTGATAGTGTGCGTGTTTGTTGCTGAACCACTAAGCAAAGGGAAGTAGGTGCTAGAACAAGTCAAGAAATACTTTTGGATACTGTCACAAAGAAATCAAAGCAAGAGTACCACTGTCAGCCTCTGGATCAATTGGTCTGTAAGAGTGGGTAACTTTGAAGATGGGTGGAATGAAAGACTGATAGACTAAGGATAGATTTCACTTGCTTGTCATGCCAATATTTGATTGATGGATTGCTGCAGTTTGACTGATGAAAACCTCTATTAGCCTTCTGCTGCATCAAGATACAAACATGTTCAAACAGCTAAAAATGTTCATCTGCACAAAATGATCAAGATTGAGATGTGATGAGTGGGATCTCTAAAACAGTTGGAAGAATCCCTCACTACACAAATGATATTTTCATCTTTGAGGTGGTGAATTTGCATATAGATTTGAGAAATGTGAGGGGTTTTATGAAACTATCTGTTAGGGGTTAGTTGGATAGCTATCCTTTTTACTTCCTTCTTGGACTGGGATTCCACATGATGAAGACAAAGATAACAATAAAAAGTAGTTGAGCCTCTATTCATCTCTTCACCCAAAGTTAGTCAGAGGTGAGGAGTTGGCTGACACCTAGAAAAATCCCCTGCTCTCATGAGCTGGTAACTAAGTATCTAATTATCTGACAAAGAAATCTGGTAATTCCAAAGGGAAATGTCTCCTGTCACCTCTTTTATTGAGAAGTGCTCAGCTACCTCAGTGGCTGCAGGAGTAAGGTGGGATGCCAGGTGTTTAACGGAAATCAATGCAAGTCTATATGCAAAGGGAAAGGCAAGATCCTGAAAGCCTAAAAAGACTCAGATGAATGCTCAAGGATGGGGAGAAAACTCAGGTGAATACATATACTTATTTCCATATTTCCTTTAGCTCCATTTAGCTTTTCTCCTAAAAGAGACTGAGACCAAAGTACCCAGATTGAAAGAGTACTGAAAC
This sequence comes from Myiozetetes cayanensis, assembly GCF_022539395.1. Lineage (NCBI taxonomy): Eukaryota > Metazoa > Chordata > Aves > Passeriformes > Tyrannidae > Myiozetetes > Myiozetetes cayanensis. The sequence goes on along the minus strand of NW_026086604.1, from coordinate 86,153,021 downwards.
TTGCTCCAGTTAAGTGAAGCAGAAGAGCATGCTTGTCCAACATGGCGAGACCCACCACTGTAGATTTGAAAGCGTTTGCCAAGAAAAAATTATTAGGTCCTTTATTCCCTAATGTTGACATCACCAAGAAGTTTATCCATCTAATTTATCTCTAGTATGGAGCTGAAGCAGATATTTAGATGTCTTCTGGAGTTTCTTGAGTTCCATTTCAGGGCAGGAAATCCATGCCAGGGAAATAAAAATATGCCTGTGAAACTACTCTTCAAGGCAGTCAGGCTGGGGAAATATCTTCAGTTCTGTCCACATGGTGCTGCTTGTTCTGGGAAGCTCTCTAACTGTTCACAGCTTTAAAAAAACATATCTTTAGCCTCTCCTGGTAGAAGAGACCCCAGGAACAAAGTTACTGCCACTTTCAAGCCAGACATAGTGAGAGAGGCAAAAGTTACTAAAGATGCATCCAGAAATGGTATTGTTAAGGCTCCATCTCCTGGAGTCATGAGATTATGCAAAATATTCCTGGTTTCATGGTTTATTCCTTTAACACTTTGCCTTATCATGGTTGAAAAGACAAGTAGGAAGTGGCTGTAAAGCACAAGGCAAGCAAAGGAAACTACTGTGTTTGTTGGCTGGTTGGTTTTCAATTGCGTGATTCAGGCAAGGGCGTAGGGAATTCAAGAGTGTTCTTCCTTAGCAATAGCGAGAGCTTCCTCTAGAGGAATTCCATAGCAAGCAATAGCAGCAACTCTGAAGAATGTCTACAGTTGACCCCTTACTGCTGTAATACCATTTTGTTTCATACCAGTACCGTGTGAATGATTACACCATTTGGAGGTGTTCCAAAGCCAGCAGAGCCCCATAGTACAAGACTGATTTGTACCATATGAAACTATTTTAAATGCTGAGCAACTACTGCCTGAGATATCCACCTCTTCACTTCTGTTCCCTTCTGGAAACCAAAAGTCAAAATCTCTTAAGTCAAAATCTCTTAAACCACAGTGTTCCCCTGCAAAACCTCAGCTATGCAGCATACAAGTCCATCTCCACTAGCATAACACTCTCCCACAAGTTCTAAGTCCCAAGTGCCACATGTGCATTTTGCATCTGTTATCATCAAACCTGTCAGGAAAGTGGAAGGCTACGTGTGATTACTCCAGTGTTTAAAAGATTATGTTGGAGGTCCACAAGTAAGGACATCAAATTGGTAATGAAATCACAAATGGCAGTCGAGGAAGTTCCAGTTTTATAATAACACTAGAGGTTTCTCATATTCTCTGTTTCAACTGGTATGCCCCACACAGCTGGCTGATGGCTGTTGCCTTCCTAAAGCTTCTCTTTAAAAACAAATAACATGCTGAAATTTTTGTTGTGAAAACTGATTTTACTAATTTTAATATTTTCTTCCATGAACCTCCAGGCTGCTGCTGCAATTATTAACTAGACTGATTTTTCTAGTAACAATAGATATTAGAGTCCTAATCAGTTCTCAGACACCCTCCCCATATCCTCCACTGTTTTTGAAGTGCAATTTTAAATCCAGTGTTTTGCTTTTCAAGCTATAAAAGCATTTTTAAAGTTCAAATATACTTAATCCATAAAACTAATTTATGGCTGTGCAAGTAGAAGAAACAAAGGTTACCAATTAATGGCCTGAGTTATTTAAAAATTACTGAGGTAGGCACTTTTCCTCCTGATTTTTTATGACTTTTCACATGCAAATGTGGGCCTACACTGTACATGAGCTTACTATAGGTAGACTCATATAGATATGGAAATTCTTGCCCAGGACTGTAAAGAGAGATGTAATGTGCACTCTGACTAAACCATAATGTGGTGGCATAAAGTATGGCTCTTAGGTGTATACATTACTATAAGCACATGAATGGCTGAGAGAAGTATTGAAAAAAAATTTGGGGCCCAATAAAGTAAACGTCAAAACTTCCTGTTGACTTGAGATGAGGAACAGTTTTTCACTGCCTTACAATATTTCAAGACTGGTACTATCAGCATTAGATAGATCAAGAACTGTTTTATTTAAACAATAGCCTTACTTCAGTCTCCTGAAGTTTCCTGCATGTTTCTTTTTCCTTTTTTAAACAGAATTACTTTCCCCTTTGATACCTATTAAGTGTATTGTCCTTTATGGGACCAAATTTGGAAAAACACCTACATGCATGTTTAGTATCAAAGCCCACTGAAGTCCTTTTACTGAATAGCAGTCTACTGAATGTTTGGGGGTTTTATAATTAGACATATATCAAAATTTTGGCTGGATTATTGCCTTACCTATCGTATCAGTGATAGGACATAGCAATATGTTTATTGATCATGTTTTCTTGATGGTTACTGAAATTTGTTTGAATAGTGTGATTCTACTGAGATGTTACAAAAGAATTATCTTGGGGACCATATTTAGATTAAAAAGTTCTGAGGAAGAGAGTGTCACCCATGCCCTTCCACTGGTTGTTTTATTTATAGAAGCAGGACACCTAGACTGAAGACTAGTCAAAAACAGGGCACATTAGGAAACAGGAAAATAAATGCCATCTGAAAGGTTGTTGTAGACACACTCAAGAAGAACATCTGTGGCTCCAGAGGGTAGATTGACCCCTCCCTAAGCACAGTATTTTATGTGAATAATATTGAAGTCTTAGACCTTAATGTGGTAATACAAGTTTGGTTTTATTTTATTAGTTTATTAGGTACACTTAACTTTAGACCCTGGACGAGGAAAGCAGCAGAGAAAACTACTGCTTATTCACAGCTTTAAAGGATGACTTTAAGGCATTTTGTTCAGGGAGGTGAGATTATCTATTCCCCCGAAAGGTTCAACAGACTAGCTGAGTTTTTTAATTGGTTGAAATTATACTTAAGTTTTAGGGTTTTTTCTTTCCTTTTCTTTCCTTTTCTTTCCTTTTCTTTCCTTCTTTCCTTTCCTTCTTTCATACTTTCTTTATTTCATAGGCTTTTTTTTTTTTTCTTCTACACCCCACTAAAAAGAGACTCAAAATATTCCTGATGGACTGAAGCTTCACAATGAGAATAATAGGCATAATAACTATCATACAGTTAGAGTGGAAAAGAGGCATGCTGGGTATATCTGTCTCCCTATAGATGCTGTTCCATTTTTATTCAAGTAGAAATTGCAGGAGTTGTGTAGATAGGTCCTCTGAAGATCTCTGAATCAAACCAGTTTTAATTAATCTTATCAATCATTTCAGAATAATCAAATTAATGAAAAAAATGTGGTTGACTCTTTGATTCCAGCAGCAGCTACATTTTATCATATGAAAAAATAGCTTTTCCCTTTGTATTCTAAATGACTGAAATTTGAAAAATAGATTTGTTAACTTCATAAAGGGCAGTAAATGTTATTACAAAAATGGTTGGTTAACTTGTCACTGTTCTGTTCTGAGGTTTGGAGTAACACTCACAATGGGATTATTGATATAAATAGCATCTTTTTAGGAGGAGGAGGGCAACATGTTCCTTTGCAGCAGTTCATTTATTAAACCTCAAGTAATCTTCACCCTTTCAAAAGATGGGAGCTCCCTGAAAATAAAGGGTATATTAATGAAGGGCATATAACTCATCGAGCTTGGAGATATTATATCACTCTTTATGATATAACTATGGATTTTTGATAGAGTCAGGTGCATGATGAAGAGTCGTGGTCTCTGCATGGTACTCTGCAAAAGCAATAGGAGTACCTAGCCCATCTGCTAACTGCAATTTAATAGCTTGACTTCTGGCTCATTGCTGGCAGAAAAAGTGACAAGCAGTGCTTTATACACTGAGCAATGTGCATTCTACACTAGTTCCATTTTATTTAGATAGTAAAGTCCTTGGGGCAAGGTGTCTTTCTGTGCGTGTTGTCAAATACTGTGCACGATGGGGTTCTAGTTTGGGACTAGATGTTTTTACACCGTGCAGAGATGCTCAGGCCAGCAGCACCTGTACTCCTACTGGGAGCAGAGGCAGCCCAGGCATGGCACCACGGTGTTGTTCTTGCACATCTGAAAAAGCACCAGCCTCTTGCACATCTGACAAACTTGGTGCTGTGCCATGCCAGTGCCACCACAATGCTTTAGGATCCACACTGGTGGAGCTGTATGGCACAGAGCTGTGCCACATGGATGTGCCACCTTGGATCTCTGCTAGCTCAAGCATCTTTGTGCCCTGACTCATAGCCCAGGACAGAATGGCACTTCACCTGCAAGGTGTTACAGTAATGCTGCTAAGAAGTACAGTCCTGCAGACACTGCTCTGGGACCCACACTACAAGCAAGTCTGCACAAGCAGCTCCTTCTGCCAGACACATCCAAATGATCCCAGGTCTCCTGTCTGTTTGGGACTTTGTTCCACCATCTGCCTGATCCTGCTAAACTATTAGACATGGAAGTAGCACCAGGGATCTCACAAAGTCAGATTACCTATCTGATCTTTTTAAACTAGATTATGGTGCTTTCTCAAATGTAGGCCTCGGCACTCTATGCTTTACAGGGTGTTGCTCAAATTGGTTTCAGTGGGATTAAAGTGCTTTTAGAAGTTTTTCTACAGGAATTTGACCAATTTTTTTTCAATGCTGTGAGATCTACAGTGGACACAGGAATTTACTGAAACCCTGCAGATCCAGGGAATGTTGGTTCCCCTCTTTGACCTTGTGTTTCAGAGTTGACCTGCATGTTTCCAGTGGCATATTCTGGATTTCATTTCTCTGTCTCCACATTAAGGTTGTTTCCATCTGAGCATTTCACCAGAAAGTAAAATATCATGACACCATCAAGTATCACTCTACACTGAGCCCTTGGGCAGTAAGATTGGGGACCACTGTGTAGAGAAAGAACTTCTTCCTCTGCTTCATCCCTTATCAATCTACTCCTGTGACAACTAGGAGCTGTTCCTGGGTGACATCACCATATGCACTACTGCATACACTCCAGCAGTGCTAGATCCCACAGACTTTTCAGTATATTTTCTCCTTCTCTCCCTTAGTTGTATATGTCTGTTTTCGTCTACAGAGTGAAATGTTGCTCATTGTCAACATGGAGAAAAATTCCAAAGTAAAGGGATACTTGGAGGGTTAAACACCACTGACTTTTACCATAACAAGGAATATCACAGGCCTGAACAGCACTGAAGTCATCTATATATTAACGCAAAGTGCTGTAACATCATCATGGATCACCTGTTTCTCTACTCAGCATTTTTTTCTGGACCTTGTAACTCATCCTTGCTTTGGGAATATCAGGCAGTGAAGCAGTGACAGGTGACAGTGAAACGTCTTTCTTGATTCTAAATGCTGTTACCAATACTATGTTGTGCTAATACATCAGCAACATTAATAGCATTAATCTCGAGTCCTACTCTTTCTCTAGACTGAATGTTTTGCCATCTCAGGTTCTCACCATTCACACTGTCTTTCCCATAGAGCTGGGAGGTTGCACCTGCACTTCTCCCAAATGAGAAACGGAGAAAGAAGGGGCTGGAGACAGGCACGTGCTCCTCCTCTCTGCATGGCTCTGCAGTTGGGCCAGTGATGAGCTGCCAACAGGTTGCAGCAAAAGAGAAGGAGGGTGAAGGGGGCCACAGCAGGGAGAGAAATCCTGTATCATAAGAGACATGGGTGGAAAAGGGGGTCCACGTATCTTCGGTAACACCCTGTTAACATCTTTCAAGTGATGGATGTAAGAACTCAGTTTTTAAGTTGAACTATTTTCTTCTTTTCTAAAGAATTCGAATATAGGTTAGAAATGGTGTGTCCCACAAATATCAAACAAAAGTAAAAAAAAATATTTTTACCATTTCAAATCATCCTAATTGAATGTGAAGGCTGTGTATAGAACTGTAATTCTGTCCAGAGGCTGCTTGTCAAGTCATGTTTTTATTGTAATTACCTGATTTGTTCAGCTTTAATCGTATTTACTTTTGAAGGTCAGCTGTCCTGCTCTGAAATGGTTAGTGAAGGCTGTGAGAATACACAACACCCATAGGGAGAAAAACAAAAACTATATAAGCTCTTTTAATTTCAACTCCAAAGCAGAAGAGGTAGTATTTTGCTTCACTTCTTAGCAGTCCATATTTCTTCATCAATACTATTTATTATTTGTTCCATAATAACTCTTAGAAGTGTTGCTTGTGACTGGTCTCTAGTGAACACTCTGATATATATGTCCATAATCAGCATCAACCCATACCTTGGAGACTTTGTAATGTAAAGAGGTGAAACAAAGCACAAGAAAAACAGTATCCACACACTGATATAACAGCAAAGGCACAAAAACTTCTGCTTTAGCCTCCCAACTTTGCTTAACACCATAATCACAGAGTTGTCAGTTCTCTCTACATCACAGGAGCATGTAGGTGAACAAAAAATGTTCTGTCCTCCTGTCCCTTTGAGACATGCACAGAAAAATACTTAGTCTCCCTGCCCCAAAATAATTTCTACAGACTGGAAGAAGACCAAGGAGCCTTAACAGTGAATTTAGAAGCAATCAAATATACAGTGTGGATTTCCAAAGTTGCTCCAAGATTTATTTTGTTTGTTTACAGTTTGGTAATGTCATGGAACTACCTGTCTAAAAAATAGTTGAAGAAGAAAATAAACATGTTTCCCTGAGAAGATGAGGGGTATTCATATTATGCTTCCACCTCAAAAACAGTTTCAGGTTTAGAGCTAAACTTTGAGGCTCAAACTATTGGTATTGGGATACCCTACGAGGCAGACCTTTGTATTCTACTCACATATTCTGAATGAGAAAGGGTAGCTAGAAAGGCAGCTTCAATCTTTCTTTTTAAAATAAAGAACTAAAAAAACTAAAAAAAAAAAAAAAAAAAAAAAAAATCACAAAACAAAAAAAAAAGCCAGCTCATAATTTTCTTTGTTCAGTAGTCCTTGTGTCAGTTTATCAGTTTAGTCTTCAGTTTAGTTTCTAAACTTTGGCCATGCAATGGAGGACCACAACTGCAAGGAGGGTTCAGTGGCACCTGATTCATGTTTTTTTCCATGAAACAACCATTTTGTGTGCAGCCTGCTGATTAACTGTGCTACAGCATAAATCCAGCAGAGGAAAATCCCCAAATAACAAAATAACCTAACATATAAAACAAGCAGTAGACTTTTAAATACACTTAATTATTTTTAAAGTCTTTGTGTTCCTTACAATTTGAAAGGAGCTTTAATATATTCATAAGCATTAACCTTAAGTCAGTGCTGCGTGCTCAAGCATAAATTCTTTTATCAGTGGATCTACTGCAATTCTGGGAAGAGGGATAGTTGCTGAGTACTAACATTGTTGGCAGCTTCTTGTTGCATATAAGCATTTTCCTAGAGCTCACTTAAAGAAAAAGACTTTTGGAACTCCTTTCTCACCTCATCTCCTGGATTACCATCTCCCCTATTCCTAACCATATCAAATCACCACTTTTAAGTAAAATTCTTATTTACTTATAAGTTGTAATCTTCTAAAAAAGTTAAATTACTGCATTAAATTTATCTTTAAGGTCTCAGTACAATAATTTTATGAAGAAAATAACCTATACTGTTTTCATTTTGTAGTGGACTGGTTTCTTCCTCTGAAGTATGTTGAATTAGAATAAAATTTCTAGGTGGTTATTCAGCTCATGTAGTCAGTCACTGTGTTACTCAGTGGTTTGGCAGCAAACAATGAAATGGAAACACTCACCCATTTGTTCTTCCAAAATGGGCAGCATGGGACTAATCACTCTTCTACCTATCCTAGAAACAGTGGCACTGAATTTTTCTGTTTACCTAGGACTGCAATACTCAGGTGAGTGGTCATTTCTGGAAACTTAAAAAATTCTACTCTAGTATCTCCATTTCTGGGCTTGCATCAGCCTCTTGCATCCTCCATTCATATTTCCAGTTCCTTTTCTAGTAAGCTTCTTAGAGGATTACAATAAGGATTTGTACATCGTCAATTTACATTCGCAGAGCTGGGCAGAGGAAATGACACCACACCCGCTTATGCAAAGCATATTATATATCCATAGGCACACCTCAACAGCATTAAAGCATAATCTAAACAAAACAGAGGAAATGTGGAACAGGAAGAATTAGATCCATCCCAGGGTTTATCCTGGTTCCCCCAGGTCCTGACAGTAACTCCCTGGGGCAGCTTGAGGTCTATCAGCACAGTGGTTCCTGCAGCATGTGTCTCCTCACCTACTGTTGGCTCAAAGGAGACCAAGCCTGGGCTATTCTGTTAGCTGGAATATCAAGAAGCTGCATATAGAGCTACTTTGCTTATTGACACTTAACATCAGCCCAAGGCATACAGGAAGATGGTACCAGTAGGTGATTCCATAATAAAGAAAGCTAATCTCTAGGAATAAGGGCTTTTCCTTTCATCACTATGAGATAGATTAGAACTGAGGTGATTATATCTTCAGTAAAACACCTTTCCTAAATTTGACCTGTATACAGTAATAGTGAAAATAGTGACAGTGCTGCCAACACTACACTTTCTGACACACATAATTTCATCCCAAAATATGACTCCATTCTATACTTTTATATGTGAATTAAAGAGCATCTTTATTAATGTCAACTGCTCCATAGTTCACCCATCTTCAACTTTGTCTGCTTTTTTAGAAAGGATATGGTGTAATGATATGCTCACATATGGGATTATGGAGTTAAATTAGGCAAACTCTTAAAAAATAACAAATCTATTGTACATGATCCCACACTTTTTTATCTTCCTTTCAAACTGTAACCTTATATTTTGTTTTCAAACTTAGAGATCTTACTCTTTGTTATATTGCATGGTTAACAAGTTCAAATTATACCATGTCTCCTCTATCATTTAGAAAGCTTTTGTTCACTGCTTCATCACTATCTGCATGTAGAGACAGGCAAACATAGTCTGTAGGCAACAATAATAATAGCACACTAGATAACATCACCAAATCAGCTACATGCTACAAACACATTTGAAATTTTCCATGCTTCAGTACTATTAAGAAGGTAGGTAATCTTATAAATATCAGGAAACCTTTTCTTGTTACAATGGGATCTAGTTATGGCAAGAAAAAAATGCCTTGCATGGATAACTTGACACCTCAAATATGAAAAAAAGGGAATGGGAGTGATAAAAAAGGTGGGACCAGAGATAAAAATGGCAACATGAAATTAGGCCAAAGAAGAAGAAGAAGAGAAGAGGGAGAACATATTCATACTAGTAATCTCTCAGGAAGGCAGAATTTCACCAAACCCTGACTTTTCTAGGTCCAGCTTTTTGCCAGAAACTTTCCTGACTTGAGTTTGAAGACAGTACTTAGCATTCCTGTGGCATGTGGGATGGGGAGAGATGGTGTGTCTTTTAAAAGTAAGGGATAACCAGCAGCTAATGATGCAGTTTTCCTTTTCAGCTTATGTTTTTAAGAGGCTCTTAACAATCACGATAGTTCTTTTAAAAAGTATGAGCTAACCACTTTGCATAAAGTAAGAATGAAACCAAATCAGAACAAAAATTCATAGGAAGTTTACAAGAGATGAAACTTTGGGGGCCTTAAGTCACAAATTTATTGAGTGCAAAGTCAGACAGGCCACTAGAAACCTGAGACTCATTTCTTAGTCATCCTAGGCCCTTGCAATCCATATGCATTACTCCATATCAAGATCAATTATTTCTTTTTTATTAAAATACCTCTTCAAAAAAGGCATAAGGTCTTGATTTGAAGATTCCTCCAAATGGCACTTTGTTGTGGCAATTTATCCCTTCCCACCAGCACTGCTAAAGATGTGCACCTTAAATGTTAATTGAATGGAACTTTCAGCCTTTGACCATGACTGTGCTTTTTTCCCCTATTAATGAAACAGTCCTTTAGTACCAAACATTTCTCTACCACTTCTTATCAAATCACCTCCCATCATTCTGATCAGCTAAAGGGACTGTTGTTACTAAAAGTTGTCACTTTTGTTCTCTGTTAATTTTAATTTTGTGTGTGTGTGTACTTTGTCCATTGTTAAGCGCTTTCCCCGCCCCCCAACCCGCCTATAAAAATCAAAGGTCACAGGAACTCTAGAATTATCTACACCTATTTGCCAAAGCCACATGTAAATGTTAGATCACTTTCCCATTCCTTTTCACAGTCCCTTTTTCTTACAGAGCTGTTCAGCCTTTCCTTTGTTCTGGAAGTTTACTGAGAGCTGTTTGTCTCACGTGCTCTATTTCAGCTGAATTTTTTACAGGTGATGGGCTTCCCCTAATCTCACTCTTGAGTTCTATTTTTCTTCTTAGGTAGGACTAATTAGCTGTATTCAAAACAGTTCATTTGAACAAGCTTAGCTACAACTGATCCAGATCAGTTTGTATGCCTGTGTCCATGATGTCTGGTCACCTAGAACCTTCCACAGCTGCAATTCATTATTTCCCAGTTAGTAATTCCCAGCACTGAAAATGCTGAACAACACTGGCCCAGTATTGATCCTTATGGTAATCTCCCAACATTAGGACACAACTGTCCAACAGCAACTCAGCATTAACCAGTGACCACGGATGACTGGGATTTTGAGAGCTATCATGTGACCAGTTTTTAAGTCATTTAATATGTTCTTTATTGGTGTTGCATAGCATTGCCTCTATAATCAGAATACTGTATGCCACTAATTCAAAAGTCTATGAAAAGCCCATTATAATTACAGAATAGAATATCCTGTCACTCAAATCTCAAAACTGAGCAGTTAAATAATACTTCCTCCCTTTAAGTTTAAAAGATGCTTATTTTCTAGGAGCTGTTTCTGCTATTCCATTAGCAACGAATGAACCTCATCATCAAATATAAGGATACCGTTCCCCTTATTTCCAAATGCAGGGACAGAAGCATTTATTGAACACTTCTGTCTTTCTTGCATCCTGAATACTACTGCACTTCCCACCGACTGTGTTTTGTTGCCATCTTGATGGAAGAAATCTTCCAAACATTTTAGATCATCCAATATCTATTTGTCTTGTATCCTAACATAGGTTTGCCCATTATGACAAATGTAAGTTTGTCATAATAGGCAAAATTTTCCTCCTTCTCTTGCATCCAACTATGATTTCAGGCCATGTTTTTTTCAAGAGAATTCCAAATTCTCATTCATATATTTCCTTTGGGTTTTGGTTAGGATTTTACCAGCTTTTTCCTCTTTAAATTAATGCGTTGTGTGCATGTATACATCATTATCATCAATCATTGTCAATGTGAGAGTTAGTGACTTGATAAACCAAATCTCTTTTTGTTGCCTCTTAGTAATCTTGTTACCTGATTGACTGAATATTGAAAAAATTGGTATGACAAGAGACCCTTAAATACAGAGCATGTAGTTAAAATGACAGTTCCACAGAACACAGTCATTGAGGATGTATGAAAGGAAAAAGGGTATGAACAGGGCAAGGGACACAGAGGAGGTAACAGAACTGAGGGCCATTGTGGTTCTTGCCAGACTCTGTGAAGAGGAAACTTTGAAGGTATATAGGTCCTCTCATAGATGCTGCTCTTTCCTTTGTAAATGGCTATCTCCACACAATTTCCTTCAGGAAAGTGATGTTTTCTTCATTATTTGGTTTCAAGCTGAGCCTCCAGTTCATAGTAAATCTTGGTTCATAATGAATTTCTGAGGTCTGACTTGGTTGTGTCTTTTTCTGAAAATCCCATTCACATAAATTATCTTGAATAAGACTATAAACATAAAGGAGCTCTTCCACTTATTGAAGCTTTCATTCCTCCTAAAACCCTTAGAGTGGTTGAGCCCCTGTCAGAGATACAGTCCCCTCTCCCAAGCTTGTAATTCCTCTGTGAATGTGGCAATTAGTACTTTTCCTCAAATTATTAATAAACCTAATGTCTCATTTGATTTCACTTTCTAGGATCTCTTCATGGCCATCTGTGTTAGTGGACTAAAGAGAAAAAGCAAGAGCAAACCTGCTACCTTATCTCTTTCTGGAGTACAAAACACTTTAATATTTTTTCACAGTGACATGTCAATTAAGCATGTAAGGTGTCAACTAAACATGGTGGACCTGCCATCTTCAAGTGAAAATGTTTTTTCTCCTAATCAAATGCTTTAAAATCAGCTGAGAAAACATATGATTGGCGCTAGACTCACATCTCTTCATCTCGTGCCCCTTCTAGGTCTGACCAGCATGTGTTTGACAGCTGTTTGTAATTCCCACTTACCTTTGGCCTTTGCCAGCCTTTCTTTTGTATGTGACCACCAATGGAACTCTTGTGCAGTCCTCCTAGCTGACTTCCTGAGGCACTAGAATGTGGAATGGTCCTACCTAATAATCTCATTTTGTCATATATAATATAACTATGCTCTGGGCTGAGGCTACCCTATATTCAGTGTAATCAAAACAGGTTCACGATCCTTGGTCAACCACTGGTAATTCCATCAGAAAGGAATTAATTTTTGTGTTATAAAAAAGTCTAGTAGGTCTATATATTTGAATTATAGTTCAAAAGAAAAGTATTTGGAAATATTTGTGAGCATCCTTTGATTACAATGGGACCAAGATTTTTTCTCTGACCAACTTTTTTGTTTCCATTTTGAAATGCTGAAGAATGGATAATCCATCAGTACTGTCTACACAGTTCAAGAACTATTGTCAGGACGTATAAAAAATGTCTGAAATCTGAAGGCCTGACACAATGCACATTTATGTCAATAACAGTGCATTTTTCTACAGAAGTCATGGACTTTGCATCAGATTTCATCACAAAGAAAATGATAAAATGCTTGAGAACTCCACTCCTGTTCTGTTAAATTAAATGAAATTGTTATAGATCAAAGGAAAGCCCAAATAGTTAGTATGAAGAAACAATAGGATTGTGCATTCTTAAAGAAAATGGAAAAATAGTAATCATATTCAGAAGAAAAATGCAATAAAGAAAACAATTTGACGTAATATTCTGTTGGCAAAAAAGATATCTCATTTTCAATTTAATATTAAAAAATTGCTCACATTAATTCTCTTCAGTTTTCCAATATACATGTATGAGCTGCAGATTGAGCTGTGCAATTCATCATAAGCGTTATTTGCCAATATAATGTCCAGACTACTGACTCTGACAAGAAGGAACAACTTACTTGATACTTTACATCCTTCATATTCTCAGTTCCTTACTCTCTGTGTATGTTACAGTGTAATTTATGCTAGTGTAATTTAGTTCATTTAAACATAAATAAAAATTAAAAACTATGTAAAACTGTTTATACTGCCTGTCAGTGTCTTTTAGAAACAGCAGTGGAAAGAGTGTCTGAACTCCAAAGTGAGGGAATAGCATGGACTAGGAGGAATGCAAATATGTCTTACACTGTGGTTGAATGTCAGTTCACGAAATATGTACACTATTTGTTTTTCATCATGTAATTTCACTTCTTTGCTCAAGTAGTAAATTTCTTAGTATCGTGCAGACAGATAGGCCAGAAAATGGCTCAGGTAGACCTCTGCCGAAATGGAAGAACATGGACAAAATTATCTCTTCATCAAATTACAGATGTCCAGGATGTCTTTTGTCTTCAGTTTTTCAGGTATGATCCATATTGCATAATCTGGCTTAAGTTCTGACACTGCTGTCTGTATAGCTTGTAGATTTTTGGGAAAACTCGAATAGAACATACATATTAAGAGCCCAATCGGCAGAGTGCCAAAATCCAGTTTCACTAAGACTCCTGCATTTTGCCATAATACAAACTCATATTATCTTTCAAAATAGTAATTGGACAGTCAACATAGACCACTGAGAGAAAGAAACTGTTTTCTTTTGGATTTTCTCTGTTTATTTACTCTTTCACAGTGTGGCTGCATCATAGGTGCATTTGCTGTGTGTCCTTTAGGTTAACATGATCACATACACTGATGGAAATTTGGCTGTGATACTGAAGATGAACAAAAGCAATTTTTAAAAAGTATTTAAAGTAGGGAAGATATTCAAGGTTACAATTTTGTCAAAGAATAATGTGCATTGAGATTTCAGCCTTCACAGAATGCAAAATAAGTGTAAGATTGGTTCAGGGGCTTTTTTTCCACCCTAGTGCAGTATTTGTTTGGCAGAACCATGGTTTGAATTAAGCCCTCCCATATCACAGGCAATATAGTACCAAATAAAATATTGTCCTGTTGCAGTAAATACCACAAATATAGCACTTAATTTGCTTACAAAAATCTGTTCTGTCAAGAAGGAAGACATGTTCTATAAACAGGTGAAAAAAGCAGTGTCATAGGGTAGCAGGCTGCTATAGACACAGAAAAATAACACAGGCCTCCCTGCCTATTTTCACCTGTACTTCTGTGGATGCCAGGATGGCTGCAGCTGCTCACTGAGAAGCAGCAGCCAAATTTATGATCTGATCCATCCACCTGCTTCTCTCAACCAGGTCCAGGTTTTCCTTTCTTACAGATACAGAGACTGTTCCTGCCCCTCACTTCCGGATCAATAAAACTAATTTTCTGCCAATTTTATTGAGAAGCCCTGAGCTGACTCTGCCACCAGCTTAGCTCTTAGCACTTCAAAACTCTTATGAATAAATAGAAGGGCATACAACCCAGCTTACAGCCTGAATGGCGATTTGCCTCATTTATTCTTTTTCTAGAAATAAATACCAAAGGGATTTCTTTTCTATCCCTGTTTGTACCATATGCTGGGTTCTTATACACAAAGAAATTCACTTAAAATAGAAGTCATCTCTTTTTTTAAGAGCTTTTATTTTTTACATTAATCAGAAGTCAATCAGAATATGTGGGAGTGTCCCACATTCCTAGAATAGCACCAAATAAAATAGAGTAAGCAGGAGCTATGTTGGTACTCTTTCCCAAAAGGTTGTCATTACAAAAGAACAGTTCTCTCTGCTAACTCTGTTTTTTCGTTTTCTTTTTAACTAGATTGTTTCTGAGGTCATCTTAGGCAGCCAACACTATGTGAGAGAAGAATGAGAAGCTCAAAATCACCATAATCATACCAAAATAGGCCAATTTTCACATTACGTAACTAAGTGGGAAAGGAAGGAAATGAAGATAGCAATGGATGAAACTAATGTAGTTGCAGCCTACTGCAGTCAGAGTAATTTTTCTTTCCTCATCTTGCATACGATCTAAAAAGGAGAGGGTGTTTAATTTTTTTTTAATGGATCCAGCTGCAAGCAATTGCAAAGGAACTAAGTAGAATCAGCAGTGATGGTCTAAGAAAGAAGTAAATGTTGTTTGTTTGTTTGTTTGTTTGTTTGTTTCTGTGAGGAAATGAAATAAATAGGCATTTCAGAATTTAAGACAGACTCCACAAACCCAGCATTTGATAGATTGCCACAGCCCAAAGGACCAGTTCTCCATGAGACAACTGAAGGATGGTATACAGAAAGATTAACTTCAGCCTCAGAATAACCAATCACCTCCAGCATCCCCCAAGTCAGTGGGGAAAGACAGTTTCTTTCAGAGGTCAATTCAGAACAAGGGTTTTATCTGTCTGCTGGGATTTACATCCTTGGGTATCCTATATCTCTCCACTTTGCGCATTTCCTCCACTAGTTTATTCCTGGTGACTATCACTCCTTCTTCACCTTCAACTGCTGCAGAAATTAATCCTGATGATTCTCACCTAAACCTTCCAGTTTTTTAACCAACTTTGAAAAAACAACTAATAATAAAATCAGTTAGGAATAAAAGCAACGTCCACCAAGGCCCAAATTTAGGAACAAAAGCAGATCCTGGTCAAGCCTGCAAGCCTATAAAGGGTTGAAATATATTGCTTGTTTAACAGAAATCCCTGTCTGTTCAGGTAACTGGTCTCTGGTATCTCATTTTCCCATACTGAAGTCTCCTTGTGATCCACAAACCAGTTATCTCCTGCCTTGCCTACAGTGTATGAGCAGGCACACCTAGCCCTTCACAACATATGGACATAGAAGGACAGGGGGAAGCGACAGAGGGAAGGGAGGAGTTGATAATTCATTTCCAATAGCTGTAGAACATCACTGCTTTTACCCCTCCAACTGGAATGATTTCAACCTCCATGGAGTGATTTACTGCATCAACCCATCCTTGAGGACTAGAGTAATTGTGTTGTTCTTTAGTAACATGGAATTGTCTCCTTTACTCCACCATCTTGTAATACAGGACTAATTAAAGCCATAAATGCTGGCAAGTATCTAAAACTGTGAAAGAAATCATGGTGAAGCACTGTCTACCTCTCAGTTACATAATTAAATGTCTCTTTTTCTCCCTCAACACACCAGTCACCTCTGAATATTTCTTGCTTGTCCCTTGCCCTACTTGTTGCCAGGTAATGATGTCACTTTCAGAAAAAAGTAATCCCATCAATGGCAACAGGATCATTCAAATACTGGTATACTCTTTGCAGATTCAGGCTTCTTGACTTGGCCAAATTCCCACATGATAGAGCTGTCACATACTGTAGAGCCATGACTTACTTTCTACAGTGCAAAAGGAGATAGAGATTGGGAGAGAAAGGAATTATGATGGCAGATTAATTTCCTATGAAAGAAGACAGATTATAAAGGTAATGTTTCTCAGGCCTTTGCAAATGTTCTGCTCTGTAGTAGTCTGAGTGTAAACTGATATGAGGAAATACAAACTAGTACAGAAAGTGGTGCTGTTTGGCCTGCCTGTACAATGAGCTCACTTATTTTTTTCCTTTGTTTAAGGGGAGAAATTTCATTGTTTGCGTTGAAGATTATCCATTTTACTCTGAAATTTGAAAATTATGAATGTCATCAAAAACGCTTGTCTGGTTTTTGTAAATATTAGACTGCTTGTCCTCAGAGTACTTGTGACTTCTCCAAACTATTCTGTACATATGAGCACTTCTTAGAAGGAAGTATAGAAATATCCTGTTGATTCTCAGCACTGCTGACAATTTAAATGTACACTCATTGGTAGAGGTGTCATATCTCTTTGCCCATTTTAATAATAATTCAGCTAAACAAATAAGCCATGTATCAGCTGGGTATGACCACACTGAAACTAAATGTGGAGAAAACCCAAAGTTATTCAATTATAATATGTTACGGGTAACACTAGTTTTTATAAAAATGTTCTATCCAGCAGGTAAATCAACTTTTCTCCAAAGGATACTTTATTGATAACAATGCATTGTCAATAGGTTGTTCTGCTGTGTTGCTGAGATAAACAGCATGAATTTTTTTGTACCAAATTCAGTATCCAAAGAAGACAAATAGAATAAAAGACCAGAGAATTTGCTGGTGATTTATTCTATGTATTGCAGATCTGTGTGCGAATTGCCAATTACTGGAATGTTGTTTTGTTTTTCTTTCACTAACTACCTGTTGGAAATATTCCGATGTTTTAAAAATCTTTCTTAGTTTGCTATTTGTTCAAGATTACTTCACTGCAAATGAACTGAAGTAGAAAGAATTTTTTGGACTGTGGCTCATTTTTCATGTTTATGTACAGTAACACATTTATCCTGAGTTTACTTATGATTTATAATACAGATTTTTATTATTAGAAATGCAGATTTCACTTTTTGTTGTTGTTGTTGTTGTTGTTGTTGTTGTTGTTGTTGTTGAATTACCTGAACCTTAAAATCTTTCATTTGGACAAACATTCCTGCCAATAAATCATTCACTAGAGTGATCAGATAAAGTGTACCTGAAATATGCATTAACATAATTGAAATGAGTTTATTTAAGAGCTGGAATGAGTATTTGTAGACAGCTTTCTGAAGCATTCATCCAGCACTACTGAAAATGGCATAATTATTGAATAAAAATAAATGATACCTGATAAGTGTAGGCGTGAGAGCACACTGGAAGAAAACTATACAAGATATTACTGGGATGGCAAAACTTTTCATGGAAAAGAAACCCCACAAAACAATTAATTCATTTCATATTCCATACTGACAATGTTCCTACATGTTTGGGCAGACACAAACTTGTGTTGTTAAAAGGGGAGTTAAAATCGAAAGGAAAAATGAATGGTGGAGTCATCGTATATGCCAGTAATTCAAAATGGGGAGATTGAAGATTGTGGGATAGAATTGTGAATTACCAGGGTGTGTTCCAAAGTAGATTTGTTCAGTCACTGGTTCTTTATACTCTACAGCAACACTGATTTCACATTCAACTTGTTCACTCTTGTTTCTGGGGGGGAAGGGGGGGAGGGGGAGGAGAAGTCTGTTTTATATATTTATATTATTTATATATTACCACCTTGGATTTGTCATATTCCTCGCTTAATAAAACCCAAGCTAGCTATTCTGTGCGGCTTCAAAGCCTTTTACAGACATTAAGTAGTTAAATTACACAACACTTCTCTGAGGCAGAAAATTAAGGTTTTTAATTCCCAATTGTTGAATAAGGAAACTTAGGGACAAAGGTTAAGTGATTTACTGAGGCCACAGGAAACAGTACAAGCAGTGGAGTAAGAACTTGTTCCAACTTGTTTCTATCGCTGGTAACATACTGGGTCACAGGACAATTATAAAATTTCACACACTTTATCCAAAGTCTAGCTTTTTACTCCTTCCCATTTCTACCCAGATAAAAACCATTTTCAGGGAAGCATTATTCCATATAAGGTACTGGTATTTCTATTTCCATAATCTTTTTGTTTCAAACAATCCGATTTTTTACTCTTTTGCCTAAAACATTACACTGCCTGATAGACAAGCTAGTCTTCCTCTCAGAAATAAAAAGTGTCTGTGGGTACTGAAAACATGGCCATTACCAATGCTTGCAAGAGCCACACTAAGACCACAAATGATGGCTCCATACCTCCATTAGAGACTTTGGAATTATGTAGATCAAGTTGTAAGTCAAACCAAATGGCTTTTTTCAAATATTTTTTTAAAATTGATTTGTTGTTTTGATTTTTTTTTATTTTTTTTTTTTTTGTTTTTTTGGGTTTTTTTCCTGTATTGAAAATTCCCCTTGAAGCTTTCTTGAATGGAAAAAGGTGAAAGATGTTTTGGGCAGCCTTTCCCATAAAGAAAACTGAGATTTTAGGTAAGTGGGATAAACTACACAACACTTTTATTATGTTCACTAACAGTTACTTTAATTTTTCTGCATTCAGGTAGCTTAGTTTGTTTATGTAGGGCACATCAAGAAAAAGTAGTTGTCAAGAAGTTAATTGCTTTATAGTCTTTATAAAAACTTGCTCTAACAGGCCGAGTTTACTTGAAAAATTTCTCTCTTCTTTCTGCAAGCATCTTTAAAATACACAGCTTGTGTAAGCAGTGTGCTTTGTCAGACAGTTAAGGCTGCCTAGAAACAGTGTTTACTGAGCAGGAGCTGGAGACAGACCGTAACTCTTAACTGGATGCAATCTGCACCAAGACACTTGAAGCATTCAGTGAGGCAGTGCTACGTACTAAAGCACAGCAAACGTAGGACTAAGTAAGAGGAGCTTGCAACAGACATCCTGGGAATCTCCAGAACCTCATTTGGGCTTGCACACATTTCAGTAGTGGTCAGGATTGCCCTCATGCAGGCACAGACTTGTTGGATGGAGCCTGACTGCTCTAAGAAGGCTACGAAGTCCCTCCGTTGGTTCTCCCATAGCTTCCAAGAGGTACTGAGAGCTACTCACAGCATGTCTTAAATTTGTACTGGATATATCTGGATCTATCAACAGCAAAATGAAAAAACCCTGTTTTCACATAAAATTCCTTTTTATTTCAGTTAAGTTGAAAAGTTAATTTCCTCAATACATTTTCACAGCAATAAGACAAATGGGACATAATGCTTTCAGTCCTTGATGGAGCTTCCCTGACATGATTCACAACATATTTTAAATAACAGCAAATTCCTTTTAAAAATTGATTCATTTAGATTATGCCACCAAACAAAATAACTACCTGAAGCTCACATGAAGCACTTGCTAATGAATGTCCTAGGTAAATCCAAAGACTTAGGTTAGTTTTAAAACTAGTTGGAACAACTTGTAACATGTGCCAGAAAAATGCAGCAGGCTTCCATCTGTACTTTGCTTCAATCTGATACTATTAAGTGGACCTTAGTGACCTCCCTGACCTTCCCAGAATTCTCACCGGCTTTTGAGATTGACAGTAATGCCAGGGAGAAGCTTATGAAACAGGGCAAATCTGCTAAGGCACGTAAACCCCTTTTTCAATACTGCCTGAAGCATCTAGGCACAGATCTTGGAAGGGATCTTAACAGCAATAAATTTTCTAAAGACCAGAGCCTCAGTGCCTAAGTTGTCCAGTCTTTGACATAACGTACCCTGCCAGGGGTCTTAAGAGTCTAAATGATAAACAGCCTTAAAGTGCTTTGAGATACACAGAGTGTTCCATACAAGTTTAAACAAGCACATCCTTGACAAATCCCAAAAGCATGCCAAAATCCTGACTCAGGACTCTACTGAGTAGAGTTTATAACTCATAGAAAAGGGACAGTGATTGCAGTAGTAAGGCTGTGTTTTGTTTTGCTGGATTGTGGGTTTTTTTGTTTTGTTTTGCTCCTTATAGTGTTTCAGATGATGGCCTTCCATTGAGCTGCTTTGTGACCTTATAGGCAAAAAGCGAGTCTAACTCAGTATTGGGGAATCATTAATCTCAGGTCACCATGGAGATAGTGTGGTCAGTCAGGAGTAGTGACTATCCTGTAGTTGAAGTTTTCTAATAAAAGCTTTATATGGTTTTGACCTGCCTTGAATGCATCTCAAGGGCAGGGTTACCATACTTTAACTAAACATTTCACTTATGAATGCCTCTGCTGTTACCTAAGTTGTTGATAAGTTGTTGAAGAGTGAACCCAGGGGAGTGTAGTGAGAAAAGAACAACACAAGAATGTGGAAATAATGGTGAGAGATAGAAAGAGTATGAAAACAGAACAGGGAAATCGAATGGCAAGAAATAAAGAGGGATCAAACATGGCTTGCAAGGGGCAAGTCACACAAGGCATGAATAGGGAGGTTATTTTTGGAAAATGTATTGAACCCACCTCCATTACTATTCACAAGCTGATTCAGCAGTGCCTGTCATTCAGATCATGTCTCAACAGCAAAGGAATTGTTGTGAGAAGCAAATCATAAAACTAACAGGTGCAGGGAACATGCTGCTACTATGTTTAAAAAAAAAAAAAAAAAATTACAAGTCTCGCATTTAACGTCAACTACAAAAAGTTGAAGTGGAAGAAATGGTTATAAGAATAAAAGTGAGCAAGCAAGCACTTCTCCCTACAGTGGTTCGATGGTGTTTTTTAGTATTTTTCTCAGTGCACTTTCCATGCAGGATCTCTATGTGTGTGTGTGTTTACATGTAAGTGTGCATTTGCCTTTTGTGTTTTTTTTTAAATCTACTTCACCAAATTTCTCACTAGTTTCTCTAATAAAGAACATGATCTACTTTCTTTCTTTTATTACTTTAAATTATATCTTGTGAGCTGCCTAGGGACTTCCTGGCCGCAACTGTCCTATTTACTTTATTATTATTATTATTATTATTAATTAATTGAACTGTGAATGCTGGGACTGGGAATGCAGAATGCCTCAGCCCACATGACTGGGGCAGCAGAGCGTGTCTGCATGTGAGGGAGCACAGCTAACTTCACCAACTAGCACATCTTTAGCCTTTTCTACAGCAAACTGGTAGATTTCATGTGAGCCGTGCCTCTCCAGCAGCAATAACAACTGTCGGCAGGTGCCAAAATATTACTGCCCCACAACTCCTTGCCCTTTTGCCACAGCAAGCACCCACACAACAGCACACCCCTTGGCCAGCAGGCAGAGGTCTCTCAGCTGAGCCCGCCAGCCAAATACAGAGGTAACACGGTGAGAGGAATCCTCACACGAGCTGCAGTTAGCCAACTGCCATATGCCCTGACAAAGCTACTGACAGCAGTGGCGAGCCCAGGGAGGGCTTTTATCATTAGCCCCTCACCCAGCAGTGGAGGAAACTCATTTAGCCCCATGCTGGACTTTCATTAGGAGCGACTTGCATCAGATGGTCGCAGCGTTCTGGCACTGGTGTCGCCTGGTCCGTTGCTGGAGACGTGGCCATATCTCACCCCAGCAGGGATCCCCAGATTTGAGCAGCTCTTTGTCGACAGATGCCAAGACAGTAGCAGTAGTAGTGACAAAGGCAGCTTGGTTTGGTGTTATCTTTTATGCTGGCATGTTGCGGCCCCGAACTTTTCAGAGGTGTTTTTTTACAAACCACTTATTCCTGTTGCAGACAGAAAGGCAGGGAGTTTATATAGATGGGGAGAAATAAACTAAAATAAAATATGCTTGAAATTACCACTTGAAGCTGAAGCAAGCAGCAAAGAAACTGTCACTGACAATCATTATTTCTAACCTTGGGACTATAATAAAAAATCAATGAAGCAAGAGATGTCAATATTCTAGTAACAAAGATGTGATACCAGCACCCTTTTGTCCCAGCATCCTACCTACTTATGTTAAAAACATACAAAAGTGAAAGCATAGGTGTCACAACAGAAGCACTTTTCTTTTTCCAGAAATATCCTTCCATTTTGGGACAACTGCTTGTATTGCTTGCAGTATTTTCAGGGAGAGGTGAACCAAAACAGTATTTTTTGACACTGAGCTGTCTGTCTCTTGTCAAATGTAAAAAAACCCCACAAAAAACAAAATACACATTGACTGTTTCACTGCCTTCCTGCCTGCTTTCCAAACATGGATATTCGGTATTTAAATCCCTCCTGCTTCTTGCAGTTGACTACCTCATCGTGCAAACACTTTATAAATTGATATGGGCTAACAAAGAAACTCCTAAATAAATTGCTTGATTTTATCAGCATGTTTTAGTGAACTTCTATATTTAATAAAAAACAAACACACCCAAAGTAGAAAATGAGCTTTTCAAAATGAGCTTTTCAAAAATCTGTACTTTCCCTCCCTTACTTTTCCCATCACCATGATAGAAGTCTGTCCCACACTGTTTAATGGGTTTGACTTTGGGGAAGGCAAAATATCAGTAGCTCCTTTTTATAGTCAGGGAATAAAACAGTAAGAGAGATGGGATCCTGGCTTCTTGAGTGGAAAATACAGCCCTGATTTGCATGCACAGGGGAGAGGTAGCCTGTGTGAAGATTCGGTACTGCAGGGCATGGGACGAGGCAATCGGGAAGCTGAGATGGGAGCTCTGGGGAGAGAGCACAAGCCTCACATTAACTTGACCTGGTCCTTAACCTTCCCTGCTTCAGGTGGTGACCGACAGCCGAGCAGCTTCTCCTGGGACTGCAGCTTTCCATCCCCAAAAGGGAATGCTTCACCTTTCCATTAAACTAGTTTCATGCCAGTATAGCCCACTGCACCCATCGTGCAAACCCAGGGGATGTGAAAGCCTCTAACGCCCATGCACCTACTGCAGCTGCGACTGATGCCTGTAGCCACACAGACTCTGTCAGTAAAATACTTTTAATTCACATTTCTTTACAGCTCTTCTTTAAGCCAAAAACCCCATGGGGGCGGGCAGCCAGGCACGCCGGATCTGTAGCGCTGGTGCCGTCACCCCGGCAGTGGGGCACAGGCCCATCCTGCCTCGCCGCCCTTCGGAACAGATCACCCCAGGGGAAGCGACCAGCAGCTTTGCTCATCCATTTTATTATTTTTTTATACTTTATTTTATTTATTTATTTTTAATTTTATTATTTTAATTTTATTCTCCCGAGCAGGCCGGGCCGTGCCGGGCCCGGCCGGGCCCGCGCAGGTGAGTGGTGTTGAGGCGCCACCTACCGGGAGGCGGCGGCAGCGGCCACCCCCGAGCGGGGGGCGGGGGCGTGTGGAGGTAGATCTGTGGGTACACAGGCGAGCCCACATGAACAGCAACACACCGGTACACACAGATATAATAAAAGTAAAGTACATAAATCCCTTATTTCAGCAGAAAGACACACACACACACACACACACCCACCCCACCCCAGAGCCCTTCTGCCTGGCCACGGGGCCCAGCCGGGAGCGGCAAAGGTCGGAGGCGCCGCCGCGTCAGGGTCTGGGCGGCGGTGAGAGGAGGGGGACACACGGACAACGTAGTCCCTGGTTTTAATTGCTTCCATTTGGCCTCAGCCAGGGCTGGCAGCGACGCGGACGTGCGCGAATGTGTCCTGACCACAGGAAGGAGCGATGTTAAAACATTTTAATTATACGCGGAGTGAAACAAAGTAAAAGCAGAACAATGAAGACCAAATATAAAGAAAGGGAAGCTAATTAATGGAACATTAACATAAGAATTTAATGCAAGCAGGCTGAAACTGTTTTGCAGCATGAAAAGAGGGGAAACAGTGCTATTGTCCTGAAAAGAAGTGAGCTCAGCCCAGCGCCCAGCCTGTCGTACGTGTCGTATGCTGCTGTGGCACTGAGCTGGTTATTTCAACTTGAAAGATACTTTTAACACAACATCTTCAGGAAGCTGTGTACCAATCTCTAACCCTTGAAATCTGTAGAACTGCCAGGTATGCAGCCGTTCACTGTAATTATTTAACCTCCCTTGGCAAAGCGCAGCTGTGGGTATCCTCAAAGGTACTCTTTAAATAAAAAACACACTTTCCACAAACTTAGCTGTAAAATAAGACATGTTTTGAGAAGGGCCATCCAGTTGCCAGGACACAGTTTTTAGCACATACCACGCTTGGTTATTCCTCCACCCCAGATGTGGGCATTTCAGGTGGTGTAAGGGTCAGGTTGCCCCTGGCACCCTCTGTAGTCAGCAGAGAGACGAAAAAGAGGCTATGCTAATAGTATATTGATATCCTGATATATTGATCTAATTCAAATATACTAACAATGCTAATGTGCTAGTGTTGTGCTATGTGCTAATATGATCTTGATATACAGTAATATGATGCTAATGCCAAAATTTTCCTTCTGCTCTTCTTTGGGCAGAGTCACCCTCCTCCACTGGCCCTCTGACTACAGAGGGATCCCAGAGAGACCACTTGTCTCGTTAACTGTTCAGCATTGGGCCACAATGCTGCCAGGAACAAGTAACTTCTCTTCAAGGACTTCCTCTGAAGTCTGTTCAAGTTTTAGGTACATTACAGCACATGTGCATGAGCAGGAGAGGTACAGGTCATGTTAGGGATCCTGTGCTTATTTGTCCCAAATGCTGTCTCAGTGTGCGTGACAGTTGGTGCTATGATGAAGTTTTCGTTACATTCCCTGAACTTTTGCCAAGTTTGCAGATCTGTTGATGACACTTAAGAAAATACAAAAAAATCAAAGCATTTTCAGAGGAAAGCATTCACGTGTCATGAGATACATATTTTAACCAGAAACTTGCAGTTCTTAGCAGACTGTGGTTTATTTAAGTTTATTCCATAAATCAAAGCATAAATCAAAATGAAGAGACTATGAACTGTAAAAACATTAGAATCCCACAGACAGGTATGTCAGTGTCTGGCAGCTTTGGGCAAAATTTGCAAAAAAATGGATCAAAGAGTCTTACTCAACATTTAGGACTTCATGTAAGTTGTAGCCATTCTAGTGAGGGTTTTGCCATTGCCTGTACTAAGAGACAAAGTCGTCTATGAGGAGAGGCAGGAAACAAGAAGTCACCATTAATTTAACCGGGTTTCCTAATATATGTTGCAGTCTCTAAAACAAGTAGTTGCTTTGTGTGTTGTTTTTTAAAACAGCTAACCAGCTAGTCTCATTAAGTAGGTATACAAACAAGTCAATAAAGCAAGTAATGTTATTGTGTTTTTTAATCAGCTTAATATGTATTTATGTAATTATGTTCATAGCAAATGCACTGCAGATTTGAGAAAGTACTGCTAGTGAACAGTGAGATGATAAATAGCAGGAAAATGTATCTGTTTAAAGTTATATCATAATTTTCCAAATTTCATGGATGTTTACACCTAAATGTTTTCCACTGAATAGTAGGATCTTTTCCAAATGCCACTCAGGAGCAAGTGTTAGCTTGTTTGTGCAATGGATGGACCAAAACTTGAAGTCTCTGATCTTCAAGTTTTGAAGTCTACAATGTTTTGTATCAATCTGAGCCACATCTGACTTTTGTATGATATGAGATTTAAGCTAGGCTCAAACTAACCTTCCCCCAAATCTAAAAGGCTTGTAATTTAAAAGCTGACTGTCAGCAAACTTCATAAAATTTTAAATCTAGAAACATATGTAACTCTGATTCTTTCAACATTATCACCCTAATTCACTATGTCTGGATATGAAAAGAATATTTAAGCATTGGAGACTGATTTCATTAACTTTTCTGTGTCTCCCCTCTTGTAGTTTATTGCATCATAAATATCTACATTGTGTAACACTCTATGTAAAACTTCATTAAAACAAGCCATTGATCAGGGAAACCAGAGTGAATACAGATGACCAGATTTTTTCTGTTTGTACTGGAAATCTTATTCCACCAAAATAATGCACCATCACAGAAGGCCTGCATTTGCTCTGCTGCTCTACATCTTCTAACCGTATTTAAAGTCTATTTAAGAAATAAGACTAATTAACACAGCCCTTGTCTTCTCTTTCCATCATCAGAAAGAATGAAGGAGGGTGTGCAAAACTATTTGGAATTATGGCCTTGTCAGGACCATTTCTTATGACTCAGTGTTAGAGGATATGCTAGTGAAAACAGCTTTCAGATGAGCAGAGCTTGGAAACCCATTCTTCAGAGGCTTACGAGCCCCTCCTTCTAGTGTCCTAGTATTCACAAACTTTCGCCTCAAGTCACCCAGTGGAAGATTGCCTCAACCATCCTGCTCTCCCAAGGGCACCTGAGTAGGTTGCAGCCAAGACCAGACCAATTGTCCTGATGGCAATCGGAGAAAAATTCCTGCACTTTTCAGAGGAGTCTAAATGGGAGCATATCTGAAATCTAAAATGCATTGCATCAATGGACTTTTCTGGTGCTAGGTCAAAGCTTTTGGGTCCAGGTGATTTTTTGTAGTGTTTTATTATGTAAATATAAAAGTGCTTGCAAAGAAGGGAACAAACTTTCTTCCTGGAGTTGGTCTTCTACATAGGCAGTAATTCCAATCACTCCTGGAGACTGTGTGGTGTAAAGCCTTTCTTCTGGACTGGATTGGACTCTTACTTTATTCTCCACTGAGGGTCATATCAGTTTTCAGGTATAAATATAGCTGGTAGGGCAGAGAGGCTTGGTATCACTTCACTGCAGGCAGCCCAGCTCTAATGAGAGGCTCTTCCAGACCCCACCAGAAGCAAATTGTTTTGCATTTTCTGTGGCACATGCTCTACCATAATGTTATCACAAGGAATGAAAGAGCAGCATCAGTGGATGCTCTGCAGTGGCTCTGTGGAGGGTAATAAAGTGTCAGCAATAAGAAACAGAAGATATGCATGAAAATATTAATCTATGGCTTATTCTGTTGACACCCAGCAGAACTGATGCATGAACACAGAAGATGAGGGAGATGCACAGGCAAGAGATTAGCAAGTATCTCATTAATATATGATATGTGTGACACCTTTTGGAAGACAGGTAAGTAGAAATAGTTACCAACATCAGGGATGCAAGTAACAGCAGTTAAACTATAGCAAGCTAAATATGCAAACATTAGTGGTTAAGCTTGCTTCAAGCCCAGAGAGCGTAGAAAGACTAGGGAATGTTATGTGCTGGAAAGTATGTCTGTGGTCTTTGTGGTTTTCTCTCAGATGGGCCATTGACTCTTGACCATTAGAAAATGCCTTTCTTCAGCCTAGCTATGCTTCTGAAGCTGATAATAGTCTCCAAAGCTACAGCATTGAGGAGAAATAACAAATTTACAAATCCATTTTACCACTATCTCATACCTTTGAATTATGGGGAATAAATACAAGGGATTCAGTGAAGGCTAACTTATTTTTAATACTTTTTATTAAAGTGCCAGCTTCATTCACTTGAATGAAATTTAGCAACAAGGCATGTGTGTATGTGTCACTTCACTGTGTCTGTGGATTTGCATAAGGTATCGTTCAAGGAGGAGACTTTCTGAGATGATGAAACAATTCACTATGGTATCAAGGCCAAAAATGTCAATTGATCACAACAAATATAGATTCAACCTCTTTTTTTTTAATGCATTAGAAACAATTTTGTCTGTAAGTGTGCTTTCTTTACAATTTCCTTGTAGAATAATTTAATTTACATATTTTACAGAAAAATCAGGATATAGAAAAGATGTACTTTAAATGGTACTAATTTAACAGTTTCTGGAGTTTATCTATAGAGACCTGTAAGGATTTTGAATGCAATATGGCTTTGTCAATGTAAATAAAGGTAGCTCTTAAATGATATTTGGCATCTAACATCATTCAAACTTGCTTGCCATCCATGATTCATGCGGGATAGATGAACCCTAGGATTCTTCCCATTCCCTTTCTGTCTTCTCTTCATCCTCCATCTTTCCTCTTCCCTCCTAAAAATGCATTTGTTGTCTTAGAGATCAAGGTGTGGACTTTCTTTGGTCTACAGTTTGAACCAATCATGCAGTCTCAGTACTGCATTAATTTACTGTAGGGTTGAAAGATCTTTAAGTTGCCACATATTAATATCACCTGGTATGATACATGGTTGCACAGAGCTCTGCATTTAAATGGGAACCACAACTGCTCCTACAAGAATCAGCAACCAGCTTATGGAAGGGGAACACTTCAATTTCAGGATCAAGGAAAGCCGTGGAGGGATAGTCATTGCTAATATGGATGCTAGGATTGCACAGGCTGTCGGCTACTCATGAACTGTGGGATACCTGAATGAATTTCTGCTTTCCCAGAAAGCAAGAGCAAACAAAAGTTCTCATATGTAACGGTGCTCCACATGACATCTCCATGGGAATGACCAATAGTTTTCAAAATGCAAAAAACTCCTCTCTGCTAAATACTCAGTATATTAGCAAGTTTTCATGAAGAACTGAAAACCTAATTTGGGGCGTACTTGGAATTTCTTCTTCTTTAGTGTAAAAGTGGTAGCAATGGAAGAAATAACCTGGGGAAAAAAACAGATGTAGAGATAGCATGTAAGTTCAGGATATAGTGATGAAAGCATTTCTACATGTTTTTATATGGTTCTTATGAAAAACAATTGCTAATAAGAAGTGACTAGTTAAATTGTGTCAATGACCAATCCTATTCTGCATGTTCTGCTGAAGCCAGGCACCCACTGAGGACAGCTGGAGCTCAGCCAGAATGTCATGACCTTGGTCAAGGACCATGGTCCTCATGTGCCAAGCCATACAGTCTGGTTCCTAATCTTTACAAACTCTCTTTTTCCACTGGGAAGCAAACTGCAATATACTCAGTTAGACACGTTAGTATTTTTAATCCTTGTCTCCTTTTGATATAAAAATAAAGCTACCAGTTATTTTTTGTTTCATTATTAAGCCCTTGGTTTTTACAAGGATTTCAGAACTTGGCCTAGATTAGAAACAAAAATAGTAAGAGCTCCTTTTCACAAGAAATAAGATTTAAAGGTATTAGGGGGCAAATGCCCTCCTTTTTAGAAATCAACATGGGTAGTTCTTTTTTTTCTGACCTTAAAAAGAATCAACTACAGTAGCTCAAAATATATTTGTGTGTTTTATTTTTTTAAGTGCTACTTTGGTAATATTCCACTAACATACACACACACATGCACACGAATCCTTTCACAGCCTTTTTCTGTCTAAAATTGGAGTTGCTATGAATAGTTGGTATGCAGCCCAGTGCAGGGGAACTGGACTGAATGTTGAGACAGGTGTATTTTTGGCTCAGCCAAGCCCCAGTATGTAATTGTGATCTCTGCATCAGATTTTCCTCCTACCCTAGTTTGTCTGTTCTACTTAAACAAAAGGTTTGAGTTTTAAGACATGACGTCTCACTATGTATTTGTAAGTAACCATACCCAAAACAATGGTTTGTACTTGAATCCTTATGCTCCATTAGTATTGAAATAACAGCAGCCTTTCAATAGTTGCCTCTTCAGAGGAGTGGGGCAGCTTTGACATCATGCTTTAATATTAAATTGGGCTTTGTTAAGAGCTGTAGCATTCAGGAAAAACTATTATGTGTGGGCATGTGAATACAGGAACAAATGGAAATGGCTGCATCCAGGACTCTGGAAATCATTATGTTCATGCCATCATAGGCTGCCACATTGTACAGTTCTTTCCAGAATCAGAACCTCAGATTCAAGGGCCATTAGACTCTCCAGATTTTGCACAAAACAAAACCTGGCTTATTTTTTGAAGGTTCCTGATGGTTGTGATTCTACACCCTGAACCGGTGCCACTGCTGAATGTGCTTTGGCCTCATCAGTCTTCAACACTGATGCCAGGCAGTTCCCTTCCATTCCTCGGTGTTGGCAATTCTGATGCAAGACTAAATCTCTGTCCTCAGTGATAGTGTTTTTAGTAATGGATGAAACACCAGACAATATCAGACCAGACCCGTGGCTCAGTTACTCTGGCACCTGCTCTCTGGCACTCTGGCATGGAAATAGTTCTTATCTTGGTCTCTAAGTTAGAAGAAATAAATGTTCAGCTTTGTGAGGTTTAATCTGTCCTTCAGAAGAAAAGTGAAATAGTTTTGCATATTCTTACTCCTACTCAGGGAAATTTCCTCTTCAAATTCCATGTCTTCTGGGCCTCATTGCCTAGGCATAGTTCAATCTGAGAGGCATTTTTGATCTTGTAGTACAACCAGGGGCTTCCTTCTCCTTGCACTATGAGACACTTTAACTCCTCCCAACCTTTTTTATGGATATACACTATGTTCCCTAGTCTAATTTAAGTGGAAAGTTTATTTTCTTATTAGATATTTGAATTACATGAGACCTGTTCATAATGATCCTTAAATATTCTTTAATCCTGCAACATGCTTTTGAAGTATAACACCATATACAGCAGCTGAGATCAGGCATTACTAGTGATTTATGTAATGATATTCAATTATTTCCTGTATTACTGTCCAGTCCATCTCTAATTCACCGTGGTTGGGTTTGCCAAGCAAAATGGCAATATTGATCATTACTTTTCTAGCAATTGTTGGCATCTGTTTTGTGTCTCATATAGTCATTATTAAAGGCAACAAACAAAGCCTAGTGAGTTTAAGAAAGCCCAGTTTAGCACTCATAGTACTTTTTTGCACAGACATGAAGAGTCAGCTTGTCCAGAAACTCGGTTTAGATGCACAAGACTAAATCACTTCCAAAAAAAAAATTCCATTCAGACAAGCTGGACAAATGACCTATGACAATACTTTTCATGACCAAATTCCCTGAATCTAAACCATATAATATTTTTGTTATCCCTTCCCCATTGGTATCGCTTAGGGGAAAAAAGTAATCTATATCTATATCTATATCTCTATATAGAAATAGATGATATAGATATCTACTTTTTTTTAACTTAGCCAATCATGGCAAATAAGCTTTTTTCCCATCTCTTCTTCCACTCTCATCTTACAATGTAGCTGATTCACAAGCAAATTAAATAATCCCAGCTAAAATTGCTAATTCTGCCTGCTCATTCATTCCTAGATTTTTATGACTTAAAGGGCCATTTTCTTGCCTTACCTGGACATGAAGAAAGCCATGCAAATTGCCTCCACATGACAAAATGCAGTGAAAATGTGAAGGACTGTCAAAAAGATTAGTTTATCAGTAGGCTGGGAAAGATAGCTACTTTGCTTTCGTATTGAAAAAATATATGTGCTGTCCAAATGAACAATTTAACTGCTCTTGAACTTCCCAAAAATCTTCACACACCATGCATCCACATGTGAAAGATTCTGGTTGTTTCATGTTTGAATTCCTGAGCTTACACTTTGGTCTTCTGGGACAACTGGGCTCAAGCCAGAGAGCCTGGCATTTTGTCGCTTCCCACAACCAGATAAAAAGCAACTGGGACTCCAGACTTGCCCTGGAGACTCCTTGCTGTTCTGCATGCATAAAAAAGTAAGTTCCAGAAGCCAAACTTATTGAAATAAAATATTTTGCCAACTGTGCACAAGAGTTTTGTGCACAAGAGTTTTGTGCACAGTCAGCTATGTGGTGTGGGTGCATGCCTGCCTACACAACGTGAGCTTGAGACCTGTAGACCTAGCCAGTAAAAAGGAAGAGGTCAAACAAGAAAAGATATTCAGGCCTCACTTCTTTTCCCATAATCATAATGTAGTTGGTTTCTCTAGAGAAACTGAACTATTTGCCTCTTTCTCCTCAATGGTTAAAACTGCATTTCTTGGGAAAGACTAATAAAATGAACAATAGAACCCTGGAGCCTGCAGAGCTTGGGTCCAGTTTGTACAAAGAGAAAACAAAAAACAACCCCAAAAAAGGCCATCTTCTTAAATTTGCCACAACAGCCTCATGCCTAGAACCACAGGAGGAGGGCCCACACATAGCTTGGCCATTAATTACAATTTTTGCATCCTTTTGGTTGTATTTTTTGATGACAGGAGCAACTAGAGAAAATCAGAATAGAGAGCTGGGGGT
This sequence comes from Myiozetetes cayanensis, assembly GCF_022539395.1. Classification (NCBI taxonomy): domain Eukaryota; kingdom Metazoa; phylum Chordata; class Aves; order Passeriformes; family Tyrannidae; genus Myiozetetes; species Myiozetetes cayanensis. Next base: position 86,120,606 of record NW_026086604.1, on the reverse strand, counting down.
CATTCTGAGTCACTTCTTGCTTTCCCTGTCTCCTCTCAGAGGGCAGTAGCCCTTGGACTTATTTCTGCAATTTCCTGAGCATTTTCCATGAAGTGCTGACTTGCACTCGGCAGTCTGTATCACTTAGAGCAATATTCAGCATCACAAAGGATCAGATCCCGTAGCTGAATCCAGCCAATCTGGACTTACAACTTGTCAGCAGTAATCCACTGTGAGCAAGGTGACAGAGTACCAAAGATCTGCATGGCTGGATGGTTGGCACATGTGTCCCACATTTTTGGGGCACATGTATGACCGTGTGTTACATTAATATGCTCTGACTTAGTCTTACCGTAAAGAACTATCAGCCTCTTTCAATCTATTCACTGTGGTTGAGTGCTCACCGATTATCTGTAGGAGTGAAAATACAGCTGTTTGTTAGACATGAGACATTCATTTAGCTCTCTGTATTGTCAAAGACATTATTAGCTAATTTACAGCAGGAGAATCTTTACCTCCAGTATGTGTGATGAACCTCAGTTGAACCTATTTTGCACCTATTCTATGCCTCAGCTTGCTCTGGGTAATGGATAATAATTTGTGTGAGCCAGAAAGAGCTGCTCAACTTTCATAAACATAATGAGCTTCCAAGAGTGGCAATTAGAACAAGAAGTATGGATTAATTAATTTCTAATTTCTTATGGGTAAATTCAATGTATTTCACATTGGTTAAGAAAGACACAATGTCCATGAAATCCCACAAAACCATTTTTTCCCAATCATGTTTCAGAAAATAAATTTGCTTTAATACTTAGTGTTAGAAACAGTTCAAAATGAGACGTGACAGTCCTAGAAGTCCTAAAGCACCAAATAGGAATTTCTCTGAAGGGATTTAATCTCAGCTTCATATTCAGCATTATTTCTCATTGGTTTATTTGGAGCATATAAAAATATTAATTTATTGCTGCATTTAATATGGAGAGTGGTGAGTAGCTGAATTTTGAAACAACTTGTCATTGCTGAAAATGTCAGGGCCACTTCTCCAATAGTCATTGAAAGTTTTAGTTAAACAATGACAGATATATATAGGAAACAAGCAGTCAAAGAAAAGCACACCTTGTGTCAGTGAAACACTACATAACGTCATCTCCCTGTGAGGATAGAAATTATAATTTTTAAAGAAATCACTCAGATTTTCAGTTTTAAATAGAAGATGTGTGATAAACCATATCTTTCCTTTTCCATCTAGATGCCACAGGATACAGGAACCTACCCAAGCCTCGCAGGTAGGGAAATACTCAGATCAGCTGGAGAGAGGCCAGAAGGAGGCAATGAAACTTGCAAGAACCCCAGAGCACACGGGATTTTAGGCAAGACTGGAAGTCTGGTGGTGGTGGTGGTCAAAAGCAACTGCTGAAGTAAACTAAGTAGAGGGTATATGGTAACAGTCTGGCTACTTAAAAAAGGAGTGAAAAGTATCTTTTCATGTCCACTGAGCATAAAGGAAGAAGTTATTTCAAGTATGAGAGACTTAGGTTTAGACTTCATGAAAAAAAATTTCTTATGATACAGGTAATTAAACAGTAGGATACGTTGCCAAGAGAAGCTGTTGAATTTCACGTCAGTCAAGATTTTTAAAAATGCACTGAAAAGATGCCTTTATGTAGATATAGTTATTCCCATCAGAAAGGTGGAAGAACAGACCAGGTGTTCTTAAATGTAGAATCCTGAGATACGATCTATTTTCTATTCTTCTGTTATAGCTATTGTTTCTATGACCTGGGAGTAAATTAACCAGAAGATTTTGGAAGAAAAAACTTTTTTCACATTTTATCCCCCTTCACTTTTAATTTTTTCTTTTCTCTTTGGTTCTTTCCTTCTGGAGTCATTGAAAAGGAAATGTTTTTTGTCTCTCTGCTAGATTAACCCTCCATAATCTTTCATCCATATCTGTGCAAAGCCACACTCTTTTTTCTTGTGTGTTTCCAGAGTATGTCCTTGCAAAGTTATACTAAATGCTTGATTGTGCATTGGAATTATCCAGTTTGCAATGACAGAGGCAGTTCTCTTTCTGCAGAAGATATCAAGATTTGTTTCCACCATCTGATCCCAAGTTAGCAAAAGCAAAGTTTTTATTATATTTAGCCTTGGTCACCATCAACTTGACAGTTAAAGGGGATTCTCACTCACTGAACTGTTGTGGATTTTTAAAAAAAATCAGGCAAAACTTGAAGTTACCTGCTCTTCTTCCAAAAGGCCACAGAAGTTTTGTTACACATTTCAGTAGCAGTAGGACTACTTCATTGTACTGGGAAAAGATTATTTACCCTCCTTTTTTTACCTTTGCATGACAGTTCTCATAGAACACTAAATAATGCTGGCAGGATTTAAAATTGAATTCAGAATTATTTTAATTACCCTAAATGTTTTACTTTTTTTTTTTTTTTTTCAATCTAAGTGCATAAATAGGATCTGCTCAAACATGCCTAGCAGGATGCATTTAAATGCCTCATGCAGATAGGCTGTTCCCTGCTTCCTTGTTTGGTTTGGTTTTCCCTTTCTTGTTTAAAAAAATCCAGTAGTGAATGAAACTTAATTATGCAAATATGCTAAATCCAGTTGACAGTCAGGATGCAGGCAATGCTCAAGCAAAACTGGTAAGCTGAGGGCAACATCTACATTTCATTATTTATTAGGGGCCAGATATGAAAAGGCATTTAAACACCCAGAGAGACAGCCAGTCAGTAATATTTACAAAAACACCTAAGCAAATTAGGTGCGTTATTCCTGTACAATTTTACTGGTGGCAATATGCATAAATTAGTGGGGGAAATTAGTAAGCAGTGGCCTTCCAAATTAATCTACTTTATGATTCAGCAATCTTACGCATTTCTCTGAATGAAAATCCCAAGTGCAAAATAAGAGTCATGTATACATCTACACGCCTATTTTTTTAAATTACAGTATGTTATATGTAAGAAAAGAACATTTTGTGCAGTATATAGAAACTCTGCTAATGACAGTTTTATCACTTCATATTGAAATGCTATAGGAAATTATGGATCATGAGCTATAATTTCAGTGGTAAACCCAAAAGTTATTTCCAAGTCTCTCAGCAAAGATGTGTCATAAATCAGGTCAAAGAGAACACGACAAAGAATTTATGCAGTTAGTATTTTTCTCCGGGAAGGGACTGAAAAAAACCTACAGAGAAATGCAATGGCACTACTGTTTCTATGTGCAATTTGTGAAAGACGTGTTTCTGACACAGCTACTTATGGATGGTGGTATTTGTAAAAGGATAAGGATGCAAACCTTCATATGTTGAGGTAATTGGTTATTATGAACAAATGAAGTGAGTGGAGGATTCAATCAAAATAAACTCTAAACTTCATCATTTTTAGCAGTTTGCTATAAAATTCACACAACAAATTTGTGTTCGGTCCAATCTATTGAACAGTCACATTTCTGACTGGACAATGAATTAAGGAGTACACATAAAACTGACAGATGGCATCTTTCTAGGAGGGATTCCAAGCACTCAGGAGGAGAAGATGAGTACTCACAGTGATCCTAAAAATGTTGCTGAAATGCTCAAAAACTAACCATATGAAATTCTAAGGAATACTAGACTTGGAGTAGAAAAAAGCCAAGACGTAAATGTAAAAACGCTTAGCAGAAAAATCTCTGGCAGTAATGATGAATTAAATAGTCTTAATATGTTTGAAGCCTTTGCTGAGTAAAAAGGCCACTGTCATTCTGGAGTGTGTTAAGTGGCATGCCATAAGTAAGAGATGGATGTCTTTATTCTGTCCTATGCAGCAGTAAGAGGGCTTCAGCTAAAATATAGTTTGGTTTTGAGCATGGCACTTTAAGAAAAGATGCAGGCTAACTAGGGTGCAGGCAAGAGCAGAAACACAACTCAGAGGTTTAAAAATGTGACAAAAAGTTGTAAGAAATGGATTTGCTTAGTTTTGAAAAGAGTGAGGAGCAATTCAGTAATAATCTGCTAATATGTAAAAAGATGTTATAATGAGCACAGTCATCAGTTAGTCTCCATGTTCACCCAATGTAGAAATCACTGGCTTAATTTTTCAAAAAGGAGAAAAATATTAGATTAGATTAAATTAGACATTAAAGAAAAACTTTCCAGCTGCAAAGGCTGTTAAGGATTGGAAGAGTCTGCCTAGGGAGCTTTTTTAACTTCGTAATTGAAGACCTCTATGAACAGATTAGGCAAAGATCAGACAACCTGAGAATATTTGACCTTCTCTCAAAGCAGGGAGATTGACTGACTGAGATTTACAGATTACTTTCATCCTGCATATCTATAATGCTTCTTATAAAATAATATTCTTAAATAGAAAAGATTCAATGCATTCAGCAATTTATATTGATCATTTCAATTTCAGATCCTTTGGGATTTGCATTCCAGTTTGGAAGGCTCCATTTGAAAAAAAAAAATGACCAAACAACCAACCAAAATGTGGAAAACCTCTTTTACCTTTCTCAGAAAATGAAGGAACAGTTCATCTCACTTTGAAATAAAAGGCATGATTTGTATTGATTGCAAGAGGAGATTCTGTGTTGTTCAGGATTGAGATTTGTTATGTTTCTTTGTGGAGAAGTGCACTTGGATTGTCATGAGATTTGCAAAAATTGCAAGTCAAAGTTAGTAGGACTGGTTCAGGAAATACCAAATTAAATACATATACCGTTATGTGTCCATCAATTGTATGTTTATTTTAAATATTATGATACACAGGTTTCATGCTATCAAATTAATTTTTTTTTTTTTAATGCAGAATTTTCAGAGGTAGTTCTAAAGGGACCATGTCACTAAAGTATTTTATTCTCTTAAGCTCATGGAGTGGAATAGCATTTTTAGCTAAGAAAATTCTTTAGCTTGCACTTTGTGATTGCTAGTGCCAAAAACATTGCTAAGAAAGTAGCCTTATCTGAACCTTTAAGTCATAACAGACACTTTGCAAAGATTAACATGTCTGTAATCTACATGCAAGTCATTTGGTTTGAAAACAGTCGGAAAACTTTTCCCAGGTGACAATGTGTTTTAAATAGACATTAGTAGGAAATATATTGTAAATATTACAATTACACACATCTCAAAGGGAGTCAAATAGCCTTTCCTTTTAACCCTCTGCCAAATTAATTCTTTCTAGAATTACAGAGTGGCTGTTCTTCAGACATCGAAGAGATCTGCCTTGGAAATACCAATAGGCAATTAGTAATAAGCACCATGCAGATCCAGGGCAAGAAATACAACAGCCTGCTAAAAATCAGGCTTTATGGCTGCCTCTCCCTTCTGTCTCACTGCCTTTTCCTTCTCATACCTACTGCACTCAGATCACTTTTACAATAACGTTGTTCTCATTGTGAGCATGTATTTGAGACCTTACTTATACCTCATAGGCTAATGATTGGCTTTACCCTGATGAACATGAAGGTGTCAGTAGGTATTAATAATACTGGGAAAGAGATAACAGTATTTCCATAAATTGACCTTCTTGATGATGACTTCACCCCATTTTCTTCAGTTCAGTTTAATGACTTGAAGAGTGCTCAGTGATGAAACCATTCCCAAGTATAAATTATTCACCACAGGAAAAAAGTAGTAGTTCCATTTTGCAATTTTCCATCAGTGGCTGAGCCTCTGTAGGTGAATTGTTGGCAGAGGCAGAACAATTCTTCTGACCCTTGTAAAATTATTCACACCATTTTTTAAAACAAGATAACAAAAAAAAAAAAAAGTTAAAATAAACATTTTGTTGAAAAAAAACATGTTGACTCATCCATTTCTCCTCTTAAAAAAATGTATACATATATAGCATGTAGAAGAGAAAACACCTTTAAAAATACAATTATTGTCATTTATTAACAAGGAATTTCATTTAAAAGATACAAATAGGAAAGATCAAAGGGCTGGACTAGAACCAACATGACCATAAATATTTTAAATGCTTGACATTACATACCAGATACAAATAAACAGAGAAGCAAATTATAGCTTGTATTTCTAAAGATAAAATATGTATATCATCTGCATGGTAATATTTGCATATTAGGTACTAGCTTTTAAGGTCCATTTTTGAAAGGATGATTTTTCTAGTATCTCTCCATTACTTGTTGTATCACACAGCCAAATTCAACTGGAATTCAATGCAGAGAAAAAAATCTCTGCCTTTTTGCAGGAAGAGTTTTTCCAGGTGGGGTGTGCAGTTATCTACTGTCTTTCCCTGGTGTTTTTCCTGATCTGTTTCCTTGACATCTCACATCTGCTGGAGGTGGAAGGGTGGAGGCAGCCTGCTGCTGGACTGCACTGTCTTCTACTGTCTGTGAGAAATGTGCTGAGAGATGAATTGTAAATTCTCATCCAGATAATAAGAATGGGCACCGTACAGGGGAGCCTGTATGCAGATCTAGAATGCCTGTTTTCTGATTTGTTTTTTCTTAACATACAAAATCACAGCCCTAACAGATTAAAAATGTGAACTTTTGGGGTGCAACGAGGTCTGTTTAAGCATATCCACTGTCATGAATGGAAAGTCAGCTTGAATTTATGCTGCGTATAAAGTCAGAGAGCAGAGTTTTCATTCTGTCAGCACAATTTGATCTTATGATAACAGGACAGTAGAAGATGGAAATTCTGCAAAGATTTTTGTAAATTATTTTCCCATTTAGGCACATTAAACCTCCAAAATATTTCCTTTCCTCTTAAGATGAGTCTTTTTAAAGGTATCCCTTTCCTAATGTTATCGGGAAACTCATTGTAAAGCCACATGTCAGAAGGTATGATATTAGGAAATAAAAAGAAAGCTGTTGTATATATGCATCATAATCTTCTGATATTCAAGGGAACATAATCTTATATTAGGAACTACCTGGCTGTTCCAAGAGGTCCCAAATTATAAAGATCTAAATCAAATCTGGTAGACCATCATATTTTAGCAGTTTGATGGATTTTCTCTTGCCTTGTACCCTTATTACTGTGTAACCGCACAGAAGTTGTAATTCCTGAAAAGTCCCAGAATGGTACATGCAGTTCAGATCTGGGCACTTGCTGGTTTCTCCACTTTGAAAGGTAATTGAATGGGAACAAGTAAAAGTGCAATTGAATATGTAGGCTAGAGGCACTAAGTTGCAGCCTCAAAGAGGTCATGCAGAAATGAATTTTTAAAAAGGACTATAAAATTGCATCTAAGATAGATGGGGTGGAAAAGCAATATTTAAATGAAATTGTTATGGATATAAGTCACTTGCCAGGCATTCTAACTATTTCCAACATAAAATATGTTTTCACTTCATATATAAAACATTGTTATTATTCACATCCTGTGTCATGTTAACATATTAAAACTTAAATGTTTAATGCATATATTAAAATTTTGTGTCATCATTAACACCGCTGATGAATACCCTTTAACAAAAATAATGGAAAAGATATGTCAAGGCAGATAATTTTTACAATTAGAATAAAAATATGTAACTTAAAGTGTGATAAGATAAAACCGCTTAATTCAAAGTTTCGCAATCCTCTCTCCTTGCTCATGGGAATCCAACTGCCATTTGTTTTCCTATTAAATGACATTTCAAATACTTTATTATAAACATAAATCACATCTCCTTTTGAGAAGGGAAATGACAAACTAAATTTGAGGTCTGACTTGCATTTCTATGCTCTGTCCAAGACTAAATAGATGAGCAGTTGCTATATAGATTGTATTTGATGGATAAACAGAGAGAGGCAGTAGGTTATGGAAAACACGTCACTTGGAACTGACATCTGCCCTCATAATTCGTGAGTGTCTTACCCTGCCGTGTCACCTCCGCAGACATCAGTTCCCCGTCCTGGTTAACAACATGCAGGGGATGAGATTTACTCTTTCTTAAAGTAAAGCTGCCTCTTGTAAAATGCATACCTTTCCTTAATGGGGGATGTTCTGTTTTGTGTGGTCAGGTAGTCTGTGAGAAACATCCTCGGTACTTGGAGGGGGTGCGCAGAACGACATGTAGTTGCATGGAAGCAGGAGAATGCTGGCACAGAGATGTGATCAGAGAAAGTGTGTTCAGGCTGCCCTTTGTATGGGAATGCCATAGTATGGGTGAGACTACTCCAGCAAGCAAGATGCCACCCAGCATGAGATCATGCTGCAGGTCAGACCTCAGAAAGCTGGCATGTGCTGTCTTTGTGATCCCTTTGACCTGTTTGTGGTTGTGCTAGGCACTTTCCTAACCAGGAGTGATCAGGCAAGGGTGAAACACTACCAGCCACACAGCAGTCACACCACATGATCTAAGCTTCTTGGTCATAGGGTGTGTTTAAATTAAACCTTCAGGAAAAATTTTTCTCCATCAGCAATGATTTCCTTCCCTGACATGCAGAGGGTGTTGGTGATTGCAATTCATCAACACTTCTCCCATAGACCCACACAGAGCGAATGCACACATGAGTGGCACCAATGTAAAAAATCTGTTAGATCATCACCAGCAGGGTGATAAATCTGGGCTAGAGATTTTAATATTGTGACATGGTTAGGTTTGTTTCTTCCACTTCTAGCAATACCCTTGGACCTCACTGAATTTACCTAAATTAATGAAACAGGGGTTCACTAATTAGGGCTTTATAAGTGGAGAAAGAAAATCAATTATCTTAATAAAATTGTTGAAATCTACAAGGTGCAGAATATTCACTTGGAAATCTCTAACATTTACATTGCATCATTTCCGTCTCTTACATTTTTATTATCATTTTTCTAAAGAGCAGGGTGTTTGGGTATTTTTTTCCTAAAACCAAGTTCTTACAATCAAGTGCTTAAAAGATAATTTCCACTTTCATTTAAATATGGTACATTTGTTGACCATTTAGCTGTAGAGAAAAATTTTAGGATGTGACTCTTCAGGGTCCACAATCAAAAAGACTAGGAAATAAAAATTTAAGCATTTTTTTTTCCTTTGGTAAACTTCTTGGGTTTTAATCCACTTTAGTATTTTGTGACCCAACTCAAGATTTTTGAAAGCCTGACGCTGGCAATATCAGTGCTGTTATCCTGCAGTCGTATTGTCAGCAGATATTTGGAATGACCTACATAATTCATTCATGAGTAATACATTCAACCCAAATACATACTGAAAAAATCCTTTACTGTGTAATTCATTTTTATTTGGGTGATGTGTAATCATATAATCAAGAAACAAAAGCCACTCTCATCTTGCAAGAGTGTAGTATCCTTTTGTGTTTCACCTGTAATTGTGGGTGAGAAAATTAGTTTAGCCTGATTATTAGCCAAATTAATTGTAATGGGGAAGAGAGTGTCCCACTAGAACAGCAAGAAAAAACTTAATCTCACTCTCTTTTTATGTGTTGTAAATCAATAACTGAGTTTAGATATTTGCTTTCTACCTACTATTTCTGTCTTCCACTAGCATAAAATTATTTAGGAACAGCTGTTTAACGATATTTGTTTCAGATATATAGATTAACCATATTTTTCTCAGACAGAAAAAGCAAGAAAACTTTATAGAGCTTTAAAAATTCCTGTGCATAAGTCTCATTTCAGAAGTTCCCTTTTTAAAAGCTCTCTCTTAATATCATTTAATCTTTCCTCTGTCACCTGAAGACCTTTTCCAGTTGGATCTTTCTTACAAAATTACTCTTTGAAATTTTTTTTAATTGTTTTAGGTTTTAGGAGCATCAGGAATATTAAAATTGTGCTTGTGAAGTTTGGCTTAAAAATAGATTTTTTAAGCCAGCTAATGTGATACTGATGTTTGTGATGCCTTAAAACAATTGACAGCAACAACGAAACAGGAATTATGTAGTTTTTTCCTCCTCTTTTCTAGGATCACTTGACTTAATGTTGGTCAATCTGAATTTAAAAAAACACGAAACAATATTTTCTAATCATCTGAGGATGAAAGAGATTTTGAAAGAGGGTTGTTTATGAAGGAATTCCATGACATAGAAAACGATCCATCAGTAGGTAAGAAAAGAGGAATATTCAGTTCTCATAACTAAAGATAAAAATGAGAAGAAATTTTTAAAACACCCTGACATATAGCAGAAAACATCAGATTCAAACAAACCTGATAAATTCAAGGAAACAGATTCGTAATTATATTTAATGTTTAATATGCAATTTTCTGACCTTGAAATCATTAAAGGAAGATAAAATGGGCTACTTTCTATAAAAAACCTCTATATCTTCTAAAAAATCCATTTTTAATCAATTAGGCAAAAATTAGTAATTTTAAAAAGTAAATTCTTCAGAAAATATATCCTTAGCTTTTGCAAGAAAAAAGTCACTAGTATAAAAAGTTTGCTGAAAGTAAGTTAAATTGAAATTATCTTTTGCCCTGTAATATGTATAAAAACACACATCTAAAATATACTGTAAATGTCTAAAAAATTGAAAAATAATACCTGAAGAAGTTATGGCAGCTTAAATAATGTTCATATAAAATTAAAGACAGAAAATTTGACTGTAACTTTCACCTAAGTCATAGAATAAATATTTTAGAAACAAAAAAACTTTCATTAAAATGTTGAATTAAAACGAACAAACAAAACCCCCAAAACCAAAAAACCAAACACATGACAGAGTATAATGTTATCATTATGAAAATGTGGTGATTGTATCTGGAAAGAAGTTAACTGTTAGAAAATTTCACATAGTCATGCCTATTTAGGACAAAAACCCATGTTATTTGAAATATAGTAGGTGCACATCATGGATTACTGAATAAACATGCATATACATGAAGGTATAGTGCAATTTCAACTTCATAATGTTTTGTCCTGATATGCTAATAGGGTAGCTTTAAAAAGAAATCAGGCAACTTTTGGTTATAAATCTTTTTTTCTGGAACATTTATATACTAAAGAACATAATATTCTGAAAGGATTTTCAAAGGACCATAAGGGAGATACAATCGCCACATCTTATTGAATTGTGTTATGCATTCCCTTATAGATTATCTTGGAAAATCACAGTGCACATGATAATACAAATCAAAACAACTGCTGGTTTATCCATTGCACTACAAACAGAGACCTACTGCAGTCAGTGCTGACTACCAAAATTGTCAGATTAACACACCGGGGCAACTGAGCTAGGGAGGTGATTTCCTCTTCTCAGCATGCAACTCAACAATGTTTCACAAATCACTGCTCCGTATCTGTTTTATACTGCTGAATTTCAAAATTGCCTTCTGTATTCATCTGTATATATCTTTATGGAACCAGATACACATAAATCATCACTTTACAAATCTCAGCTTCTTAAATAAAGTCGTGCATGCCTGGCCTGATGACAGTAGCCCTGAGCACCTGGCGGCTCCCACTGCTGCCAGCAACAGCAGCTCAGTCATTGACACAACTTTGGAGTCAGCTCAGGTACCAACATGGGCAGCCTCTGCGCAGAAAATTTGGGCAGATGGGGCACCAAGCTCTGGTGATGACATCAACTAGCACAAAATGTCCTGTATTACCTGAAATGATACTTAAGCTCTCTTATTTTCTAAAACGTTACATCAGCAACCTGGAAATGATCTCTACGCCCTCAAATCTCCTGAAACATGCCTAGGAATTGCTTGAGGTGATATTGGCTAGCAAGTCCAAAGTGATAGAAGAGCCCATGCTAACAGTTCAATAGCTCAGAGGGCCAAGGTCCAATGCTAAGGAATATTCTCCGGCAGGTTTCAGGTCAATGGTATGATCCTGGCTGCAGAAACCCTTTTTAGTTTCACATCACTAAAGTATTAGAGACATACCTTTTCTTCAGCAGCCAAGGAAAAGCAAAACTAGAGAAAGAGTATTCAGGTAAAATGAAAACTGTGTTTCAGTCCTTAATGGTAACAGACAGAGTATGTTGAAGATTTTTTCCAGAAGCTATGTATTTTACTCACACTTCAGGCAGACCAGTGTTTCTGTGGCAGAACTCTAACCAAACCTCACAGTTTAGCCTCAGAATAAATGAGTGTTTAATTAAAAGCTGCCATATATAGACAAGTTTGGGTTTATTTCTATATGAATGTTTGGTCAGCTAATGCACTGGAAATTAAATTTTAGTGATGGAAGGGTAACGGGAAGTCCTGAATGCCATCAAAACAGAAAGCAAAGGAAGGAGGCTCACAAAGCACTGTTGCTAATGAGACAAAAAGCATTATGCATAGTGATTTCAGCTAGTTGTTATCGAGGCCAATAGGTTGAGTTGCTCTAAACACATACAAACATTGGGAAAAGAGCCTTTTCACACCTCTGAAGCTTCCTTTACCAGGCTTCTCACATGAGCTTGGTGTGACTGTTGTTTTAAAAGGCTAAGGTCAAGTATTTAGCTTCAGAGTTCAGGTTGTATTCCCCACTCCAGAAGACCATTCACTGTCCCTTATTTTCTCTGGGGCAGTGCCAAACCCATCTCAGCAGGGCTGGCTCTAGAAGGCTTTCCCAGGGAAAGGTAGGCTGACCACCCTCATAATGATAGCTGCCACTTCTACTTGCAGTGAGGAAATTCAGCTTGACTCAGGGAAGGGGGTCCTCTCCTGATTTCCATAGACAGCAATTGCAGTAGTAAGCAATAAATGAATGGGAGAAGCAGAAAACATTCTGGAGTGCCAAGGGGAAAGTACTTTGAAAGTGGTTGAAGAGAGCTGAAGGGATGGGTCGGAAGAGAAAAGGTGCATGAATGTGAGGCATGGGGGAATGGTGTCAGAAAACAGACAGCATGCATGTAAGTGTAGGGTTAAAGTGCATCCTGGCAGGATGCAGAATGCAATCTGTAGATGAAAAAATAAATGTAGTGCCAAACCTTTTAGAATAATTGCACTGTAAACCCCCTGATGATCATGAGGCACTAATGTATATTAATTGCTAATATGTACAGATATAGGTATGCACTCTTGTAAAATATACTTATCACTGCAATATTAGTAGGTAATACAGCAGGTAATACTACATAATACATAAATATTTTATATATATATATTTATATTTCATGATTTTCAGGGTTTCAGCAGTACAGGGTGTTACGACAGTAGAGCTGATCTACTCTTCCTCCGTTACCCATTGAACAAGAAAAAAGAAAACTCTGCACTCTGTTTAACTGCCAGAACAACAATAACAACAATTAAAAAAAAAAAAAAGGAGTAACAATAGGATTAAGAAAGTATGTCTGTCTCTAAGCCAAATGGAAATTAAAGGCTGTCCTGAGGACCTTGCAGACTAAAAGGCAAAGGTGGAAGACACCTCCAACTTTTAAAAGCTGCCCAGTTTAAGGGTAGGGCAGTTATTTCACCGCCAGTACACCTGAGTATGGTACTAGTAGCTTTTTCACATACAGGAGTCTGAATCATCCAGACACCCCAAAAGGTAAAATCCAGTGCAGGGTTGTAGCCATTTTCCTTCTGTCCAGAAGCATCGTATCTAGAAGTATACCTGTGTACAGGGATATAATCACATACAACATACAAACACCTATGGCTAGCTTAATCCCTGCTGAGCTTGAATACACACATATATACAGTTTTTGAGGGAACTATTGCCTTTTCATCTCCTTTTGAATTTTAATAAAATTAGCCTTTCTGAAGTAATTAGCTAATTACATAGAACGTATGTAACTCACATATCTTGCTCTAAAGCAACAAACTCGAATACAGCTCACCCTTAGATTCCCCTGATCAGGGAGACCTGAAGAATGTTCCCCCACCCAACATCATTTCAATTCATCTTTATTTTACTTTGCTAGAAAGTGTGTCTTTGTAACTCGCGGTGCTGGGTGAAGTGCTCCGCTGTGACATGAGACGTCGGGTTCTGTCAGTCACATCAACTGATGTGATGTGACGGAGCCTAATGTGATGGGACCAATGCCCTGCTGAATGTGTACTGTGTCACTGTGGTATTCAGAGGAGGCTGGTTTCTCTGAGAAGAAATGCAGTGAAGGAAGCCAGACTTCCCATGGTAAATAAGGCTAAAAAATTTTGTAAATGAAAATGCAATAAAGAGTTTCCTGCATATGCATGCAAATGGCATATTTGGTTTATTTTGTTTTATCATTTGTTTGCAATGGCATTTTGATGATATCCAGTTTTCTGTCCATTCTATAAAACTCTGACTACAATCTACCTGAGGGTAGGACTGGAGTTCTGCCACTCTGCTTGGGACAAATATTGTTTCTGGAAGGCCCATGCACTACTCCCTGGTGGATGCCACAGTGCAAATTGAAGGTCTCCTTCTGCAGCCCCTCCGTGTTTGGATTCAACAGCCATTTCTTTTGTTAGCAGCTTCTTCACACCAAGCCTACCCTATGCCTCTGATCCTCAGCAACAAAATGTCTTGAGTTAGCTTGTGCTAGTTAGTGGTAGTTCCTCTCAGAATGCAAACAAGTCTCTGAAAAAGCACTATAAAGTTTACTCTGATCTTAAAAATGTTTTCAGAAGGCTTCCAAGGAAATAAACCTAGTAATCACCCATTAAGCCATCACACTTAGCAGAAATGTTTGCTTTTAAGGATATGGTTTTCCCTACTTTTTAGGCAGTGCCAGCCCTCAGACTGCTGTACCTTGTTCCCATTAGCAGTCCTCTTACATGAGATAGCCACAGGAGCTGGTGAAGCCCAAAAAAGAGAGTAAGTCAGTCCCGTCCTCATCATCAGCCAGTAGTACAGCTCCCAATGAAACTGGATGGGTAATGGGAGTAAATTATCGCTTTCTCAAGTCAGTTCCAGATGAGACCTCTAGCGTTATTTATATCTTTTGGCTAAGTGCTCCACTCTGTGAAATGTTGATCATCCCAACATTGCATTATGACTATAATGTCACAGTAGTGACCTTAAACTATTGCTATGGCACTAAGCAGCTATTTCAATTTAAGATAAAGACAATTTTATGACAGTTTTTCAAAATGGCTTTTTTTACATGGGTCACCTCAATCATAGAGAAATTGCTGATTAGCTTTTCACTCCTAATCCCCTTAGTTTCTGTACATATTGGTTATGGTAGAAATTCACCACTGTTAATTATTCTCATTATAGAATAGTCCAGTAAATAGCATGCAGCAATGTTGAATGAACAGGGAAAGCCCTTTGGGTTACATACAGATATGGGCAAAACATCTTGTCTCTGAACTCATAGAAATTTGTAAGAAAGATGATACATGTCTTCTGGTACAATTTCTTAGGAACATGTCAGCCTTGCTGCTATTATACAATGGCTCATAAAAAAAAAAACAAACCAAACCAAACCAAACAAAAACACACACACACACACAAAAAAACACACAAAAAAACCCCAAACCAAACAAACAAAAAACCCAAAACACCCACTAAAAAACGTCAATCAAACCTATCAATTTTTATAGAGCTAAACAAATCAATTTATGCTCCCACTCACAGTCTCATGAGTATTTTATTTTCTATCATTGTAAAAACTTCTTTGTCTTTATTTTACATTGGAAGCTACTGGCTTAGAGCAAGGTGGACCAAGCACATCAAAAGAGAAGAGTAACCCAAAAAGTTTGCTTTTAGAGAAAAAGTGTTGGGGTTATTTGTTGCTAGCACAAAATGTATTGTCTTGGTTGAAAACAGAAAAAGAGATGGGTAGAGGAGCACAAAGAGAGAGACAGAGAGCAAAACTAAGAACTGGACCTTAAAAGGGACTTGGAAAGTACCCATTTCCATGAGTACAATTCACTAAGCCAAGTCAAGGTCCACATAGAAAGGAAAAGTTGTGTGTCTTAACAGTTCCAACACTGAGCTGATTGGCAGAGGGGTTATCAAAATGAACTAATACCAAATACTGCTTCATAGAGCACATGAACACCACCTTCCTTCTCTGCCATGCATAGTTGTCAACCCATAGCATTGGCTCTAGCAGTTTTTTAAACTCTTACTTGAAGCCAAGGTACATTTTCTTGTACTTGGAACCATAAATTAGTCTTTTGAATGTAGATGACTGTCTCATTCCTCCCAATAGAAAGATGAGCTGGCAGGAATGGCATTGCTCCTGGGAAGTAAGTTCAAACACTCAAACCGGGCACAAGACTCAGGTTTCTCAGTCATGTGCAGGAACTCCAACCTACTAATCAACTCCTATTTTCCAAAAGGCAGACTTTCCTTTTTGACTACACCACACCCCTTTTCCCTCAGGCCTTCACACCATGTCTCTGAAGGACAGTGACTGTGCACTGGGGTAATGACAGTGCTGCTGGGTGCACACCTACCTCCCCAGGCCCATCACAAGGTTCAGATGTTGGAATGGTAAGACTACGAAGCCCTAGAGGGCTTTGGCTCCACAGTGCTCCATCCAACTAAGATAAGGGCAACTCTGCATGCATGTGGTAACATCACTTCAAGGCTATAAATAAGCTTTGTGGTGTAAACATAGGTTCCTGGATAGGCTCTCCTACCCTTAATAGCTAGGTAAGGTAATTGTTATTTATTTTTTAATCATTCCCTTTGATTTAATTGCCTGTATGCTCCCTAGGGTGCATTTTAATTACCAAAGTACTACTTTGGATCCTGGCTAAGTATGTATGCGTAAAAGTGAGTCTTGAAATTCAGCAAAAGGTGAGATCCTCATTGCTGGACAACAGCTTGAAGTGGCCCACAGTTTAAAATCCAGGATTTACAAGGTACAGGTGAAATCCTCTCATTCATGGCATAAGTGGAGACAGGTGGCAGGGAGAAGGTTAAAAAGGTGGCTGACATTTGCCTGTTTTCTCCTTCCCCATCAATGTGCACAGATGGGTGTGGTGGCCATATTCCAGCTCATGGGGCAATCATGTTGCACCAGGAGAGCCATGCCCTATCTTCATTTTTACATCAGTTGCTGGAAACAGCCCAGCTTGCAGGCATGAATTTTCAGGAATGGGCTCTTGCTGCCAGTACTCCTCCACTGGGATTTCGGAGTGGTAGCTGCTGACACCGCAACTGTATGCTCTAGTGCTCCAATACTGGAAGGGGAGACAGCAATCCTGTATGAAGGATGCTGCCAGAGCATTGTCAGTCTGATGCTAGAGGACAAGGAAATATTTCTGCTGTGGACATGGTCTCTGAGAGGGTGCAATTAAATCACCAGCATCTGAAACGGCTGAAATAGCTTTGGGAGATGTCTACGAGGAGGGTCACCAGAGGGAATGGCTGTGCCTTGGCAAGGAGATAATTCCATAATCTAATAGGTGTCTTCCACCTCCAGTATTTATGGCTGATATTGGTAAGGAATGAAGGAGAGGAAGAGACAGCAGTTGATGGATTAGGATGCTGCTTAATTTTCATTATGTATTTCTTCAGATGGAAAACAAGACTTTCTAAGCATCCCCATGGAAGGTCCCTGCTAAAATATCTATTGCAGGTTCAGGAAAAATCATTTTGTTGGGATACTTAAGTATGCTTTGTGTGAGTAGTGGTTAAATGGTGTTAATATGTTTATATCTAACATTTAGGCACTGGATTCTGTTTATGTGGAGCAACTCCAGTGTGATAGACAGTACTGCAGGGAGCAATGGAGATGCATTTCTCAGGACAGCTTAACTAGTCTTTGTTGAGAGCAAGATAGCAATTATAACCAGAGACTTTGAGGGGCAAATATAAAAATTAAAGGATCAGTTACATTTGCAGGGGAAAAGAATATTCTGTAGCTTGACTAATTGTAAGACCTTCTCAGATAAAATTACTTTTTTCTTCCTATGACTATTTCTGAAACACTTGACTCCTTGTTACAAGCTATAGAATAGATTTGTCTTGCTATGATATCCCTTCATTATGCATAGCTTTTCCCTGTCTCTTCCTATATGCCACTCCTCCATTAGTTTCAATCTTGAAGCAATAGAATAAAAATTTATTTAATCTTTCTGTGTGCATATAGACCCCAAATGCTTGCAGGAGCAGGGGAAAATATTATTTTGTCTGGGACTTCTAACAGGCAAAAGAAAAAGTGACAGCAATTATATTTAAAGTGTGGACATTGTACATAAAATAATTACATTTCATGGCTTTTCCTTTTGGGGAAAAAATTGCCATTATAAAAGTAGTTTCCATGGGGTGAAATTTTCAAAAGAGCCAAGCATCCACAATTGGGACCAGATTTCTAGAAGGCTTTAGCTCTGGCATAGAAATAAGTGGCCAGATGTCCAAAGAGCTCTAAACATTAGATTGTGAGCATTTATAAAAATCTGGCCTGTATTTAAGAGCATAAATGGGAGCTGAGCTCTTTGGAAAAATCTCGCCCTCATGCTGGGTGTTGAGCTGGCTTGAAAAAAAAAAGTCTTGGTCGGAGGCTGTTTTGGTGGGGGGGATTGTTTTTTGTTTCAGGGTTTTTTTGGTTTTGTTATGATTAGAGGTTTTTTTCTGTTGTTTTTAAAAGAGAACTGATCTTTTATGTCATTAAGTTGTTTATTGGTTTTGTGGAGCTTTTTGCTTCTAAGCACATATTTCAGTTTTGCCATCCAAATAGTTCAGTTGCCTTTAAGCAATATTGATGTGCTTAAAACTAAGCACATGCTTAGTTTTGGACTGGAGATTGAATTTACCATTTGAAATACCAACCCCCTTTAGGTATGAAATGCATGCTATGTTTACCAACAGGCCACGTGGGTGGAGGAGGTGTGACTGAACAGTGGCCACTCATAGGAAAACAAAGCTTATCTCAATGTCTGTGGCTGTGTAACTCTGACAATATCATTGCAATAAGCTGTAAATATTGCAGTTGGGCCACAAATCACATAAGAAATTTCTGTTAGGTAAAGTATTGACATTTCTTCTGGACCTGAGCAACAAAGGTTGTAGCCAGGTGGGAGTTGGCCTCTTCTCCCGGGTAACAAGTGACAGGACAAGAGGAAATGTATAAGCTAGACCTTCCCAGGTGCAGCTTCAGGCCATCAGGAGGAATTTTTTCACTGAAAGGGTCGTTAAGCATAGGAACAAACTGCCCAGGTTGTTGGTGGAGTCACCATCTCTGGTGGAGTCACACTCTGGAGGTGTTCAAGAAATGACTGAACATGGCACTTAGTGCCATGGTCTAGTTGACAAGGTGATCAGTCAAAGGTTACACTCTATGATCTTGGAGGACTTTTCCAATCTAAATCTTATTGTTACTCTGTGATTCTGTGAAAATGGACCTATACCAAAAGAAATAGAATACTTGTTGAATACAGGATCCAGAAAAAAAAAAATTCAGACTGTTAAATCTTTTCAGAGATATGTTCTAGAGAACAGTGAAAATGGGCATCCTCCATTTCCTCTGAAGCCCAGGTGTTGGTTACAGCACTGAAGGGTAAGGTAGTATATCTTCTATTTCTTTTAGAGGAATATATGTCTACTTTAGGTATCAATTCGGCTTTGGAGAATAATTTAGTCATACTTCTTAATGGCATTCCAACAAAAAAAGGTCACCAGATTTGACAGTACTGGATTGACTTATGGAAAACTAAGGCTGACTTACTGGTGTTAAAAATGTTAACCCTTTTCCAGGAACCACTGATTCCAGGAATCTGCTCTAAAGTTTGTGGTAGAAGATAGGAACTCTTCCCACACAATAAGTAGTTCTTTCAGAAAATCATAGCAAAGCTTACTTTGAATACTGCATCCCATAAATAAGGCTAAAACTGTTATCAGACATTGTAAAGTCATGGATAACTGCTATTGTACAAGACTGAATGGACTGCAGGTCAGGCCATCTCAAAGTTGGCTGATGGATGAGATAAACACCTGTCATCATTATGCTGGATCAATCCTTACTTAAGTGCTAGATTTATGACTGCTTCTCCCACTCATTTTCAGATTCTCTCATTGTTTCTGCTTTGGCTCAGGGCCAAATTAAGTTGTTCTACTATAAGTCAATCTTTAGAACCCCAGATCCTGTAGTAGAAAGCGATTTCACAACCTCTGCTCTCAATTAAAAGAAAATACGATTTTTGTGAATCAGTGTTTGTGAGTGTATAGCATGTACTGCCTTCACATGTCCACTCCCTGTTCTCATGGCTTTCAAACAACGGGTCTCTGCACCATATAACCCTGACTGGAATATTTTTCTGGAGATGATGCAACATGATTCTTAATTCCTAATTCCTCTGATCCCAGCTTTTGGGAACAGAAAGGTAAGAAAAGGAGGAATGAGCAGTTCTGTTACAGGTATCCAATTTTGCTTTACAGATTAAGCCATCATATCTCACAGCCCCCATAATTTTTTGAGTGTAGCATTGTTTTCCTTCCACAGAAAACCTGAAATTTCATGGGCTGCCAAGATTCCAACCCATCAGGCAGCCACTGTGTTGAAATGCCACCCTGCCAAGGGTGAGACCAAATTGTGACCAATTGGTCAGCAGCTCCCAGCATCTCCATGCCTGCCAATCTCAGAGCTAGAGAAACCTACAGGGAAAAATTTTTTATCTTCTACATAAATCTGCAGATTTTTCCAGCAGAAAGTTGTTAAACATTTCCATATAACAGCTTCATTTTCTGTCCATCAGCAGCACTGTGCAGGCAGACTGCTGTGTCAGGCAGCTATCACGAACATGTGTCTTGGAACTCCACCAAGTCTTTTTCCCATAGAGAGATACTTTGGTTCTGCTGGAGATACTGAACAGCACAGTAGCTCTTGCCAAAATCTTTCCTTGTACATTTATTTAGCAATGTATGAAATAGTTATTCTTCTAGCACTTATCCACACCTATTCACTTGCCTTTTTTTTTTTTTAGTCAGTAGTGAATTAAAAAGACAAAAAGTGTTGTCTAGTGTATCTGTGGAAAGAACATCATGAAATTGAAAGCATATGCAAAACTAAGCCAGCCCAGCACTGACAGCTGGACTAATCATCATAAAGGTATTGAGCATGAATGTCTCAAATTGTCTCATGGATTGAGCACAGAGGGTAATAGTGAACATGGTAACATCAGACTGGTGACCTGTTGCTAGAGAGGTTCCACAGGGAACATCTTGGGCCCTGTGCTCTTCAACATCTTCAAAAATGACTTGGACTCAGGACTTATAAGAGATACTAAGCAAGTTTGGAGATGACACAAGACTGGGAGGAGCTGTTGACTCCCTTGAAGGTGGGCAGGCCCTGCAGAGAGATCTCGACAAATTAGAGAGCTGGACAATCACGAACCATATGAAATTCGACAAGGGAACGTGCCAGATTCTGCACCTGGGATGGGGTAACCCTGCATGTTTGTGCAAACTGGGGAATGAGATACTGGAAAGCAGTGCTGTGGAAAGGGACCTGGGTGTCCTGGTTGATGGCAAGTTGAATATGAGTCAGCAGTGTCCTGGCAGCCAGCAGGGCCAACCGTGTCATGGGGGGCATCAGGCAAAACATCACCAGCTGGTCAATGGTGGGGACTGTCCCACTCTGCTCTTCTCTGTTGTGGCTTCACCCTCAATATTGTGGCAGTTATGGGAACTGCAGTGTAGGGAAGCTTAGACAGCATCCAAAGGAGGGCAAGGAAGATGGTGAAGGGCCTTTAGGGGAAGCTGTATGAGGAGTGGCTGAGGTCACTTCGTTTGTTCAGCCTGGAGAAGAGGAGATTGAGGGGAGACCTCATTGCAGTTTACAACTTTCTCGTCAGGGGAAGAGCAGGGGCAGGAACTGATCTTCTCTCTGTGTGGTGACCTGTGACAGGACCCAAGGGAATGGCCTGAAATTGTGTCAAGGGAGGTTTAGGTTGGATATTAAAAAAGGTTCTTCACCCAGAGGGTGGTTGAGTGATGGAGCAGGCTCCCAAGAGAAGTGGCCACAACACCAAGCCTGGCAGAGTCGATGAAGCATTTGGATGGTACTTTCACACATATGGTGTGACTTTTGGGGATGGTCCTGTGCAGGTCCAGGAGTTGGACTTGATGATCCTTGTGGGACACTTCTAACTCAGCATATTCTGTGATTCTGTGACTCTTTCAGTGGATAGGTCAGTTAAAAAATCTAGGCACACTTTTCTAACCTTGTGTACCACAGCAGTTATGTCCATGCTGGCCTTCTGTGGCCAGTAAGAAAAGTGTTGGGTGCAGCAGCAAGACTCCCTATTTGTGTATCCAAATGCACTTATCTTCCTCTGGTTAGACAGGGCAGCTATTACTGTAAAGTCTTACTTAATTCCTTGCACAAAGCAATTACTGTGGGCAAAATGAACTACAATCACGAGTTCTGAATTCAATAGAATTTCTAAATCCAGATCAGAGTAGTTCTGCTCTCAGGCTAAGAGCCTGGTAATCTTCACTAAAGAGAAATCTTGATCTCTCAAAGGCCTGTGAATAGTACCATAGCTGAAAATCTTCAAGGATTATTAATTTCCCATCTGAAATCACAGATTCACTGATGTAAAAATATCTTGAAAGACAATGAAATATCAAGGCAATAATGCAAAAAAAGTATACTTAGCTCTCATTGACATGAAGAAATTTGATAAAGTCAAATAAATATCTGAAATTACATTTCAGTGGAGATTTTAAACTGGTATTTTGTTTGAGATTTATCTGTAATTTCAATCAGTGTCCAAATCTAAGCTGAAATCAATTTTTAAAAGATTAGTCTCCTGTATGGAATTTGAAGACTAAATTGTCAACACTAAGAATTCCTCATAGAAATAAAGCTTTTATTCCTGTGTGTAGCTGTACAGCACTGCTAGAAACCAATGGAAACAAAGCACCTAAATACTGCCATAGATTAGTCTCTTTAGAGGAGGCCACTTACCTGCTTCTTCTGTAATTTAACCTGTCATTGACTTTAAAAGTGTCTTTAAAGGACTGAATATGTAAATAATGATCATGTAATGCATTTAATAAGCAGTCACTTGCTGGGTGCAGTTAATACAGTTACTTCTAGCTGGAATACCGGTCCTGAGTATTTGAATTTCCTCTTTTGCCTTCCATCCCCTTCTTCTCTGCCAAGTTTCAATTTCCATACTGAGTTATATCAACAGTGGTGGGAATAACACTTCTAACTGCATCTCCACTTCTATTAAAAACAAACATTTCCACATAAATCTGCTAATGTAAGGCATGGTATTACTTACAATTTTTTCCCTGTTAATGATGAAAACAAATGAGTAAGATTTATCTCTTTGACAAGTCATGTGGGTGTGAATCTTTAATTAGCATATAACAGGTTTAGACTTCAAGTCCCTATAGGCGTGGGAATCACTTAAAGAAGAAAATCCCACTTGGTAAATCTTTGGCTCAGGAAGCCAAGAATGTTATTTTAAGAGATACCTGTAAAGATGAAGATTGCAATCTTCATGCATGTCAAGGTAAAAAGCAAGCTATTTCATCTCCCAGAAACTCGGTGACCATACTTTGATGACAAGCCAGATGGCAGCTGTTCCCCAAGCCCGGTGCCAAGAAAGATGATTGTAGCTGCAATTTACCTTCCGTGGTGAAGCTCAGTGCTGGAGCATACCACAGCTGCGGATTTGGCTGCTGCCAGTAGGTGTGTGCACAGTTGGTTTCCTCCCAATTTGGATTCATCAGGTAAGAGGCTGTATCAGTACCCAGCAATTATGAAATTGGCATGCGTTGGATTGTTTACTCACAGTAATATTCCTACTGGACTTTATTAAAACACCATCTGTTGTCAGTGCAGACAAAGAATCAAACCAGAAATATCCATGGAGAGAGAGTGTGCATGTGTGCACGCATGTGTGTGTATGTTCAGTTGTGTTGCAGGAACAGGTCACATTTCATATTCTCTTTCCTTCTTCCCACTTCCTTTACAGGTAGCTTATCCTAATATGCCTACATTCCTGAGCAATATTTCCCCTCTCTTAATTCCACCAAAAAAGCTGGAATCAGGAAAAAATAAAAACTGTGGTCAGAGGGAAGTTATACCTCTGTGAGTCATGCTGGAATGGAAACAAATGAGTCTTTGCATATGGGTGGAACAGAACAACATTAGCTTTACTACAAATTAAAGCTGTAATGGTTGAAGAAAAAGTCATCTGACTGAATGGTGTTCAGTTAGAACAAACTTCTGAGTTAATGTGTAGTATATAGGGTGAGTAATAAAGGATATCTGCCAATAATAATATCTTTAGGGCTTGAGAAAAAAGGGACTAGCTTTTACAATCAGCTGTTTTCCCTTGATTACCTTTTTTTCTGTCTTTCGGATGGGGATCAGATATTCTTAATACACAGCTGGTCTCCCCAAATAGCCAAGTATAATTTTTCATATACCTACATATAATTCCAGGTGAAATTAATTAGCTGGAATTCTTTATCAGGTAACATACTAATAAAATATGATGCAAGTAATTAAAAATGCAAATACAGGGAAGAGAGCAGTAAAACTTAGATATGTCATTTCAGTCCTACAAAAAGGCATCTGTCAATTTAGATCTTTAGTGCGTGCACTCACACACACATGAACACAAAAAAACCTTTAAAAATAAAAATGTAAACAAGTCCCAGTTCGCATCATAAGATTAAAGCCGTAATAAAGGGAGAGAACACAAGCCAAGAACATCCCCTGGGAGAAGGAGGGAAGTGTGTTAAAATGCTTGGGTTGTTTATGAACTAAGTGTTTGGAGATCTCTCAGTGCTGAATGAAGGAGTTGGGATATTTTAGAGGTCCCACAGGGAGGTTATTTACTACTATGGGGAGTCACTAAAGCCTGCTTTGTTTAGTATACCCAGCCATCAGAAAGAAAACATTAGTCCTGATATAAGTGAGTGCAATCTGCCACCTGCAGTGGGATTGTACATAGTCAAGAGGGAGAAGATTTGCCCCAAATATGGGCCCATCCTCGTTGCATTATTTAATTTCTACTTCATATGGGCCAAAGTTGTTTTCTAAGTTAAAGCCATAAAACCTGACATGGCAGCAGTTTGACTCTGGGCAGGGTAGAGTATAATTTCCATGCCTAAGATTTAATTTCCTTTCTCTGTTTTTCTCCTCATCATCACTGCTCCTCTACCAAATTACTTAAGCCCTGAGTGCTTAAGTCCTGTAGCCTACTCTGCCAAGCCTAGGATGGGCCCAATGCATTAAAGTAGCAATTTCTCCAACAATAACATCCCCAAAATCTAGGCCTTTGTTTTCTGAAACTCACACAGGACTAATCTTCATACCACTGTTCCTCAAATCAGGAAGCTAGAGTACTTCACTTTTGTGTTTCAGTTTTATGTATCTATTTATTCTCCTAATGACAAGAATATAACATTTTACCTTATGTCCTATGAAGAAACTTAGGGGGTTTTTTACCATCTTAATATTAATAACCTCAGTGGTTAGACACTGGAAGAGGTTGCCTAGAGAAGCTGTGGATGTCCCATCCCTGGAAATGTTCAAGACCAGGTTGGATGGGAATTTGAGCAACTTGGTCTGGTGGAAGTTGGCCCTGCTCATGGCAGGGGGGTTGCAACTAGATGATCATAGAATCATAGAATACAATCATAGAATATACTGATTTGGAAGCAACCTGCAAGGATCATTGAAGTCCAACTCCTGGCCCTGCACAGTACCACCCCAAGAATCACACCATGTGCCCAAGAATGTTATCCAAATCTTTAAGGTCCCTTCCAACCCAAACCATTCTATGATGCTGTGACCTTGTCCATTCCATCCTTCAGCACATCCCAGGAGCAGGTTCCTCTTTTCAACCATGCACATTTTTGGTAGTGCAACTAAGATGTGAGTTTTTTCTGTCCTTCCTCTTACTGGTAGTTTTGGCCAAAATAGGTTGCTACTTAGCACTCTCAAAACCCATTCTGCTGTATGGCCTGGAGCTGTGGAGTTTAGCCTCCCATAAGGGCCAAGCCAGCTCCACAGACAGGAGGACCAGGCATTTTAGGAGATAATTGGTAATAGAGGATAACTTCTTGAGCTTTGTCATAGACAGCCCTAGCAGAGGGGATGCATTACTGGATCTGTTGGTCACCAATGCAAGTGAACTAACTGTGGACATCAAGATTGGAGTCAGCCTAGGCTGCAATGATAAAAGATCTGGTTCATGACTGCTTGAGGAACCTGAATTTATATAAGTCTATACGACCTGATGAGATGCATCCCAGAGTCCTGAGGGAACTGGCTGATGTAGTTGCCAACCCACTCTGCATGATATTTGAAAAATCACGGCAGTCAGATGAAGTTCAAGGTGACTGAAAAAAGGAAACATTGCACTCATCTTTAAAAAGGAGAAGGACACTGGGAACTACCAAGCAGTCAGCCTCACCTGTGTGCCTGGAAAAAAATGGAACATAACCTTGTAGAAGCTATATTAAGGCATATGGAGGACACAGAGGTGATTTAGGACAGCCAACACAGCTTCACCGGCCAAGTTCTGCCTGACCAACCTCACTGCCTTCTATAATGGGGTGACTATGTCAGTGGACAAGAGAAGGGTTACTAGGTCATTTATCTGGACTTCTGTAAAGCCTGTGACATGGTCCCCCAAAACATCCTTCTCTTGGAGGATTGGATGAGAGATGGATTTGATGGGTGGACTGTTAGATGGTAAAGAAAGTGCTTGAACAGTTACATCCAGAGGGTAGTGGTCAACAGCTCAGAGTCCCAGTGAACATCAGTGACAGGTGGTGTCCCTCAGGGGTCCAAACTGGGATCAGTGTTATTTCATATCTTCATTAATGATGTAGATGAAGAGACTGAATGCACCCTCAGCAAATTTGCAGATGACACCAAGCTGAGTGGTGTGGAAAAGTAGCAGGATTCATACCTGTCCCCAGCTCCTAACCTTGCTCGGCCCCAGACTTTCAAGGTTTATGACTGGCAATGCTTAGAAAAAGGAGATATTTGAATCAGTGCTACAGCAGTTAGAGCTGGTGGACTTCCACACTTCACTACATCATGAAATATGAAATATCTTTAAACTACTTAAGTTGAATACTTTAGAGGGAGTACAGTGCTCACAATCTGGCTTTCCAATGGGTTATTCTCCCTAAATGCTAACCTTTGAAATGTGGATTTAAATGATTTGATAGCCTTCATTTACTCTGATAATACTTACAAGCAAAAGCAAAACTTCCCAGTAATGCCAAGCTTTCTGAAGAAGGAGGAAGACAGTTCCCACAATAAAGTATGTTTTTATTATTTGTATCCATTCAGCCTCCAAGCCTCCTCTATAGGGGTGGTGGGCAGGGGAGAGAGGAATTAAAATAAGTAAATACATAAAATGAAACTGTTAACTGTTCCACAACAGAAATGTTTTTACGACCCACAAGTCCATTAGGAGTTTAACAGAAGCAACTAATTACAAGAACCAAACAATCCTCCTCCGCGAAGTGCAGCATGCAAAAATGACCTGTTAGAAAGATGGATGCCAAATATGTTTGCCAGCAGCAGGGCCAGGGTTTCCCTGTGCTGGAGCTGGGAGGGCACCGCTGGCACACACACTGCCTCCTGCCCTACCTGTGCATCAACACTTCCCGAACAGTGTGCCATGCTGTGCCATGCAAACATGCTGAGGCTGTATAACATCTGTGCCGGCACTTCTGCATTCTTATAAATCATTTCCCAGCTCTTGCTGGGGCAACAAGGAAGAAAATGTTGGCATATAAATGTAAATCACTGTATGTCCTCTGGAATAGAATAATAATTGTGTTGATTTACCAGCCATGCACTATTCCCAGGGATGGATGGGAAATATTGGCAGAGAAAAATCTGTACTTCCAGCAAAAGAACAGATTTGCTGAACTATGCAGAATTGGTTGGAATAATTAGAGATGCTTCTGTCTATGAAATAAACTATGTAAAGCAATTTTACAAACATTTTAGGATTCTGTGGGAGACTGACAGACTGCTTTTCTTATATGACAGTTACATGACGCTAACAATCACTATCAAGAACTACAGTGATATTTCATAATACTACTGTTATCTTAAAATTTTGTCTGTATTCTGCACCTGTACTTTATGGACACACAATTACCCAAAAGCAGAAGTGTATGAAAAATCACATAATACAAAGTTTTGTTCTAGGGCATCTAGACTGCAGTTTCAAAAATAGATATATATGTGACATCTGTAAAATACCATGTTAAATTTCAAAGCACTCTTTTATATGGGTCTGAATCATAGGTCATTTACCACCATCACTTGCAGCTCTTAGAATGTTTCCATCAGCGCTGCCTCCGTACAATCCTAAACATCCACTGGACGGATTATGTGACCAACACATCTGTCCTTGAACAGGCAGCAGTCACGAGCATTGAGGCCATGCTGCTGAGAACACAGCTGCGCTGGGCAGGGCACGTCTCCAGGATGCAGGACTACCGCCTCCCTAAGATCGTGCTCTATGGGGAACTTGCCACTGGCTGCCGCAAGAGAGGAGCCCTGAAGAGGAGATACAAGGACTGTCTGAAACAATCCCTCAGCCTTGGCCATATTGATCACCACCACTGGTCTACACTGACCTCCAGTCGGGAGGCCTGGAGACACACCATCTATAACGCTGCTGCTGCCTTTGAGAACACACGCAGGATCACTCTCGAGGAGAAAAGACAATGCAGAAAGAATCGTGTCTCGTTGATATCACCTGGGGAGTCTTTCTGCTGTGCCTTCTGCAACCGGACTTGTCTATCTCGCATTGGCCTTTTTAGCCATCAGCGTGCTTGTAGCAAGTGTGGGTAGAGCCCTTCTCAAATCTTCGTTCGCGAAGCCTAGCCAAGATGATTTCAAAGCATTAGTCTGTAGCATTACTCTGAATACTGTATTTTTCCTGGTTTTACCTATGGTTCTGTGACAGATATTTTGTGGATTTTCTTAGGTCCCAGTATTTTTTTCCAGGTATATACATTTCATTGTGAGAGACCCAAACATTTCAATAATTTTTGAGTGTGTGCATGGTACAAGGTAGTAATGTCCCAGACCAAAATTCAAAGTTATACAAAAATCCTAAGATTTTGTCAAGCCTTTGTCAAACAAAAGGTGTGATAGGAGATACTATGTTTGGTAACAAATTTTCCATAATTATATACACAGAATAGTGTATATTACATACTACTTTATTTTTATATACTTCGTTCTTCTACATTATACAGTATTGTTATATATTTATTATATATTTATTATTTTATTCGATTATTATATAGTATTCCATGATCAAGCAGTACTTTACTGTGAAGATCACTAAAGTCAAAACAAAGCAAGGCAAAAAGAATACAAATCCAAACATCAGAATCTAATTTTTACAATGAAAAAGTGCCAGAGTAGCTCTGATGTGCAGCGTTCTTTTAATGCTTCGAGTGAACAACACCACACAGTAAATTACACAGCAATCAGGGTATCCAGAATGACAAAAAGACCATGTAGCACTTCAGGAAGTTAAACCTTAGACTTTCCAAAACATCTCAGACCTAAAAATACTCTTCTTACTTAACATAAGTTACTTGAATGCCCATCGACTAATCAAAGCAAGTTATACAAGGTGCATTTCAGAATGGGACCAGTCATCATTTGGCAGTGCTGGCTTTCTCTTCAGGGGAACCAAGCAACTTGTTGCAAGTTTGAAAGTAGTTCAAACAACTTTACTTCAGACAATCAGATAGGATATAGGAAGAATGCATTTGGGGGCACAAAATGAAGAATTCTACAGAAGTTGCCTTGCTGTTCACTAGAGATGCAGTCAAACACACACACACACACAGAGAAAAGCTGGTTTCATAGCCTACTCAAGGCTGACAAACTATACACCTTGGGGTTTGCAGGTTCATATGTCCAAATTAAACATAATTAAAAAAAAATTGTCCATGAGCCCAGAGTCCATACCCAAGAATTACTTAAGGACAATCCAAAAAATGGAAGACAGGTGTATGGGTCTTCACTCTTACCACATCGAAGAAACCTGACTGACTAGCACCAATCTCAACTCACCTTTTCACAAAGGAAGATGTATTTCCTACTTTTCATGAAGTGCTCCTACTGATGACAAGAAATATGTCCACCTATCCACTACTGGATAAAAAGGTATTATAGCACCATAGCTGTAATACAGATTTCACTCTTTGTTTAATATTAAATAAAAAGAAGAGTACAAAACCATCAATACCATTTGACAGATGTTTGGAACCTCTGACAAGCAGATTTGGGGGCAATGATCAGGGATTTTTTGTTCTCATGTGGTCATGTGTCTCTTTCATTAGAAAGACACAACTACACAAACCTTGTGCAACGCATGTAATGCTTCTTGTCAACTAACATTCTACTTCTACCTCCAAAAGTAAACAGGTGAATGGAAATGAACCTAAGAGCCTTAGGTTTTCCTACAAATCAAACTCACCAGCGTATCAGATAGATTTCCATGACCAATGTCGCCATCAACAAATTTCCAACTTTTTCCTCATTACTTTATTAGTATTTAATGTATGACTTGAAGTCATGAAATGAACTGGTGAGGTAACATATGCAGAAATTTTAGCAATATTCTGTCTCTGTTTCAAATGCAAATAACATCATCTCTCGACATTCACTTAAAACCAAAGCAAAACAATGCCTAGATGAAGGCCAGCTGGTTAAAGCAATTCTCATATCCACATGAATAAACCAAACCCTGTAAATACTCATTAAGATACTTCTAATAAATATAATTTAAAAAAAAAAAAAAAAAAAAAAAGAGAGGCATTGCTATTTATTCATGTTATTCTATCTGTCTAAAAATTCTTGGGATACACTCAGACAAAAAGGTGCTAGGAGATATATGAAAAGAGAAGAAGAGAGAGGGAGAGAGGAAGAAAGGAAATACCACATTTCTGGAAATTAGAGTCACTTTATTGAAGAAATAAAGATTTTCTGTATAAAGTAAAATACTAATCACTGCAGTTCGCATAAAAGCTGTGCCTATGGAATCTGAATATGAGATGCTTCTGTGATTCCCCTGCTCTCTCTTTTTATTTATCATTTATTTACTCTTCTGTTCTCCTGATAGAAAAAGAGAAAGAAAAAAAATCAAAACAGAAGAGGGGTAGTCAAGCAGCTAAGAACTGTAAGCTAAGAAATAAAGCTTTTTCTATATTAAAAAAAAAAAAAAATCAAACAAAACCATTCTAAGGAAATCCCAGAAAAAGCCCACCCATTACCTTGTCCATATTCTCAGATGTCCATAATCTCAAATGAATTTGGTTCTGTTTGTGAAGCCGTGCCTTGTGCTGGGATCTTTTGGGAGAAGACTTGACTCTGATGTTTGCTATTCTGAGTTGCTACAATTCTCCATGGCATACAGGTATGTGTGCCTGGTTGTCACATCTTCCATAATGTCAGTAGATACTATTAGAATATGCCAAAATCAAAATGCATTTAGATTCATAATTATTTTGGTGTTCAGATTTTTGCATTTATTTTAAATACAGAGAAAACACATTAAATTGAGATTACTTGGGGCTTAAAAATATTTTTCACAGCATTTTCACTTCTCTTGATCCTCTCTTCTCAATTTCCTGTTTTGCTAATTTATACTTTGTCTGATTCACTAAGTTCAACAGTAAAGATATTTCTAGTTTTTCTGGACAGTACCCAGAAAAATGGGACCCCAAGTCCTGTTTTGCTTTCCTGTCTTATTAACATTTAGACAATTATTGCAACAAAATGTGTATATATGAAATAATGTATGTAGGAAATATGGTAGAGGTCTGTAGGTACTACAGGTTCATTCACTGATTATCTAAAATTTAGAAGCTTTTTAATGAAAATACGATAAAGAAGGGACATGGCTTGATGTTTTCTCTTCAGCATCTTCAGTTTTAATGACAATTCTTTTAATATCAAGTATATTCCAATCAACAGTGGAAAAATGCTGCTTCACAGATTATTTATTCGGCTTCTGCTACCCCAAGGATCAATTTTCATTCTGAAGTACAGCTGAGTTTAGCAGTGCTGCAGGGACTCATTTTCTTTGAGGACAACAAAACATCTTGAAGAGAAGCAAGTAGCTGCTTTGTACCAAGCAGGCACCTAAGTTCACCACTTCTGGTGTGTAAGTTGCATTTCTCTGTGCCATGTGGATGCAGCCTAATGATTAGGAAGTAGATTTTCTCCAGCAATTATACTGACATGAGTCAATGGTCATTGGTCAGAGAGATGGCAAGGCTCCTTAGATCCTGATGTTCAACAATAGGCCCTTTGCCTTGAATAATTACAAATCTTATGTGGCTGGCACGTCTTAATTCATGAGATCCTGGTGTGTATAATTGGATAGAAGTATGAACTTGATTACACTAGTGAACTTGCTTTCCAGAGGGAAAAAAAGTGATAACAGGCTTCTTTGTCATCAAAGGGTAAAGAAATGTGACAATCTGGGAACCAGTTTTAGGACCCCATCTGCTAAACCAGAGAGAAATCAAGATTTTACAGTTCTATAAATATTTTAGTGTATGCCATCATTTATGAACTCTGGCAGCTATCATAAAATCTCTCTGACTTTTGTTACAACTGCATATAAGGCCAGAAAATTGCATCTCATGGTAAACCATAAAAACCTAAGTAAAAGCACCATTCCTTTCAGTATATTCTAAAAATATACAACCTCCCTGTCAGTACATGGCAGGGTTGTTACCATCCCAAGATGCCTGTTTCTCTCTCATTTTTTTTTATCTGATCTTACCCAGGTCTTTTCAAACCCTTTTGTATTTCAGTATCCTTTTATGTTCCATAAATAACAGCCATCACAATATAACAGCTGAAATAGCTTTTACTTTGTCACAACATACTGTAAGCAAGAGACACTTGGGTGATGCTAATGCCCTGGATACAGGAAGAATTTATGCGCACCTTTTCTCTAATTGTTCCTGAAAAGATTTTCATTCAATGGTGAGTTTCTTTAGAGCTCTGAGATGGAGCTAGCCTCAGAGCAGGTTTTGATGCTTTAATCACCCAATAGAAAAGCCTCTGTAAAAAAAGATATAAATAAAGAGTTATCCTGAGATTAACAATGCTCCTTCTAAACCTAAACTCCCAGTCCTGCCCTGTGTTACGAAGTGTCTCTAAAAGACACAGAGATCATGAGTCATCAAGTTTTTGATTGCAGAGGCTATTCTGACATTCTAGGTAGGATCTGCACAGCTTGAATTATAAGACAATATTGTCTGAAATGACCTGTCAGCCTGAAAATTAGTAATTTATATTTTATCTCTGCAAAGTTTCTAGAATACATTTCCTTGAACTCCTTTTTTTTTTTTTTGGGGGGGGGGGAAGATGGGGAGAGGGGATGTGTGTGTAGCCAAACAAGAGAAGAGGCAATCACTACATTAAAAATAAAAACAGAAGGCAAGGGGATGTCAAAGACCCTAAATTCAGGAAAGATATTTACAAATTTAAGACTAAATTTCAGGTGTCTAGACAGCACAAGATGTGAAATCTCTGTCATCGCCTTTTCAGAGACAAAACAGAAAGCTGAATTTTGAAGTGACTGCACATGCAACTACTTCCAAAATAAATGCACAAATCATGTTTCTGACATATTCATCACACACATGTGCCTTTGCAAAGGCAATTGGCTAAAACATTGGACATGTTTCTTCTCCTTTTTCATCCAACACGACTTCCTGTAGCTCCTAGTATTACTATGTCTTAGGACCTGCATTTTTTTAATCAAATATTTGGTTTTGATCTTTCATTAAAAACATACTGTTGTCTCACATATGTATATTTGCATAAATGGGTACATATGTGTATCCATATATGCACATGATGCACTATATAAATCAATGTATATATAAGGTAATCATGGGCAGTAAAAGAATAAATACTCAGCAAGGCTTTTATTCTTTCTATTTTTCTTTCTTTTCTAATACATTTAAATTGTTGCTAATTAATTTGTTGGGTCCTCTTTAAAAATAATCAATGCTCATTCAATACCTGGAAAAATATCATGGAGATTTATTCTTTAGATAACAATTCCATTCACCTCATCTTAGTTACCAGAGAGATTAATTTAATGACTGGTGTCTGAGTAGATGTACAAAAGATTCCAGTAATTTTTGAAAGGTCATGCTCCATTCAATAGAAGCTGTGTTTCTGTCTCAAGAAGAATTTTTCGTCCATGATGAACAGTGATTCCCATACACTATGCAATAGTTTAGGACAACTTCAAAGAATATTGGAGTCTGAATAAAAATTATATCCTATCAATTGTAAGAATGGTTTTCCTTTTTGCATTACCTCTTTTCCTCTAGTCTCAGCTCCACTAACTCATCTAGAGGATGAAGGCCAAGAAAATGTGTTCCACTCAGAAAAACCCCCATCCCTGTATTCTCTTTTGTACACAATCTCATCAGGTTATTCTCTTCAGCCTTAAAGTGCTCTAAAAAACTGCTGAAAGAAGGACGGACTTGAGAGCTGTTTTGCACTATGAATCAAATCCAAACCTTTGGTTGTTTTGATCTGTTCAAACTACTACCCATATCTTGAAAATTCATTAACTTCATTTGAGGCAGGATTTCCCTCAGAACCCATGTGATGGTCCAAACCTAGAAAAGATTTGGTTTGTAAAATTCTGAA
Source organism: Myiozetetes cayanensis (assembly GCF_022539395.1). Taxonomy (NCBI): domain Eukaryota; kingdom Metazoa; phylum Chordata; class Aves; order Passeriformes; family Tyrannidae; genus Myiozetetes; species Myiozetetes cayanensis. The sequence goes on along the minus strand of NW_026086604.1, from coordinate 86,086,191 downwards.
GCCACCAGATAATGTCATCAGGAAAATCATTTTACTTTTTCTTTTACTGTCCTTGATATTTCTTGGCCTGAAAAGCATGCAAAATTTAATCTACAATAAAATAATAATAATATAATGGCCAGTCTTCATGAGCGAAGATCCGGGGAAGGTCTTTACACCTTCCAGCCTGCGCATTGGATTTTTTAGGTGAGACACAGTGTGCGCGGAACTGAGCCCACCTTTTAATCCTAAGGTTCATCTGCCGGGGCCAAGCGAGCTTGGATGGTGGCAGCAAGGTCCTCAGGATGTAGATGGATTGCCTTTTTACAGGGTTAACGAGCCCCTGGTGGTCTAGTGGTTAAGGGCGTGGCGCTGTCACCGCCGAGGCCTGGGTTCGATTCCCGATCAGGGCCACTCCCGGGCAGATGGAGCTCATTAGCCCTTAAAGGCAACCCATCTACATCCTGAGGACCTCGCTGCCACCATCCAAGCTCGCTTGGCCCTGGCAGATGAACCTTAGGATTAAAGGGTGGGCTCAGTTCCGCGCACACTGTGTCTCACCTAAAAAATCCAATGCGCAGGCTGGAAGGTGTAAAGACCTTCCCCGGATCTTCGGACAATAAAATAGTTAGGTAATAAATGTAGTCCACATGAGATGTGCAACTGAAGTCTTACTATATTATGGTCTTCCAGATATTGCATGTTTGGACAAATATACTGTCTTTCTTCCTTTTGTGGTTTCCAGGTTGCTACTTCCCAAAAATATTGTTTTTTTCTTATGTTCTATAAAACTGGTTTTTTTATCAGTTTAACATAATGTTTTTATTCCTTAGCATGTGTAAGATGCTAAGAATAAAAAAAATAAACAAAACAGTTTATGTCCTAAATCATCATCCATTTACACCACTACAAGTTCATTGATGACAACAGTGCTTTGTAGAATTTACAAGAGTAGAATGATGAAGCGCAGAGTCTCTCAGCCTTTTCAAAAACACACCTTGAGCCAAAACCTGTGAAGTTACTGGGATCTTTTCCATGAATTTCAGTGAGCTCTGCATCAAGGTCATAACCAGAACTCTGATGGCCTTCATATCACCAACAGCTGATTTCAGGAGAGGCTGCACAACAGTGAGAGTGAGCTCAACCAGCACACGAAGACTTTCCACTGGACACAAATCTCATCTCCAGAATACAGAGACAGGAGAACTAACATCAGTATGGCTGGAATTTCACCCACAAATACAGAGTTTAAGCTTCACTTACTATAAGCATCTGTACAAGAAAACCAAAATGACTTTGGGGCACCCAAGAAAGAAGTATGGGAACTATTAGGCTGAGTACTTTTTGCAGTGTAGTTTTTCACAACAGCACAAAACTCTGATCTACTGAAAGAGAAAGAGGTAAAATTTAAATGAAGAGCTAAGAGGAATGACTCAAGTATAAGTAGTTAAAGACTTTATCTGTAAACCATGAAACTCTAATATATTCCATCCTGTGGGATCACAGTGTCCATCCACTCTCCCTTTTGAAAATTGTCCTGAACTACATCCTTTTCCAGGGCAAAATTGGTAAAGAGTTGTGATGGTTTGGGCTGCTAATTTTCTTCACAGTGTCTAGTATGGGGCTGTGGTTTGGATTTGTGTTGAACACATGGTTGATAATATAGAGCTGTTTTCCTTATTGACAAGCAGTGCTTATACAGAGCCAAGGCTTTTTTTGCTTTTCGTACTGCCACATTGGTGAGGGAGTTGGGGCTGCATGGGAAGTTGGGAGGAGACACAGATGGGACACGTAATCCCAACTGATCAAAGGAATACTGTCTACTGTATGGCATCGTGCTCAGTATATTATTCTGGGGGGAAGAAAAGAGAAAGGGGGACTTTTAGAGTGATGACATTTGTCTTCCCAAGTAACTGTTACGTGTGATGGGGCCCTGTTCTCCTGGAGATGGCTGAATCATCTCCTGGAGATGCCTGTCCATGGAAAGCAGTGAATTAATTCCTTGTTTTGCTTTGCTTGTATACACAGTTTTTGCTTTCCCTACTAAACTGTCTTTATCTCAACCTATGAGTTTTCTAACTTTTACCCTTCCCTGATCCCACTGTGGGGGGAAAGTACGGAAGTGGCTGTGTAGTACTTGGTTGCTGGCTGCGGTTAAACCATGACAAGAGTGCAGGAGCAACACTGATAACAAATCATACCGGTGATCAGAAAATATGTATCTGAAAACATATATATGAGAATAATAAATAGCTTCATTTAATATTTTTATGCTTTATGTGTATGCTGTTTAAGACACAATATTCATTTCTTTAAATGGGAAATTTTCTTTCAAGAATAAAATCAGAAAATAAGTAACCCAATCTTTCTGCAGTTGACAACTCCAACCTTTAAGATCCCTTTTCCCCAGCTTATACAGGTTGTAACTTAAGTGAAGATGCATTCTTCATGTCCCAAGGCTGGTGTTAGATCACAAGTCTCTCATTATGCTCTATGCAGAAAGCCTATGCCGTGTGCTCAGATTGCTCTTGACTTATGAATAAGATGGGATGCTCTCTCTGCTCACCTGCTGATTGCAGGCAACAGGACAATCAATCAGGCTTGCCTCATAACACCTTTCCATGTCCCTTCTAGCTTCTACTCCAACTTCTTCCATCACTATCAGCTCCTCCAGTACCTTGTAAGCAGTGGCATAATCAGTTGCCCACATAACAGTCAAGAAAGAAATACACAGAGAGTATAAACAAGCTCTCAAATGTACTTCAGTTCAGGACCCTCTCCCCCACACACAAAACAAAACAAAACAAAACAAAACAAAACAAAACAAAACAAAACAAAAGCAAGTACCAAGTTTTCAGGTAGAAGTGGGGTTGCAGTTTTTCAGACAGTCCTTGTATCACTTGAATTCTGCCAAGTGCGTTCGGGGGAGAAAGTGAATGGCTTAGACCTCTCAGCTTCTGCTTTTTAATTAATTGATTTAAAGGCCTTTCAGTTTTCTTTATTTAATTACATGGTTAATCACATTTATTTCTACAGATCTTTTGAAAAAGAAACGAGTGTGTTTGGGTGTGTAGAAGTTTGTTCAGTCCTATATTAGCAAGATTCCCATCCCCAACTCCCTTCCCTGTTACAATGTCACATTTCTGTGGAAACTACATGGAAACATATGAAGGTAAGAAAGAGCAGGTTGTGTACCAGCACACAGGGATCACTTTGAACTGACACACAGGGGTGGTCTGGTGTGAGAAGTGTGAAAATATTAGACTGGGAACTGATGCTGAGACCTGGAAATGCCTCCACCAGAAAGACAGAAGCCTCAGGCTAGAAAGCAAGAAATCACCTCAGCCAGTATCTGTGGGCAGGATGGTCCGAGCCCAAGCCTTCGCCATATGCTAAAAGTGCTGATTTACAGTCTGTAATTTATAACTACCTTTGACTTTCATCCCTGTTTCTGACAGTACCTCTACACGTCTCATTCTAGCCCATGATTAAGTTGTACAGAACTTACACTAATAGGCTGGTCAGTGTAGTCAACTCTCCACAGTACACTTATGTTGTTCCTAGTAGCCACAATTATTTAGCTTAAGCTGTTCTCCATGCCTCTTGCTGTGTCATGGCTGGACAATCCAAGTACATGCATATCACCAGTTGAAGCAACTTATTTGGCAACTGATACCTTGATGTGTTCATGTGTTTGCATCATCATGAAACCCCACCTGGAGTCCTGAGTTCATGGATCTGTTAAAGTGAGTCCAGAGGGGAGTCAAAAAGATAATCAGAGAGCTGGAGTGCCTTTTCTACGAAGGCAGGCTGGGAGAGTTGGGGCTGTTCAGCTTGGAGAAGAGAAGGCTCCAGGGAGGCCTTGGAGCAGCCTTCCAGTACTTAAAGGGAGCCTGTAAGAAAGACATGGAATAAACCTTTTAGTGAGATATGTTGTGATAGAGCAAGGGACAATGGTTTTAAACTAGAAAGAGTTGATTTAGATTAGATATAAAGAAGTTTTACAATGGGAGTGGTAAAGCACTGGAAGAGGTTGCCCAGAGAAGTTGTGGATGCCACACCCCTGGAAATATTCAAGATTAGGTTGGGCAGGTCTCTGAGTAGCCTGGTCTGGTTGAAGACATCCCTACTCATTGCAGAGGGATTGAACTGGATGATTGTTAAAAGTCCCTTCCAGCCCAAACTATTCTATGATTCTCTGATTCTGTTTTATTATCATGCTAATACTGCACAGCCATGGGAGTGGTCAAGCTTGTAAGGTATTGTGTCATTTCTAAACCTGGTTAAAAATAACTCAAACAGAAACACATGAAAAGACGGAAGTTTCACTAGCTGGGGAGAGATTATATCAAAGGAAACTGTACTTGTGAAAAAAGTAAATGCTACACCAAAAATCTAAAAATGGTAAACATCATTTAAAAAGATAGAGACCAAAACCAGAGGTCATTCCATATTTGCATCAGGGACAAAAATAGGAGAACCCTTCCCAAAGGACAGGCCACACAATCCCTTCTGGTTCTACAACAGCATATAGGAAACAGGCCAAGAACATTTAGCATCTGGTTGTGAAACAGATATTGGTACCACCAGTAGGTGAACTGGAGGTCAGCAGTCAGCTGGAGTCCTTAATGACAGACCAAATGTGGCTCCTTGTAGATGTTGATACCCTGCTCGCTGGGTACAGCACAGTGCTCCCTAGCCTAGACAATTTTGGGTGCTATGTTGAAGCACTTTATTCATGAGTTTTGTCAGAGAATAAGATGTGACTTCACTGTGTTCCACTTCTTTATTTGGGTGACATTGGGTGACAACCACTCAGCGTAAGTGTGCTTGATGATCTTTTGCTGGAAGAGATGCTTGCATTGAAATCTCAAAAAGATGTGCATAGCTGTAAGCCACATTTCAGACTCACAGGCTTTCAACAAGTTTGGCCTATTCAAACCTGCTTAATTAAAATGCCTCTTTTCAGTCATCATCTCCAAGACTGTTGACACCAATACATTTTTTTAAACCTCGATGAAATTTTCCAGTTTTGCATCCCATGACTTCTGATTTATTGTTAGTTTATTTCCACACTTTCAGGGGAAGATCCCCATCGGTTTTAACTTGGTATTCAGAGAAGCTAACCCCTTATCCCAGAAATTAATTCAGTTTTATGTTTTTCAGAATCCAATTGGTTGATGGCAAAAATGAGTATAAAACTCCTAGACATTTTTATCTCTCCATAGAGACTAAGTTTATGGACACGAAGAGCAATCAGCTGATAGCTGTAACAAGTTCTGTCATATGAGAAGACTGAGGTTACAAAACTCAAGCCAGAAGAATTTGACACTTTTTATTGTTAAACCAGTAACAGAGCTTTTTTAATAGATTCTGCTTAGCCATTAATGTTATATATACTTTTAGAAAATTTTTATGCTACATTTTTCTTCAGTAGAATTTGTTCTAGAAAGTAATCTTTTAAACTAAATATTTATGAAAAGGCTATGGTAAGAATGCAAACATTTCAGCCAGTCCAATAAATCGTTTGACCAGTACAAAGAAAATGTACTTCTAATATTTAAGGTAGAGAAAATTAATGTAACATTTCATTATATTAAATACAACTGTTTACATTTCCTTATAAAGCTGTCAAGAATGTCAGGAATTCAAATTCCATCATTTCAAAGATCTAAAAGGCAAAATTTTACCCTAAAATTCAATAAGACCTTCTGATGAAGAACTTGGTCTTCTAACAAGAAGTGATGAAAATCAAAACACATTGCCTTTTAAAGAATGATTCAAAATTATCTTCCTGAAGTCAGCAAAATTTCCCTAGATGACTATTCTTCAAGTCAAGCAAAATTTTCCAAGACTGACCCCTACTGACTGAATAAAATGGGAACCTTATTCTTGGTATATGTGACTAGTGGATCAAATCCTCTCTTTAGTCAAGTCTGTTCTCCAAACCAGCCTAGGAATCCAACCACTGTAATCATAGAATAAATCAAATTATAGTTATCTGCTTGATACTGGAAATGTATGCTTCCATTAATACATACTGGCAATCTTCAACTACTGGAGAGTGTGAGTGAAAAACAGTATAAAAAATGTTGCACAGAAAATACTCAAAGTCCATTAAAAAAAAGAAAGTTCTTCTTTGTATAAAATCCCAAATGACTTGAAGCATTAAAAAATAAAAATAATATTAAAAAAAATCTGACATCTCATATTCCACTGTGACATTTAGCAGGTATAAAAATACATCAGTGAAACTTCACTCAGCAACAGCTGGAAATGACAAACACAGGCTTACAAAGACTCTCAGCAGGAAGAAATGATCGTATGTGTATGATAATGGAGTAGGACATGGCTGAAACAGGGCAGTTGGGTTTCTTGGTGGTGTTTTAAGTCCCTTTCATCCACTCACCATTTTTATCTCACCCATGGGGCTTGGTTTCTGTTTTGTTTTTTTGTTTCCTAAATGTCTGAGCAGAGCGTATCTGTAACTAAGCCTTGAGCCTGCATGGCTAGATTGTGTGCCCTTAGTGCTCAGGCGACTTGTAGCCACACCATACTCCCACCTCAGTTGTTAGTTCCTATTTGACTTTTGTTCCATTTTGGTTTGGTTTTTGTTCCAGAAGTAGTAGTGTGCTTTCACGTAAGCACTGCTAAGTGGCAAGTTGCATGCTTCCATGTTGCAGCTCCCTTTCATTTCAGTACATCTGTAGTCCTTACACTACTCATTTCCTCTTTGCTACATTCATATCTCCAGACCCTCAACATACTTGAAATAGTTGAAATATTGTTATTATTGGATCTTCTCCAACTCCTATCTTTTCTAACTTGTATTCATATGTTATGTATTCCATCTTCCAGACTGCTAAAAGAGATGCTGTAGAAAACTAGACCTGTGACAATTCCTGGAAAAACCCAAACTCCCCAGAGAGAAACCTGTTGTTGTCATTCATCCCCACTTTCACTTTAGAAACTTTTAGCCATTTTCAGCCCATGTAACAGTGTCCCATCTCTACCACTTGGCATCATTTTCCAAAGGCAATATAGTGAAGCACACATCCTAATATTTTCTTAACATTCAGAAATATGACCTCTGTCCTCTGTATTTCATCTGCCCTGTCTGCCATGCAGCTGAGAACAGCCACAATACACAAGTTGCTGTGGCCCAGTTTGGAATAGGTACTTGCTACTTATGTAGTATACTTCTTTGCTACCAGTTTTCAGATTTTCTGTCCTAATAGCTTCATCATTTTACTGGACAGGCAGATTATATTTACTACAAGGTAAATGACCTGCTCACTTCCCCTGCACTTTATAATCTGAGCTTTACATCCTTTATTTTATTCCAAGGCCCAGTGGTTTAGCTTTCAAAACTACCTCCTAGTGATTCCATATGTTCACAAATTTCCTTAAGATGAGGGAACTGCTGATTTGTGCATTATTTTTTACAGGTATTTACTTACCTGCATTTATCAATAACTGTACCAACTATGATCATCATTGCTCCTTAATCGCCCATACCCTTTTATTTCACTTTAAATCATAGATTCAAAAAAAGCAGCTTAGTGGTTCAGTCATATTAAAATCATAATTGATTTTGCCTCACTCCTCATTTATTAATGGACTTAGACTACCTTCTTGCTAATAAACCTCCTAGTAATGAGTTTAGTCCACAGAGGATACATTTCCACCTCAACAAACCACCAAGCAATTTAGGACAGTTGGTAGTCTCTGCTTAAGGGAGTCAGAAAACTGGAGTAGAAATTTATGCAGGCCATAATTAAAGTACTTTCTGGGAGCAGCATGGGGAGTTTACTGATATTCTTTATACCATGCCCATCTGTGGTCAGTGTAATTAATCCTTCACTCACGATCCAATAAGAACTAATCCTCATTGACAAATTTTTATAAAGAGAAGGCTTCAAACACTTATACAGCATTCAAACTCTAGTAATTTCCTTCCTTTGAACAGAAAAGGTTTGTGAAGATGATGAGGACAGATCTTTTTGGAGCTGCTCAGCTCCAGAGAAGGTGTGCAGACAGCAGAGAAGCCATTCACTTGGATAATGGCTGTTTCCAGATGTGTGGAAAGCCCAACACACTTAGAAAAATCAGAGGCAGGACTTTGTCAGTGCACAGTTATAAGTGAGAGAAGTGTGAGTGATACCTCATGGAAGTAAAATATAACCAGTAGTTTCTACTGGAATTACTTAAATAAAAGCACAATTGTACATTTGAGGCAGGAAAGGTCATTGGGCTGAGACATGATACACTGTGAGACAAGAAGAGACTCTGAAGCTGAAAAGGTTTAATCATGTCCCTGTCTGTGTTTAATGACAAATCCCTGTGACCTCCTTCCCTTCCAGGATTGTAAGATTTTAGTAGGAAGAAACTTATTTGTCCAGCACCTAAAACACTGGGTTCATGGTATACGGGGGGGTTCTCATAACTCTAAGCTTGTAGTGCTGCCTAACAAGAAACTCCTGTAATAGTGCAGTTTTCTCCTTTCTGCACACATGATTACTTAGAGACAAGAGAAAGAGGATAGTGAGATGAGTCCTCCTCCCCGCTGGTCTGAGGGAGTGGAATAGCAGATCCTTTCAAGACTGATAGGATGCTGAGAGGAAGAAAATGGGCTAAAGCCCATTTCCTGCTGGGAAAGGTCTCATCAGAGACTATTGATTGGGAATGAGACGCTCCCTGTTTCTCACCTCACAGGGAGGGTGGGGCTGAGGTCTTGTCTTTTCAATTTGCCATCACTTAATGATTCTTTGCAAAGGCATAAATATCACCTAATATATAAAGGAGAGCCAGGTCTAGAAAGGATAACCTTTGCATAGAAATTACTTACGTTCTTCTAGACCTCTCATTTTGGGATCTTTGGAGATACAATTGATATTTTTTGTGCACTCTGGGATGGACAGTGAATGTTTCTTTTCTTGCCATTTTCTTACAGTTTTCTCCTTTTTCACACACATAAATACAAATGTTAAAGAGAGATGAGTCGAAGACTTTGCATTCCTTGATATGTAATATATGTAAATAACCCACATACAGTTTTATTTATGATAATTTATCACTAATAATTAACACACACACACAAAAATGCAGGTGCCAAACAATCAATAACAGCAAACTGAACGGCCTTTGCATTAAGATAAAGAATTTTTCTAGGTGAGGAAGAATGTAGAATTTGGGAGAGGCTGCAGGGAGAGAACACAGGAGAGTGCAGTTTTCTAACGGCATTTTTAGCTGTCATTAAACACAGTCAGGGTTTAAAGCTAAAATACATGTTAACACGTTCCAAAACACTTCTAATAGAATATTTTTTCAGTACTTTAGTACAGCAAATGATGCAAAGCCAAAATTCCCCAGACAATGCATAGAACATTAGAGAATTAGTTTAACATTCTTACAACCCTGCAATTTTATTTAAACAAATTCTTCCCTACCCAATTCCCTGCAGAGAAGTATTGTACCCTTTTGTTGATTGTAGTGGACATATTGCAGATCTCCGATTACCTTCCCAAAGGACCACCCACTACAAGAAGTTTTTTGTGTTGCAAGTACAGCTAAGCTCATTCCTCTCCCCCTCCTATTCACCTTCTTTTTCCTTTACTTCTTTCCCCCCTCCCCTCCCTGCCTCAATTTTAATTTTCTTAGCATTCTTATACGCTCTGGATGAGCTGACAGACTAGCCTGCCATCTGTTCTTTCATGACATGGTGCAACCTAATCAATTATCCCCAAACCACTTTGGAGTAAATAACATGTCTACAATAATAATAATTAGTCAGTTAAAAAGAAAACAGCATCATACAACTGCTGGTGGGAATTAGGTAGACTTCAGAACACAGCATTTTATTAACTGAGATTATCAGACCAGAAGAAGAAAACTTTGGGAAGAAGAAAAAATCACCTTCAATAATTTATTCTCAGATGTGAGTACAAGACAGAATCCCTAGACTTTTGGCATCTTTGACCCTTTGTAACCAATGACACCAGATTCAAGTGAGAAACTCGTGAGTTTCTAAGTTTTTTTTTCTATTAATAGATGTGTTAACATAAACTGAGAATCTGTGTTAGAATTAGAACTGTACTAAAATGATAAAAAGCATTTTTAAAATCACCCAATGACAAGCAGACGACATTTATATAGTGTAAAAAGGAATATGCATTTCCTTAAACACATGTATAAGGCCTGACATGTCTTCAGGGAGATATTTGTGTTCAGCAACCAATACAAGCAAAAATCCTGAATAAGAAGAGTACACTACATGCACACCCACTTAAAGTATGGGCAAAATGCAAAAACAAACTGGTACAAACAGAAAACAAGTTTGTAATAAAATATTAGGAATTCAGAAAAAGAGGAAGATTGCAGTTATATCAGTGGACACCCAAGATCACACAAAGCCATTCCTTATGAAGTTAATCTGAACATAATTTTTCACAATGTAAGCTCATGTTTTCTATTTTAACTCTATGACACTGATGTAGACAGAATACACCAGAAATTATTAAACTTAATCAGTTGATGGGCATTTAAAATTTATTTTAGCACTTGAGTGCTTAGCCCATTCTTAGTATTTTTACTTTTGCAACCTGAAGGAAGCAATAGACAAATTGGAAAGATTCAGTGTTCCAGTGAGATAATCAGCGAATTAGCAACGAAAATTTTGGGGAAGGAATTGATACAAACTCAGTGCATAGATCACACTGATGGATCAGAAGAAAGAATTTTTTCATTACTGTCTTTACTTTGAATACAAAAGGATATCATGTATGTTCTGTGTTTTGTGTCCTGAAAGAAGATAGCATGTAGCTGTGCTACCAAGTAGCATTTCTGCCATGTTTTTTAAGTACTAAATAAATAGCAATAAATAAAATAACTTCAAGTGTACAAGTGCTGTTCTCTAAACAATCAACACTTCTCATCATTTAACTATCATCCTCTGGAAAACAAATCTAATTTTATCAGTAAGTTAGAAAACAATATATCAGTGTGATTCTGGACATTCTACCCAAAACTGCCTGAGACAATGTAGACTATCTGCTGTGAAGTCAGGAGCAAGAAGAATTGTAGGAACCATACTAGAAGCTACAACTTTGGCATATATACATATCAAACCACCTACAGTAGTATGCCAAAAATCTAAGTAATTCTAAATGACAATATTGGATACACTGAATGTGTGTGTTTGCTCTCATGCTGCCCCATCTTGACTGGTGGGAGACCAAGGCAATTACCCGTAAAATATTACGCATGGCAACAAGGAATCTCATGGTGCTGTTCTTCACAGTCTAGATTACATCTGCCCTTACACATTGATGGTGAGGCATGAGGCAGATTCAAGTTTACACATCCGTGGCCTTGTTGCAACTTCTGACAAGAGCATAAACAATTAGGTGGGAACATGGAGAGAGAGAGTGGAGGAAAGTGTCCACCATGACGTAGGTCAGTGAAGATAAAGCAAAGAGCCACAGATGATTTTCACTGGTCCCTCCGTGACTGCTCTACTGTGACTCCTGTGATATGTATGTATCAATATATTTGCCTGTTTAGGTTCTCATAAAACTCCTCCTCCTTCAGTAGCCAAATGCTTCTGGCATCCTCACAATATGTTTCACTTACAGTTTTGTAGGAGCAGTCACTTTTCTGTTGCAACTGCTAACCTCTTGCTTTTGCCTGTTTCTCCATGTTTTACCATCCACTTCAGAAAACGGCTAGCAATTATGTGCCTGATGTTTCCCTAACCTTGACCACCTTGAAATGTGATTTTGTGATTTTTGTTGAAATGTAGGACATGGATCCCTTGCAGGCTTTTACAAACATGAGAGTTCCCATGTGTCTTTGACACTGATGAATTGCTAGATCACAACAGAAGAACTTGGAAATGGCAACAGAGCTGGCTCCACTGTAGCTAACTTGAGCTCCTGAGAGGGACCAGAGGGGTTTTTGATTCTTTTTATTACATGATATCAATTAAGCATTTAACAAGTTACAATGAAAAACAACTTTCCGATGGAATTTTTAATGCAATGAAAACAAATTACCTTCAAGATGGTTATCATTTGGAATCTTGAGGAGAATGAAAATAAGACAAACGCCAACACATATTCGTCCAGATTGCCCATAACAACTTTCCAGGCATCCCTGTTTCAAATCAAGTAAATCTGTGCAGCTTCTCTTTGACAGCAACACAAAATCCCGTGTGAAATGCATTGAATGGCACAGCTGAGGCAGAATGTCAGCAGAAGATACTGCACCAAGCAGCTTTTGTTTTGAAGTGGGTACTCCTGTTATGCAATTCTCTTAGAATTTGCTTCTTTCAAAGAATAGAAGAAAAAAAAGCCTCAGCAAACAAAAACCACAAATCCCATACATTTCTCAACTCAGATATTTCTACAGTTGGACACAGTCTATTCACAGCAATTCTAAAATGCTGACATTGGCACAGAGACTATATTTGTAGCACTCAGCCAGAGTAAAGGACCAAACAGTGCATGATGGCTGGGATGAAGGTGTTTAGTGGAAAACAGAGGCTTCAACTCACTAAACAAGAATGGTGCCCATAAACAAAAATTAGCAGTGGAATTAACTAATATCAGCAATGTGCTGATTAGGGACATGAGTAGGTTTAACAACTCACCTATATTTTGAGCCTTTCTGAGACTTTCTCTGGTGAAAGAGAAGATGAGACTATGGACAGAACTTTATTGCATAAAACCATTAATTTACAAGGTTAAGATCTTGTCCATGTAATTTGGGATATATCCAAGAAAATAAAACCTGTACTTAATATTGAAAACTTCTGAGCAGTTCATCAAAGACTCATTTGAGCAACACGTATGCGGGACAGTGCAAGCAGTCAACTCTGTGTACCATTTTTTCACACAAAAGCCAACCACAAATGCACTCACATCCTCACACCCATCTGTGGGGATGAGTAACATACTTTGCCCTTTCTCTACTACTCTGCCCTTGGGAGAAGTGGGGAGGGAAGCACATAGGGGAGGGAAGAGGTATTGACTGTGTTTCCTTTTCATGGAGCACACAAAGCAAATCAGAGTACGTGTGAAGGCATGGACATCATTGCTCTGAAGAGTGGTAAGAGCTCTGCAGGCCACCTGTTCACAAGGGAGAAATTGTCCTGTAGTGAGCTCTCCCACATTTGTACAACATCTGACGCTATCCTCTTGCAACCTCACTATACATATGTTTTCTCACCAGAGTACACAATGTTACAGGCACCATTACTCCTCTCCCAAGCAAGAGGATCCTTTCATTTCACTAAGGCACACTGTCATAGCTGCAGATTCCTGCTGCTTATTTCTGGTGTGATGTCCATATGTACACTTCTAGAGATGTGTTGCTGTCTCTCTGGTACAGGCAGAGCGAATATCATCTTGGTCCTCTCCTATGACCAATGCTCCCTCCTCACTGCACATTTTTTAGAGAATACTTATTTTCTTCTTTGTTCCACCTGTTCTCTACAGTGCTTGCAGAGTGTATGCAATATGACACGGAGCAAGTACACACTTGGTGCTTCCCCAGACATATTAGCAAACTTTAGTATCTTTCACCTTTTCTGACCTTTTCTGTGATGTTCACAGCACCTCAGAATCTCTTGTGAGAATATGGAAAAAAAAGCCTCCAGTACTCCATGCATATGTGTCAACTTTCTCTTGTGCTGCACACAAGTTGAGTTATATGTTCTTCAGCCTTTGATCTTCTTTAATCAGAAGAAGGAAGAAGGCTGAAGAAGGAGAATATGAGCTTTCTTTCATGCTTGTCCTAATTCTTAGGGCCAATAAAGAGGATAGAACAAGGATGCTCAAGGAATTAAGTGCAAGACAATCAAAGAAATAACTGAGAGGAGTCTGCACCCTGCCAGCTATCCTGAGCTTTGCCCCTCACTCATGTGGCTAAGCTTTGGGGAAGGAGAGTTTCTCTGTTAACAGAGGTTAGTGTCTTTGCTACCCCAAGCCCCTTCTCTACCACCTCATGCTCATCTTTATTAGCTTTTTCATACTACACACTCCTCTCATCCATTACAAGGGCCAGCACAAAGCAGCCTAATGATGGGTCAGTCTTAATGAGAAAAGCGGCTGCTCTTGAAGTGGTGTGGCTTCGTCCTGCACCCTGCCGAGTCCTGGCATGCAGAGCTTTGCCTCCTTTTGGAGAGCAGAGCCATGGAAAATCAACAGTGAGCAGCCTGGTGCCTCTGAACAGAAAGGGCCATGTGCATGGCTATTTAGTGCTGTAAAAGAGAGAGCATTTGCAAAAATGGGAGTGAACATAAGGAGGCCTTCAGAGAAGAATGGAGCCTTGGCAAATTTATAGACTCCCCTGAAAGAAAGTGATTACAGATCATTATCCAATTGAGGCAGATTGATGGGTTAGGGTCAAAGTAATACTGCAGAGCTCACTGGAGGGACAATGCCTACTTGTCAGTTCTGTCCGGGAAAAGAAAGAGAAGGGAAATTACCACACAGAGAGGAAAGGCTTAAGCTTTTCCAGCCTCTATCTGAAAAATCGTTACTTATCTTGAACATGTGTTCTTTAAGAGAAAAAAAAAAAAAAAAAAAGGAAGAAAAAAAAAAAGAAAAATCCTCCAAATCTCAAAGTGGCAGGAGCAGTATCACTGAGTTGAAACTGGGCACTGGGCATTCAGAATTGTGAATAACTGCGCAAAGAGTGTGCAAAGAGCATGCACACAAAGCCTCACGACTGTTGCTTTGAGAGATCATGATAAGTATTAGCACTAGTAATGGATAAATTGCATCTTTGTTTCGTTTATGTTTTAAAAAACCAAAGACATCTTCTAAAATAAATATGTATCTTTTTTAATTTTGGTGAAAGAGGGACGGTTTTGTTAACAGCTATGGTTGAACAGATTTGAAACTCTGTAACATCTGGTCAGGCAAAACTCAGCAACACTGACACTGAATAAAACAAGAATAAATGTGCTTCTATTGTTTCTTCTGTATTGATTTTTAAAGTGTATAAAAGTGCTTTGCATTCATGTTCTTTTCAAATAGCCATAGAAATGGAAACAGCATGACCCAAAAAGCAGCTCACAGCATTTATTGTGCATTTGCCTCACATTTTCCAACAGGATTTTGGAATGTAAAGAATTTGAGCAAAGAGAGAAAACAATGCATTCATGAGAGACCTGATTTGTTTTTTAATTGTGTTTATTTATTAACATCTCTGTTGCTCCCCATGTCTCAGAAGCAGAGCACCACACACACTTTAATGGATGCATCCCCATGTCTGGGTGGATAGAAAAAGTAGCACTAACCTTGTTTCAAATAAAGGCTCAGTAGGGCAGCTTGCCTTAGGGCCACTGTCTTGAGAGTTTAGCAAGGGTTCTCTCAAGTTCCATTACAAAACCTCCACAGACATGAAGGTTACAGACCCAGCACTCACCGTGTCTTTTCTGGCAACTCGTGTGCTCTTGCAGAGGATGTTCAGATACAAAATGACCTATCCTGACTCAGAGCCCATTGACAAGAACACAGTAACTGACTTCTGTGGATTTTATCCCAGGCATAAAGTATTCCTGCTAGAATGACCTCAAAAATTTGTAGGAATACCAGGTACAGGTACTGGTACCCTAGATCCCATCTATTCCATTGCTGGGAATAACCTGCCCTGCAGACATTAGATAAACTCTGGCTCAGACTTGTAAATAACTCTGGGTTCAAGACACTTTTCTAGTTCTCACTTAAAGTAGTGAGAATAACAAAGGAAATCCGAACACTGCTGGCTTCACATTCATCTGCAGTTTCTAAAAGTCCTAAAAGCATCAGGAGAGACTCCCAGACTCTCACTTCATGCAGTACCACTCATGTACAGCACACATGGTTTTTTATGTTCATTTGGTAGCAACCTAGCTGCAGGATGATCCTACACCTTCTACAGAGGACTGCTAAAAAGGGATCTTCAACATCTTTGCTGAAGGGAAAGAAATCACTTACCAAATAACTGTTTCTCTTTGTTCAGGGTCCCCCAGACTATCAGAACCACCTTTTGTATCTTCTTTCTCATGATTCTCAAACCAACTAAATTTTCAGTGTAACTGACAGCCCTTCTCCACTGCCCTGAAGTGGTTTGTCATTTCATATTCTATTTATAAACCCAAAAAGGATCCCAAATGGCATGCATCTCAGAAAAATTCTAGAAAGAGCCATGGGGTATCTGTGCAATGCCATTCCATATAAGGCATCTTCCCACACCTTGGCATCTGGTGAAACCAGGGATATGTTATATGGTTAGAAAAAAATAAAAAAACAAAGGTCAGTGGTTGATTACCTGCTTTATTCTGATTGCCACGCTGGAGTTTTACCTCGCATATGTATTCCCTGAACTAAGTATAACACTTTGAATCTGTTTCCATTTCCTCATTCATCAATTTGTTATTGTGTGTGACATAGGGTCCTCCATGCCAGACAGTCTTGAATTTTTCAGGTTATAATGGAGTTGTAACTGAGTCAGGATACCACCTCCAAGACAACACACTTGATAATATACTTTTTATCTTGTCTTTCCTTCCAACTTTTCTCTGCTTTAGCCTAATGGTATTCTTTCTTGCTGTGCATGGTTTAGAAACAACTTGTAGCTACTCTTCTGAAGTTTGCTGGCATTTGTTTCCACTTGCCTCCTCCAGTTCGACAGGAGATGTTCATGTGTGCAGGACTCCATATATTTTCAGAGATAATCTGCTTTTTACTACCAGTAAGAATAACCTTGAGTACATATTGCACTGTCACAACATATTTTCTGTATAAATCAGAAAGTAGAACTAGAGCATTGGAAAAGCAGACCATATTTTTAACAGGCAAGTTCATAAACCTTGCTTTTCTGAACAGAGCAAGCTGAGGAGCGGGGGTGGGGGATATCACAGGAAAACAGATGCGTTCTTACAATCTGAACTCTTTGTCCTACCAACATCATGTTATGTTGGAGTTGATCCATGAAGAAGCCTCCTAAATAGAGTCTGGGTGCTGAAATGTCTATACCATTTCAGTGAAATCAGTGTGAGCACACTGAATGGAACATAGCACAGAACAAGGTTGAAGGAGTGAAATGGCTGTTCCCTTCCATTCCGATCAAGAAAACTATCAGCTATTCAGGGCAGAAAAAAACCCCAAACCAAACCAAGCAAACAAAAAACCAAACCAAACCAAAAAAACACAACGAAAACCAAACCACAATTCCTAGAATCACTCAGCTGGGAATAAGGAGGAAAAAAGAGCATTTCTCTTAAGAACACTTTCAGCTCTATTTATGGCTGTAGTTTGTATGGTGCTTAACGCTTGACCCACAGGGTTCAGAGATAAGTGAGAAATGCACAGATGTGTATTCTAAGAGTTATATTTCATCCATATGTGCAAAACAGTCACAGGAGAGCTGCAGAAAACTACACACTTGGGGTAGCAACGTTCCTGGTCCAGGAACAACCTCTGAATCACGCTAAGTCTATCCTCTGGCAAATCTTGAGTTTCAATGACAATTCTGCATGAGTAAAAACTCAGCAAAATCCTGAGGCATTCAGCATTGGTGGAAGTTTCCTCACTGACTTCACAGGATCCAGGAGTTTAGCATGAGTAAACCTTGATCTCTAAATGCTTTCATTGTACAATGTTTGCAACACAATAGTGGCAAAGAAGATGCAATCTTCCCTCAAAAAGAATGTACACACAGCTTCCCAATCATACCAGTGTGAAAAGGGGAGAGGAGAAACAGGTCCACTTCAAATTTTGGTACCCTGGAAGAATTCCCTTATCCTTAAGTTCTTAAGGTGAAGGAGAATAAAAGCCTAACTTTCTGCCTAGTATAGCTTCCTCTTTTTTCCTTTTTGTTTTTTTAAATAGTTTGTTGTTCTTGTTGTTGTTGTCTGGGGTGTTGGTTTGGTATTTTTTAGAGAAAGGAGGCATCTTGATTGTATGAATAAATTGCACTCACTAAAACATGTTTCTGCCTGCTGAGTCTTATTGTATGGTTTACTGTGTTCTTTCTGCTGATACAGCATCCCCTCTACACAGAGCTGGCGGAGTACTTACAACAATGTCAGATATATAATTTGTTTAAGAAAAAATGCCAAAATTGGGCTGCATTACCCTTTCTGAGTTTCTCAATTCTGCCTGCAAACAGCTTGAATTACAAATAACTTTTATGGTTTAGTGACTTCCTTCACCATCTCCCCTGTGCTCTCAAGTCAGGGGACTCAGGGATGTTGGCGTAGCAGGTGCCTACGCTATTTGTGTGAATGGAGATTCTTAAACAATGCAAATATCCCTAAAGATCCACTGAAGCCTCCTCTTTACTAACAGAGCTGCTTTATTACTTCACTGGTACAGGGCTACTGCCTTTGATTTATCAAAACATGTATCCTGTTGTTCCATTACATATGGGTAGAAATATTATTAAGAGCCTAAAACCATGAGTTTAATCAGGTTTATGTAGTTTATATATAATTTGTATTTAGAACAGCATAAGCAATTTCAATATTTTAGGAAATATTGACCAAATAAAGTGTATAATCCTTCTATAGGAACTTTTATTCATGAATAAAACCATGAGGGCATTTAATTTTTCCAGTTAAGTAAAAAATGTCTAAAAAATGCTTTCTCATTCTCCATTATTCTTCTGTCCCTAAAGACATGTTTGGCCACTGAAATCATGACTTTGTGCACAATAAAAAGCTGAAGAACCTCTCTGCCCCAGGTCATTCCCTCCAATCAAACCAAGGTCTATAATGGGGCTGAAATTTGTTACCATGTGCCTGCTGTTTACAGGCCTGTGCAAAGGACAAGGTGGACAAACAGCAGGTAGACAGGCTGTAATACCTGAAGAAAAATACCAAGGAAGAAGATTCAGCAAGAGAGGCCTGAACACGAAAGTTTAATTATATGCTGTACCCTTCCAAGTGGTCCTGCCCTATTGAGACTGAGAAAAATGAGTGATGAAGATGATGAAGCCTGTACTTTTGAGGATGTGAAAACTGTGACTAGAAAAGGGGTCACGCATTTTCAAAGTCAGTTCAATAAAGCAAAATACCAGTCCCAATTCCTTGGAGCCAATTAAAAGGCAGCCAAAAATGTTGCCCATATACCCCACAGAGGACCTAGTGTATTTATAGTCCCCAAATGCCTATGGTCTAATCAAAACTGTCATATAACAAGAAGCCAGTCAAGAAACTCAGACAGTTTGGTTAATGAGACATAGAGCAGCTTCATATTCTTTCCCTTCTAAACAAAGATCTGAGGAAGGGGTAGGGACTGGTGGGGGAAAGAGAGTACAAGTACAGCAGGCCCAAAGAGAGGGGCACAAGCAGACAGTCAATTAGGTAATGCATCCAAGCCTGATCTGAAGACTCATTGCAAACAGAGCAGCCATTCATGCACTATGACATGCAGGTCAATAGAAGTAATCACATGCTTGTCTAGTACTTCTGGACATGTTCATGAAACAGCACGTGGCAACACATGATGAAACTCAACCCCTGATCACAAACTACAGTGAAAAAATGAAAAATGTCTTTGAATTTTTTCTCATTACAAAACAACTTTGATTTTTTTAATTCAGAATACTTCTTTTTTTCCCCCATTGAATCCTTATCAGTCACTGAAGTGAATTTTAAAGAACTCACCATATATTGCATTCCATTTCTGAATTGTTTCTCTTTCTGATTATGTGACAATTTTCCTTCCAGGAAAATATATCAAGCTCCTCTGCGAAAACCATAGATGTAACTATTCTTAAGCACAACGCAATTGCATTGTTTGTTTCAAGGCACACATTGATCAAAACAACTGCTAGAAAATAACCTTCCTTCCTATTGGGTGCTACTTCCCATTTGACCAGATGCATTTTGTTGTTTGCATTCCCTGTTTCTAAAGCATCTGCTAGCAGTTACTGTCAGAAATGTGATAATGACCATGGTCAACCAGTAGCTTTAGCTGGTGAATCCTGTGTTCTGAGCAAATTGCAGATATTGTTTCACCAGCTCAAGTAACATATGCTGGCAAGGACACCAGAAGTGTTTGACTTCTGTTTTCCACAAGGACAAGATCAAGCCTATCTACAACAGATCAGAAAGCCACAAAATGGAAGGAATCCAGTCTAAAGGTTTTCCATTAAATAATCACACTACGGGCTCCTACAAGGGCTTGTATCTTTTTCTTTGAGAGCTAAGCCATTCAACTCACTGGCAAGTTTGGGCAAAGAGGTTGTTCGCAGGCCAAGACCTAAAAGCTTATAAACAATTCTGCAGCCCCAAGCTTGTCTGGAAGCTGCATAAAAAAAAAAAAAAAAAAAACAAACCACACACCAAAAAGAAGCATAAGTTAGCACTCAGCACTCTCCTGGCAAGGTTTTTGGCAGAGTAAGGAGCTGTTGAGTTGTACCATTTTCCTTAGAAGGTGAGTCTACTCTAAGAACAGACATTCCAGGTAGAATGGGATTTCTCTTCTTTCATCCTTTCCCTTTTTTTGAGTGTGTTGTATGTGTTTGACATCAAGAGACAAAGCAAAGAAAATTAGAAGAAACGTCAGCATGAAACACCCATTGGAAGTGGGGAAGCTTTTCTAATATGTTTGTTTTTCCTTGCGATACACTGCCGGAAACGCAGTCAAAACTCCAGCGAAGTTGGAGTTCCCAAGAACTATATTTTCTGCCAATACAACATGAAAGCAAGAAGAATAAAGATGAGGAGTACAAATGTGCTGGTTGGTTGAAGTGTGGTCACCAAAGAGTGTGTTGATGCCAGGGGGTGTGTAGTGTTGGTGCAGGAAAGGGCAAATACACACCTAATTTGTCACCTAATTTGTTAAATCTGTGAAAACCTCACATTGGAAGCGATTCTGTTACATCTGCCTGATCTCTGAAGATTAAAAGGGCTAACATAGAAAATTTTCTGATTGCTGGTACAAAAACTTCCTCAAATAAGGAATACAAGTAACTGTGCCTTTCATTCTGGTCTAGAGGAGCCCTAGAAAGCTATAAATAATTTGTGCAAGCCTCTTATCATCCTGAAATACACATGATTAGAAATCTGCTAGAATTAAGCTGCCAGAGGCAGCAGTTCTGTTACATGCTGTTGGCCTGTATGTCTGATACGTGACATTTTCCTAAATCCTGTCAGGGATAATCTATCACATAACCATCTTTTAGATTATACTTTGAGACTATGGTCTTTTCATACAAATATAAATATGCTTAAATTATGATGCTGCCCATTAGGAGGATGATCACTGTTCTTGTACAGAGGAAAGTATTACCAGATTACCAAACACATACTAAAGACCAGAACAATATATAAGAAGTAAACAGAAGCACAAACTAGCCCAAAGTCTGAGACACAGTAATGGCTCTTGCCTAAAGAGATTTTGTCTCCTCTGCTTGTGCTCAGGAAATGCAGGTTTCCATTTCCACCTATTCAAGACCCATAGGTCTAGTGGAAGGGCAGCACACTTGACCACTTGTGCTCCAAACTGGTCTCCAGGAAATATCCATATGACATAATATTTTTCTTCTGGAGTAATAGGATACTCCAGATAGAATGCTTTTATTTCCTTTATTATTGAATGGGAAAGTCTTTCGTTAAATTACTTTCCAATACCTCCAACACCTTCTGTCCCAAATCAACTAATATTCCTTACTGCATGCATTCACCATGCATTTTGCATGGTGCCACATATAGGAGGAATTTGTCTTGCTTTAATTTGAAGTCCAAAGTCTTCTGATTCCGAATTTTTCTGCGAGAATGAAATAGTGCACTGGGTCTTGGCATGGAAGAAACTGGCCACCACGAATAATGCTCAATAGTTCAATAGCAGAATAGTTCAAAGGCTAGCAACTTGCAAATAAGACCACTATAATGATGAGGAACAATTCATGTATTCTATACTGAAATATTTAATTTTGCTTTATTGATAGAGAAAATGTATTGAATTACAGTACTATGAACACATTATATGGGACAAATAGGAATGGGACATATCAGGATCCCACTGAACCTATTCTGGAACATCTGTTCAACCTAGTCATGAATGATTTGGAAGACAGGGTCAACAATGAGGTGACTAAGATTGCGGTTGATACAAAATGATCTGTGGTTATCAAACTGACTGTGAACAGCTGCCAAAGGATATCATAGTATTGAGTGACTGGGTAAAAAAAATGGCAGATGGAATGCTTTGTTGATAACTCCAAAATAATGCATATGGGAAAACCATATGTCACTGTATATAACTGTGCTGTGTCCAATACTGCATCTGCTTCTAGAAAACGAACATCCCAGAAAGCATGTAGGAGAGCTGGAACAGTAGGGAGAGGAGCAGTGCAGATGATCAGAAGTATGAAATTGCCTCCTTATGTGCAGAGACTAAATAATATGGGACATGTGAAAGAGACACCTAAAATGTTGGAATAAATTTCATAGAATCATGATTGTCATAAAGAAAATTAATATAGGTTATTTTCCTTTTATGTGAACTGCATAATATGTATGAACATATATTTGTGTATAATTTATAAGCACACACAGATATATATATAACATGTGTGTGTATGTTATTTTCTGTAACCTAAGGTCCATGACTGGCAGTAACAGACTCTTCCTCTCAAGAGACAAGGTTTTATCAGTGGGATGATTGGGATGTCAAACGTATAAATTAGTTCAAAACACCCTTAGACATACTTAGTGAGAAAAGGTCCATTGGGGCATCTTAAACACAAAGGCAGAAATACAACACCCATCTCATGAAAGGCAGGTTTTGAGCCATGGAAGGAAGGCCTTGCCCGAAGCAGCATCACTCTGTGCTTGCCTCACTGACACCCTCACTCCCCAGGCTCCTCTTACTGACCACAGTCAGAGTCACTTGGGCTTATGTTGCACCAGAGAAAAAAGTCTGGGCTGCATTAACATGCCTCTGAGGAACTTAAAATAATTCTGAGACAGTGAAACTAAAAGGCTGGATTTTTGTTGTTGTTGCTGCTGTTGTTCTTTTTTGGGTTTTTAGGAGATCAGCTCAGGATTTCTCATTGCATTGACCACTATTTGTTGTATCCACCACTTTTAATAATTATATTTGTTGTTTAATCCTCCACTTTAGTAAATACCCTCCCAAGATCTCCAGGTTCTTGAATGCAAAACAAGCTATGCCCAAGTAAGCCAGGAGTGGATACGCTTGGTTGCCTGGTTGTTTAATTAGAAACTGAAGCAAAAGGCATCCTGCCGCAGGGAGACAACCGGGCTGCAGATTGTGACTCTGCTGTAGCCTTGCTCTGTCTCTCTTTAGCCTAAAGCAAATCTGATCTTGGGCATCCTGACCCTGACTAATTGCATACTGTTTCCTGTGATGCTGAGAAGATCCTTCCACCCATTGCTGGACTATTAAGCTTCTCTGCTCTGGCTGATAATTAAGCAGCAGAGTGCTGAACTAGTTTTTTGTCGCTGTTGTTTTGGGGTGGTTATTTTTGCATCCTTCTTCCCTGCTCCTCCTCCTCCCCAATTCCCTGATATACAAAGGCCAGCTCAACGCTTCGTTTGTCATTTTGTTACACTGTTGAGAGGCAGACATGTCATATCACCTTTCAAAAGACAAAGGAGGTGATAAATGCACTAACTTGAGAGACAAAGCATCAGGACACTAATGAAAATCTCTAGTGACTAGACAGCAAAGAGGACCTCATTTTAAGGGACTCTGTAAAGGAAGACAACTTTTTCAACCTATGCAAATGTCAAGTCTAAAGTACACTGGTCTAATGCGGCAGCATATTTTTCTGTCAGGAACAAAAGTATGTGCATTATACAAAACTGTGTAAGCAAGTTTAAATGTCATCCATAAAATAAGTGATATATCAGTCTCTTCTAGCTCATATCTTGGTATCTAGATTTACAAAAAAGTAATGTGGCTTAGATTGAAGGACTTGTTCTCCAGATATATTTTTTTCTTTTCTTTTAATTTCATAGAAACTGTATGTAAGAATGGCATGCATTTTTGATTTCTTAATGAAAAGGGAACTAAAATAATTCATCAAAGTTGTAGCATCCATAAAGGCTTCACTGGGCCATTATATTAGTTTATTAGGTAAAATTAAATAAAAAGACACGTTAAATGAATTACAACCAGCTGGCAAAATAACAAATATATTGTGTATGAGAAAAGTAGCTCCATCTGATGTGCACTAGCCACCATATGTAACATGGTCATTATTTGTCCTGTCCCTTTGAAAATCATTTTATTGGAATGTATCTGTTAAACTAAAACACATGACCTTCCTTCTTGTGACATGAAAGAAACCACTGAAGAGAAGTGTCTTTTTTTTTTTTTCCTCCCCTCTACTCATGTGAACTTTCTGGGAAAAAAGTAGCTTCAAGGATTTTTATCAATGTCTGTGTAATGACAAGTGCATCACATGCATCCTGAACCATTAGCTTCCTACATCTGAAAGAATGTGCTCAACATTTAGGAATTCACTTATAATGAAAGGCTGGCCTATTAAAGCTCTGCTAGCTTTGGAAGTTGATTGAGCCTTTCTTTTCAACTTCCTGCATCAGTGTAAATGATGCTATGCAGTGCCCTCATGTGATATATTCTAGACAAAAAGTTTGCTTTGTAACACCAAAAAAAATCAAGTACCAGGTGATACATGTCTGGTCAGAGATGCAACTATGCAGTACAAGGCTCTTCACAAATTATATGAAATTATGAATTTAAAAAGTAGCAGCACCAAAAAGCATCTATTTATATTCTAGGGAGATAAAGGAACAACACTTTCCTCATATATCCACATGACTCCTGAATCAACAATTAAATAAACAAGTAGAAAAATCAGGAAAAAACCTAAGAGTCAGCAGGTAGCATTTCTTCTCTCAGACTACTGAAGCCAACCAATACTAGAATTAGGTCCCCTAACTATAGGTCTTTAAGTTTTGGCTGAAAGATGAATTTGGTTTTTTGATGACTCAACGCTCATGATGTTTCAAGACCAGTGTGAAGGAAGCTGTGAGTGCAGCAGGCTCTGCACTGGGTAGGCATTGCTTCCTTATGACACCTGTTGATTATTGTAAATGCCTGACACAGGGGAACACATGGCAGGATGGCATTAAAGGAAGAAGTTAGTGTGGGAGAACATATCAGAAGGGGAGCTTACTGGCTGGTGGAGCACTCACCTACATCCCAAACACAACTACGTTGTCAGGTTTATGGGATGAGTAAGACATGTTTTCTCAAAATTGCAGAGAAGCAGGTTTCCTTTACATGACCTCATTTTCTTTTCATGCTGAGAGTAAGCACCACGAAACAATGTCAGATGGGTGGCACTGGAGACTGAAATCACTAACAAAAGAAGTTTAATCTTGTTGGTTTGAGATTTGCAGGCAGAGTGCCCATGAATGAGGATGGGACTGGGCTCCTTTTCCATGGGATAGATAAAGCACAGGGAAAAACATGAAAGAGTTATTCCGCTTTCGAGGCTTGGAAAGAGAGTTGTGTCACATGAGCTTGGCACAGGGTCCCTCAACAAGACATCTGATGAATAGCTTATGAAATTACATTTGTGAAATTAAATTTAATTTTAGAACAAAACTATAGACAGCATGCATTCCAGTTAATTTTTCTTCAGGCTCCAAGAGGTTGGGGTTTTTTGGGGTTTTTTTTGTTTTTTTTTTTTTTGTTTCCCAAACTGATTACCTACTTAGCTCCTCAAATAATTACCCCTGATGACTTTGATCTACAGTTACTGGTGAAATAACACCTTCTTCTAAGAGGGCAGGTTGCCAGCTTCCTTCAAATGAAAAGCTTGGGCTTATGAAGTAATTTCTTGATGATCTCACCAATTATCTTCTTGTCTCTGATCTTCCCTTTTGGGTAAGGTTATTGGGAAAGCTGAGTAAGGTAACTGTAGTCTCAGGATAAATTTACCCTCGTCTACTGTACCTTGCCTTTAAGTGGATGCAGCACAGATTTTATTACAGCCTATGGGGAAGAGCTCAACATAATGACACACAGGAGACCATGCAAAGATAGATATTTAAACACAGGCAGATGATAGCTTTTATACCAATGATCAGGAGATTTTCTTTCAAAATGTGTGTGAATTTTGTTTGGGGTAAGGTAACACTGATCCTGATTTTTTCTACACCTCTCATTCAAATAAGTCAATAAAGTACTCATTGGTATCGGTTCCAATATCACCAGAAGGAGAGCTTTTCCAAGATAAATTCCTTTAAACATACATAAGACCAATGAAAACAGAAATAAGACCTTATACCATGTTCATAGCATCGTGCTTGTATTATCAGTCTGGCTGATAGAAGAATGCAGAAGTCACTTTTCATAAAATCCATTTGTCATGACTCCTGCCCTGGCCAGATGTAAGAAAACACAAGGTAAGAGAAAAAGAAGTGGCTAAAAATACTGCAAGCTGCCATACTGGCTGGAATCAGACACTGGAGGGAGACACAGTTGCATACACTAGCCCAAAGACACTTGTCCTTTCTTGCATGAGTACTGAGTGCATGACCTAAGAACAAAACATTAAAACCTGAGCTGATCTGCCTCCATTCCTCATTCTTCACATCAGCAAGGAAGGAAAGAGAAAAAGAAAGCCTGGAAGAAAGCTTTATGAATCATAAAGCCCTACTCTTTGTTGTTGGGGGAGGAGAAGGGCGCAGTTCCTGTATAAAGCCTGCAGAAATTCATCACCAATGGTGTGGAACTGTTTTTCAAATCAAGCCCTGAGAACCCATCATGATTTGCATTCATGTAAACACCTACATTTTTTTGTTAACTGAACTGATTTAACTGCTAATTAAAACTAGTCAGTAAGCACAATGCAAAATTAATTAAACCATTTAGTCGTCCGTAGATGCAAATGAGGCAAAGTTATGGCTTGGACACAATGAAATAAGTACAAGTACTACTCATCATCTGGCAAAATAGTTCTTGAGGTAAATACTTTCCCCAGAGATGATGTAAAGCAATAAAAAAAAAAAAAAAAAAACAACAAAAAACACACTGCTGACTACATATGATCTTTTATTGATAAAATGTGGTGGAATCCAGCTTCTTCTCTTTGAAACAGTGACGAATTGGACTCAGTGGATTTTAAAAATGCTCTCCCATACAAGAAATATTTCATAGTAAGGTTTGGATCCCAGCTCACTCTACACAGGCATGCAAAGTTGCTCCTGTCTGACATTGGCAAGTGTTTCGCCTCAACCCAGACCTTATATTTTTGACAGCTATTTTTATAGTTTTACATTTTGTCAGGGGGAAAGTATCTGCTTGGTAAACTATATTGTATGATGTTAAGTGGAAGTAGTATTTTCTCAGAGAAAAGGCCAGAATTATGTGGCTCTGTCTGCAGTATCTCTGCGTTCTGCCTTCTCTCTCCACAGGATCCATATGCCTCACAACCCTAATTGTACTTACTCTACTAAGACTGCCCCTGGGACAGGGACACACCAAATTACCCGTGTTGTATAAACTGTGAACTAAAATAGGTTAAAAAAACACTAGGTTAAAAAAAAAAAAAAAAAAAAAAGAACCAAGATGCCCAAAGGTGTAGTCTATCAGGTGTTCATCTATGGAAGCCTAAACCCAGGGACAAACCCCTTCCTCATGAGCCACTGGTCTCCCTGAGTGGTGCTTTTCAGTACTCAGGAGAATTTCCTTAGGCAGGTTCAGATAACTGAAAGGTGTCTCCCCGTGATGGATGCCAAGTGCCCACCCAGGTGGTCTATCACTCCCCTTCCCAGTGGGAAAGGTAAGGTAGAAAAAAAATAACTCATGGGTTGGGGTAAGGCAGTATATTTGAAACAAAAATAAAGCAAAGCTTGCTCACGCAGAAGTGAAAAATAGCACAGTTTATTTTCTACTTCCCATGAGCAGCGATGGTCGGCCCATCCCAAGAAGCAGGACTTCGGTACCTATGACAATTTCTCAGCAGGCAGCCATTGGGACAATGAATACACCCCTTCCTGCTCCTTGCCTTAGCTTTTATATCTGAGCTGACTTCATATGATGTGGAATATCCCTTTGGTCAGTTCGGGTCAGCTGGCCTAACTTGTGTCCCCTCCCAGGACCTTGCCCTCAACTAAGGAAGGAATGTTACAGTGCTGGTGCCGTGCTCAGCAGTAGCCAAAACACCAGTGAGTTATCAACACCCTTCTAGCTACCAATGCACAGCACAGCACTGTGAGGGCTACTGTAGGGAAATGAGCTCCAGCTCAGCCAGACCCAAAACACTACCCATGTGCAATTCAGATTGCATATGGGTATTATTTCAGGTGCCCCAGAATGGCACTGAAAACAAAAGCCCATGAAAGAGAAGATGTCTCCACTCAAGACACTGCCCAGCAAGTAGTGTTGGGGACAGAGGTGGGAGTTAAATCTTTCCCCTTCCTCTAGCTCTCCACAGCAGTGTCCTCTCTCCTCTGGCTTCCAGTCCCCAGCATGTGGCTCTTCCTGCTAAGCACACACAGCTCACACCTCACTCAGAAAGAGTGCAAGATCCAAACTTTCCTTTTTGTGACACACAGTTGTCATTAAGGAAGCTCACTGAATTCACCCAATTGTCCAAGCACTCATTCAGGATGCAGGAAACCTTGCTTGGTTTCCTCCCACCACGAGGGGGGATGCAAGCCCACACACCCTACCCCTGGGAGCCTAAGTCAGCAGCCTGATGGCAGTGCTGGTAGGCACAGAAAAGCAAGGGTATTCACCTCCCTCCTGCTAAGCACGTTGCTCCACAGGAATACGCCCAAGGACCCTTGGGCCAAAAGCAACATCCAAAGGAGCTGGCTGGGGAAGAACTGTTCTCAGCTACTGACACTGCTCTCAGGACCACATCCTGTACCTGTTTCACAGGCAGCTACTGGGCTTGCCCCTGGGGGACTTCACTAGCAAAATGTGTAATTCCTGACTTCCAGGTGGGGTTAGGCAAGGGCTTCCCAGGAAGGCTGAGGCATTTCTATTCATGAACGAAGTGTGATCTGTCAGTAACTGGAGACTGGATAAAGTAAAGCACCCAGGGAAGTTAAAGGCTGTATAAGCAGAAAGCTTGGACTTTGGTCAGACCTAAAGCTTGAGGCCCCCAGTGAGGCAAGCAACAGTCCCCAGCTTCACCCACAAACCCCAAACCCCTCTGCTGTCACTCCAGCCTTTCCCAGTCTCTCCTGAGTAGCGACACCTAGCTGAGTGCAGGAAGAGCTGCATACACTAGTGGGATAAAAGGATACAGCAGTTGGAAAGGTCCCTGCTTGTCTGGGTCCTTCCCAGGCAGGGAACCAGCCTGGCAGCTGAGCATCCTAACCACTAGCACACAAATACCATGCAAAGCATTATCTGTTTTGCCAGCACAATGCTTCATTTTTCTATCTATACCCCCAAACTGTTTGAAACCAGTTGGAAAAACTAAAAACAACAGCTTGCTTATTTTTAGCTAAGTAAAGACGTCTACTGGCCCTACGTCTGATTGCTGGTTGGTTTACACTTAATAACAGTCTTCTGTTTGAGATGTTACCACATCCTTTCTCATTACCATTACTGTTATGACACTGTAAGAAGTCTTTGTTTCCTTAACATTTTTTTCAGCCACCTTTAGATGCATTTCTGCCTTTAGCTTCTTCCATTCTAACACAGAAAACACACATGAAGGGGAGAGAAAAAACAGAACAAATGAGCACTCAGACAGTTCTAGAGACAGAGGGAGCAGGGCAAGGTCAAATCCCTGTTATAATATTCCCCTCTTTCCTTATGACTTCTGCTAATGGTAACAATACTCCACTCCTCAAGTGTTACAATCAGGGTGATGCTTTTTGTGCTCCATCTCTGCTACTTCCACATGGACCATTATGAGCTGTGGGAGATGCAAAAGTGTGTGGAGCTCCTGCTACAACCACATCTCTTACACAAGATACCTGTTATGGCTGTTGTGCACTAGGCTTGCTGACTGTTAGCTTTGAGGCAAACCTAATATAGTTACACTGTCAAAGGTATGGTACTTATCTGCATACTGCAAAGATGGAACTAATGCAAGCCAAAATAATTTTTCTTTTCTTTCTGTAAGTACCATTACTAATATATTTCACATGGTTAAAAATGCATTATATCCAGGGCTCCTTCTTTAAATGTGCGTGCATAAATTTAGCTTGGATACTGTTAAGTATAATTTCAAGCAGCAGAAACAAAATAGCATTTTTGCAAAAAAGCATTTAGGCAGAAACAAATGCATTACAGTTAAAGTTTCGTGAACACTGATAAGATTGCCGAGTAAGGTAGTTTAGTAAAAACAAAACAGAAACAAAGGACCGTATACCTCAGTTATGGCCATAGGAGGCAATTTCAGCTTATAAAATCACTGTAGGGAATACTCAACCAAGAACTGTCCCTTTTGAGTGAAGAGGACCACAAGGCAAGTTTTACTGAGCAGATCTTTGAGTTATACAGGTGAAAGGAGTTGGGCTAGGGGTGCTGAGGTACAGCTGGTATCCCACCTGTGGCACAATGCATTGCTCTGCTGAGTCACTTAGAGAACAAGTGCTGAAGAACCCAAAACGAAACAGGCTGATACAGGAGCAGCAAGCTGAGTTCACTAGGCTTTGCCGTCGTGGCTCTGCTACTTTCCCATCCTTGTTGCCTTCTGATCAGTTTTGCCTGCATAGCTGAGCTGGATCTGGGAAGCTGAAGACCTTTGCTGAATGTGGTTGTTCAGGTTAGCCAACAAGGTTGCACATCACTATAACTGTACAGATATATACCCTGAGTTAGTCATCTCATTTTCCACACAGCACAGGCTTGTGTCAGCCATTTGAACAACTACCTTTTTACCAACTCAGAGTAAGTATCATTTAGTTTGAAGGTCCTTTGGTGCAAGAATTGTCCTCTGTCAAAAGCTGCATGGTGACCTATTGAATAGAGACCATCTTTTGGTCAGTGCCTCAAGGTAGTTCTGTAACCCAAATGATTTTCAAAATAGAATAAATATAATGTCTCACATCCAATGTCTAATGATACTGTTCAAGGGATCCTGAGGGTGTTTCTAAAATGTTTTCTTATAATATTAAAAATGTAGGATTTGAGTATAATTTCATTCCCTTTTACAGTATTTTAGATCACCAAGAGGCTTTTTTCTTCTTGTTTCATCTACTTATAATCTTATGGCTATTGCAAGGAGAACAAAAAGAGAACTAGAGACCATATGATTATAATAATCTAGATTTTGTAATAAACAATCCTATCTCAATCCATCTCCCTATGCCAGAATAGTATTTCTGGGGTTGCAAAATCAAGCATTCAAAAATTTGGAAGTTCAGATTTTATCTGCAAATCTAATTCAACCACACTGTGTGTGTTACAACAGCATGTGAGTAATTAAAGACTATTATTATTAAGTGAATTTCACCTTATCCAGAGCAGACTGGATGGTGCACACTTAATGAGTGACTTTGCAATAACTCTCTCTCCTTACTACTCAGTGTGAGGTCCCCAGTTCTACAGTTGGCACCCTATCTAGATCTTAAAATATTTCTTTCACAATTTTTCTGTACCTTCACCATTATCGTACTGCAGTTCTTGATGGGTATAAAATGCTTGCCTTCCTCTTTGCCCCCCCCCCCCGCAATATCCTCCCAAGATAGCAGTTGATTATCTGTGTTTTACAAATAAGTAAGTGGAACACATTGAGATCTTACGTGACACCTGATTCTAGGTACCTAATCTGTGGTTCCATTGGTTTTTATAGATCTTTTCAAGTGCAGAGCACTACCATTTACATCTCTAAGCATGACGTTTCTCCTGACCTTGCTCTAACCTCTGATCTTACAAAAGAAGTAAGTTACCACAATCAAAAGTCATTCCTGAAAACAGCTTGCATGAGAAACTGATGGTAAGGGCAGAAGTGGAGTCCTAGTGATCTGGGCAATGCTTAAGTGCCTTCACTATGAAAGTAATGTCTTTCATATGCACACTCCTGTCATGTGCATCTACATCTTTCAGATGTATCAGACAAACAGTCAAACAAGGGTCCCTCAGACAACTGTCTCCTTCATTACAAAACCTTGGTTCAGGTCCAGAGTAGCCTGAATAACAAGGAGCTGAACAGCCCCACCTATAATTACAAAGTGAGCTTCCAAATACAATATCAAACACAGAGGCTTAAGGAATGTTAACTGCGGCATGTAAAACAAGCTTAAGTTAAAATACTGACAGATTTATTTGTTCCAGTTGAAAAACCAAACAACATTCACTAAATTTAGCACAGGGTAGTAGCAAACAGAGAGACTGCTACAGAGCACACATCAAGCCTCACTGAGTAAGGTTTCCTTGTTGGCCATCTTCTGTGGAGAACAGCTCTGCGTCGGAGAGAGGAGACATAGAATGTCACCAGTTTTCTCATTGTATGTAGCAGTAAAACATTCATGTCAAAATCATTTAGCATATAGTTTGCAGCAAAACCACAATGTGTTTTTATTATAGTATGTCTCTACATTTACTATTTCTTAGACAGTAGAGCATCTCAACTGACAGCTAGTACAGAGTCCGCATGCTGTCAGAAGCACCTGGAGCCACAGCAAGGCAGGATCCCCAGAAGGAGGCTATATCCACCTGGGCTGTGCCATTAGCACTGCCACCCAGGTCTGTGGTGGAAGTCTACCTTCACTATCAGTGTGATTAACTACACCAGCAAATTTTAATTACCTGCAGATGGGGTGGGAGTGTGTGGGGAAGTTGCTGTCTTGTAGAATAAGTCATGCCCTCCCTTACTTTTTTCCTTTATGCAGTAGAGGACACCAAGTCTACCTACTGACAACAAAAGGACCAGGATTTCCTAAGCCTACTACTGGGGAGTCCAGTTCTGAAAATGTTTGAAAATTTTGGTGTTATTTTGAAAAGAACTCTTCCAGCTGGAAAACTTTAATTTTGGTAAATGCTTTGCATGTGTTGGAACATTTAAAAGCTTTAAACTGATGTAGAATCAGACCCATCGCTGAGAGCAGTAATGATTTTCTTCTTCTGCCTGCTCAAAAACATACTTTTGTTTAGTCTGATGCTATCAGGCTTTTTGAAAAGAACGTATCCTC
Source organism: Myiozetetes cayanensis (assembly GCF_022539395.1). Taxonomy (NCBI): domain Eukaryota; kingdom Metazoa; phylum Chordata; class Aves; order Passeriformes; family Tyrannidae; genus Myiozetetes; species Myiozetetes cayanensis. The sequence continues at coordinate 86,053,112 of NW_026086604.1, read as the reverse complement.
CTAATGGAATCAGTAAAAGGGAAGAAATGCAAAATGCACTAGGAATAACTAGGTAAGTCTTTTTTAAAAAAATAAGCCTGCACAATATTCTCCTTTTAAATAATTTAAATCGTGGATCAGTTGTAGCAGTTTATACTGATGTTGATACCTGAGAAGGAATTGAGGTCAAAACCACAGCTTTCTCACATAGAGATTCAGTATCTTTTTAAAAATCAGGATCCCTCCAATATTCATATATGTTGGTATGCATTTCTGAAAGTTTGAGCAGCTGATTGTTATAAACATGTTTCTAGCTTGCATAATAGCAAGGCACCTTGAGTTCAATTTTTTTAACATTATTCTAGTACCATTAAATTCTCTTCTGTACACAAAGTTTCTCTGTGTCAAGAAAATTTTATTCTACAAGCATTGAAATTTATTAAACAGTTTCTCTAGGCTCTTTGCACTAAAAGCCCATCTCTGCCCCTTAATTTTTATGACCCCTACCATCAATGTGTGTGCCTAACTCCGTTAAGGAATAGTTTTGTGCCCATTTCATCAAATTTTTCATTATTTTCTTCCATATTTTCACTCATCTTTGTCAGCAAAGCAGAAGATGCATGTGGACTGTCCTCTGTGTAAACTGCCCAACTACATACTTGCCTCCTGGCTGGCCTCCAGTCTATATTTCTCAGCTGCTGGATCAAATGCTTTGGGAAAGGGGTAAACTTTATACCATGGCTTTTTCTGGATAGAGGAAATGTGAGTGTTTTTCTTTGCTACCCAGCCTCAGTTTTCATAAGGCATCTGCTTCTCTCTGCAAGTTGGCTACTGTCCTGACACTCAAGTTCAAAAGTTGCTAGAACAGGAGTGACTGATGGACACAGAGGACTTACAACTCCTACAGAAACCAAGCCACAGACATACTCTGCCAGGAATGCTATGTATTGATGAAAAGTTTTATGAATATGAAGTCACACATATCTGAACCTGAAAGAAATGTGTATCAAAAAGCACAGCACAGCCAGTATACAGAAATAAGATATGCAATTCCTTAAGTATATAACGAGAGAATTTTGTATACCATTTAGGGCACACCATAATGGTATTTAAAAAGAAAATCCTTTTAGTTTTCATCACACTAAAAATTTGCCATCTGTTATATGGAACTTTGTTTTTCCATTTTGTTGTAATTAACTTTTTATTGAATTAGTTACTCCAGGTGAGCTGGAAAGTGGCTGTTCTACCTTACCTGATGTGGCTTAGTGTACCCATGCCCAGCCTTGCCATTCACCACCATTCAGATGCAAATTGTCCTGCTCTCCACATGAAATCATTGGCACACACCCAAAAAGCCAGCTAGTGACAAAAAACAATAACATGGCAGGCAGCTGCTGCTACACAGAAGGGAAAAAAGTTTTAGAAAAAAAGACATATATTCCCTGCTTGGTCATTTAAAAATGTGTATTCTACTGAATAAAGCAGGTGAGAAAATATTCAAGATAAACAGAGAATGAATTTTAAATAACTTGCACATGTCACCTACAAGTCATTGACCCCTTTACTTCATGACAATGAATATTTTTTCTGACTTGATACATTATGCATACATGGTGGTGTATACATGTATACACATACACACAAGGAGTGAAGCAAACCTGTCAAGAAATTAGAATAAAGCAGTGAGCTGAACTGGACTATGAAGGAGTTCTGTTAACTGAGTGCTACACCATGCTGCACAATCCATAGATTTTAAGAATGTACTGAGACACTGTGGCAGCTTTTTGCAGCAAAGACGGCCTCCACCTTGCAATGGTACCCATGCATGTGCAAAGCCCATACAGCAATAAAGGCCTTTATTACCCTTGAGACAGCACATGCTGGTTTGTTGTTTGGTTTTTTTTGCTATATCTACCAAGTCAGTATTTCCATATGTTTTTCCTTTTTCTTGCTTTGATGTATTTAGTCCTTCCTCTTTAAAACCTGCTCAAAGCCTAGGTTAAAGCTCACTTCGATGAGAGATAGATGCAGGGATGAGGTTCCTAATATCTGAGTTCTTCATAGCCAACAGAAGAAGCAACAAAAAAGGATCATGCAGAACAGGCATACATGTCATTGCTGTTAGTAAAGTAATTACAGGTTTGGCACTAGTACAGGCTTTCTGCCTGCCAAAACACTGGGTGAAAGTTTAAGAAGCAAATGATTATCCTTATTCAGGGCAGAGATGGTCAATCAATCCTTTATCAATTGCCCTGACAGAATAGCACAAGACTGTGGTTGACTTCCCGAAGAGCACACTTAGCTGAAAACCACTTCTGAGGGTATCTATCCTGAAACCTCATGATCCTTGAAGGCAATGAGCTCCAGTGACTTGCTAAAAACAGTAATTCCATAATAAGATTCTTTTCTGGTCTGAATACAACTTTGCAAAACATATGAAAATGCAGTCAGGAGAAACTTTAATTCAAACAACCAATTTGATCATGTTAGGTTTTCCAACCACACTAACTTCTATACTTTTCTTAGTACTGGTGTGGAGCTTAGGTTTTGATAATGATTGTCTCAGTCACTGTTTGCTGGCCTGAGCTTGTATTATGTCACAACTAAAATGGAGTTATCTGATGAAATGATAAAAAATCAGAAACACATGAATAGCAATGATCAAAACTATCACAGAAAATGTAGAAAAGAGTTCTCAGAGCTGGGTCATGGAACAATACTATTGCAATATACTGTTGATGGGACTCAAACCAGTATCTCTACATGAAGCTGCAACAAGCAGCATGGACATAACAGCTGAGGACAAGTTTAATCCCAGCACCTCTGCACCACGTCACTGCACAGCACAGGTATGTCAAAGAAGTCAATGCCCAGCCAGCTGGCACAGACACTCTTACCTAGCTGAGAAGTCTTCAGGGGCAATGTAGGGGAAAATGATAGCACAGGGGACAGTGGCCTCTATCATGAACACAATCAAACTACATATATCTCATGAAAACTCTTATATGTCTCTTATTTGTCCTTTGCTGCCCCAGCTATCTATATCAGTTATTTATGACTTCATTTATTTTAAGAAGATTCATCCTCTGAACCAGATGATCAAGCAACCACTCAGGTGGAGAATAGGATCAACAGGATTACAGATCTGGCTGAAGTGAGCTATCAGGAGCTGCAATGATTAGGTTGCCTGGGGGCTCAGCTTCATGCCAGCCCAGCATCATCACACAAGGAAATGGTAACTCTACTGGAAATTTGTCATCTCTTTCTTATAAACCACATCAGGAGATTTCTTTTCTCTCGAGCACATATCTTGTGATCCTAGCTACAGAAAAAGCATCAATTGGGTTGGGAAAGTAGGCAACCCAGGACTGAATCTTTCTTTATTTTGTATAGAAACTAATACATGAAAGGTAAACTGTAATTTTTGTCATGTTTAAAAGCTACTTAAAGATCACATTTACATGCTATTAAACATACTCTTAATTTTGGTAAAGAAAGTGTGAACACAATTTCACCCTTATTACACAAATGTGTGAAAGGAAAGCTAGAGCATTCATCACATCAAAAATTAGTCATATGTATTCCCATGAAAAAGTTTTGTATAACTATTTAAGTGGATATGCAAATCTATATCGCTATATAAATTCTACACATTTAATATGTATTTTCATATGTACATTATATCTATCTCTATGGACAGTCTCTATATTTATTTAAACAGATATATTTATTTATATATCTGACCTGTCTGATTTTTGCTAGGTCCTTCTAGGTCTTAACATACTTAAATGTGACTTAAAATACTATGACTTAAAATACAATGACTTGTCATTTGCTTGTTGAACATAAATTATGAATTTCTGCTCATCCTTTATAGAAAAAAATATTTGGCATGAACTTGTCTCTGTGAAGGAAATAATAAAGCCTTCGGTGACTCTAAAAGATAGGACTTTCCCAACTGTTCATTAACAGTAATAGATTACATTTTTCACTTGCCACAAATAGAATAGAATTATGGAATGGTTTGGATCGGAAGGGACCTTGGGCAAGGGCATCTTCCATCTAATCAAGGTCCCATCCAGCCTGGCCTTGAACACTTCTAGAGATGGGGCATCCACAGCTTCTCTGGGCATCTTGTTCCAGTGCCTCATCACCCTCACAGTAAAGAATTTCTTCCTAACATCTAATCTAAACCCACCCTCTTTCAGTTTAAAGCCATTCCCCTTTGTTCTATCACTATTGCCCTTGTAAAAAGTCCCCCAGGGACTTAAGCTAAACTCCATCAACTTCACCAGAAGTAAGGAGGTCCAGTCTTGAAACTCCTATTCATGGAAGACTATTGGATATGCAAGTAATAATACCATAATGCATTCAGTGTCAAAACACCTTTGACATAGCATAGATGCAGGAGCAGATAAACAGGAGCTCTTCAGTTGGATTCAGTAAAGATTTTCCCATGCACTACCTAAGCTATTGGATTACACCCGAGCAGTGCTGATTGCAGCAAACATTTTGAGCCAAATTTGAATTCAGAAAATACTGTCTCAAGCAAGGGACCCTCACTCACTGCTCCAGCTACTTTCCACTACTCACATGAGTAAAAATTACTCAGCCGAGTTCCTTGTTCTGTTACCATATGCAAGTTACCAAAGTACAGGGTTGTTAGATAAGGTTCAGATCACTCATAAATTATACCACAATGATAAATCTAAGGCACATGTGCTGTAAGGATAACTGAAATGTGAAGATTTCTGTTTTGGAAGAGGAAATTGCACAAAGTATGAAGATATACTGTTCTTTCAAAATGTTCTTTTTCAGAACTTTATGGCTTTATAATTTTGGTTTATAATTTTGGCTACTACCTCTAGCCAAAAAGCAGGGAGGAAAGAGGTCCAGGGCTACAATAAGGACAACTGTACTTCTGAATGAGCATTATTTAGTTTCAGTTATTACAAAATTATATACAACTAGTACAGCTTACAGCCTTCATCATTCATATAGAGGGTTCTAAGTGAAGTTGTTTACATACTATTTTCCCAGAGAACTATTTCAATAAAACCCAAAACAAGGCAATGATCCTGTAAGTAAATGAAATTATTTACTTTACCTGCACATGAATGGTATCGTTATTGTGGCAAAATCCACTGATCCCTTGAAACTCACGGGCGATGATTTCCAATAGACAAGGTTTATGGGAGTAGATGCAGGCATATCCCAGAAAGTTGCTAGGAACTAGCAGATACATGCATTTTGTGTAGATCTGACATGTGAAATATATCCCTGTTTCTTGGATTAGGAAAACTGAGAAAGCTATGTGAAACGAGATATTCACATCAAATTCTCCTTATTTCCCTTAATCAAGAAACCCTGGAGAACTATAACTATGAATAATTCAACCTTTCACTAACATTTGGTGCAATTAATAACAGTACTTTAAAGCTGCTAGCTTTGTTTATCTTTTTATGCATAATTAAAGGGTGTTGATATTTAAGTTTTCAGCCAAGCAGCAAACTAGGTTTGGTTTTGCTGGCAGCAACTGCTCCTGGCTTAACTACAATATGATAACCTGATATTGCCCCATCTCAGTGCACCCGGTGCAGTTAGCTTTCTTCTCTGCCACCACTCCTGATCATGATTAATTGTGCTGGAATTTTGTGCTCTGTCTAAATCAGTAGCTGACTGTTTGCTTCCTCCTCCCCTCTTCTTTGCCACACAAGTTAGTAGTTTGGAGCTGTGGTCAGAACTTGTCTAATTTTCTTAGGGGTGCTAGTCATTGAAGGCATGGTTTTTGCAAAGCAGTTTTCTGTTTCATGCTTTCAAACAATTTCAAATGTAAATGCAAAATAAAGAAATCTGAAAAACAGACAGCTACCAGAGTATTAGATTTTCTGCTCCCGTGATTAAATGGATCCCTGGCTTTGAAGGCAAAAAAGTCTAGAAGATTACAAATTTCTGTGGTGGCACTACGTGCTTTCTCATTTCAGTTTTCTTTTGTCTCATCAGATAATTCCCCTAGTAGATTACTTTATTACTTTTGCTGAAAAGAAACTCTTAAACAAGGTCTCTTACAAGAGATTTCACATAATTTTCCACTTTTCCAAGTGGAAATTATTAATTAAAAAAAATTATTAATTAAAAAAAAAAGTGATTTAATTCCTAGCACTTTCTGGTAATTGGGAAAGTTTTTAAATTAGGAACCAAAAGCAACGTATGAGTGACTGTATTTCTCTTTTAGGTCAGAATTTAAACTGCTGAACTCCAGATTTAATAAGGCTTTCCTTTTACATTTTCTATAACTTAGCTGGCTTTTGACCACAGGCCCTTTACATATTTTGAAGAGACACGTATGTCTATATTAGCATCACCATTTTAAGTCCCATCTGCATATATGAAAGCTATTACCTTTTGCAATTTTTCAGACTTTTAAATCCAACTGACTAAAGAGAAAGGTCAAAATATGGCTGTGTTTTCATAAAATTAAACAGATCTAACTGAAGCCATCACCCCACAACCTCAAAACTCCTGCTCCCACTGCTAGAGTGAGAACAGACTTCCTAGGTGTAGTCTCGGCTAACTTACTTTTGTGGGATTCAAACATCACTTTGGGGTAAGCTGGTTAACTGCTTTCAGTAATTTCTCATTTTCTTGTGAGAGAGTGCTTTGCAAAACAAGAGCGGTTACAGGTAGTAGGGGCATCCAGTTAGGAACTACAACACATGATTACATGGATTCACATTCTCAGTTTGGTTCTCCCAGCTTTTCCTGTTTTTCTGGTGATCACACAGCCCATGCTCCTGAAGCCCTTCAAAGTGTTTGCAGAGATATGTGGACCACTGAGTAGTCTCTGTCAATCTGAGACAGACTTTCTCAGTAATAGTGGAATAAGCTGCAGAAGGAAATATTTTTCTGCAGACTCAGTCTCTATTTGTGCTTCAAGACAGTTCACTGAACAGAAAAATAATGTGGTTTTTTTTCATTCATTATTTCCATACTTTGACCTAAGCTTGGAGAGAGAAGTCTATGTTCTACAACTTATATCCACAGTTCCATGCTTTTAAAGATTCTTAAAGGGTCTGAATACCTGTGAAATCAACTAAGCCCAGATGGAGCTTTGGGAACAGAAAATCAAAGTTAATATTTTCAAACATGAATCAAAAACAGAATCCAAAGTCTCAATTACAAAATGCCACAGGACCAAAGTTTAAAAAAAAAAAAAAAAAGTTTGGGGAATGGAACACCTTTCCAATTCTGAGCCCTTAGAAGAGCTAAGGTGATAGACTTCATAGGGTGCCACTTGAAATAGGTTTGGGTTCTAGAGGTCGCTTTGCTACCTCATAATATTTTTCTCCCAGATTCTAAATATGTGATTAAAGAGTCAGCTGCCTGTAAGGCTATTGGCTTGTTTCCCTAACCCAGGAAGGACTAACATCCTGCCAAAATCTTTTTCAGACTCTTTCCTCAGGCTCACTTTATTAATTCAGGGGGGAAAAAAAAAAAAAAAAAGAAACTATCTCTCACAAAACATGAGCTTCAGGGGCCATTTTCCCATGCTGCAGCATTCCTTGCTCTAAAGCCAACATCTCTCCTTTAGTTCTTCATCTTAATGAGCTTTCTCAACTCTTGGTAAGCACTGTCTGACCTAAATGAGTCAGGGAACGGGCAGAAGTTTCTGCCTCCTGGGGCTCTTGACCCTTAATGTGGCTGCTTCTCCTGCTGTCATGCCTGACCTCAAACTCCAGGACTAGCATAAAGCTCTTTAGGAAATTAGCACAGTAGACATACAGTTAAGTACCTACTCGGATATCCGATTTCCAACTTCTGTTTTTGAAAACTTGCCAGCTGAAAGGCAGGATGTGGTTATTGCTGGCATTAAATGTTCTGCATTCTTAACTTCTCCTGGAAGGGGAAAAGTGAGTGAGGTTGTGTAATGGAAGGAAGGAAGGTGCTCGTATGAGGCTGTTTGCTTGCTTAGAATTAGGTACCTAGACCTGTTTTGGTACCAATACTTGCTTTAGAAACTTGTTGCTCCTTCTGTTGTAGCATTTCTACTAACACTCCCTAAATTGAATAATTGGCTAGTTTGCTCAAAACATGGCTTCAGTGTCTAGAGGGCAGGTAGAACAGAGACCACGTTATTACAGTGAGCCACAGTCTAGCACTCTCTCATTTAAATGTCACAAAGCACAAGGATGGATGTTGCATAAATATCAGTGTGGGCAGAACAAAGGCTCCATTCTATAGATGGCCAATATTGCACACAGTCTGAAGGGAAATGCTCTAATTCACTATGATGTATGGTGGGGAAAAGCATAAAGAAGGTAAACTTTGCCCTCCTCTCAACCACTGCAAGTGGTTCCCAGGCTCACACAAGCAGGTGCCAAGCCCACTAGAATCAACCTTCAAAGCACTACTCTTTCCCCATTGCAGATTCACTGTTATGTCTTACTTTGGGATGATGAAATCTCCTTTTGTAGGTCTATTCTCCACAGCCAATATGTTCATACATTTAGATACCAAATATTTCTCTCTCAGTACCTATCATGCCTATATCACACCTTAATAGTCTGGACAATCACTTGCTTTTGCTTTTTGTTGTGCAAGAATATCATCACCTACAATCCCAAGACTTGAGAATGTCTTAAACTCATTTTAGGCTATATTAAAAGAGGAGTTAGGAAGCAGTAGTGCTTACTGTAATCTCAGGAAAAGGATCATGCAATAAAGTATTTCATGTTAAACAAACATCTGTGTGTTTTAAAGCTGGAGAAGGTTTTTTTTACATTTGTTTTAGTCTGGGTTTGCCGTTATTGAAATTAAAGGGAGGGAAATTTTTAACACAATTCAAAGGTCTTTTTTAAAGCAGGTATAGGAGCACAGTAAATGTACCCTACGTAGGCAATAGCTTTTAGCCGGAACAATTGTGAAAGTCTAATCATATTCTAGTCTTCCCAATGGGGTGAATAGAGAAGGAAGCCAAAAAGACAAACTATGGAGGAAAAAAAGATTTCTTTTTAAAGGTATTGCTCTAATTCCTTCCCACATGCACCTCTACAATGGCAAAGAAAGCAAACGGCTGATCTATGCTCCTTGCTTGTACCACAAGTTTTGTGTCATCTGACAAGCGCTACTCTCAATCATTTCTATAGTGCATTAGGTGAAAATGGCATTTCACAAACCATTTGAAAAGACAGACTCCACCTGTCCCAGATGTTCTATAATCTGGGAGCAAATCTTTACAAATCCTGTGGGGTCACGTCTATGACACAAGGTCTCAGGAGCTCTGAGGAGTCAGTACGATTTCAGCTGGATCATTCTCTGAATGAAATAAATGGGAATTTTGCCAATGACTTCATTAGTTGAAGGTGCAAGCTATAATTCAGAAGACTAGGATGTCAGAGCCAGCAAATCAAGCTTAGAAGGGAGATAGCAATTCATGAAAAGGAAAAAACAAGCAGCGTGCATAACTCTTCTGTTTGAAGTGGGACTTCAGCAGTTTGGGAGATAATAACTGGCATGCAGGGTGGGGATGGAAGACTGTAGGAACTAATCCATCTTGTGCTACATCCTTCACTATCTCTGTTGAGTTCAGCAGGAGTTACTGGCCTGAGTAAGGTGAGGATTTAGAGGTGCATGTTCCTACACAGCACAATGCATGAACTGTAGACATTTACAAGCATTTCAGGACTAACACCCTGCCTGTTAAAACCAGGAAACTAGCCACTTGGGATTAACTCTGCAGTATGATATTCATTATTCACCAGCACAGCAATCCAACAGAGACTAACTATGAAGTCTGATATTCATTAAACTGCAGTACAGCATCTCTGAGGTGGCCTGTGGTGCAGCCCTGTGTGTGTGTGCTTATGTACATGTACTACAAAATATGATGGCAAGAGGGAGGGACGTATATTTTAGAAAGGAATCAAATTCAGCACAAGTGGTGGCTGGCCTTGCAGGGATCTCTAGAAAAGATGCCAAGTAACGTTTGGCTTCCAGGTCAGACAATTTTTTTTTTTTATCCTAAATCTACTCATGCAAAGACACAGCTTATAGCTTGCAGATGGCTCATTCTGCTGATCTGCCAGTATTCACACTCAGAGTGTGGAATTATATCACATGAGCAAGGGGATTGCTGTCTTTTTTCACAGCTTTGTTATTGCAGGCAAAAAAATACAGCTAACCAGAAAATAAGAAAAAGGAGGATACTGAATTCGTATTTTGGGAGAGATTTTTAAATTTAATTTAAAAAGACAAGGCAAACATGAGCTTCCAGTCAAACATTATCTCTTACTCATATGTTTATCAAGTAGCCAGAAACTGAGGATGGGCTTCACATTTTAAATAAAGGATGCACTAACATTAGCGGGCAAAGGTTTTTTTCTCTCACTAAGATGTTTACTTGTGGTTTTTACACTTAGAAAAATTCCCCTAACAATGATAATAGTTAATAATAATTGCTAATGTTATAATTACTAGGAACCTCAAATTCATGAATAACATCAAGAAAAAAAAATTATTATGAATCCTTAAATTCAGTTCCTGAAAAGGAGAAACACAATCTATTTGCAAGATATTATAATCAATTTGAAAGTCTCAGTAGAGTTGCATCTTTGTAAACCAGAAGTGATTGTATTTATTTATTGACATTATCTAGGAATTGTACCAATATAGCATAGGAAGGCTGACCTGTGAAATCTGTAGTCTGTAAAAAAAAATATACGAAATCCATTGATGTAATTTGAGCTAGAAAAAAAAATGCTAATATTTTGTCTTTGGAAAATTGTTTGGGTTGATAAAAGCTACTTACACATTTGTGATGAAGTAGTCAGAGGGTTTCATCTGAAAACACATTTTTTTAAAAAGGAAAGAGCTAACTGTTTTGCAACAATTGCAAGATAACAGAAATATGGAGCCACCAGAGACAGTCCAGCAAAGGGCCACTGAGATGATGAAGGGACTAGAGCATCTCTCCCTCATCTTCTCATCATCTGAGGAATGACTGAGACAGCTAGGACTGTTCTGCCTAGAGGTCAGAAGTCTCAGGGGTTTTTTTAATGTATATAAATATCTGAAGGGAGGCTTTCTAAAGAAGGAGCTAGGCTCTCTCCAGTAGTGCCCAGTCACAGATCAGAGGCAACATCATAAACTAAAATACAGGATGTTCCTTCTAAACATCAGGAAACACTTTTTCCCTGTGAGGATAACAGCACTGACACAGGCTGCCCAGAGAGGTAAAGAAGTCTCCATTCTTAGAGACATTAAAAGGTCATCTAGAAATGGTCCTGGGCAGCTTATTCTAAGGGAACTTATTTAAGCCGAGGGGCTGGACCAGATGACCTTCAACCCCAAACAGTCTGGGATTCTGTAATTCATCATTTCAAAGATGTCATTTAATTAAAATGAGGAATTATTAGGGGTCTTTGTGTGTAATGGTATAAGAAAAATAAAGTGTTATCTTGACTAATCAAGACTGGAGTTTATTTGGACAACTTTTCAGGGTTTTGTCACACTACAGTGTACAGAGTGGTTGAACAAACTCCATAGTGAGGTTTCAGGATAGATAAATTTGCAGGTGTTTGGTTACAGATGATGAGAACTGTAGCACAGGACAACTGACTGAAGTGTCATTAAATTTTTTACTTGTGTTGCCACAATCCTTCAGAGAGTCAGTCCTAGACTGAGATCTCCATGGCAATCAGGATCACACAAAGATTATGATGATTAGAGCTGCGAAAGATTACGACTGCAATATAAAGAAAGTTATTAATCGTTAACAAATGAGTGTCTAGGGAGTAAGAGGAAACATAGAGAAAATATTGATGAGAAGGATAAGCAGTGGTCAATAGACTTACATTTGTGAAATTTGAAGAATGTAGGAAGGCAAGAAGAACTTTAAAGAAGGCATTGAAATGTAGGCAGTGGAGCAGCCCTGAATGCTTCTGTAGGATTTCTCTTTACAAATGAAGGGCAGAATAAATGAGAACATAGGAATAGTTTGAAAATTAACTTCAAAGCAGTGGAACATAAGGTAAGAAACCTTGACAGTGAACATACCTCTCCAAGCAATGTAAATAGAAGGGGTGCCATGGTTTAGTTAAAGGGATAGAAAACTGACATTTGCAGCATTATCTGAAACGCTGTCATAGCACAGAAGTGTATTCACCTAGAGAAACCAAAAAAGAGAGAGAAAAAAAGACCTGAACCACGACATGACGAAAGCCCAGACAACAGTTAATAGCTTTGCAAATAGAGAATAAACACATGATTTTGAGTTGTTACCCTAAGAAAGCCAACAAATTTACAACCTGGAGAAGGTCCCTGCAGAGAAAGAGTCAAGTGAAATAAGATGACCATGTTGTGAATCTGCTTAAACAAAATAAAAGAATGATAGAGAATATTCAGCTAAGAGAAAAAGAAGGGAATGAGGTTTCAGGAAGTGTGTACTTAGGGAAGAAGAAGAAGATGAGGGAGTAGGGAATGGAAAACAGGAGATAGGAGGGAAATACAAAGAGCAATGAGAAATTCATGTAGGTAGTAACCACATTATATTAAAGTAAGTTAAATACAGAAAGTGTTTTTCTAATACTCCTTCTTTCAAAGCTATTTTTTCTGTTGCCACATTGCTGAGATTGGGAGTGGTGAGAAGGTGGTAACATATGAGCTTGTAGAACTCTGCTAAAATTCTGTCTAGTTTATGAAGATATCATATAGATTCTGCACTAAGAGAAGAAAATTAAGCTATGAGATAAGGACAAACTACTTGGAGAGCATTTTGATACATCCCTTGAAGTCCAGGAAAGACAGCAGCAGTAACAGTTCACTCATTTTCAAATCCCATCAAAAAAATTCAGTGTACACTTTAAGACAGTACTGGGTCTCCTTTACCCCTATTTTTATCTGTGCCAGGTTACCAATCCCTAAAGAGGATAATAGTTTCTAGAGCACTCCTTTGGGAGATTTCAGCTAGGTGTGGCCTAATTGTCAGATGTGCTGCCACATGAAAGCTTCTGCAGGGCAAGGAACAGAGATTATGTTTGCATTTAAATCATTCCATGGTAGGCAAAACGGCAGTATTTGTAACCTGTAATGGCTGCAGCATCCTTTCAATTAGGATTTAAGTGACAAAGTCAAGTCAGGATATGCAGAATGAGGAAAATGCATCAAATAATCTGTGTGAAAAATCGTGTCCAAATGCCTTCTACTCCAGTCATGAAAACTCTTAAGAAGCATAATGAGAGACTGAGGGACTAACAGGGCTATGGAAAATAATAAACAATGACAGTGAAGCAACTTACTTAGCATCAGATTTCTGATCTGTAGTTCTTGTTGTTGTCTCTGATTCATGATCCTCTTTGCCCATCTGTAAAAGAAGAACAGTGTTATTTTACAGGGTGGGGGTTGTGAACCTTAATTTGTTAACATTTCCAAAAGAATTGTGAGATCCTGAGATGAAGGGGCCAAATTTAATGCTCATTGTTTAGGCTCTAGTCTGTCTGTGCTCAGACAGAACTCCCACTGAGACTGGGAGCTGAACAACAATTCCAGAAGTTGATCCATTTTTCCTAGGAAAATGAGACAGTTGCAAAGTACAGTTCGTTTGCCGCATTCATTCAGTACCCTGGAGATACAGCATTATGGTTAGTTACACATCTCAGAAAGCTTCTTCAGCAATATTGCAACGGCTTTGAATTCTTACAAGGCTATGCAGTCCAAGTAAAACAAAGCTGCTGGCAAAAGTAATAAGCCAGCACTCTACACCTGATTAAACAGCATTGTTTTTTAGTGTAGGACCATGCCAAGTTCTCATGTCAGTGTGGATGCACAGTATCCAGGAGCCGCATAAAGCGCAGGTTTTGCCACCGCAGTAGTGAACAACTTGCTCTGTGAACAGGTATTGCCTACCACTGTTTCTTAACTCAGCAGTTTTCAGGAAACAATCCCCATTCCCCACAAAACAAAACAAGCAAACAAACAGAAAAAACCCAACCCTTCCTCAAATCCCATAGGTTCTGGAATGTAAATAAGGTAAACTGAGCCCTTAAATGATCTGCACATGCACACACTACCTACAGCACTTTTGGTTGCTAACTGTAAGCAGCTGCCAATTTCCATCTAATACTCAGACATCTTGCTAACTGATCTGCAAGTCCCAAAAGTGTGTTATCTGTTAATGTGCCTCTAATTTTGCTAAGAGCCTACTATTTATAGTGTGTCATTTATTTACTTATTTACCTTCAACTAATTAAAGCTATCATTTTAAAAAAGAATGCAGTGGGGAAAAAACCCAATATGTGTGTGTGTGTATGTGTGTGTGTGTCTCCTTGGTGAGAGGAGAAGACCCAATCTGTTCACTTAACTGGATGAATGTTACAAAAGTTCTGTTTTGCTTGGAAAAGCAATGCATGAGTAAAAGCTCCAAAACCCTAGCATTATTATCTCTAATTACAATTGGCAATACGTGGCAATCATAATTATTCATTTATGCAAAATAGCTTACAGTGTGTCTCATTTTTTATTCCCTGTTAAAGGATGGCTTGACAAAAGAAGAAAAAAAAAGATTATAGTGCTGAACATAATTGTGCTAAATGCTCAGTCATTTTGTTTAAAAAATACTACAAAACTAAACTGCTATTTCTGCAGAGACAGAAAATAATTTAACAAAGATGTATGGTATACTCTGCAGGTGGCAATCCATCCAGAAAACATATTTCCCTGAAAAGGAGAGATATTTCAGAACAAAACTGAAGAGTATAATTTTTGCCATTTCGGTCTTTCTTAAAAAAAAAAAAAAAAAGAAAGAAAGAAAAGAAAAAACCCTCCTTGTTTTAATCTAGCATATGCTTCCTCTGTTAGCAAAATGCTAATTTGCAAATAGTCAGAGGAGAGACCGTGACCATAATAACTCGCTACGGTTCTGCAATATGACACTCTATTCTATTTCAATTCTACCACAGTACACTAAACAATTGAATAAGATCAAGTGCACTTAATGACAAAAAAATAAGGAAAAATGAGTTCATACTACTCAAATAAGTAACCTCTATTTATGCATGTATTTCTAGTGGAATATCACTCTAATTTATGGTACTGAGCCTGTAAAAGTAACAGTCCATAAGAGTTGCCAGTCATCCTTCAAGCAGGTACTTGGGGTCAGGCACTTCACAGGACCATCTCCCGAAAAAAAAAGGGCTCGTGTTCAGGATTCCAGGTCCAGAGATTCAGTCTGAAGAAAACAAATGCTGAGAAGGTGGTGTATTAGGAGAAACTGAAGAGATTCTCTAAAACCTAATTGAAACACACAGGGATGCTTTAATCCTGACATGCTGCACCTGATGAGTAACCTTTAGTCTTGGATCCAATCCCACTTTTTCTTGTGGAACAACTTTTCCCCCATTGCATTTATTCCTGTCTCAGAGCAAAACTGAAGGCAATGGAACTATTTCTGTGAAAAGGATCATCCACAGAACCAAGGTTTTTTCTGATGGCTAGGCATTTAAAACCTTTTTCAAAGTGTCTTAGATATGTAAAAATGTAGGAGACTTTAAAATCCAAATAGGAAGCAGATTTTTTTTCCTGTGCTGATGGTGTTGATTAGAGCAGAGGAAATGGAGATCGCCATTGGAATGCATGGGAAAAGCCAGTCTTCCTGCACAGTAAGATAAGTTGCACTATGTATGTTTACAAAAAAATTGGTCAGCTTCACACAGTGGTTAAAAGAAGGGAATTTGTCTCCTGACTTAGTGAATGATGACAGAAAATGAGGAAAACATGGAAGAACATCATACATCAAAAATTTAGAGCAAAAGAAATAAAATGGAAATCTGAAAGAAACAAAACACAGCATTGCCATTACTTTATACTTTGCTTTTACCATCAGACACAATATATGATTAGCATGTGAACTAGTGTCTTTTTTTTTTTCCTCTCAAGCTCATGATTAGGATGCAGGAGATACCAACTAGGTCCAGCAGTGATTTCTTACTATAGTTAATTCATTGTGTCTTGGTCCATTACCACTAAAAGACTTTTTCTACCCTTCACACAGAACCCGGAAGACCCTGTTCCCATTACAGTGAATGTTAAAATTCAGTTTTTAATCAGAATATAGAGTTGGGTCCTGTATGTGCTGTCCATATTATAACAGATAGCTCACACATGCTCAGATATCTGGGTTTGCTAACACAGTCATCATTTTCTTAACACACTGCACCACAACACCTACATGAGATGTCTTGATTACAAAAGACAGATTGTCAAATTGTTTCACACTGTGGTCTACAAACAAATAATATTAAACACTAAGACACTAGATGTACCTTTGGGGCAATGAAAAGGAAAGCATTACTATCCCCTGTAACAGATCAAAGGACTAATAGAGGCCATTGGGCTAGATCTACAAAGGGTACATTTCAGTTAGGAAAGTGTCCAGGTGGGATAGCGGAGAGTTCCCTTCTCTAGTGACAGCCTAAAACAAAATAATGGAGCGTGCAGTCAAGTAGGGAATATAAATCAAGAAAAATATTTGGAAAGAGAAGTACCATTCATTTCAACATTTCTCTTTAACTTAGAGCAATCATTTTGCATTTTTCTACCTAAATGTTACGTGTACTTCAGTAAATCAATCAGAATTATTTCATTGGTGGTCAACTCTGTTACTAAAAATATCTCATGGAAGTCAGAATTAAACGTATGACATAGTCATTTTCTCCTATGGACCTGGCTTCCTGGCCAGGCTATATGTTGTAGACATTCAGAGAGTTGTAATACTCATGACATATGACTGAATTAAGACAAAAAGAATCATCAATGACTTATAGCAAGAGTAGGGCAATATCCAAGAACAAGACTAAAGCACAGAAGGACCCAATTTCTAACAAGACTGTATCTTAATACTTAAATTAACTCAGGTTAAATATTACAATTAAAATGAAAGTGCTCAAATGAAAAATCTTCTGTCATAAAAATTTTCCTAAATGAAACTTAAAGTTTGCAAGACAGCAGATTGTCCTTCAGAAAAGCGTATTGTTTGGCATTTCTTGGCAGGTTTTTAATATGAGGTATATTCTTTCCTCTTCCCTTTATAAAATAATGATTGGCTGCTACAGAAGATGAAGATTCATTGTAATATGGATAATAAAGATTTTAAAAATAATACATATATTTAAAAACTTTAAACCCCAAAATAATTAAATAATTGCATTTTCTTATTTCTCAAAAGGACCCTGTGGATTACCTGAAAGGTTTTTTCCATTAATATCTTTGTGATTTCACATCCCACATTCTTTCCGCCAATGTTAACACGAGTGGTAACAGTCTCTGCCAACCACTAGTCCTTTCTGCTTCATGCAAAACACTAATTTTTCTAGCCTTAAAATTGTTGTCTTAAGTTTTTCATGAAGTTAAATTCTACATTATGCAAAATACATTGGTTTTAGGTGAGTTTTCTTCCTATATGTTTTGTTAATACAGTTTGTATCAGTGTGTTTCCACAGTATCAGCGTGCCTGTTTTTAGAGATGACTGGTAAGGCAGTTTTCCATAACTTGGAGATGGTTTTCTGAATCTTAAATGATGTTTATCTATAGTTTTCCATGGTATTATATTTAATAGTTGAAAATGAAATCTGGATATTAACTAATCCATCCTCTGGCTGGAAATTAACTTGTCTTATCTCAGTTTTTCATATGTGGAAAAAACACAAAAGGACTAATATCAGAAATGGGGAACACTAGATGAAGTTCAGAGGGGCTTGGTGTAATAAATTAGGTAAAGCATGTGGGTTATGTCAACCTTGAAGTGATTCCAAAGCTCAAGCTCAGAGAAGATCTGTTAGTACAAGTCCCTGAGTTTTTACCTCTAGTATCAGTGCAACCCAAATCTAAGGTACTACTGCATTTTCAGGTCTGAAGTCTAGCTCATTTACACCTCTCCTAATTCCTCAGAGACTTTTAGCTCCTCTCAGAAATAAGCAGAGTATTTGATGACACAAGTGTAGAAAATCCTTCATAACTTCTTATAAGAACAGAGCAGTATATAGATTAAAGTTAGGAACTTTCCTGAAATATAATTTACACATATTTTTTCCAGATAAATTTCACAAAATTAAGTAATATCTAATTTACTGATTAGTTTCAAAAAATGTTTTACCCTGGTAGAAGATCATGCCAACGGAATAACTTCATTTAACTGCGCAAAAATCAGCTGATGGAGAGTAAAAGTTTAGGTTTGATTGCTAACTCATAAAAAAACATGTACACCTTTCTTTTCATCCTTCAAAGTCTGACTTCAGAAGGGAAAACCAGGCATACTTTAGGATTGGGACACTCAGTGTGTATGTAACTCTGATGTTCTGCTACCAACAAGCACCACAGTGCACTGGCACTGTACTGAAATGGGTGTAACTGCCTGCTGGGTGGAACAGTGTCCCACAAGGGCAAACCTTCCACTGAATGCAGTGGGGCCACACTTTATATCGCTCACTGTCCCATTCAATAAGAAAATACACCTTTTCCTCTAAGAGGAAAGAGGTTCCTTCCAGTATCAGTAGTTTTAAGATGATATAAGAATGGGTATGTTTGCAATTATTTGGCTTGAACTGTACACTGAGGACTAATAAACAATTACTAGCTTGGGCTAACAGTTTTCTAAAACACTAAAATAGGTTCTGAAGAATCACAGGTTACCCAGGGAAACCTTACTGTAATTCACTGGGAAGCGTGCAATTTCTTTGGTTTAGAGTTTGAAAACAAAGCAAAACAAAGATTTGTCATGTTTCATATTTCCAAGCCAGTATGCCTACATTCGTGTGGTTTCCATCTCTGGCAGAGTGTAAAGAGGAAGTAAAATGTCAAGTTGTTTATTTTTGTGCAATTTTCTTATCTCAAAATAACAAGGAGTTTGCTAAATCTTATCTGTCTTGAACAATAGACAGAGGAATTCATTTGCTCGGCACTCTTGCTTTTACAGACATCTTATGATCTGGAAACAGAGGAGTTAAATCTCTTTTGACAATTTTGTCAAAACCAAAAATGTCATCTGAAACAGCAGCCTTGTTTTCTAAGGAAATAAATAAATTGTTTTCCTTTAGTTCAGTCTGTATACCATCTTTTCTTATTATTTTCTCTCTTTTATTAAATATTGTTTTACTGCAGATGAAAAAGAAAGGCAGAGATGGACAAAAGGACACCTAGAAATTCACTCTTCATGATCATAAGCTTTCATTTAATAGAATGAGAAAAATTAATATCTTTAAATCAGCAAATTGTTCTTTACCTCCACAGAACAATCTTCATTGTCAAGTACATGATGAAAGTTCCTGGTCTTAAAGTAGAGAAGCCACGTGTTTTTATTAGACACCCTAGGCCTGATTTCAAAGTATAAGAGATTCAGCTACATCTTTCTTTTTGAAAATAAATATATATATCAGCACCTAAGCCTGTGCTTCCACTTCATGACCTTTTTTCATGACAGATTAATGAAACAAATGAATATGGAAAAGTTCTCCATGCTTCCATATACTTTATTCTAAAATCATATTGCAGATAAAATTGATATCATGGTTTAAAAAAAAATAAATTCTAAACATATCTAAGCCCAATTTGAGTTATTTATACATTTTTCTATGTCCATATTGTGCACATTTTCAAATGAACGTTAAAGTGCCCACTTTCTTAATCCTCTATGCTTAGAGGGATTAAGCTGCAGCAGCATAGAGACAAAGCAGTTCTAAGAAAACATGAAAAGAAAAAAGCATTTCTTCTGTTGTTCCATTTTGATCCCAGACCCCCATCCAAAGTACTCTACCTCTCTCATGCATATGGACAAAGAGAAGAATAAACATCTTTGCCTCTTCCTGCAAACATCTTTGAACTAGTGAGCAACTTTGCCTTTCTGACCATTATACAGGGTAGCCTCAGATTACAGTACTAGACTGTAGCACAAAGCTGTGTAGCTTATTGTTTCTCTTGCCTTGATAAACATGTCCCCTTCACACTGACTGTAACTCCCATAGAGCCATCAGCAGTTGATCTCTTATAGTTGCTCCACACACTTGTTTTACAGGGTACTCCAAACAGCAAGTACTGGCTTATTAGATCGGATCAAATTCTAAGTGTCAGGTCAGTCTTCACATATTTACCTCAGTGCCAAATAGATGTTTTTTTCACCTAAGTGAGGGTTAAGGAATTAAACAGAAAACATTGGGTTTATAAACAGATTATAACTGCTGTCGGGCATTGTACTCATCAACTGACAATACAAGTCTAAAAGTGCTGACTAATAGAGAGGAGTAAACCCTCCTGAGATAGCCGGTAATAAATATAAAACTGTAGGTTGAAGTAAAAACTTTACAGCCCAACATAGACCTTCGTTTTAGTTTAAATTCCTGTTTTCTTGCAGAGACACAATTAAATGATTCAGGATTGGTTCGTTTGCAGAAAGGAGTTGAATAAAAATGTCAGTGTTCACATTTAGCAACACTTAACATCTAGTTCAAAGATGCAGAATCTGTGTAGATCACAGTTGTTTGGGTTTTTTAACACATTCCCAAACAGCAAGAACATTTTAGACTAAATTCGTATCTATGTTTCATTCTCCTCTACATCTTTATCCATAGGGCTAACAGAAAGTGAGAGTGCCTCACCTTGCAAACATGGGATATATCTTGATATCTGAAGACCAAATTATCCTCTTGGTCCCTACATGTTGAGACTGTAAAGCTTGTGATGTTGACAAACCAAGTTTTGCAAACCACCCACAACCATCTTGCTCATGTTTTATCATCCCTCACAAATGGGCTGAATTCTTCTCAGTGCACACAGGCAAACGAGGCACAGAAATAGCCATAATGAAATGCTTTTTACCTTTATTTAGCTGCTTAATAGTTAAGCAACTAGTTTAGACGAGACACCCAGGCTCCCTCAGTATCAATGGGTGCACATACAGGCACCTGCAGGGGGTGATTCATCTTCTTCAAAGATAGGGGTCTAAAATAAGGCTTACGAGCTGCCTTCTGGAGGTGCCTATCTCTCACCATTGACTACAGTGGGAGCCTAGATGACTAGCTGAGATTAGGTGCCTAATTTTTAGGCAGATAAATTGTCTTGCCTGAGGTTACGTAAGAAATCCATGGCAGAACTAGGATTTGAACCCACGCGTTCCACATATAGCTGGTAACGAATAATTTAGTCAATCTAGTGCTTTTATTACAAAGGTTTTGTGTGTCCACAATAGGCTAATAAATAACAGACATACTCACACATCAAAAAGTCTAATAAATTGGTGATTAGTCACCAATCTCCCAAATACCTGAGCGTATGAAAAATATAGTTTAGATGTCTAAAACAGGCAATAAGAAATTTACTGTGGACTGCTACCTTCCCAATGAGTCTCCCAACCACATCAATTCTCAGGGATCTTCAGGGAATTCTCCAATATTGTTACAATAATTTACTATTTATGAAGATGGGAGGAGAGAGAGAGGAAAGAATTGCATGGAACATGCCTGAGTTTTTGGTGATCCAAAAAAGTCTTCCCACTTAAATGCTGCCTTTCCAGATTAAACACATGTAGAAATATCCAGCTACTTCAGAAGGAACCACTTCACATGTATTTAATACCCCACCCAGATTTCTCTTGTTTTTTTGCCAAGAGAGGATGCAAAATATTACACTGAGAAACCAAGACCAAACGGAAAAATGGCCACATTTGTCTGACGTGCTTAGACTGAATTCCTATGGTTTGAAGAATTCAGTAGAATCCACAGGGATTAGTATAAATACAACCATCCAGACACCAAACCCAACTGGATTGTGGGCAAATAGCCAGATACTGAAATATTTCTTCACATAAGATGGAATCCTCTGCAAAAACAACCAAATAGTTGCATTCGTCAAATGCTTATGTCACCGAGGAACTGTATATTTTATACCAGCTGCATCTATTCTATTTTCTACATTTTCACATTTTATTTCTCAGCTGATTTTCCCATTTGATCAAACATGTTGTCCTCTTGGAGAACTAATTATGTGAAAAAATGGTTCACTTTGTAATTCCAATATTCAATTATGACTCAACAATATTATTACTTCTTGTATATCATCTTTTTTTTGTGCAGGCAAAACTCAAAACCATGTTCATTTGTCTCTTTTCAGGTTCACAGAAATGCAAAAACCACTGAGAATATGAAGATTTACAGCAGCCTGAAAGTTAATTTGGGGCAAAACTTAGAACTCCCTCAGAATAAATCTTTGTAGAATGAAAATGCTTTCTCATATGTAACACGAGTTTTAAGATTTTTGTCTTGAAGCAATGTAGGTCTTTTATGATATACTAATAAAGTAGAAATATTACAGAACTTGGAATAATTCACTCTGATATACTTAGTGGAGACTGTCCTTCTGATATTTTTCTGCTTTATTTTGAGATACTTTCTAGCCTGGCACTTGCTCAGTCTTCAAAAAAAACCTCCAAACCCTAATATATGAACATACCTGTTCTCTTGAAGTCTGAGCCCCATCACACTAGGATCTGACAAAATATTTTGAAAGTGGATAATACAAACAATCTACCCTCAGAATCCGGTCCACTCCAATCAGAGCTAATGTTTTAAATGCTTTAAATAGCCATTTGATATCTTTTCCATACTACAAACCTTTCCCAACTGCTCTGATATACTTCAGAGGTTTTCAAAATACTGAAGGTATATATTTAGTTCCTGTAAAACAACAGAAATTCTTAACTGTGTCTACGGATCAGGGAACTGGTGTGGGAAGGGAAAGAAGAATTACAAGAAAAGGGAAGGGAAGGGAAGGGAAGGGAAGGGAAGGGAAGGGAAGGGAAGGAAGGGAAGGGAAGGGAAGGGAAGGAAGGGAAGGGAAGGGAAGGGAAGGGAAGGGAAGGGAAGGAAGGAAGGGAAGGGAAAAGAAGAGAAAGGAAGAGAAAGGAAGAGAAAAGAAAAGAGAAGAGAAGGAAAGAAGAGAAGAGAAGAGAAAAGAAAAGGAAAGGAAAGAAAGGAAAAGGAAAGAAAAGAAAAGAAAAGAAAAGAAAAGAAAAGAAAAGAAAAGAAAAGAATTCTGACAGAAAACAGAAAATTTAAAAAAATGGGAATAATAAAAACAAAAGAGAAAAGAAAGAAAAGAGGAAGAAAAAGCAAGAAAGCAAGAAAGCAAACAAGAAAGAAAGCAAGAAAGCAAGCAAGCAAGAAAGAAAGGAAGAGAGCAAGAGAAAGAAAGCAAGAAAGCATTAAGAAAGAGAAAGAAAGCAAGAAAGCAAGAAAGCAAGAAAGAAAGCAAGAAAGCAAGAAAGCAAGAAAGCAAGAAAGAAAGAAAGAGAAAGAGAAAGAAAGGAAGAGAGAAAAAAGAAAAGGAATGGAAAGGGAAAGGAAAGAGTCATTTGAGTTCTTAGTGAAATGCTGCCATCTATGGAGTTCCAGTAGATACTGCTTTCTACAGAGATGCCAAGAAAAACCACAGTCAGATTACCTCACAACGTGGTTAGTTCCGTAACCGAAGCAGGTTTTCTCGTCAATAAACAAGATTATAAATTATAGCTTTGGTTATAACATTACGTTGGCACTAGCTTCTACCACAACTGTATAAGCAGCATTTTAAGTTCTGTACTGCAAGGTTTTCTTGTGATTTTTTGGGGGATGTATTAATATCATTGCCCTGTTTTCATTTGCATTGGTTTCCTGAATTTCAAGACACACAAGCACAAATCCCATGTACATATACTCAGGTATACTGCTACCTGCATTCTCAAAATGGCCAAATAAATAAGGAATTAATTATAGTTATCTCATTTTACCTCTATTAATATCTAAAAATTAAAAGCATTTGAAGCTTTAAAAATAGTATAAACACACATCACTTCTTCTTCCTTGGCATTTCTGCTAATGATAAGGCAGAAGCTGCACTGTGGGTAATACAAGCAGACAGAAAGATGGTAACTTTGAAGAAACAGAAGTATTAAAAGTGTTTGTCATTTATAACAAATAATAACCATTTAAAAAATTCCAGTTTGAAAACTGCTCAGATCTTCAGGAGGAAATAGTTCTCATTCAGCAACACAAAGATCCAGAAACCTCTTTTGCATGGTCACTAGAGGACTAGATGCAAAAAAAAAGCAAGGGTCATTTTGCTTACTTAAATTGTGATTAAGTGACATGTTTAACCACTAAGGTAGGCATAAGTGTAAACAGCAGTAATTCTAGGGCTAATGAAAATCTGGACCATCAAATCTGTTTTGTATCCAGAGGCTGTGATGTAAAGACTTGAGAAAAACTGTATGTAGGGTTTCTGAAAGATGCCTCTTTTAGGCACTGCTGCTCAGGCTTGTTTTCCAAAATCACAGAATCATAAAATCAATTAGGTTGGAAAAGACCTTGGAGATCATCGAATCCAAACCATGACCAATCACCACGTTCCATGCACCATCACTAGACCAAGCTCATCTTCCAGTCTTTCCTTGAACACCTCTAGCAACAGTGACTCTATCGCTTCCCTGGGCAGTTTATTCCAGTGTCTAATCACTCTTTCTGTGAAGAAATTCCTCCTAACGTCCCTCCCTTACCTCAGCCTTCCCTTGTGACCAGCTCCCCATTGTGAAATGTCACTAGAAGAGGTACTTACCACGGCAGGAAAGGTACAGTAGGAATAACCCTCATTCATGCCTGCTCTGAAAGGTGGGAACAGTTCACCAATCGTCCATGGGGATCAGCCGTATCAAAGAGAAGGATGCCAGCGGAATGAAAAATGAAATCAACCCTATGCTCCCCAACAAACAGCAGCAATGTACCTAGCAAAATACTTTCACATTCCCTTACTCTATCCAAATTGCTGAGCAAGTCTTTATCATCCTTACAATGAGTTAAGCTATCTGCAGGAAAACCAATGCCTTTTCTTCCTCTTTGGTTCCCTCCAGTCACTGTTGCTAGTGCTTCTCAGCTTTACACTCCATATTGACTTTGGAGGGTGGCACTTGTCTAGCAAGCTGTGGTGGAATAATCACCCCTTGAGCATAAGCATCACGGGACAAAGTTACTAAACCCCTCTTCCCTCTACAGGTCTTTCCACAGGAAGCTATTGGAATCAGTAGAGCTGCTTTAACAATGAATTGCATTATAAGCAAAATAATGAAGTTTAAATTTACCTCCTAGAGAAAACTCTACAGAGGTCAAAGATGAGACACTTCTAGAGAATTCCCAGAGGCAGAGGTCATTTTAAGACATCCATCCTCTCTGTTTGACTTCCAGCTCCTAAACACATACCCTGCCCCTGTGATTTAGAGGGAGGAACAGTGGCCAAAGGTCTATTAGCAGCAGCCACAGTCACAGCCACAGCAAGCATCTAAATGCTTCCTTCATTGCACAGCTGGTGAGACAGCCAGATATACCTATAGTGCTTAATAAGAAGTGGCAGCTCTCCTTGTCTGGCTTTTGGTGATAGAAATCCTAAAAGATGGGCCTTCTGGATTTCCCTATTTGCCAGCTCACAACATAATAGTGTGACAATAACCTCTTACTGCTTTTGGAATGATCTTGTTTGCATTCAATTCAAACTCATCTGAACAACGTCAGCTCAGATAACGCTGCCCATGTTGCAGTTACTGTTTCATCAGGAGGATTGGAAGAGGCTCAGTTTGCTGCACGTCCCTGAAGGAATTGCTTTCTCACTGCATCCCAGTGCGGAGGCAACAGCCGGTGTGTGGGGTTACAGCCATGGCACAGGGACAGAGGGCAGAGTTGCCAGTCTCTGTGTGTGCTCAGGGGAAGGGCCACAACCCTGGGGCTTTGTGGTCATTGGACTGAAGGCCACAACAGGTGAGACAGTCTCCAAGTGCTCTCCCATCTACTTACTGCATGCAGGAAATGACAGCAAACAGGTGAACAGCATGGGTTGCAAGCACTAGAAGAAGATGGGGAGTGGGGCAGTGGTCTCCTTCGCTGAGGTATAGCATCAGTTCAGGTTTATGGCTGTATTCATAAGCACAGCTGGTTAAATGTGGCTGAGATTCTGTTTGTGAACACTCAGCCATGATCACTTCTTTATTCTCCACTGAGCTAAACTCAATCTCCTACACTGAGGGATGTGAACCATTTGCCCAAAATATATTGTCATGCAGGTCCAGAAGCCACATCATCACCTACCACCCTGAAATGGAGCCTCACCTCTGATAATATGTTTAAGTAATATTGGGAGCAGGTGGGTGAGCAAGGGGGAACAGGTCCCATTGCACTCACCAGCAAATAGGGATATCTATTCACTAACAAGGACATGCACTATTCATGTTGCACTATTCATCACTTGTTGCATTAATTATTTTGCTTTTTCAAGATTTTCTGTCACCAGAGCAGACAGCCAGAACAAACTGTTACTAAGGAAACCAATCACCACAAATGAGGCAAAGTCACCAAAATTTTGCAGATTGGGAGAGAACATCTAAATATTTGTTGAATACCTGTATGTAATGAATCATGAATAGCTATTTTCTCACCAAGGAGAAAAATACCACATTTATCAGCTAATGTAGTTGGTCATTCTGATGAATCTGTGATGCATGCCTTTAATGAAATACATCCTTCCCACACCCTATTTCTTCTGTCCTGCTTTGCTGGAAGATTTGGGTTTGCATTTATATGTAAGTGGAGTTTCTTAGCTGACAAATCTCGCTCAGTAACTGAGAGTAACTCCCCATTTCTGGAATGAACCAGCAAAGCTCTTGCTGCTGAAGGTACTGTACGCTACAGTATATGTCTTACTCAAGAATTCAGATGTCACCCACCTGCCATTAGGTACAATGCACACCTTTTTATAGCCAGCACAGCTGCCTGGAAGGCAGAACAAGAGATGAATAACCATTTCCTAACCCATTTTGTTCAGCTGTGAGTCTTCTACATTGCTGAACTGCTTCAGATATTAAGATAGAATAACTAAGACTGGATCACATATATGAAATGGCATCAAGCAGAAATATAAGTAGTAATATACGTGAATAAAAAGTGATTACAATAAGTATGAGCCGAATAAATTAATACTTTGCCTTGGATAGGATTCTTTATGTTTGGTAACTATTGCTTGTGCTGATGATATAACACATGCTGACACCAAATATCAATTCTAGGTAAATCCAATTAAGCCCAGAAGCAAAACAGCTGGATTAGCAGTTCACTGCATAAATTATTTTTCTTCCATTTACTTTGTCTTTTTGCAAATGAGCCTTTTAACATAAAAAAAATTTAGCACTCAAGTTCCCCTTTGCTTATTAATTCCAGAAGCCTAAAATGAAGTAGTAGAAAAAAAAATATTTTCTTCCTTTGTTGCTTGTGTGCATATGCTGTTCAGCTCCCTCATGTAGTCCCTGCAGATTGTAGGTAGTTTTCCTCCTTCCTCATATAAGTGACTCACATTGCACTTAGTATGGCATCAGACCAAGAAACTTGATTTTTGGGGTTTTTTTTAAATTCCAGATGATGTATTAGTGCATAATTATTTTACTTTTTTCTATTTTTTAATTTCCTAATACTATACAAAATGAATATAAAATTGGAAAGGCTGTAGTTGGACATGCTCACTACTGCTTTAATTCAGTTGGAACAATGTAGATTATATTAGAATTGTTTTATTTTATCTCTTTTATTTTTCTCCTATTGTTTTTCTTCATTATATGGCTGTCAGCATACAGGGCAATGTAGAGATTGGGAATCAATACCTGCTACTCCTGTAGATACGCAAATAATCACAAATTGCAATCATTGATTGATTTTCAGCATTCTGATAGTGACACATTGAGTGGAAGGGACTCTGATCCCAATTGTGCTAGGGGAAATCTAGAGCAGTGATTCACAGCTGGAATTGTAATAAAGACCTGCCTCAAAAATGCATCATTTCAGTCAATGAAACACGTAACATATCGTTGGTGAAAATTACTTTTCCCTTCTGCTCATGATCAGGGCTGACAACAGCAAATGTGCAAGCAGCAGAGCCATGCTTCAGCCTCCAAGGTTGAATGCCACCAGCCCCAAAGGTGGGAGAAGGTGGTGACTGTGGTGGCTCTCCCCCAGCTGGCCTGGGGGATTCGGGAGGAATTAAAGTTAATAGGAACCTTTGTTCAGGGGAGAATTACGCCCGGACCCGGAAATTGTAACAATATGGTTTTCCGGTAAAATGTGCTGAACACAGCAGAATGTGTTTCGTGACATGCGCAGTAAGCAGAGTTATATAACACCGTTAGTGGCCAATGGAAGAATATTTATGTATGTGGGAACCAGTGGAGAGTTGACATGTGTAGCCTAAAAAGTGTATAAAAGCAGCAGACATCGTGCAATAAAGTGTTCCAGCCTCTGGATCCACACGGGTTTTGTGTCGTGTCCCGCCTCAACCGCGACAGGTGACAAATAATGCAAGGTGTCTGAACAGCAGGGTCCAATTTATGACTTACTCCAGAGCCCATATCAAACACACTGGTTTTGGCATTACCCCCCACATGTATTCCTCCTTTCAGTCCCCTAGGAACATGTCAGTTTGAGATTCCCACCCCTCTAAATCTGTATTTTCCAAGAGACCTTTCACATCATGCATACACAGGAGCCTAATGTCCAGCTTTCCTAGTGAACAGTTCATACATGGATATCTACAAGCACCATCCAGAACAGAGGGTAAAAGTCCAGGTAAAAGGTACCCACATACCAACTGTCAGGCCAGTAGATGGTTCATAGTCTAGACAGCTATATTTATATATATATATATATCTACATGTGTGTATATAGAATGATGAATAGAAGGTTACTAAATTTACTGCTACTACTGTGAGGTGATTTTAAAAATATTTTTTCTAACATTTGTCTTTACACATATTAAGGACCATTAAAGGAAAAAAAAAAAAAAAAGTAACAAAAACCAAAACCAGTCCTTTTTCTTTAATTGGAGTGGGAGACATTGAAATATTTTGGCTTTGTTACAAATGCAGATGAATTTGAGGTTAAAAAATGAGGGCTATTTTTGTACAAGCTGAAAGAAGGAGACGGACTACTGTGACAGCATTTTTCTCTTATTTTCCAATAGTAGGAAAACAATTCTCTTTCCTGTTTTTCTTATGTAAAATACCTTCCATATAAAGACTGATCTTCCTTCCACTGGCATACGCAGTAATTTTGTTGTGGTCTTTCCTGGGGCAGAGTAGTAAGAGATCAATTTCATAAAGAGGAATTTTCTTAAATATAATTTTGTAGAGGTAGCTCTAACTTGTACCAGCTGATCTTTAAAAAAAAAAATCCTCTTTTCTGACAAGCAGAGTGAAAAAATGGAACACACAAAGTGGCTACGGTGACACACAAAAAGTGTGTGCATGAAATGGCACAAGTCTAGAATTTTGGAAATCAAAGACAAATAAGAGTGATGAATTATGGCCGAAAAACTTCTGTGCTGGATGTACTTCACCAGTGTTCTTGAATTTCCTACCCAGTTTTTCGCCTATTTGCAAGTGACTAATGCAAATCCTTTTCTTTAAAAAAAAAAAATACATAGAATAAATATCTACCAGTCATCGAACTGGTTGGGTCCCTTCCAACTTAGGATATTCTTTGATTCTATGATTCTAAACTGTCAAAGCTTGAAAAAATGCCATTGTTTGAAAAACTGGAGAAAGAGAAGAGGAGAAGGAAAAAAGGATTATGAACTGAAGTAGTAATTTTTTCCTCCCTAGGTAAGTAGAATTGGCATTTGTATTCATAGAAAAGGTGATTTTTAGTTACATGAACATTCATATCTGGTTCATGGCTTTACAGAGAGGAATAAATTTCACATTTTCAAATTGCTCTTGTTTGTAGAAAATTAGGAAATGTCACCCTCTATCAATTAATAAATAACAGTTGACAATCTCAATTAAATTAAACTTACTTTCCAGAGAAAAAATGTCTTCTGCTTGTTTATAAACAATTTAATATTCTAGAGGAGACTGAGTCCTGCACAGTTGCCACTGCCCGGTGAGAGCCAAGGGCCTTGTCTATGGCCTGGAAGATGGCAGGTCTGTGCAACACCCCCTGTGATGCCCTCAGTGGCTGCTGGTTCTGCTGTGGGCAGCAAACATGGAAAAATTCCTTTGACACAGGATTAGATAAGTAAAATTACAATTGAGGATACATAAAATTATTATAATTTCTTGTGAAAAAGCCCGAAAGTTTACATTTGTGTATGAAGAATGTCGTGTTATTCATTGAAAGAACAGGACTGGAATGTTGGGCAAATGTCAAGGTATAGAGAGGCATCTGGAAACAGTGTAGTACACTAAGGAGAAATGCTCAAATTTTTCACCTTGAACCCTGAACCAAAAAATTAACTTTGTATTATCCACATGAACTTGTATATCTTCATTACATTCATTAAATAAATTTCTAAATCTGACTAGTACACCTTCAGTAATCATTTAGAGTTTTATTCTGAAAGAAATGTTCTTGGAGAGTTTTAAATATCTATATTTTAAATTTTTATCTTTGGATATTGAAAACATTCAGCTTTTACCTTTGAAGTTCCTGATTCATAAATGTGAGCTAAACACAGCCCTGCTGGGGATGTTCTGGTGACTCTGCAAAATCAGTCCTGAACTGGGTATTGATACAGTGAGAATATTTGAATGTGTGTATTTGAACTATAATTATTCCATACCATTGCTTGAGTACTATAGTAAGTGACCTGAAATAGCCTCTCATCCCATGATACCCCTAATTTTGCTACCAGCTTTCAACCTTGCTGTCTATCCTCAAAGGAAGTGAAATGTTTTGTCAGTTAAAATCCCACTTCTACAAAGCTATGCTCAACAAAAAGGAGCCTAAATTGTTTAATTTTAAATTAAAAAGCACCCATCTGTTCATGAGGTCTCAAAGATAACTAAAAGCAAAGGTTTAAGTATTTCTTTAGTATCTGTGTCCTCACGAATACAGGTATTGGAAGAAAATTGTAAATTTATCAAGTGTTTCCCAAAATTTTTCAAAAATTATCAGAATAAATTTAAAA
Source organism: Myiozetetes cayanensis (assembly GCF_022539395.1). Lineage (NCBI taxonomy): Eukaryota > Metazoa > Chordata > Aves > Passeriformes > Tyrannidae > Myiozetetes > Myiozetetes cayanensis. The sequence goes on along the minus strand of NW_026086604.1, from coordinate 86,022,127 downwards.
GTCTCTTTACTTAAGACATAAATGTTCAAGAAGCTATTTGGGGAAATGTGGCACTGTGCAATGCCATGTGACACTGCAAATTCTATGAAACTGTATTTTCTAAGTTTGATCTGGCAACTGAAAACCAGGTATAGAAAGACAATACCATTTGTTCTGGCAGTGGTTGGAAAGACCTGCAGTTTGGGAGGTAATAATAAATGTTAAATGTTCTTTTGCTCTTCTATACTCAGTTGAAATACAGTCATTCTGCAAATGACTAAAAAGAACCAAAAGGTTGTGCCGCTGCATGAAGTCCAAGTATGGTGTCCTTTGAGCTCAGCCCAGTGTACTGAACAAGGATCTCAAATGTAGATACAGACATATTTTTTTCCCCATCTTCCCTTCTAGACACTCAAATTAGCAAACTTTGCAAATTAACCAACACTGTGGGTGCATTTCATGTACAAGAACTATGAATTTTCTTCAATGCAGGCTCCAACATAGCACTTTTCAGCTTTTACAGTCTTCAAAGGAGAGATTCTTCTTGAAGAATGACGGATTTATTTCATAGCTGTGATTTTGCTCATCACGAAATATATATCCCTAAGGTTTCCTGTCTCAGTTTCTTGAGAATGCTCCTATTTTAGGCTGCATTAACCACTCATTTTTGTATTTCAATAAACCTTGAATGGATAACAGCTGGTGATCTATGATTTATTTTAAAACACCTTCTTGACTACTTTCTGAAAATGTGAGTACTTGTTGCTTTTACAATTGTGGTTGGCAAATATCACTTTACCCAGAGATTATCAAGGGACAGATTTTTTTGTTTCTGGCTTCACCATTTCAAGTGGAATGGATCTTAGATGGGCTGTGCAATTTGCTAACTGTGCTAAGCAGAATGGGTAACTAGAAGGTGATTGGTAATAAGTGATGCTACCCATACCTTTTTTTTATCTCTAGGAGAGTATCTGAAACAATTTTTAGCTACATCACTGCCAAACCTTACTTGTTCTTGTCTGTACCCATTTCTGCACTCTCACATGCCATGCCCAAATGGAGGAATCTTAACAAGAACATTAATAACATGTTCAGTTTTTTATATTTTAAACTATTTTGTCCAGCCATAACACTGTTTTTTTGTTCCACTAAAGATGTCGAGATTCATCTCTAGCTGAAATCTGCTTTATTCTGACTCTTCAGTTTCAATTATTACTTCTAGAAACATATAAACAGATCAGATTAACTGTTCAGTTCTTAGCAACTGCTGCCATCACAACAATAAACACTGGTTCCTCTCTGTACCATGACTCTTTATTCAGTATGAAAAGCTGTCATTCAAACCTGACCCTCTGCCACGTAGATTAAAAAAAAAAAATTAATGTTTTATATTTCACAGTTTTTCATAAGTCCATCAAGTTACATTTAATACTTCATAACGGAGGTATACTATGCTCTAACTGTGCACTTTAGAAGCTAAATCTACTGCAAACTTCACTCTGTGTTAAGTACTAATGAAAAATATTTTCACTGACAACAGTAAGTAATTGTAATGCTACCTGTTGTTAACAAGAGTCTGGATATCTATTTGTCACACACATCAAGAAACAGCCGGCAGATATTTTAACTCATAATTCTGAAAACATATTGCAACAGGCTTTTTATTTATAATATGTAAACAAACTATTTGTATTTGAATGTTAGACACAATGATAAGTAGCACTTTTTTCTATTGAAATCTGGCAGTGCATGATTAAATTGAATTTTCTCCAATTCTCACTTGGATAAATTGCCATACTTGCAAAATAATACATAATCTCACTAAGTTTCATCTAAAATTTTGTAATTGTGAGATAGAAAAGAAAATGCAGCTTGCCAGGTTTTCATGTCATCAATGCTACAACTCAATAGTGGAATATCATGAAGTATCTTTAATTGTAATAAAGAAAATCCCAGACACTCAGGATCTTTTTTTCAAGTTGTTAACCTGTGTAAACCATATTCTAAATGATTTTACAAGATGTGGTGCAACAGAGGTTAAAATATAATAATAATAACAACAATAATAAAAATAATACACGGAGTTACGTGATGCTGCCATGTCCCTGATTCTTTAAGCTTGCTTTATGCATTAGTACAATCTTGAGGTCCTATACTGATCAGCTTTAATGACTTGTTTTTCAGTGTCAAATTACACACTAAGGCCAGATTTTTACACATTGTGTTGAATAGATATTTGGAGGCAAAGCACGTTGCTGAGGTCATCACGATTTGTCTCCTTGTTACGGCTCGGAAAAATGAAAAGGATCTTAATCAGTTGGCAACATCATGCAGTTCCACAGCTAGCCTCTGAAAAACATTCCAAAATAAAGTCAGAGAATGTGATTAACAGAAAACAAAAAAAGTTTTAGTGTTTTTAGGAAAAGAGAAAAATAAATTAAATATCTTTAGAAAAGTTAAAAACATTATGTAGAGTTTTCCATGGTGGGGTTTTTTTCAGTAGAAAAAAGAGTGAAGAGTCAAGCTAAGTTTTCACTCTTTTATAAATAACTTTTCTTTACATTTTATTTACCCAGAATTATATGATTTTTATGGTCCAATGCCAAGAAATCTGGTTAGTAAAGTGCCAGATTCTTTTATTTGATTTTATTTGATTTCATTTGATTTCATTAGGGACCATCAGCCTAGCTGCTTAAGTGCCCGACTACTGTTTGCAGTTAAACATTCATTAGGGAATCCCCAGTGGGTTCATTCATTTCACTGAGGTCCAATTACAGTGCCACAAAAGCAGTTTTTGCAGCAATTAGCTGATTTTTCCTGTTTATGTTCTGTGTCTTTAGGAAGAGGACTATTTTGTGGAGGTCAGATTTTTAATTAGGCGCAATTTAGGGCCAATAAGAAAACTGATAATTTACTAAATGGCTGTGGTGGACTTAACTGCTCGGAGCAGAGGTAAATAACACAACAGGGACACCAGGAATAAGCTCTCCTGGTGTGCATAGCTCAGAGCCCTATAGTGTAAGGAATAGATTACGTGTTAAATGGCTGTCAGGGCCCCTGTTTCATTGCCTGTATCACCAGTCGGCCTCACCACAAGAGCCACCACATTAGCAATGGGTACAGGGAAGCCAGCCTGGAACAGTACCTGCAGAGAGCTGTTGGCTTCAGGTAGCTGCAAAAAGATCTCAGAGTGAAAGAAGACAAGAAAAAATGAGATTCTCCTTCCTGAAGATGACAGCACCTTTCTCAACTACTGTGTCCTGTGAAGCCATTGATATTAATATGCGTGTGAGAAGTCTTCACAGTCACTATGAGTATATTTTTACCAAACTGGATTACTATGGGCTAGCTTGTTGCTTTCTGCCCTTAAATGAGGCATTTTATTTTTCAAACAATGTGTGCAAGTTGCGTTTCACCTTGGGAAATTAAAAACTGCAATGGCTGATGAGCAGCATCCATTTAGAGGAAGATCTTAATCTTGTGATATCTTCATGGAATCATAACTGCCTTCTGAAAGAGTCTAATCAGACTTGCCACTTCGAAACTTGCTCATCCAAAGACCATGATAGTTGAATTTCAGGCTTTGTATCACAATGAAATTTCTGAAGAGCCTCACAGAAAGCTGAAAGGTCATTCTCTTACAGGAAATAGGTAAGGAAAGGCCGGAAGGTCACTGCATTTTTTCTTCAACCTTTGACCCAGCACTCAATTGGAAAGCCACAGCCAGACATGAAAAAACAGTACCATCAAGAACTGTAAGTTACAAATATAGGTGTTCCACTGTCAGTTACCATTCCTGGTAGCATTTATAAAAGCATAAAAAAGAATAGGGTAGAAAATCCTGTACCATCTACTGGGAAGGAAAATGTTCAATCAAACTGTAAATGTGCAAAGAAAATATCTGATGGCCTTGTGTCCAAGTGTATGAAGAAATATAACAACAGAATAATTTTGGAAAACCTGGTATCTTGGTGAAAACACACTCTACATTACGATTCTTGTTCTTCCAATGAAAACTTCTTACCCTAGCATGTAGTTAATAACCAGGGCTACAGTTCTTTAGGTTTTGGTTCTTTTGTAATTGAAAAAAAAAAAGAAAACTCTGGAAAAAACACATAGTTTTAGAAACCTTTACATCATGAAAATCTGTTATTAGGCAGTTATTCTCTTTCTTATTATTTAGATAGCCAAGAAAGCAACACTTTTTTGACAATTCATAAGATTCCCTTCTGCAAAGAAACAAGACTGAAAGGTGGTGGCTAAAAAAAAGAAATTAAGCAGTCACATGTACAGAAGCTGAAATCAAAGTCTGAGGTGCTATTTCAGCTTCTCCACATGTGACTGCTTAATTTCTTTTCAGATCCATTATTAACCAAAGAACATCTCTTTAAGACAGTTTGAAAGGAACTCATGCTACAGGTATAGAGATGGTGACTCCATGGTCTAAGTTACCTAAAGCAATAAAAATTCTGTTCAGACTTGCCTTCTACTTTCAATGAGGGATCTTAAACCAATACATTAGCTGAATAACAGGAATGCCATTTTAAGTATTTGCTATTATTCTTTTCATCCAGTCAAGCACACATAATGTTGAGGATGGTCTGCCTTTTCTAATAAATTTTTAAAAGTTTTCCACATTTAGGGAAAGGTTTGAAGGTTTTCAAGCAAATGAACAATTTTTTTTAAATGTTGTTACAAGAGTGCAACACACATTGCAACATTAACTCCTAATTAATTTGGAAAGTGCATTTCATTTGAAGTCCAGCTTGACTTGCAAAGAACTCAGCAAGGTAATTAATAACAATCAGCCACTGAAGTAACTTTGTATAAATAATGTGCTGAACAATATCCCAAAAGGGCTAAAACAAACACATGGACTTCAGCATGAACTCAGACAAATGAAAAAAGAAAAAAAATATATTGCGAGTGACTGAATTTCATACTTTTTTTCTGCTTAGTTGTTCCCTTGTTATATTACCCATCATATCTCAAAGTCCATGTTTGTTGTCATTAACATAATCAGAAATGCAATTTTCATAATAGAAGTCATATAAAAAATGAGCTGAGGGCAGCTAGGGGACAGGTGTCATCCACGGCATGTAGTTCTAGTGGAAAGACAGATACAATTAAGTGACAAGGAAATATTAATATTACAGTAAGAACAACTTCCAAATACACAAGATAAAGAGGCATTTTCACAGCTCAGAAAAGTATTTCAGCTCATGCTGTCAAATACTCTGTTATTTGCAAGTTCAGATCCCTTTGCATAGGAAGAATTCTAGAGCAGCAGGAACGAGGGACAGAAATAAGCTGCTAGACCATAGGATCATAGGTCAGCTCATGTCAGAGGAGACTGAAACAAACCTCCTGCTCAAAACAGGGTTAGTCTCACTTAAGCAGTTCTCTTGTGACAGCAAATACATGAACTAATTCTGCTAAAATAAACCATATATATATGTATATGAATTATGGTTATTACAAAAGTTTTACAAGTTCATCCTGGCTTCTTAAGGAAATGAAGATAATGTTTATAGTTATTCTTAGTGTTGACCTACATGATCCCTATTTAACAGAAAGCTAAAATTATGAACACTTAGGGAGATACAGAGAAAAGGTAGTTTCATGAACAGCCCAGATGTGGAAAAAGCTTCAAACAAAAATTGTACTTTAGTAGAGCCAGCATAGATCAAATATCAAACATGAAGGGACTGAGAACCTGGTCTCATATGTTTCTTTTAAATGTCCCACCTCCTTAGACAAAAAGGGAAAACAGAATGGCAGGCAACACTTTTAAGTTAACTAGAAGCCCAAAGCACTGGAAATTCCATGAGAAAGGGAATTTTCTGGTATTTGCAGCATAGTTAGACAAGTTCAGGTGGTCTCAATGAGGTCATCTCTTTAAGGACCTTCTCAGGCCTTCAGACTTTCTTTCCTTCTGTGTAACAACTTACAAGTGAGTCTGGTGCTTCCAGACCTTCTTAGAGATCAAAAAAGTTCAATTCATCATCCAGATCTTCTCTCTGTGCAAACCAAAAAACATTCATAAAATTTTCAACCATAGATGGACCAAGCCGTGGAAAGTAAGACTGAAAAAAAAACATGGGCAAGATTGAAAAAAAAAAACCATGGGCAAGTGGTTAGCCATTTTTTTGCAGGTATTTTCTTGTTGCTGTACTGGTTCTGAGGAGTCCAACACAACAATCAGGTTACAATCTGCCCTGCTGTATTTACTTGTTCAGGTTTTTCTCTCGGACAGAATTTTAAAACCAAGCAGATGCCTATTGTGCATACAGCCCTATATATATTTCTTCAGAAAAGTGTTTCGTTAAGTTTAAAATTATATTTGGCAGATTGTTAGGTCAGAAAGATGGTTGAGGTCACCTGATATTTAAAAACTCTATGAAAACAAGCAACTGCTTTAGTACTTCAACTGTACATCTCAAAACTGACGGCTAAGCTTTCATATACCACAAGAGAGGTACAAGGTGTGTACCTTTTTTAGGGATGTGTCAGTAACCTTTCAGAGAAATACAAGAGGAGAACAAAATATGAAATCATTTGAAGAGATTTGAAGAGATTTGAAGAGCTCTGTCTTCTAGAGCCTTCTCTATCTTCTGCAAAATCATCGAGAGACTTTGGAGGTTCTCCTAAGTTCAAACATCAGAGGCAAGAACAATCTTAATAATGAATAATATAACCACAAAAAAATAGCTTTTTAAATTGAGATACATTGCAGGTCTAGTATTACTTGATTCTATGTGTGTATAAAGTATAGCGATGACGCTTTTTAACAAAACATTCTCATATGTAATAATTTAATGCTAAGTGTGATTTGTTAGGCACCCAAAACATTTACTAAGTAACATTTCCTAATTATAGGATACCTGCAGAGACAGAAGATTTATGTTTTACTGAGAGTATTTTTGTCACTGTGTTTTGCATAGAGAAAGAAAGATAAAAGTAAAAGAATTTCCTTTGTCTTGCCTTCCTACTGTCATTGCATGAATGGTAGCTACTTAATTCCTATTACTGAGCTGCACATTAGAAAAAGAAAGCTGGTCAAATATGATTCATTTGCTTGATTTAATTTTCTAAAATTGCCAACTGACCTTAGCCCTCATTCTGAGCTAACAATCAGTATTTTTTTTAATGAACCTGTTTTCAATAAAGGAAGTATTAAGGGGAAGAAGGAGAAGGGAATTGAGAAAATTAGCAGTTGAGCTGATCTGCTAAATTTTGAAACAATGAAAAGAAGTACAGTCCAAGGCATAATAACCTTTAGATACACGCAAGCCAGAGCAGTATATTGCACCTGAACCATAAAACCACATACTGAAAACTAACTTTAGTGCCAAGTTACATACCATGGAATCATTCTGCATTTAATGAAATCACATGGGATGTGAGTCAGTCCAGAAACCTGAACTTAGTTTTAATTTGAAACTGACAAAAATTTAGCTGTAAAAAAGCATATCTGCCATTTAGTAGTGTGGTGTACTCTGCATTTATTTAGCTGTCATAATTATTACAATAATCACCTGGACTATATTTCATCCCAGTCTTCTTTTTTTTTTTTTTTTCCTGAAATGATTTCATATGTACTTCCAAACCTACATGTGACAATGATTTCACATCCAACATTAGTTGTCTAGAAACTCTCCTTAGGAAAGACAAGCTACAGAATTATTAAATTCATGCATCTACATACCAGCAAGCCTAAAGAGGTTACAACGTGCTCCATATGAAATCCCAATTGCAACAGAATTGACAGAGGGATTCAAATATTCAGGTGACTTCAGAATAAAACCTTTATCTGAACATTGTCTTTACCATTCCTTTTTCACTTCAAGGAACCGGTAAGAGGAGTTACTTACTCAAAAAATCTGAAGTCACACAGTCTGAATGTATGAAAAAGTACCTACTCTGACACATGAAAGTAATCCACCACATCTTTCCTGTAAAACCTTTCTCAAGTAATTCTAACTAAAGAAGAGAATGAAAAGACAAGTGTATCTGTAATACATCATATTGTCTAGGAATTGTTTGTTCACTGCTAGTTTAGCAGACACACTTCCAAAGCCCTCCATGCTTCCACATCATTTGCCATAATAATATCTAGCTGTTGATTTGCTTTGAAGGTTGATGAAGGCACTCCAGCCTGGAATTCCATACATTAAATACTTCTAACAGTTCTTAGCTTGCTTCCTCAGTGCACACCACCTTGGGCTTGGTACTGATGTAACAAACTCATCATAGGAGCGCTTATATTATACCCAAAGGAGTACTGTTTCTTCCATCACTGGCAACCATCTCTGTGTCAACACACTGTGATTCTGAGACATGTGAGGTTCCAGAAGAGTGAAGAAAAGGAAAGAACAACAATCAGTATATAATAATGTTGTGCACTCTTCATCTCAAAGTTGCATGACTTGGACTCAGAAAGGGCTCTGCTCTCTACTGTATCCAAACATACCTGAGGTGTATCCAGCTCGTTAGTGACAGAGAATTTGCCACAAGACATCTAATCCAACATTCAGGAGAGCAAAATTCCTACAGCAAACCCAGATTCCACTTGCAGGGAATGCTAGTTTAAAAACTCAGGTTTGCAGCTTGCTCTCCACCAGAATGCAGTACACACTAGATTTATTGCAGAGCAGCCTCAAAATCTGCTAAGTACTATGTGACGTGGTGTTTACTCTGCAAAGGATTCTGTGTGCTCAGGAAAGCCCTCAGCTATCTGCTGCCCAGCTAGGGATCTCTGTTCCTAGGGACATTCTGAAAACGCTGTATAGAGTGTCACAGAGGGATCAGTGACAGACTGGTCTTTTTAGAGTTTTCTTTACCTGTCTGCAACTGAGGATGATTCACTCTGAACTTAGACAGGGCCTTTCTCCTTTTCTCCCACTCTACTTTGCAGAAGTAGAAATGAATAGTGTTGCGAGGAGTTTACCTCCTGGAAAACGTGGCTTGTTACCAATTATATAAAACACATTGATGTTTAATTTCACAAACCATTACATAAACTGACCCTGTAGATTTTGAACAGCCCTAGTGACAAGTCACTACTTTCCTCTCCACTCATGACATATTAAATAAGACCAGTGCCTGCTAGAAAGAAACCACTTGAAAGAAACATGCTGACAACTGAATATTCACTGGGAGTTGTACAGTAGCCCACAGAAATGGCCAGTGCCTTCCACAGTGTACTTCCATAGCAATTTCTACCAAGTAAGACTGAACTGGAGTATATATGTTGGCAACTGTGCAAAGTTTGGATGAATGTGTTATTCTGCTACCATAGGAAGAGTGCTTGGAAAAAGAAACAATTAAAGAGTAATGAGACAGCTTTGGAAAATGTACAATATGAATTGTTTTTAATTCCCCACTCACTTTCTCCTTATTTACTAAGGATTAGTGCTTCTTATTGCATGCATGCAATATGCAATCTGAAATCTAATTATTTTGGCAGGGAAAATAATGATGAAAACATCACAAGGAGGCAAGAGTCTCATTATTATAATATTGTTCGTAGTATTAGAATACTTCTGTTCATACTTCTCAGACTGTTTTCTTAGTCACCTATGTGACTACTACTTCAAATGACTTGTACTACCAATAATATCCATGTAGAAAGTGGAAGCTGCTGGAAAGACAAGAAATAGAGCACAAACAGCAGTGAAAAGAAATAAAATTAAACCCATCCCATAAAATTGTAAATCAAGAAAGCTTTCTGATGAGCAGATTGACATTGACCAGTAGTCTTGACCTGCTGAGCCTTGTCAAGTAACTGACTTGCATCAATCCACAAGCAGTTCATCAAATGGCTTGGATACACACAGAATCACAGAAACATAGACTGGTTGAGGTTGGAAGGGACCTCTGGAGGTCATCTAGTCCAAACCACTTGCTCAAGCAGGGCCATCTGGAGTTGATTCCACGGGACTATGTCCACATAGCATTTGAGTACCTGAAGCCTCTCTGAGCAACCTGTGCCAGTACTTGACCACTCTTGCAGCAAAAAAAAGTCAGTCTTCGGATTAGTCAGAAAGGCAGTCTCAGGTCATGACTGTACCATGGAATATACATATTATATTTTTATATATATATATATATATATATATGCATGTGTGTGCAGCAATCTCACTGGAGTTTCTGGCTGGAGCCCAGGGACAATGCAGTCTAGGGAGACAGTGAGTGCTTGCAGGTACTTTCTTCCGAAATGTTTGTTTTTCTTTCTCACTGGTTTCAAACATGCTCAAAATATCACTGAAACAAGAGGTAAACATAGTGCCGTCTCAGATTACATCTGTTCCCCAGGCGATCTCCAAAGCAAACATTGGTCTCCCAATGAAAAATACAGCTATTACCCATTATTGGACATATCCAGTCACTGCCTGACCACCAAGTTGCACAGTTAATGAATCTGCTCATTTCTAATAAAAATAAACCAGACAAAGGAAGTGGTCAGCTTAAGCTGAACTTGAAGAGAAGAAGAAAAAGATTTAATAAAAAATACTCAAGGTTGACATTTCCTTTTTATTTGAAACATGCCTTTCTCGGGAATGACATGATCACATAGATATTATTAGTAAAGCCACACACTGGTGCTAGATTTTAAGATCCTTACCCAAATGACTTAATTTGGGAAGCAGTGAAAACCAAAAGGGAAATTCCTCTGGTCCTGTTATTTCACAGTTCAAGCTTCAAATTAAAGTATTTCAAAACAGAGCATAAAAGCATATCAGTCAAAATGAACCAAGCCGCTTCTTATAGCACTAGCAAAAACAATATTTTAAGATTGTATCTGTATTCCCTAGTCCCCTTCCTGTCTATTCAAGTTATTTAGGAATCAAGACAGTTTATATAAAGCAGCAATCCAGAAAAGCTCCAACAGAAACAATCTGGAAACCACAGTTTTTTAAAAAAATTTTACAGGATATATGCTAGATTTTTTTTTCAGAGAGTTAGTTCACGTACAGAAGATTTCTTCCAAACCCTGACATTTTTTCAATCCTAGATCAACATTTCTAATGAGTATAAATTCAAGTGTTTTCAACTTCAAATAATTTCATTAAGACACACTTTACACACCATTATTTCAAAGCGAAAGTCTGAATTTCTTGCTAGAATTTAATAAAGATATCAGTGACATTGAACTTTCTTTTTCTGTAAATTTTGGTTATGAAAACTCTTTTTTTTAGCAAAAAAACTTCCAACAAGAAAAAAACAATTTCCTGAAAGAAATTTCCCTATCCTGAAAGAGGCATTGAGAAACTACAGCTGCATTATACTTTCATTGCTTTTTTCTGCAAAGGAAACCCCACATACTTTCACTTTATATATTATTTTTGATTGACTTAAGGAAAACAGGATGGGACCTGGAGAAAAGGAAAACAGAGACTGTAATTTCACTATTCTTTCTGAAGTTTTTGATTTGCACTCTTCAGCATGACCTTAATGTCACCCAAATGAACTTACCAAATGCAGACAAAACCATGAACTGAGTTTTTACGTTGCAGAGACTGTCATGTTCTGTGCTAACTGAGGATCTCATATTGTGACAACCCACTAAGAATTTCTGAAAAGAAATCAGTAGTATTTTTTCTCCTGTTACTGTAAGGAAATCAGGATTATAAAATGTCACACTTAAAATCTTTAATAGAAAAGAAAAATCACAGCTGAAGCAAAATCTCTTGGACATAAGGGAGTGGATATTGGCTATGTTATCAGTTATCAGTGTGACAACTTTTTCTTCCTCAGCTGACCCAACGACTCACTTGGCAAACAAACAACACCAAACCCACTACCTGAATGCCAGCAATCAAAAGCATCTTTCAGTGCTTAAAGAGAGCTCCTCTCACAACTTCAAAAATGTTCCATGTAAGCTAATAACAATACTGGTAAAACAGAAAGAAGATGTGATTTGGAGGTGTGTGACCTTTAAGAATGTGTTTTCATCCATCACTGATTTTCTGATCAGCCCTTAATAATTAAATCAAACCAGAGTTACTGGTATGGTCTTGAGTCTCCATTTAATTTCTCAATGTGTGAATAAACAAATACTCCCCTTAAATCTTCCCCACGTGGGCAACATGAAATCTTAAGGCCTTCTATTTTGTGTCATTACATGTGAGCAAGGTATGACTGGACTAACAGACTTTTCCAGTGCAAATTAAGGTATTCAGTGTTTCTTCTTCATTCATCTCTTCTGATATGCACATATAATTTGTTGTTTTATTCCAAAAGTGGTCTGGGAATTTTTAGGTAGTCAGTCCTTCCTTCCCTTCTGCCTCAGCTCTGGTTGCCAGAGGTAGAAAGTAATCTAGTCTAGGAGAAGCTGTGGGAGAAGAGAAGTACTCCTTTATCTCTGAGTGTAATTGTAGTTATACATTGGAGGAGAAAACAAGATACAAAAGTACTGTACTCACACAGAAAAGTTCACAGAGCCAGATAAAAAACAGAACTAGTTTTGTCTCCAGCAGATGTGATTCTACTCTTGAAAGTAAGCTCCTCGCAGTCTACCAAGCAACCTGATGCATGCATTAGAAGAAAATATTTCTTTAGAGAAATGTGTATTTTTTATAAAAGTAACAAGAAGGAGAAGCAAGAATAAGCCTGATCGGTAACTAAGGAATGATGAGTAAGATAGGAATAAGCCCAGTCAGGAGTAAGACGGGACATGTCAAGTAGAAGCTGAATTTTTACTCCTGACTCTGACATTTACATGCATGCCCAGATAAGCTGCGGATGCCCCATTTCTGGAAGTGGTCAAAGCCAGGTTGGATAGGACTTTGAGTAACATTGGCTAGTGGAAGTTGTCTCTGCCCATTGTAGGGGAGTTGGAAGTAGATGATCTTCCATCCAAACCATTCTATGATTCTGTGACTCATGAAGTCACTTTGAGACCATGTTCGTAAACATGTGCATGATGAACATTTGGGATTGCAGACCACAAGCACGGTCATCATTGTCCTGAACAATGAAGGCAAATTTGACAAAGAAACATGATTTAGGGCTCCTTACTGAGGCCAAGCCCTACCTTGGTGCACAACATCCTATTGCTGGAACAGAGGCTGCTCTCCCTAGGCACAGAGAGCTGTCCAGGGACAGACCCACACCAGACAGCATGCTGAAAGCTGCTCACATAACTTATAGAAGCTGTAGGATAAGCTGTCGGTGAACGTCAGCATCAGAGAGTGACTGCTCTCTCTTTCACAAGCTCTGCTTTTAGGAGCTGCTGGGTTTTTATACCAGTGTGCCTAGGTTGAATCAAAGGTGGCCAGAGGTCCCTGTCACTGCTTCTACCCTGCCTTTCCTATGCCTTCAAAATCCCTGACATGCTATATTGTGTCTTTCTTTATGGATCCCAGCATGTTTTCTAGAGGATATGCAGGAAGTTTTTAATATTCATAAAAGACAAGCAACAAATGACAAAGCAAGGTAGTGTTATGGCTTACCTGTTGTCATTTCATGAAGTAAGTTTCTTTCTTCCTATGTCTAAGTCCTTCCACTAACAAAATCTGCTTGTGTTTACAATGATAAAACACAATTATTATTTCCTGGGGCAAATATATATATATACTTTCTGGCATAGAGTAATTTAGTTCATACTTTTCAGTGCCAATACACAAGCACACTACATACCCAGCTGCTGGATCATTTGATTCTCTGCCCCACAAAAGGATCTGATTGTGGTACCAACAGTTTCTCATAGACAGAAAGAGCAGGGTCAGTGTCTGGGAAATGCATTTTGTTTCTTGGTCTAGCTTCAAAATTTCATCTGTGTTATCATATTTGTGTAAAGATAACATGTCCTTCCTATTCTCCCTCTCTTTGCAGGCTTTCTATGAATTCCATTGCATCTTTTTATAAGCAGTAACTTTAACAAGATGAACCAGACACAGACTGTCATGGCTTCTTTGATTTCAGAGGAACCACTGCAAGGAAGTTGAGCCTAAGACTATGTTTATATAGAGTCAGCAGCAGCAAAGCATATTGGAGTTTCCTATCATTCTAATCTAACTCCCTCCATGTTTTATTATCTACTTCAGCAAATTAACATATAAAACATATAAATGATTGGCAAAATTAACTGTACATTCCTACTTTAACTTAACAATTTACATGGCATTACAGGGGGGGAAAGATTAGTTTTCCAAGTTATAAACAAGCATTATTTTGCAATCTTTGGCCTGTAACTGAAAGATAATAGTTTTAATTTGCATTCAAATAAAGTAAATCTCTCAGTGTAAAAGACTTTTTATAGTTCCCATAAACCAGAAACAGATTAAAGTGTAGACAGTGTAAGGAGGACAGGAGGATAAATCAACTAGACAAATAAGATGATGAACAAAAAAAGGAAAAATAATCCTTTCTAAATGTTCACTTAGTCAGCTTCACAAATCTTATGCACTGGACAAAAATGTGTATGATCTCTCCAGGTTTCTGCCATTAAAGTACTGGCTTTAGCTCAGAAGGCAAGGACCTTTTTTTAGGGATACCAGGTCTACAAGCCCTGGAAACAGTCTGACTTTCTCTTGGTCATTTAAAATCCTTTCATGGGAGACCTTGCCAATTCTTTTATTGGAACACAGGAATGGCTAAACACCATCAACTCCTTAGTTCAAGTATTTTTGCAAATATGCCAGCACTGTACCTTTACCATGTCATATGCAACATGAAACATGATTTTTTGTTTGTGAAAGTGGAATGTGCCCATGGTTTCATCTGAAGTCAGTGAGAATTATCAGTTTCCTCATGCTCTAAAGAGACCTGCTAGATTTTCACCTGGGGAAGCCAGTGAAACAAGGTATATGTCACTCTCCAAATTATTTTTGTTTTTTATTTTGTTATAGTTTAATGCATGTGAACAGCTCTGAGAACAGAGATCAAGAACAGTACATCCATCTACAGTTTGGTAAACAAAGCATGCAAGAGAAATAAACACAGTCTCATAACATATTATCTATGAGCCAGATCCCTGATTTTTGTCCAGTTTCTGTTTGCTGCCCAATGACTCTCCTCCACCTGAATGGTCGAACTGTTTTTCCCTCACAGCCTAGGATTTAGGATAGTCACATGGGAGATGTGCTTACACACTTCCTTAGGGAATAGTGGGTTATGGAGCCTTTGCACCTGGATGAGTACATTAATCACAAGGCTAATTTACGAAAGGTTTATTTTACCTACTGGCAATGCTTTATGAGAGTTATCCTAGCTCAGACCTTTGAAAGAAAGTCTTTTGGGCCCCTGCCCTCAGGAAAGGGTGCCATTTGGTGGGTAGCATAGAGAGGATACCAACAACACGGCTTTGGAAAATGGTAGGAGTTAAAAACAATCCTTCATTGAGAACTTTGGCCTGGTTAGCTGCAGTTCTCCCTCCTTTTGTTATTATTCTGCCTTTTGTATGGAGCCCTTCTTTTGCCAGGAACTACAGAGAGAAAACAGGTAACCTGAGACTTTGGACTCCACTTGGAGCTGGCACTGCCCAAAATTTAACACTGGATCTAGCACTAAGTGGGCTTAACATTGGGTTAAGTGCAAATAATCAATGTCTTTCAGGTTTCAAAATAAGGGAAGTGAAAATATTAAAGTGACAACTAATTTGAGAATTCTACTTAGCATTAAATTATGTTATAGTGACACAAGTCTTGAAACCAGCGACCATTTCAAGAAGCCCCCTTCTACTTATCAGCATAAATGTGTATAGCTAATTAGGGAATTATTAACAATAATACAGTTATTGATTAAGCTTCATGTCTATACCTTCAAAGGTATACATTTTGTGGTCAAGAATGTAATTTCACTACCGTGTGAGAAGTATGGAATTGATCTGCCATGACGGAGCTAGGAAATTGGCAGGAGAACTCACTTGTATGGCTGAGGTCTTCTACCGGCACACATATGATTCAGTACAATTGTTTTGAGTGAAATCATGCTCAGCGTATTTTGTATCTCACTTGAAAAGTCTTGGTTTTTAATACATGCACACAATTAAAGAGAAGCCTCATAAATCAAAAAGTTTTGAGGGTTCTCAAACACTTTTCTCCCTAAAGGCATACTCTCCCATCTCTCATTGTAATCAAGGACTGAATTTGGCCTCAAACGGCAGTGTCATCACCTGTGACAACAAAGACTGAGGAAAGGTTGTGCCCTCTGTACTGCATATTTTAACACAATGAACAAAAAGTAACAGTTGGGGTTTTTGTGAGAGAAGATCATGGTTAAAAACTGTTCTGAATCCAAAATTAGAAAGCCTGATGTGTGGTTCATAAAAACTGATCTTGTGAGAAACTGTGTGTCTTTTGATTAAAGAGAAGAGGCTTGCTGTTTTTCAAGTATTTTGTTCATCTGTACGCCAATAGAGACAGGAGCTTCATGAAGGCATATAAGTTCTGTCCTTTCACTACCTGACTATTTGTTTTAGAAAAGAGTATTTAAGAACAGCTCAAACAATATTTAGCATTGTATCATTTGAACTTAAAAAGTTATGAAGATGAGCATTTTTGTTCTAGGGTCTCTCTCACTCTGTCTTCATAAACATATATTCAAGGCTGCTTACAGAAACTATTGCTTTTAAGAAATGAGAATTATGTGCAAATTCTTCCAATTTCTGAAAGCGTCTGTATTTGAGAACTGTATATTTAACTAACAAGATAAAATTTTTTGTCTCCGTGGTTTTACAACTAACAGCTTCACTGACTTCAAGCAGAAAATGTCAGTTTTTGAAATGGAAGGGAAGTGACAACCAAAGTGACTGAACTTTCACTGTAGCTAGTCCACCTTCGTGTACTTGATACTAAGGACAGTGTTATTATTCACATCCCTAAAGTTAACTGCTTTGATGATCAAGACTACAAAGCACATATTCATTCTCTGTAAGAAACTGTCTTTAAATCTCTTAGAGAAAATAAGTCCTTGTCTTTGTACAACTAAAATGCAAGAAAATACAAAAAAAATAAGGGTAAAGTTAGTACTTTAAGGCAAGTAACAGATGATGGGGCAGGAGAAGAAAGAGTGAAACAGACTTGGAAAGAGGAAACAAGGTATCTTTGTGTGAACCAGGGGACCATTCCTCTTTTTAAGGTGGTAAAAAGTATTGTAAGTATCCCACCCAGTCATGTTCACATGCATACAAAAATGAACCAAACAAAATCAAAACAAAGTAAACAAGTGTCCAACCTCTTCTTTAGCTATAACAAAAGCTTTTCTGACATTCTAAAGAACATCAATGCTGGATTTTGCACTTACAACATAGGGCACAACAATAGGTGGCAGGATGCAGCTCACCACAATTACAAGCATAAATGCATCTCGTTTGGAGGAAAAAAATACCTTTAATTATATAAATGGAAAAGCTAATCCTGTAAGTGTGGCTTTAAGGTTGATGCCTGTTACACTTTATTAAAAATAAGAATGAAATACAATCCAAAAATCTGTTTTACTTTTAAGAATGTTAGAGCAAGGTAAACTTGACTATTACTTATGTTTCTAAACACAGAGCAATAAAGTTTTAAGGTCCCATCTATCACTGAACCTGAGTGGCCTTCTCAACATGTATGCAACAATGATAGAGGGCTAAATTCAGCACTGTCATAAGTGGGGGCAATTACAGTGAAACTTTATCTGATGCTGTGGCAAATTCAGCCCATAGTGTTCAAAAGGAAAGATTTTATAAAACACAACAGAATCTGCTGATATGAGTCCCTTGAAAATTATTTAATGACTGGAAATCTTTGAGGGAACAGAACAGATGAAGTTCCTCAGTGGCCTTCTACAATAGCCAATCTACTAATGAACATCTGGAGTTCTTGCTGCTCTCTCAGTTTTATACAGTCTAATCTGTACTGCATTAGACCTTTATGTGTTCATGATAAACTGGCAGCAAAGACTGCCTTAAATAGAAAGAGAGAATGAAGACAATTTTTCCATCAACAATACATTTCCCTTTGGAGTGTGAGGTACATTATTGGTTTGTTCCAAGAGCAGAGCATAAACTGCCCCTTATTTGTGAAACATTATTATTATAGTTTCTACCTGGAGATGTTTCGTGAAACAGAAGTCTCAAGACTATCCCTTCTCACAAATCAAACTAAGATATCACATACAAACACAGGACAAGCTATATCGGAAAAAATAATTCACGTAAATTACTTCTTTTGAGGTGTGTGGTTCTCACTGGTTTGTCAATCAGATGCTCCTAAAAGCAATGGTGCTTCAGTTCAGTCCTTCTGCAAGGACTGAAGTATGAGGAAGCCATCACCTGGCTCTATTCACTACTGCTACTGTCTGCTGGGAGAAGGTGGTGCTCGTGATCCATACTCCAAGCTGCTTAGTGTCTGAATCAAAGAGTTTTTTGACTGTTACAGTCTCATTGAAGTCAAACAGGAGATGATTGCTTGTTCTGTCAGAACTTAAAATTTAAATATTTCTATTCATTTTATTTACCAGTGTTGTCTTCCAAATGTGTCCATTCCTCCAGTATAACCACAGGAACACCTACAAAAATGGTTCCAAAATTCCACTCCACTTCCCTGCTGCCAGCCTCCAAAGTCTGTGATGGACAGCAGAGTCCTTTCTCTCAACTTCACCAGTGACTCACCCACAGCAATCTGGTAACACTCACTTCTCTCTGAATCATTGTTTATGCTCTTCCTTTTCAGCAACTATTCTACAAATAAAAATCCATTCAAATACTCATTAATAAGGAAATAAATGGCTTGTAAACCTAGTGACACCATGCTGAAGATTTTGTTTGCAAGGATGTTACTGAAAACTTTTATGTACTACATTCAGCCAAGCCTATCAAAACTCTGGTCATTGTTTTCTCTCCTTTCAGTGCACTGATATTCCTTCCAAAACTGTACTCTTTAATGACTTCCCATCTCATTCAATTGTTTAAGCATTTCACTTTTCCCTTCAGCCTTCCCTTCATGAGTTTCTCCACAGATTTTAAAATCTGTCTTTTTGAAGATCAACACCACCACGATACCTGTTTGTTGCAGTCAGACCTATCACATCCCTCTGACATTCCAGGTCCAGCTCTCAGAGTGGTGACACTGACTGTCAGAGACCTGTGCTCCTTCCCCACTGCCAAGAGCCCTCGGGTATTGATGTTTCATTATAGATTTCTCCACAATTTTCAATAATGAGACTTCCTTGAGTTTCAGCAAAGGCCTAAGACAAGTCCTAACTTTCAAAACTACTTTTTCTTTTTGTTTATTTTCTTTTTTATAATTTTCCCCCTCATTTTTTATTATTTGGCAGGCTAGAATTGTTATGAGTCCTGTAGTCTGAAGCACAGAGGCAGAAAAACTTTCCCTGCATGGGGTAATGCTGTACTGAGCTCCAGCTCAGAGCCTTAGCTCTGACAGTAAGCAAAGGAGTACATTAGCAGTGTATCTCTCTGCTCCTGCTTTCCTTTTTGGCAAGAACTACTCTGAGCCAGCAGGTGTTTAATGCTATTAAATTTATGGGTAGTGAAAGCTGTTGAATTTTAAAACATCTGGGTAACATAAATTATCAGAACTTTTTTTTCCAGGATTAGGCTGAAAAATGGTTTTGAGATCTGCAGAAAAGCATTAGCAGCATTGACAAAAATGTTTTTATTTTTGAACATTTGACCATATGACTCTGGGATCCCACAGATATCCTCATGTTAAGAGCTGGAGTGCCCATGGAGTGTAAGCTAGGAAACACCAGGAAGACAGGCAGCAGCTAAATCTCACCAACTTCCAATTTTGATGTGTTCCACATGATCATATAGTATGCCAGAAAGCATCAAAAGCTATTGCTGTTTCTCACACGGTGTGCAGTCTCCTGGATCTCATTCCACAGGGTTTGGTCCACATTCTTCTTCCTCATATAGGTCTGGCTAGTCTTAGCCACAGTATGTCATGAAAAGCACAACAGGGGGAAGGAGCAGAAGAGAGAGAGGCAGGACTTAAATTGGAAAAGTTCACTTGTTGCTATGACATAAAAGAGCCAGTGAACGAAGTGAACAGGTAACAAGAAGCACACAAAATGCTTTGAAGGGTTTAATTTGACTTGCAGCCAACCATATTTACTTGAGTAGAAGTAGTGTGAGTTCCAAGACACTGAGGATCTATGGCCCAACAAGACTGAGGATGAATGACAGCCACTGGATGATCCACATACAGGATGTTTTACATCTTGGAGAGCCCAACTCTAATTTAGATATCTGAAGGCTTCTAAAGCCTCACCTTATACATTTAAGTTTAAAAAGTCTCTGAACTGGTCTTTTTCAAGTTCAGTGTGAGAAGCAAGCACTGATTCATGACAAACTTGTAGGCTGCTTGGGACAAGCCATAGAACTATCACCATTTTCCTGGAGTCTGGTATCACTGAGCATAGGATGTCTTCAGGCTGTGAACATAGAGGTATGGTTTGACAACCTGTTGGAGAAGACCCAAAGTATCTCTGGCTGAGCTGCTCCAATCAGGCTAAGCACATAGTTCACATAGCGTAGGAGACAAAAAATTTGCATCTATGTGAATAAGACAGACATGCCTAAAGGCAGCACAAGAGGTGAAACACGAGGTCCATCCCCAAGCTAGAAACATAACTCTGATAGCCCGTGTTTTCTTCTCTAGAATACTATTCTGCCACCTATTTCCTCTGTGACCCATATTTTCACTATCATTTTTTTCTCCCCTGCATCAAGATTGGCTAGAGCTCAGAACTGATCAGCCCTGTGAGGAATTTGAAGCCCATAAATTTAATACACAGAAGAAATACGGCAGTGTTTTAAAAACAGTTATAATCATCGATGCATGAGAAATAGGAGCCAATGAAATAAAGTGCTTCCCATAAACTGTTTTTTTTTTCCTTTTAACAGCAGTTATTTTAAGCTTTGTTACACTAATGTGGCTTGTATAAACTAAGAAGATACATTTCCATCATGGGTGTTCGATGTTGTCTGGTCTACGTCAGTGGTAGTACAGGAGATAAGAGAAGGAAGAGGAAAGATATAACTGTCCTACAGCACAATATAATGTGCATTAGGTAAATATTTTCATCAAGAGTACATACCACATGCACAACTAAATATTTTCTCTGATATGACTCTCTGATGGAACACCGACCTGTTTTCAAACACTCCTGATTCAGTGGAATGTCAGATACAAATAATGGCCTCTAGCTTTATAGTAAGTTGTGTCTGTTTAAGGAAAAAAAAAAAAAAAGATGTTTGGGATAATATTACCAATTCTGGACTAGGATTAGGCTGAAATAGAGGGTAGGCACATTTTCTCCTGACCAACCTGTCACATTACAGCTCTGATTTCTTTTCCCCATAACAGAGAAAAAAATTATTATAATAAAATAATAATTAAAATAATAACCCTGGAAAGAAATTTCCAGGTCACCTTTGTTTGAATGCCAGTTAATGGACCTCAGTGTATCCCTTCCTTGGTTTTGCAGATCTCAGCCAAACACTCTCCCCACATGACCATAATTTCCTCAATGAAGCAGAGTGTTCTGCCTACCCCACTGCAGCTGTGGAACATCTGGGTGGGAAGATCCTTTGCCCTCAGGACTCCCCAGAGCATAGTGTGGCTACTCGAATGGTGCACAGGGAGTATGATTTGGCTCTCTACATTTCCTGTTGTGAAATTTTAACTTACTCTGATTAATGTTTATTTTTATAGGACTACTGAGTTATTGGTAGTTCTTTTCCTCTTACCCTAACCTTCTCTGGATATCACATATACAGACACAAATATATATATATATATATACACACATAGGAATTATTAGACATTATTTCAAACCATTAAAAAACATTCCTTATAACAAAAAAACTCCTTTTCTCAAAACATGTGGAAATTCTAAAGGTTTAGCTTTATACACTATCAAAATCCCCATTACATAAATTTTTACTTTTCCAATTTAAAATTACTTTTTAACTGAAAGCAAAACAAACAGAGGCAGTTACTGTTGGCACATGCCCTTAACTTTTTTCAGCATTTTTTTTTAGCAGTCATTCCCTTAAGCTACATTTCAAAACCACAGCTTAGTTTTCCTCCAGTACAAAGGAAAAGGTTCTATATGTCATTTTCATGGCTACATAAGGAAATCTATCATCATTTTTACTAACCAACTACTTCCCTTCATTCATCCTCAAATCTATCTCTATTGTTAAATATCATGTAATATAGAATAAAACCCTCCACAATAAAGTGGTTACCTCATCTAAGAATCAGTTTTCTTTGTTAGCTTGTGATTTTCCATTACTTTTAGTGCCTGAATAATATCATAAGAGCTTAAGGCAGAGGAAAGTACTTAAAGTCAGCATTCTATTTATTAAATACCAAACACTCCTAAAATATTCAGTGAACAAACTAAAAAAATATCAGGGTGCACATGATAAACTTACCTTATATTAAAAATTGTTTCCGCTCCAAATTTCACAAATTATTTCACAACACTAAAGTTTGGTGGACATTCACTATATAAAAGGGTGCTTAGTGAGGAAAAAGTTACTAGCAACACAATATTTAAGATGTCAGACTGTGTCAAAGTGTCTTACTCTTCAAATGCCTTGGTGCTAACTTCACAGGGCTACCACTGTTTAGGGTTCAAGACACTTCAAAAAGGTGAGAGAAATACCCACTATAGCTCTCCAAAGACACCAGCAGAATACAGGCAACACAGAAAGGTGGCTGAAAACACTAGTTTTTTCTCAAATACTGTCTTGGTACAGCAAGATTTAGCAGTTGGGCTCAAGGGTTAATCTTAAATCAACTCTTTAATCAGAGGACAGTACAGCTGGGAAACTGAGGCACAGATGCACAGGACACTAGAATAGAAACAACTGAACATCATCGCAGAGACAATTAAAGAGTAGGGAATTTAGGAATCTAATAACCCATATTGGAATTTAGCCAAGATGCTGAAGCAGATGCACAAAGCTGTTGCAAAGATGCTTTGTGTATTCTTTATCATTTTAATATCTTATGTTATACCATATGGTCCCACATTTCAATCATTGTGATATAAGCCACAAAAGAGGTAAAAGAAAATGTTGACAAAACATTTATAGAGATTAAATTCCCTAAGGATCTTTTGGGTCTGGGATTTTACAGGCATTCCATTTTCAAAATGCTGTTAGACTTAAATAATCCTGGGGAAATATCTCTTTCTCCAGGGGACAGTTGGAAACACAAGCCATAGGCTGTGCCCAGTGATAGAGGAAAGTCCACAGACCAAAGAAAAATAGAAAAAAAAAACACTCAAAAATCACATGAGAAGGCCTGTGGCAAGAAAGAAAAATATTCAGAGCAGGGGACATCAGGTCAGGAAAGAGCATGGCCAGGAGAAGCAACCAGGAGAGCTACCACACAGCTGTTTCCTCTTCTACCCCCTCTCCTAGTGTTTTGTCCTTTAGCTGACTCTGGCTCTGTCTGCTTTAGTAGGCTTCCTGCTCTTTGTAGATTTAAACAATTCTTTGTTATGTGCTTATATGCTTTTGGCTGTTTGCTTTGCAAAATGCCTTTTATTATCCCCAGGTTTCTGTCTCATATTTACCTGCCATTAATTATAATCCTCTTCATAAGTTGAGATCTTCCCTTCCGGTAGAGAGACACGTTCAGCTTTTCCAGAATTTTGCCTTTACCTATACCTATTAATTTGCAATCCTACTCTTTCAGTTGCTCTTTTTTTTTTTTTTTTTCCTAGGGGTAGTCATTTATTACTCATTTTATGGGATGTTTAAGTAGCCCCCATGCTGAGCTGCAACACTTTAATTTCCTCACTTTTCACCTTAACATCTTTTTTACTAGCTTCCTCATTTTTAAGCCTTCAATTTAGTGCACAATTTAGCATCAGTATACTGATTCTCAGTACAATTCATCCTCTGAGGACACTACTCAGAATTATCCTATTACTTAAGTACATCTACATTAATGTCACTTTTCTGTGGCTGCATCACAGCACAGAGACACATGACCCTGCTGGTACCGGGCAGCTCAGCTACTGCTGATGGGGCTACGGCAGCAAGCACTGAGTGCAAAATTTGCTCAGACTTTAAAGGGGACATGGGGAGCTCTGCCCCTAAATCCATGCGTCCAGGTATGCAGTTTTACACACTGCCAGTGGATTGGGAGGCTCTCAATACAGAAAACTTGGCCACTAGCAGTTTCTGTAAGGGTATCGGTGGTGCTGGGGTTTAGGACTTTTGTTTTTCACAATTTCATGGCTGCAAGTGTTCTCTTCTGTTGTCATTTGCACAGGTATAAATATACAAGAACTCTTTAGAAAGCAACACTTGATCCTGATTTTTTAACTACAAGGTAAGATAAAAGGAAAGGAGAGGTTGAGAAAGGCTTTGTAATCACCTCCCTTATGGAGAATACAGTCACTTAAAGAAACAATGTGAAGACAAAGAACATCACACAAAAATTCAGGGATTCCAGTAGCTCTGACTGAAGGTTTACTACACCCTACATGGGAACAAAATATCCCTTGATGGAAAATCCTAATAATATTTGGTGTCTTCCACAGAAAATGTTGATTTCCTTCGAACCCTCTTTAGGGGTATGGCTTTTCTTTGTGGGATTTTATTTAGTGCCTGTTATAAGATGACAATAATCTCTGTTCAAATGCCTAGACCTTATTCTGATTTGATGTTTAAAGCAATCCTCTGTTTCAGTTTTATGGCTGCATCTCTTGCTTTTGCTTTTTGTGGAGGATAAGTCACCTGAGCACAGAAAAATAAACAAAGAAAATAGGGTATCACAGTTCTTCTCGTGACACAGTTTGTTCTTCAGACCATAGAGTAACACAGCAAAGTTGGTTTCTTTAATTTTTGAAGCCAAGACCAGCTGAAAGTTCAGATACACATTTATCACAACAATGGGAAACACAAATTGGCTTAGTTTTCTTTTCCTTTGTATGAAGTCATTACCAAACATATTGACTTGGAACCCCAGGGATTTGGAAGCAGTCAGATTTAGAAGAGGAATAAAAATACTAGGATTTTTCAGCAATAAAAGAGTGAACTTAAAGCTACAAAATAAAAAAAAAATAAATAAATAAAAATAAAAAAAGAAAGGAGAGAGAGAGAAAGAGAGCCAAAAACAGTCATAGAATTGAGACTGATGACTTTGCATTTCGAAATAACACAGTTACAAAATTAACAGACTTGGGAAATGTTCTAGGCTCACTGAGAACATTAAAAGTTGGTTCTTTTAAGTATGAAAAGGGAAGGAACAAAGCTGCAAGGACTATAAATTCACATTTTCTTCAGTAGGAAAAGGGTCAAAGTACAAGTGTCAGTGCAGGAGGAAACTGGGTAAAATAACAATTTTGATCTACCCTTTTCTTAACCCCAACACTGAACCACTCTGCAACATCTTAAAAAACTCATTGTGTGGACAAAGTAAATTTTTTTTACTCCTATTGGCATCTGAGATGCCATTAACTGTGGATTGGCCACTGTTGCCAAAAGCAATGGTGCAAGTACCTGTGGCAGAGAAGGCATGTGGGGTGAGGTGATGCAGAGCAGTGAGAACGGCAGTCTCCCCATCCTCCTTACAGCCAGCATCAGCTGCCCCAGCTCACCAGCAAGACAGAAAGGTGAACCTTCAGACTGTCTCTACCCATCCTCCCCTTACTGCTCCTTGGTTGTTGGACAGTTGTTGCCTTAACAACTACACGTTGATGAGTTTTTTGTGCTTCTGTAAAAGGCAAAAGATAATATTCCAGTAATGTAGACTTCCGCAGCAATATCCTTCCCTGCTCCAAATATTCAACAGGAAGCTAGAAATGTTAAGCCATTCCCTGCCTAATAATCTCCTTAAAAAGACATCCTGGATCCAGTTGCTTTGTGATGCTTCTGATAATGCACATCAATAGACAGCTATACAGTTATGTTCCAAACCCCATCCAAAATGGTCCATAATCAACTTTTTTACCTCATAGGAGATTCAAAATTCAATCGAGTGGAAGCCTAGGCAAGAGAAAACTATGTTTAAACATTATCCCCTGCATGCCTGCAGAGTATAATACTTTTTAAAAGCTCATTTGACATATAGAAAAACATTTCACTATCCATAAACACAGTAGGTCTGTGTATAAAAGAGCAGGTAAATTAAACTATCTGAATGAAAAAAGACCTGGAACAATGGGAGCAAAAATCAGCTGAATTTAAATGAACAAAAGTTGAAGCTCTTTGTATCAAATATAAAGAGTGAGGCATGAAAAAATTCCCTCTGAAATATTCATGTTCTTTAAACATGCTTTAAGTATATATAAAAAAAATCCAGTTTTGCACTTTTGTCAGGTCGTGACTTAGTCCCTGGATAGGCACATTTTGACCCGATAGCTCTCATTCTGGGATCAGGGCTTAAATGACCTATTTGGATCTTAGATAGAGCAGCTGCTCTGGGGAGACTCAGACTCTCTATAGCATCTGTCTTCCTTAATGGAAAGAAATTTGCTATTTGTTTACCTGCAAAAGGCTGCAAGTGCTGTAATAAGAGTGTTCAGGCCAGTTTCAGTGTCATGTCCTGAGATATAACATTTTCTTTGATTTTTTACATGTGTATCGATCAGGAATTTTCAACCTGTTTTAATTTTCCTGCATTCCTTGCACAAAACATTAATAGTAGGAAACCTGAAACATCCCCAGTGTTTAACTAGAGTTGTGAAAAAAGGAGATACCCAGCTTACTGAATTATTTCCAAATACTACTGTAGTTCTCTATGCATCATCTATGCATAAAGGGGAAAAAAGTGAAACCTAATCATTAAAAGAAAACCTGTTCGGATTGTTTGAAGTGTGAAGGTCTTGTGTTTTGTAGTTAGAAATTACACTTCCTTACATGTTTCTTAATCTGATGCAGGTTTATCCTTTTCTTTCCCTCTTGCTTTTAATTTGACATGCCAGTCAAAGTTAACATTAGGAAAAACAGCAAATATAAACCTTGTAATTTATATGCATTCATGTTGTACACCATAATAGCTCTCATCTTGGCAAAAGTTAGCAGATTGTTCTCTGCTCTCAGGAGGAAATAGCATTCATTTTAGGTTTTAATGGAGCTTTAGGGTTATAGTAATTCAAATTAAACTAAATCATCATGAATTATTTCTGAATCCCATGTTATGTGTTCTCTTTTTCCCTTTTGTTGGTTTATGATAGTGTGAGCTTCAGACACTGGTAACTGGAAACTTGTACAAGCAGACCATTCCTGCAATGACAGGAACCTTGTCCCAGCACCAACATCACATGCAAACTTTCATCTGTTATTCTCCAGGATGATGATGTTCTGAGCTTGAGGACCTATGTCATCACAGGAATAACAGCTACAAGTATAAATTCTCATGCAAAGGTGCTTCCACCAGAAAACCATAATTATATTGGCATTATGTCTCATGAACAGATGAGAAATTAGAAGCAAACACTGGAAGTTTAAATGAACTACTGCTATTGGCTAAATGTAATGTAAAATTACAAAATTATTTTAGAACAACTTTTCTGCAATTGAAAGAGCAAGACATTTAGATCTAACAACAGAAAATTTCAGGCTACGTTTCTTCATTTATCTAAAACCTGGTTTGATCTGAAATGGGAATGAACAAATAGTCATGCTCACTGGTATGACAGTGCAAAAGTGAGTACACCAATATGAGAAATCAGTTTTAGCATAAACTTCTGTGACATTAGCCATAGCCAACAAAACATATATCTTGTTTTAATGTTTTTCTCATGAGGTTGGCATCCTTTCTAAGGTATCTTCCTGAAAGATTTTGTCTGTACTTGCCATTGTGCTCCTACAGCTAAGGGATATACAGACATGTAGTATTTTTTGATCAGGCTAGTCAGCTAGTCTAATTAGAGTAGATTAACTTCACAGCATTATGAAAAACCACAGAGCCTGATGATATGCTAGATGGTTTTCAGAACTACCTTTGATCCAGACAATTCCTAATTTCTGTATCTTTCTGATACATTTGGTCCAGAACAAAATGTTACTGGACTTGAACCAATGAAATTCCCTTATTCTTCTACAGCCCAATCAGTCAGAAAGATTAAAATTTTTTTGGACTGTACTTCTTTAGAAATCATGGGAGGTTCAGTTCTTCAGATTTTGGCATTTTGATGTGTACAACAGAGCTATGAAAAATCAGTGTCACTTCTTCCATGTTAAATGTTAAATGTCTGTTCTAAAGAAGATCACATGTACTTTCAGCTTCAGGATTTGCCACCTGTGGTTTGCAGGCATATTTTGTTAACGTATGTTATTGGTTGGGAGCCAACTAGGATGAATAAGAAAGAGGATAAATAACTTCTAGGCTACCTAAACTTGACATGTTATATTTGTTAGCTCTGGAAAAACAATCAAAGAACAAAATACATGTAATTATCAAGTTATTTATAGCTGTGGCTACTCGGTTACTTGGCACTAACTATATATGTGATGAACCACTTAGAGATAAGGAAGAACTGTTGGCTTCCTACCTGAAACAAGATTTTTTGCACTCTGCATACCTTCTCACATAGAACATACTCTCAACCAACATCAGCATAGCTTCAGTTAAGAAAAACCAGGCACTTTGAAAAGCCATCAGGGAGGCATATGCCTCCATACCATGTCCAGCATTGGCAGTCCAGAGACTAGAAGCAGCTGAAAAATGTAGTTTTGACAATCTTTGCATAAATCTACTCATGTAACTTGACAAAAGGTGCTGCTACAACAGCAGTGACGCTCCTAACTCTTTAGTTCACTCCTGCTACCCCTTCAACATAGCTGTAGCTTCTGCTGTTTAATGACAGTATGCTTTTACCTTGCAGGATATGGCTGAGGTCACTTACCAGGATCTGTTGCTATGAAAAAGAATTATATTATTCTGTATGTGCAGGTGCACTGCATAAATTAACAACCACTAGCACCTAACAAAGACACTAAAAAAAACCCCAAACAAACAAACAAACAAAAAAAACCCTTTTGGCTTCCCCTTATGATCTTGTTTTCTGAAAGAAACTAGTCTTATACAACCCTAGACCTAAGAAGGAAAATAAAAATAAAAAGGATGTATTCTGCATTTCTTCGGTGTTTGCTGACAAACTCCAGAGATTAATAGCTATAGACATAAGATGCTGGATAAAAGGAATATGGAAATCTGAGGGACATCCTGAAATGAGGAGACACATATAATGGAAACTACTGTGCCATCTGTTTTGGGCATGCCAGCATCCACTCAAATGCACAACATTTTTCTTGTCACTACCTTCCTTCACACTTCCATTTCTCCTTTAAGTAGTAAGGTTTACTTTTTCCTTGTGCTTCAGTGTCATAACCATGGCTCTTTTCAGTTCCTTTCTTTCTCCTTTTTCCTCACACATTGACAAAGGTTTCTACTGCTCATGATTCCTACCAGCTCTTTTTTCCTACACAACTATTTTCTAAGTCCACTTATTCCTTTCTGTAAAGTTTAATCCTTCCACAAAAGATTTAATTATCTAGCCCAAGTATCTGAAATGACCCTCCTACAAGTCAAGGTAGTAGTCTTGTATTTATAAGAGTTGACCCCATTATGTTTATTTTACATACAGAGGGGAGAAAGGGAACCTGTATAATAAGAAAAAATAAAACAAGGAAAAAAAATAAAACTAACACTTGCAGTGATTTCATCCCCAGTGGAAAACACACATTTATTGGGAAGAATTCTCAGCAGTAATGCTGGAAATCTAACATTTTCTAGTTCAATTACAACATCGGATCCTAGATATTGGTAAGAGGCTTGTTTCTCAGAACTTTGATACTGAATCAATACTGTGCTAACTTGTGATGCATTAAAACAGTGCAGGAGGTGTCCAAATGTTATTAATAGTTTTATAGCCTTCCCATCTATTCTGCCAGACATATTTAGTTATTGTCAAAATTACTGTTTATTGAAATAAAAACAAGCACTTTATGGACTTACATGAAGTTGCACTTTGAAAGACGTCTAACGAATGCTGGGGAGTCTGACAGTACACTCAGTGTTTTTTCCTTCACCATGCACCACAACCAGAGAAGTCCAAAGGCTTCGCTTTACCCATGACATGCTTTTGAACAATAGGAATGATGGTGACCCAAAAATCACCACCATATTTTGGGCCTGACATAGGTTCAGTGACATTTTAAAACCAAATACTTGGTCAAGTCCCCAGATAGAACAGGCAGCCATTTCTATGGTGGGATTCATCTCCTCTAACTTCACAGATCTGCAGTGGAGGTGTTTACATCCCATCTGGTACATGCTCCCTTTCTAGGCAGTGGAGAAAAGTAAGAACTTGCAGAGCACAATTCATCTGCTGTATCTTAAAAGAGGAAAAACAGTATGAAGAAGTGCTTGATTTTCATTTCAGACTTGCAAAGAAAGCCAAGCAGATGGGGACATGGACACTGTTGACTCCTACATTTGGACGGACATCTTCCATCCATGGTGTACAAACTGAGTAATATGAATGGTCTCTTCAGCCTTGTGTCCTGGAGCTACTTCATTCCTCTCCATCTTCCTAGAAGACCATTCTAGATAACTTTCTTTTTTTTTTTTTTTTTTTTTTCATAAGCATTCTAACTGCTACTTCACTGGACTGAATTTCTGTGCTGCTTTCACACTGAGCCAGCTTACATATCCAATTCATTTCCCTCCTCACATCTTACAACAGATGATTTCCGGTTTCATAGGAAGATATTATCAGTATTAGTCTCTCAAAGGTTAGGTGATTTAGAAAATTCCATCTAACATCTCTCCTTTAAAAACTTGACCTATGTTCCCCCGTCTATTCATATAGACATAGAGTCTGTTAGGAGCCTGCAACACTATAAATTAGAGTTTACTGGGATGACTGAGAACTTTTAAGTTTATTTTTATGAAATGGATTATTCTCAGCTGAGACCTACATGTTAACCTCACTGATTTGTTTTTCCCCACATAGGCTGCTAATGCAGCACTGGAATGCACCATATTTGACTGGAAAAAAATCAAAGCTGCTGAACTTGCCTATACCCACTTTTGTGTGTAGTTTCTCTTAGGCTGAGACTCTCCAATGTCCATGACAAAGTCATAGATTTTTAAGAACAAAAGAGCTATATAATATTCCTATAGTTAAAAGAAAGAAGAATCAATTAGAAATTTTGGTCCTCTCCAAAGAATTAATTGTTGACTACAGTTTCCTTCTTTAGAGCTAGTGTTGATGAAATGATATATTTAAAATCTAATCTATTAGTGTTTGTAAAAATGGCATTCTGTTATGAAGTAAATTTATCATTCATTTATGATGGTCACGAAAATCACTGAGGTTTTTCTTCTCCTTCTTTCTTCCTTTCCTAATCCCTGGATTTTACCTATAGCCTGTGTGCAAGTAATGCACATTAGTCAATTAATAGGCTGTTAAATGACAACAGTTCCAGGCAATTTAATTACTGTTGGTAAAATAAGAAATGAATTATTGCATGTCAGTAACTAATTTCAGCTCCTTTCCTTGGAACAAATTAACTTTGAATGTGATGGCTTCAGAAAAAAATACAATAAAAATGATTGCTTCCTTGCAAATGCAAGCTGCTGATTCATTTCTTGGAAGAAAATGTAAATGTCTTATCAAAACCTTCTGCCCTTTTCTTCTAGTGCCAGGCACAGTTTATTTTAAAAGTATGTTACTATTTCTGCAACTAAATATATTAAAAAATAGAGTATGAACATAAATGAAAAAAACCCATGCAACGCAGAATGCTCTTCCCTCAACTTCAACCTTTCTGTATATTTATATAATAAATATGTTAAAATGAATTAACTTTAACCATCAACTGAAATACATAATTCTGTAGTAAAACAGACTTATTTGCTGTAGCTGATGATATTATAACATGATTTGCACAGGATATATCAATGTTATTTTCTTAATTATGCATTACTTTTCTGAAATACCAAGAAATCATTCATTATGGATAATAATCGCTAGCAGAACAATTTATAATCCTATATTTTAATAACTAAACATAAGGGTATATCCAGAACTGGTTATTATGGGCTGGTCTCAAAAGACATCAGCAGAATTTACAACCTCTTCTGGAGGAAAAGGAGGAAGCCCATATTTAGGAAAATTTCATATTACTGTCAGTATTTAATACCAGAAGGAAGTCAGCAGCATCTAAGTGGCTTCAACTCCTTTATGCCTGTTCCATCACATTTCTAGAGTGAGTTAGCTCCACCACAACTCTATGATTAGATGACACCTTTCTCAGAAAGTTTATTTCACTGTTCTGTGACACTTTTTACAGGGAAGTAAGTAATTGTTAATGCAAAGAGCTCTGAGAAGACTTCATTTTTCTATCCTCACATATGTGGGGACTGCTGAACAAATTACTAACAGGGTCTTGAATGAGTGCCTGGTAGGAAAGGAAGAAAAATCATTGGAAATGTTTTGGGTTTGTTTTTTTTTTTTTTCCATCCACAGCCCATTTAATACCTTCTCACTTCTGGGACTTGGTGTTTGACAGAGGGCTTCTCACCAGGAGTAAGGATAGCATAGACGGGGTTCACACAAGCATTAGTAAATGCAAAGATAGCCACAAATGAAATAATAATAATAATAATAAAAAAATTGGTACTAGTAGGCACCTTTGCTTTTGCAAAATCTTCCAAAAATGCACTTCACTAAACAGAAGATGCACCTGATAAGAGTTAAATGATAATCAAACTGCAGCAGTTCTTATAGATTCAAGTCAGGTAAATGAGTAAAAAGAAAACAGCTTTATATCAAAGTTCAGAAGTTGATCCAGTCAAAAGCTTTCAAACAAAACATTTTCCACTTAAATATACCTGTACAAGAGAGCTGCTTGAACTTAATTATAAATTCCAAGCTCTAAAAAAAATAGAGCAAAAAACCAAACCCTACACCCCTACAGTCCAGGAAATTTTCATATTTATAATTTTTTTTTAAATTATTTTCAGATATCATAGACCTCACTATGTCCAGAATGCTTACTGCATTCACTTCTATGGGCTAAAATACAGTGTATATTAGGACAGTCGATACATAACTTTTGTCTGGCCTCAACAGCTATAAAATATTGGAAAAAGGATTAGCTAAGAACTTCCATCTTCCCTATCAAGTACCATTTCCTCACTGTATAATAATATATATGCATACTTTATTGTGAAATTCAATTTGACTCTCAAACGGAGCAAAGAGAATCTGAGATCTAACACAGATAAAGATGTGAATGACTGGTTGAGTAAGAGCATCAGACAGATTTCCCAAGAGGTCAACAATGAGGTCTTTGCCTCTTATCCATTTCCTTTACTGGAAAGACAGTTCTTACAAATGGAACCTCTGCAAATATGCCCTTCTGTACCACTGGTCTCTGGACTGACACAAGTGGGGAAGCAGAGGAGCAGGCACTGCTTTCTTCTTTGTGATGGCCAGTGACAGGACCTGAGGGAATGGCATGAAGCTGTGCCAGAGGTTATGTTATAGGAAAAAGTTCCTCACCCAGAGGGTGGTTGGGCACTGGAACAGGCTCCCCAGGGAAGTGGTCACAGCACCAAGCCTGACAGAGTTCAAGAAGCGTTTGGACGGTGCTCTCAGGCACATGGTGTGATTCTTGGCAAATGACTCCTGTGCAAGGCCAAGAGCTGTACTTTGATAATCCTTGTGAATCCCTTCCAACTCAGGATATTTTATGATTCTATGAAGTCCCAGAATTAGTGGAAACTTCAGAAACACCAGCTACACCAAGATGAAAGAGAATCTCTACCCCTTACTCAGATGAAAGCACTGGTGACTACTATGAGAAGGTCAGACCTTTAATACCCCTTTTCTCTGTCCATTTTCCAGACTGCAGGCTTATCTTTTCCTTATTAAATGCCCCTCTTCATATTTTATTACTGTAGCAACCACCTGTTTTAGACTACCTATGAAGCACTGCCTTATCCTGCAACTCCGATGGACTGCAAAATGGAAGAACTACTGCATTGTATGGCAAATCATGACATACTCAAACTCAGGAAATGTTGTTTCTGCTTTTGTACTTATTTGCTGTACTTTTTAGTACCATGTTGTCCTGTACAGTCTCAGTCTCACTGTCACTATTGTAAATGAAAATTTATATGAATTAAGTGCAGAAAGAATTAAAGACATGCTTACCAGTAATTGCTGCTCGTACATGACAGAAACCAATAGTAGCTTTGCTGCAGATAAAGTGTAAGCAAGCTCTCTGAAAATAGATATTAAGTGGTGAGGTGAGAGAATTGTCATATTCACTTTGCTAATATAAAGACTTTCCAGAACAGACATTTCCTAGAACAAACTCGACAATCATCTGCAGTATAGAAGTACGAACAGCATAATAATTAGGAACACTTCTGTGTACAGAATCACTTCACTAGTAAAACAGTCCACATTTCCTGTTTGCAGTTTCTTCATAGTTCATTCCTTGATGTAACAATCCACTCACTCGTTGTGCTCTAGATGCAGATACAAGACAGACAAGAAATGTTTCCTCTGGACAAGAGTTGCCATATTTCAGTTCATGACTCTGTGGACATAAATAGATCTAGTTTAAATGCACAGTGAAGCAAAATAGATTTGATATGTTAGGATTCATCAGTCATAATGAGAGGTGCATAATAAACAAAGTAGCTCCAGAAACATCCACTCTGTTGTGCAAGTGCAGTGACGGTGTGATACATACAGTTCACCCAGTGCTTTCCAAGACTTGATGCACAAAGCTGTTATACAGAGAGTTCATGCACATTAACTGTAACCAACCTACTTTATGTTGGTAAGTCTCCATATATTTATATACCCAATGCTAGCAGAAGCAATAACAAAGAAGGAGAGCAGAGGTAAAAACAGGAAAACTACAGTCAGATATATAGTTTCTGCCAAAATGTGTGGTCTACATGTCAAAAACAACTTAGTAATAAATAAAAACATCCAAAGGGATCCATAAGGCTGAGCAGCAATCTAGAGAACAGGAACAAGAAATGTTGTGTGATCTACCACAAAAGAATATTTCAGAAAGCTTCTTTTCATAGGCACTGTCCACTCACTTCCCTCTCCTCTCACAAAATACCTCATAATAGAAAGGACAGGAACAAATACTGCCTCGGGACATAGATTACCCATTATGTACTATTTCAGGTAATAGGACACAACATTTCATAGGGACATTAGCAAGTGCAATTGCCATCCTAGAAGGGACTTTGCAGTCAAAAGGCAAGACATGGAATTTTAGGAAGTACCTGATTATCACTATTCTTTGCAAATCTAGCTGAGCACTCTCAAACATATATAGAAACCCCTTTTCTGTCTGTCCCTTCATCCTTTCTATAGTTATCAACAGTCATAAAGAATCATTATATTAGAATGCTTTCAAAATCAGACTATTTAAAAAAAAAGTCTATCAGGCATTTTATAATGCAAATATGTCTTTTTAGGACTTGCAGAGGGAATGAATCCAGGAGTTATTGTCCGTTCATTCCTTTGACCCTCATCTTCCAAAGCCTCTGGCACATTTATCATTTTCCTTATGTATTAGCTATTAAGGAGCAGACTTCAGAACCGCTTTCCAAGGAAACTCACATTCAATGCCCCACTTGTAATAGAGATTTACAATTTAGTTATCTATTGTGAATAATTAGTCTCCTAGAAATTGCTTTGGTAACATTTAACGTGACACAGGTTCTCTGCTCTGCTCTCATTCCATATTTCAACATTTTATATTGTAGCTCCCTTTTGACAAACCCTATTAACCAAACCTTCCAGGCCTTACTGAAAATGTCAGGCTATAGAAAACAGATAAGAATTGTCATTCTGCAGTGCCAGCAGAGGCCTGCTCACTTGAATCTGGCAATGCTTTACTAAAGCTATAACTCACAGGGCAAGAGAAGCAGCAGCACCAATTGCTAGGGCAATGGAAAAGTGAATATGGCAAGATGTTTTACAGTTTGCTGTGTTCTGTGGTCAGCTACTATCTTTTTTTCTCTGAAAACCTACTTAAATTACAATCTTCAAACAAGACAATGATGAATTCAGTAAGATTAAAGAAGTGTCTGTGTTGTAGTGCTGTGACCAGTGCATGATATAGCATTTCAAAACACATTTGATTTCAGAATCACTTGCTAAGCCAGCAATTTTAAGAAGTGCATCCAAATTCCAGTGGCCTTTTATTTGGAAGTGGTTTTATTGATAAGCAAGATGAAGTAGGGAATGTGGTTACATTTAGTGCACATAACCTCATTTCAATATTTTAGGGACTCAGTATTTCAAGGCTAGAAGGGTTTTTTCCCCCGTAATTTGAAAATTCATTATCCTTTTGGGAAAGGAAAAACGTGTTTTCTTCTTGCAGAAGAATCAGAGTTTATAATTTTTGCCATTTGCAACAGCTGCTTCACATCATTCCACTCACAAGAGCAGGTCTTGGAAAGAGAGCTCCTGGAACACATTATTGCCTATAAGGATGTTCCACACTGACATGCTGAACAGCAATGGCCTCTTGTTTTAACTTCTAAGTTTAAAAAGGCAGACAGCTAGTGCATTACCTAATCCAAGCCATATTTAAAACATCTTTCAGGAAGAGCCTATTGTGGCCAAGCACACACCCTGGCAGGCAGGCAGATAGACCCCTCATCGCATATTGAAAACCACAGATGTTGGTTCAAGTCTCTCACCCTCAGTTCCATTCATTTCACTGCTCTAATATGCTGTGGTAAATCCTAAGTATCCAGTTGCATCCCCAGGCATGAAAAACGAGTTTTAGGAACAAATGTCAAATTATGCAGTACACCACCATCACCTTCTTTACCCATGCTAGAAAGCCAAGGTGGAGCAATCACAGCGTGTGTCTTGGGAAGGAGATCTAAAAGATTTACAGAGGCTTCTCTTCCAACATATTGCCCCTTGCTCATAGCTGGGTACATTAGGTCCATTTAATGAAGTCAGAATCTCACATTTAAATGTTGCTATGTATGAGATACCTCTTTTTAAAGGTTCAAAAGGAAGTAAACAAAAGAATGGCCATAAAAGTTGTCTCTCATATGACTACAGTTATATCACTTGTGATCTGATGAGCTAGGAGAGGTGATCAAAACCAAAAGTCATTATCTTTCTTGAAAGGTAATGTCAGTAAACTACACTGACTAATAAGGGCTGCCACCTATTGCTTGTGTGATGGTAAATGATTATAGGCAGACAAATCTGCTGTTTCATTTTAATCAGTTACTTAATCAGCTTCCTTGGAATGAACTGGTTTGGCTCAACAGACTGAGTGACAAAACATATCAAAGCTGAGGGTTCAATAAAAATGTACTGATAAATCATGGAAAAGTGATGCTATCATTCTCTTTGTTTACCCTTTTGTTTCTATCAGAGCAAGTTAACCTCAGCTCCTTTCATTCATCTTTTGTTGTTATTGCTGGGAAATTTAGTATTTAGCTCAAGATGTTTCGCATGATGAATTATTAAAAATCTTTAACTGTTGGACAACCTTCTAGAGGTATAAGATTTTTTAAGAAAAAAATTATCTCTTGTTTTGCTGTAAGGGGAGACAGCTAATGAAAAATGGTCCAGAATTATTGTGAAACAATTGTCTGTAGTGTAATCAAGTCTGCTTCTGCCCTCCAACTACTCCAAGATATAATGATACATGTATCATTAAGCAGCTGCTATGGATGCCTGAGGAAACTGGTAGAAATTTGTACCTATTGTTTTTCTTTCTCCACTTCAATCTGCTCTGTTACACTCCTTCCCACTGCACTTTTTAAATACCAAAGGCTTGGGGAACTGTGGCTGGAAAACTGCCCAGCAGAAAAGGACCTGGGGGTGTTGGTCAATAGCTGGCTGTACATGAGCCAGCCGTGTGCCCAGGTGGTCAAAAAGGCCAAAGGCATCATGGCCTGTATCAGCAATCGTGGCCAGTAGGACCAGGGCAGTGATCATTCCCCTGTATTCAGCACTGGTGAGAGCACACCTTGAATTCTGTCTCCAGTTTTGGGCCCCTCACTACAAGAAAGATATTGAGATGCTCAATCAGATCCAGAGAAGGGCAATGGAGGTGGTGAAAAGTCTGCAGCACAAGCCTCATGAGGAGCAGCTGAGGGAACTTCTTGTGTTTAGCCTGGAGAAAAGAAGGCTGAGGAGGAAACTCATCGCTTTCTACAACTACTTGAAAGGAGGTTGTAGCCAGGTGGGGGTCAGTCTCTTCTTCCAAGTTATAAGTGACAGAACAAGAGGAAATGGCCTCAAGTTGAATTGGAGGGATTTATATTGGATATTAGGAAAAAATTCTTCACTGAAAGGGTTGTCAGGCATTGGAACAGGCTGCCCAGGGAAGTGGTGCAGTTACCATTCCCAGAAGCACTGGGAGATGTGACACTCAGGGACATGATTTAGTGGTGGACTTGGCAGTGAGGGCTAATGGTTGGACTTGATCTTAAAAGTCTTTTCCAACTGAAGGATTCTATGATTCTCTATACGTTTAGCTGGATTCTGGGTACACTGGTGTAACCCTTTACTTGAAGCCATGTCTGCTGTCTTTGGGAAAGGAGTTTGATGTTCCTGGACTAAGGGGCTGCTTAACTATGGAATCTTTCAAGTAACCACTTTTAGGCTTGTGATTTTTAACTTAGAAAATGGAGAGGAAGGGAGAGAGAGTGTGTGACTAATGTTCAATTAGAAGAGCTTTGAAATGAAGCAATTGTTTGTTTAATGGTTGATAAATACTGTGCAATATTAAAGATTATAATTAGGTGTGGGGCATTCTCCTACCCTGTTCCCAGCCCCCATGCACATGGTCTCTGTTTGGCAAGTTACGTTATGCAAAGGTACAAGGCATGCTCTTTGCAATAGGATGTTTGTAGGAGACAAAAGTACTTCTTATGGGTGACATTTCCCACACTGGTCTATTCTTAACAGAACACATTTTGAGGACTTTAAATAACAATATTTAACATCAAGCTGAAATTTTACCAATGATAAAAGTCATCTTGGGTTAATTTATGTCCATTATCATTCTGTTCAAGCAAGAGGCCACCACACAAGATGGAGGAGGAAGTAAAATACTGGGAGTACTTACTGAAAGAGGGAACACAGATAAGAAGATTTTACTGAGCTCTTTAACAAAAAAATTCAAATCTGGTTTATAATTTTATTTTATTTTATTGAAATGAATAATCTGCCTCCAGGGTGCCTGCCAGCAAAAATGTGTTTCTGGCATGTGCTGTAGAATGATAGCCTCCATTTTAGTCATCAACAAAAACACTAATGTGATCATGCCAGCACATAGGTATTCAAGAAGGTGGACACTGATGAGTGGGTGTCATGGAAATCACTACTGAGAGACCTCTTCAATTTGTAGAGAAGCTTTATTTGTACATGGCAGAAATCCACAACAGCTTGATTTTCCTAAGAGAAAAAGAAAAAAGCTAAGCGGCTCTCAACTAAATTTCTGTGTGCTGGTAAAGGGTAAAAGCTGCATGAAATTTTCCTGTTCAAACCTGAAATAATGTTAGATCAA
Organism: Myiozetetes cayanensis; assembly: GCF_022539395.1. Classification (NCBI taxonomy): domain Eukaryota; kingdom Metazoa; phylum Chordata; class Aves; order Passeriformes; family Tyrannidae; genus Myiozetetes; species Myiozetetes cayanensis. Next base: position 85,982,622 of record NW_026086604.1, on the reverse strand, counting down.
ATCCAAACCAGCCTCCAGGAGTCAATGAAGCTCTGGAATACTTTCAGCCAAGGAGATTTCTCCTAGATTTTGACTCTGTGTAAGAGCAGATAGGACAGTATGCCTCCTATCCCACACCCCGTGGTCAGACACCTGATCAAGGGCCTCAGTGACTGCAAGGTTTCCCAGGCAATCAGATTTACTCTAAATCTGCTACCATTTATTCAGTGACAGAAAGCTTTCAAAAAATTCCAGCTCAGAGGATCTGCTTTTATTTGCATTTAAAAAAAGGAAAATCTAGATTTTTCCACATCTAAAAAGATTAAGATTCTCTAAATACGAGTCAACATAAGCATCCAGAAAATATGGGCAGGTCTATGGCACAAAAAATCATTTTTCATAGACAACATCTCAGAAAAGTTCTGAAGGTTACTACTTAAAAGTTTACCATCTCCAGCAGCCTACCTGGCTAAGTAGACTCCTTCCCTGCTAATGCTTTCTGTCCTAGGAGCACCAGCAAAAAAGAATATATATGCCCAGTTTGCTCAGCTAATTTTGTTTAACATGGGGATGAAAATGGGACTGCTCTATCTTTCCAGACTGAGAATGAGTCAACTAGAGCACAGGTACTTGTTATCTCCTTGATTTTCCTTCAGAGGATGCAGGAAAAGGCACAGGGAGACAAGGAACAACTGAAGTCAGAAACCACCCAGTGAGATTCATCACAGGATTTCAGAGGTCCTGCTATCCTGTCACAGGCAATTCTGACTTACTGAAGAAAGAGAGAAATTTTTTATGTGTTCAAGATATCAAAAAACCTTTTACTAGCCAATGTATTCTGATAGAAATGCTTGATTTCAGCTTTGAAAATATGTTTTTGCCAACTGGACATTGGCACAAAATATTTTCCAAAACATAATTAATTTAAAAAAAACCAAAACAATGGTAATCTGTAAAACATCAATACTGTGCAGGTCTTACAGTGCTCTTTTATTTTTTCATGAATTAGTAAAAAAAAAAGTCTATTTTTAAAATTATTATTGATTTTGCTTGTCCATATCACTTCAACTTTGACCCATGAGATTTGTCTCTTCTGTAAGATCAATACAAAGCACTGGACCTTATAGGATATAATTTTTCACATCCTTTATATGACGTGCTATGGATTCATATTTTGGTCAGAACTTTCCCTTTGTAGCCAGGCATTAAAGATTTTGAAAGCACTCGTAATAATAAAAGAAAAAAAACACAATTAAGACTAGATAACTGCACTTTTTATTGACTAGGAAGGGAGAGAAGACATTGTAGTTCTCTGTTCCCTGTAAATTGGGCAATTTACATACTGTTGTAATATTTCTGATAGAAAGAAGCCCCCCTAACCTGGAAAGCATATCTCTTCAAAAAGGTCATCTACAAAGCATCTGAGGAAATAATGTAGGATTAGACAATCACTTTTCCTGTAAGTATGGAAGAGGGGAACAGAGGGATGGATAAGGTCTAACCCATCACAGGGATGATCTTCAAATACCAAAGCATCAGACAATATACCACATGCTTGCAGTCTATTCCTCACCCAGTCACTGACCTTTGAAACACATCTTGATGCCAATTCACTACCAAATTCTCAGAACAGAGACGTTTACTCTTTCGCCTTTACAATAAGCACAGTAAGAGTCACCATTTCATAGTTGCAATTCAAAGTCAAAAGTGGGAGAAACCAGCAGATCACAAGTCCTTTCCTATTGCCCAGGCTAATCTTCTAGCATGGAGCAGCCTCTAAGCAGCACAACTCTTCTATTTGTGAATTCTGTGCTTATTTTTAGAATTCATTAGAAAACAACGTTAAACTGATAATAGGATGCTTTTAAACCTCTTGCCCCTCAAACAGTAACCAGTCAAAAAGCTCTCCTCCCAGACAAACTGCTTTCTTCTTTCAAGAACAATTGAAAAAAAATTTCAGTCTGAGTTATATAAGGAGTCATGGGGTTTTTTTTACTTTCTAAATAATCAATAAAAGTTGTGGGAAGCATAACTTGGGACTGCATATTAATCTTGCATTCAGCCTTCCTTGGTAGTTTTCAACAGGACCTATTTATCTTGCTGAGTCTATAGGAGTGATTTGTTTCATTTGTACACTCCATGCACCACTAAATATAAAACCAACTTCTGTTTAACAAAGTGGATAGCAGCATGAGGCCCTTCATGATAGAATCATAGAATAGACTGGGTTGGAAAAGACCTCCAAGATCATCAAGTCCAACCCCTGATCCAACTCTAATTACTATATCATGGCACTAAGGGCCATGTCCAATCTCTTTTTAAAACCTCCAGGGATGGTGAATCCACCACCTCTCTGGGCAGGCCGTTCCAATGCCTGATCACCCTCTCTGTAAAGAATTTCTTCCTAACATCTAACCTAAACTTTCTCTGGCAGAGCTTGAGCCCATGTCCCCTTGTCCTGTTGTTGGTTGTCTGGGAGAAGAGACCAGCCCCCACCTGGCTATAACTTCCCTTCAGGTAGTTGAAGAGAGTGATGAGGTCACCTCTAAGCCTTCTCTTCTCTAGACTTGGGCCCTGGTAAGAACATTGCAAATGATGAGAAGTAGTCAGCCTGGGAAAGCAATTAGTATATGGCACGAGCCACACTGGTGAGCAGATCAGTTTTGGAAAGAAACACTGTTGGTTTCTCCTCTTCGCAACTCCACAGATATCCTGTGGGACTGCTGTGATTTGTATGAAAGCACAGTAACACAGGAGCCTAAGAGCAACTGGACTGCATCAGGCCACAGGTCTGTTTAGCAGAGCACTCTGTATCTGACAACAGTCAAAAATGGATGCTGAGAGAAGCATGTAATAGGAAAAGCTATATATAAATGTAGTTTCCCAAAATGCTCTTCCAATGAAGCTTTTACTAGTCTGCAGTTCAACACGTTTCTGTGTCCGCCATAATCACTACGCTTTTTATCTATGAATTTATCCAGTTCTTGAACCCATTCTAACAGTAGTGTTCACAGCACCTTACAGCAGGCACTTTCAGTGCATTGTTGTGTCTTTTGTGAAGAAACACTGATTTTTATTTTTATTTTTATTTTTTTTTCTGAAACGGCCACTCCGGCTTCATCGGATACCTCCTAGTCTTTCCACAAGTTAGGTAGATCTGTATTGACCCACATCTCTCCCCTCCCCATCCTGGGCTGAAGTACCTTGGCTTATACCTCAGTGTTTCTTGGGCAGAAGGGGCTCCATACCCTTGTCAGCATGACCTTACTCTGTTTAGAAGCCAGGAGAGAAATGGTACATGATGCCCAACACACCAGTTCTGTAGAAGCCTGGGAGATAAACAGCTCATGCCCCACTGAGTTAAAGAAGGAGGACAGTTTCAGTGTTTCCATGTGAGGAGATGACCTGCAAGTGCAGTACTGTGGTTTTCCCTTGGTTCTGTTCAGATGTGACATAAGGAATCAGTAAGAAGGAAAGGCAGACTAGCAGTTACAGGACCCAAATACTACCCATCCCTTCTTTGAAAGATTTAAGAGCATTGCCAATACATGCTTGTAACTGTGACTCTTGCAGGTCAGCAGTATTGTGAAAGACTTGGACATCTAGTTTCACCTCAACTATTCTGCTTTTCACTGGGTATTTGAGCAGTGACCATCACAGAGCAACTCTGAACTTTTGGTGGGCTTCAGTGCACTCCTGCACCACAGTTATCACCACAGCTTTTATCAGTAAAACCACCTATGGGAGAAATTGTGAAAGTCTCAGAGATTTTCGCTTGGAAATTTCATTTCTGAGGGCTCAGCACTTTTGTTGCTCAGTCAGGCACACAGATCGAACAGCACTGCAGAAAACATGGGTGTCAAAGGCATAGCAGGTGTCACTGGATGGGAGTGAAGTTCAAGAGAGTAGAAACTCAAAAGGTCCAGCTTGTTTTTTCTGCTTGTTGCCCAGAAACTGCTGCAAGGAGCAGAAAAGCATGACATGGCATCAGCACTCCACAAGTGATTGCACTGCATTTTGCACAGTGCAGGTTTTTTGGAGAATACAGAATACAAATTAAGCAGCTTCTGGTGCATCTGTAATGTCTGTGGTTTGTACTAATGTTATGAAACCTGTGATTAGAAATAATTAACAGAAGAATGGCATTGGCCATATCTGGGTGTTTTCTGAGCACAGTTTGACAAGCAGAATTTCCATCTCTATTATCAAAAACATACCAGTATAACATCACTTAACATGGTATCAGGAGAAGGAAAACATTGGAGTCATATTTTCATATAAATTTATAGTCTTGCTAAGGTCTGATGTTTTGAAACAAAAATTAAATTACTCTTAATACTGGGGGTAGGATTACAGATTGGAGAAAAGAAAGAGGAATATATTTAGACTCAGTGAGACATAAAATCATGCACATGGAAAGAGAAAACCTGAGAAAATAAAATCCTCTTCTTAATAAAGTTCTAAGATAAATTATCTAAATTTGGGGGTAATCAGAGTACAGGAAATTTAATTTCTTACTTTTTCCTTCTGACTTCAAAGGCCTGATTTCTCATGCACAACATTAAAGGAGCATTTTATCAAAGAAAGCTATATGTATCCCACAGAACAGAGAAATTTAAATGCCTTTTTTCCCATAAGTTTTAGCAATACAAAATATTCTTTACAAGCTTTTCTAAACACTAAACAGAGCTACTATTGACCAGCCAAAATTTTCTGATTTCTACAGTTTTCTACTGGAGCAAAGAGGAAAGAATTTGTCTCTGTGGTCTGCATAATTAGCATTCACATTCTCAGGGTGCTTCCAGGCCTGCTTAGGAAGTTGGAAAACCCAGTAATATTCACTTAATATATCATCAAGAATCGCTCATGCATAATAATATGTAACAATACAGAAATCTGACTGCAGACCATGGTAATATTGACTATCAGCACTATACTGGTATAACAGTTGCAAAAGTAATTAGCATGGCATCTTCTTTTCTGACAGCCAACTAATTAAATAACAGAAGCAGAACATAACAAAAATAGAGAGCAATGCAAATAGTTTTAAATATCTTCTTCTAGCTCTTGGTGATATATGCTCATTGGCATTTTTCTTCAGAATCACTCACGAAAAACACAGAAGCATAATAAAATCCAGGATCCTAAACAGGAGGCTTTAGTTTCAGACCTGCGTAAGGTCCCAAAAGTGAGGTCTGTTCCAGGTAGCATGTGTTTGCACCTAAAAATCATGACAGTAGCTGCAAGGTTTTCTCAGAAAGGTGTCACTCATATCAGGATAAGGAAAAAAAAAGGCAGCTATTTTCTGTAGAAAAGATTATGCAGGATGCTGAGCATTTTGGGCAGCTTGTCCCAGTACTTGCTGGTGTCATGAGACACTGCAGTTGAAACACTGCCCCAGAGAAGCCAGTGGCAAAGCTCTTGTTTACATCAACAAAACACCACCCTCTTTATTTGCAGACAAAACCCCAAGTTGCTTCTATCATTTCTACATACCACGTCCTTGGGAAAGGATTGGATTTGTTTTGGGAAGCAAAGAGCTGAAGGCTCTGCACCCTAACAGCAGTGGGTGAGCCATTCCCATCCAATGCCACAGCTCTGGTTCTCACACTAGCCCAGGTAGATGCCCCCTAGACTGAAGGAGAGGAGTTTGACAGATTAAATAAGCAGTGATTTAATATGGGCTACTCCTGCGCTGTGAGGGGACTCTCACAGCTCCTTCCTAGAGATGGCTGCTGAGCTACTCCATAGATGCTGGAGTAGCTGACTGTGCTTCACTGCAACTACCACAGGACTTTTTGGGGGGACTTCCAGATGTGCAGTCCCCATGCAGTTTCAGTAACATAATTAGACCTGGGATTTATTTAGCACTATTCAACATGTTTTCAGCAGGGCTGATTATGTGCCGTTCCCTTAGGAGCCCTGTTATAATTTGGAGCTTCCTCAGAGCTGCAGGGATTTGAAGCGGAGGGGGGGACTTAAATAGCATTACATTTGTACTGCTGAGGTATTCCCTTTCGGGCCAGAGGTAGCTTAGCCTCCTACCATGCCCACAAGATTTTCTTTCTGTCAGCACATCTACAGTTGATAATTTGAAGCATTTTCCAGGGAGCTGGATGGAGTTATGTCTCCCAATAGTTGTTATTCAAACACGTTACGGATATTTGGGCATTTTGGCAGAGAGTGGTCTGATGTAATTAGGATCAGTTTCTGGTTATGGCCATGCCAGGCCAGAGGCAGAGGGCACTTCTCAGAGTGGGAAGAGGAAAAGCCAAAGGCAACGATTAAAACAGATTATTATACACTTTTGAGCTAACATGTGGAATCAATAGCAAAACATTAGCAGCTGTGCTCAGCTGTAGAAAAGCCTGCAGTCTTACTGTAACCAATAAAAATAAATTATGGACTGAAAAGAAGGAATGGAAAAAATGGTGGGGAAACCAGAGCAAAATTCAAAGAAAAAAATGTAATATAAATATTGAAAATAATTTATAACCTGAAACAGAGGGTTTGTTTGGTTTGTGTTATGTTTGTTTATCTCTAAATTACATGAACAAGTTGAAAGCATGCTTTATTAGCAGGCTCCATGATAACCGGGGCAATAATGGTAACATCCCACAATCTCTGAAGGTAAAAACTGGGAAAGTGATAATCAAATTGGTGAATGTTAGATATTGCACTGTGTTTTCCCAATATAGTGAAATGGGACCTTATCCTGACTTTTAGCTTGGCAGAAATAGAAGCAAGAAAAACTCCAGACCTGAGAAGTTTGCTTGCTACAAAGGCACTGTACAGCGAATGAGCTGATAAATAGAAGGGATCTGGTGGTCACCCAGAAAGAAAGTAGGGATCTTACTTGTTGGCTACAAGCAAAAACCAAGGATGTGATCTTTTTCTGTTAAGGTACAGCACAAGGGTGAGTCAGGGTGAAGGACCAAGTGCAAGATTTAGATCCAAACTTGAAAATTGTTGTAGTACAATCCTAAGTGCTAATGTATGTGATTTGTGCAAATAATAAAGTTTGCTCAGGGTAGTGTATTAACCACTGAGGCTAAGAAATTCTTGCGAAAAAATCTATTAATACATACTGTAGGATAAAAAAGTCCTTCTATGACACTTACTAAATTTCTGTCTTCTATTTAGACATGTAACCCAACCAAAGTAAAAAAAAGATTAACAGATTTAAGCTCTGGGGAAAAAAAAAAAAAAAAAAAGTTGTGATTTTAGTAAAAATGAAAAAGCTAATTCTGCATCTTAATTTCCACTTAAATAAACTTGTGACTTCCAGTGATAATTTCAGCGTGACTGGTCAGAAATGAAGCTAACAAAAGTAACAAGTGTTAATTGACCCATATTTAATTTTAATCTAATCTGACGGTCAAGAGTGACTAATTAACTTTACAGAACAAATGAAGACTTTGTTAAATAGCTAATTTCTTCATCCCTTCAGTTTTGATGTTAGAGCCCATGAGAAATCATCTCAGACATTGCCAAGGCATCTCAAAACAAAACAGAGAAGATCAGAATGCATATTCATAGAATTCATAAGGAAAGAAAGGAAAAGGAAGAAAAGGTAAAATAAAGGATTTAACCAAACAACCAAAAAAAAAATTAGGTGACTATTACAGAATCACAGAATCAGAGAATATCCTGATTTGGAAGGAACCCACAAGGATCATCGAGTCCAACCCTTAGCCCTGCACAGAACATCCCCAAGAATCACACCACATTCCCTCATGTCCTGTCCCTGGTCACCACAGAGAAAAGATCACTGTCTACCCCTCCTCTTCCCCCATGAGGAAGTTGTAGACTGCAGTGACGTCTCCCCTCAGTCTCCTCTTGTCCAGGCAGAACAGACCAAGTACCCTCAGCTGCTCCTCATACGGCTTCCTCGCAAGGCCCTTCACCATCTTCCTTGCCCTCCTTTGGACACTCTCTAATAGCTTAACATCTCTCTTATATTGTGATGACTGAAACTGCACACAGGACTCAAGGTGAGGCCGCACCAGTGCAGAGTAGAATGGGACAATTTAGCACTGCTCTGAATTCAACATACAGTCAGCAATTTTTATACGAATAAGTTCTATACTGATGAGTAGGAAAATAGTACCAGATCTTTCTTAGGGAAAGAATTAATAGAGTCACAGATGATATGCTGAATATTACAAAAAACTGATGCAAAACCAGAGACTATACCCTTAGCAAAGCCAGGTTACATGTTTTCCCTACCACTGAAGGTTTTGAGTCTTCAAAATGATTCCATACTTTTTTTGAATGAAACATTTCAAGTTTTTCAAGCCTACAAAAAATTCATGCAAGACAAGTGAGAAATTATCTTCATTGAATCATAATAGCTATTAACCTGGAAGACAGGAGTCACAAATTCCAGGGCTTTCCCTAGTTGATTCAGTAAACAGATACAAACCTCATTGCGTCCTAGACTGCACTTAATAGACAGATTTTGCATTATCTTAAAGTGAATATGTCTCATTGCTAGTAGAATTTCTGCTTAAAATGAGACACTTGCAAACCCCCAAATCTGAAGGGTTTGTTAACCTACATTTTTTCTTTTGGAGGATATTTTTGTTAGAAAATTTCTATTCTGCTGTAGCCCACAGTCCAACTCCAGGATCAAAACCACACTGTCATTCATTTCTCTAGTTCCCATGATTTGTTCCTTTTCTGATGTTTCATTAGAAACCTGTCAGGATAAGTCATGTCTCGGTAAATTAAGATATTCCGTACTAACTTTAAAAAATGTATATATTTCCTCTTATCCAACAGAACATTAGTTAGCAAATGACCCCATCAGAGAATCATAGCACATTCTATATCAACAAAGTGATCTCCTGGGTACTTAACACAAGCAGATGAACATAGCAGTGCAGGGATGTGAGGCTGAAGCTTCTTGTGCTTCAAAATGCAACAGAAATCATTTTACAGCTGCATTCATCGAAGACAGTTTCTGTTGTATGGGCCTGGGCTGTCAGCTTCACCAAGCAATCTAGAGGAATCAAGCTCAGAGGGACAAGGTAACTTTGCCTACCTTTGAGACTGTGGTTTCAGGAAGAGTAAATATTTCAACTGGGAGAATGAGACCGCTATGAAATATCTCCCAGCAGAGGCTGAGAGCTTCATTAATACAGTTGTCTCACTTTATTTCTAAACCGGTATCAACATAGATATAGAAAACACTTGTGGTCTGCATTTTGCATCCAGATTCCTACCTTTCCCCTGTATTTGCATATCCTGTGAATTGTTCTTCTCAGCCTCCATGGAAGCAAAAAGCCTAGCATATGCAAAACAGAAGTTCAACTCAAACTCCATTATCAGCTATATATATGTACATATTTTTTTGCCTCCCCATTACAGGGGTAACTGACTCTTACAGGAAACTGTACAGAAAACTTTGTTTCTCACAGGAAGCATGTAACTAGATATCAACATCTCCAATCTAGCATGACTTCTAAGTGATTTGTTCAGTCTTACAGCAAATGAATGTCTAGCTCAAGGAACTAACTCATGAATCCTTCACAACCTGCCTCAGAATATAATCCACTCCACCTCATTGTCTCAATTTTCTTGTCTGAAAAATGGGCTTGATAACATACTGCATGTTTTCAACTGTAGTTATAAAGTACAATTTATAGTGCCTGAATGCATGAGCAGTCACTCTGAGGTAATACAATTAACTCATCTATGATACCTGAAAATTTGTTCTCCACCTGTTCAATTCGTAACTTGTTTTTTGTTTCATCAGTTCTTAATTAATCGTCCATGTCTGTACCCCTCCATTTACGCCCATCTTCATGTTGGTTGAACTGAGAAACCCTGATTTCTCTAACTGCAAGAGTAGAGTGATCCAGAATAATATGAAGATTTCATGTAGCACTGTAATAGATTTGTAATTTAGTAAGAACATACATTCCCTTTTATGAATGTGGTTATTATCTTCAGGTGCTCTTCTTTGCATTCCCTATTAATTCCTTAACTGCTATATTCTTTCACCTTTCATTAATTAATACCAAAAACCCTCTCATTTAGGTTTACCTATTGCTAAAACCTTTTCAGTGTTTTATCTGGAGGTTCTGACTGAAAACTGACCAACTGCAGGAACAATGTAATTGATGACACAAGAACTACTGATATGCTGAGACACAGAATCTGGCGTCGCAATGAAAATCACCTTACTTAACATGCCATACTCCGTTTAGCCACTTTCATGAATAATTGAATATTCAGTTGAATAATCCCTACAACTAGAATAAAAACTTCTGGAAAAGCCTCACAGAAACTTCTTTTACTCAATCAATGACCTTGTTTCCATGGCAGGCTAACACAAGGTGCCATTGATGATGACTTGATTTCCTTTCGCATCTGAAGTGGAAAAGGAGAAGACAGACTAAATGAAATCCCATCCATCTTAATGAAATACAATTATATTCTCCTTATTAATCATTTAAAAATCAATATGTCTCTTCTTGGCAAACCCTGCCAGAATTTGTCATTCTGTGCCAGGCCTCAATACATCTTGTCCTGTAGTGATTTTTATAAGTTCAGTCACCTGTTTCCCAGGGTAAATAACAGTGTTTCTTTGTGTTGTGATGAGAGTGCAAAGAATGGCACTGGTAGGGAGGCTAAAAAGACAGCACACACATTTTAATCAGTAAAAACAATTATTTCCTCCCTGTGAACATTTTTAAATGAGTAGTGTTCATTAAAAAAAAAAAAAGGTCTCAATAAAAAACAAAGACCACAGGTCAATTGATATGTACAGTTTCATACAGAGCATTATTTATCTTCTCAGCAATAGTGTCATCAATACACTTATTGCATAGGATAGTAACAATTGTATGAACTTGCTTGCAAATCTTGAGGTCTGAAAGAAAACTGAGTTGGAATTCTTCCTATATCAGTTTCCACTGATTACAGACTTGTAGAAAGAACATTTCTCACTGTATCAAAAAATTCCATTTCCTCTTTAACTAAATACAATAAAACTTGAATTCTTCAGCAATTGCAGAATGCATTATAATTGAAATAAAATGGAAGTACTAATTGAAAAAAGTTTGTTAGAGACTGTTCCAGTCTTTTAATGATATTACCAGCAGTGGTAGTTATTCTCAGAAAGATATTTATATCACCTAGGATACTGGAATACTTATTAAAACTTGTGTGATGGGGTGTGAAATTTCAAACTTTTTTTTCCCCTCCAAAAAGCCCCAGAACTCATGAATAAAATTTCAAGAAAAACAATCACCAAGAAATCATCCCATTTTGAAAATAGCTATCTTATAGATGGTCCTTCAGCCAGCCATTCACATATACAGTCACTGATGTTCCCATAAAAGCATGTCATTAGTGTGTTTCCACTGGGTGAAAAAGAAAACTCACTGCAGCACCAGGATGAAACCTTGGTTCTATTGGCTCTGGCTGTGGTGTGGTGCAGCTGCAATCCTTGACAATCCTTACAGTCCCATTCTTCCCTGCTCCTTATATTGGTGTAGTTTGTGGGAAACACTGAAGAGTGCATCAGCATCCCAATGACATTTTACATTGCCAGCGAAAAGTCGCAACAGTCAGAATTTCATCTCATGTATAACGGAGGAAACAAAAAAAAAAAAACAATAAAGAAAAGGAGGCCAAACTTGCAGACTTTTTCCTAAAAGAAAAGAAAAATAACTGAAATAACTGGCAGGGAAAAGGAACTCACAAACAGTCTGACAAGATCTCAGAAGCACCCTCCCAACTCCTATTCACCTTTTTGAGGCTTATGATACTGTGAAGTTTGCTTTGTATAACCATGCAAAGCATGTAGCGCTTGCAAAGTCAGAAGGGGAGATACAGTAACGTGTGTTACCATTTACCACTGGTGTTGATTTCTTCTCTTTGTTCTATTAACCTCCTCTGCTTTATGTTCCAAAATGGAGTCAAATACCTTTCAAGACAATTCAATATTTACCTGCCCAAAGTAAATAAGAGGTCCCTGAAGACCTACATTTGATATGTATTGAGCTCCTAATAAATCCTGTTTGCACATGGAAATACAGGACTTGCCAGGAAATACAGGACTTGCCAGGATAGATGATATTTCAAACCTATTTAGTCCAATATTCTGCCTTAGTAAACAACATCAAAGTGCTTCAGAGTAAGGTAAAAAAATCCAGCAATAAACAGATACGTAGAATTATATAATTCAATCTACAAGGGACTTGTGGAGGGCATCTGGCCCAAACTCTACTCTAAGCAACACTGCTTTTCAGGTCGTATTTGCTTTTTGCACAGAAAACATGCAGGTAAGGCCTGAGATGTGATGGGGGGACAACTTCTTGCATGCCACCAAGTGTAGCAGGACAAGTAGTACGTGCAGGCCTGTGAGCATTCGTACTCCTCATATACACAGGGATGGTGAACTATGCAAGTGAGCATTCATATGGCACTTGCAACCACTTCTGGGACTGCTCTCAAGAGCTCTCAAGCACCTTTCTATGTTCCTTATAGCAAATAAAATAAAAAAAATCTGATTAAAGTGGTGTTACCACCTAGACAGCAGACATAGTGGGCAGTAGCAAGGTATTAATACAGATACAATCCTCTGGCACACACTGACACAAGCAATCATGCAAAACTCAGAAACATCCTCTGCTACCTAATTTGTATCCCCTGTAAATATGTGCTAGCTAGCAATGACTTCTCACTCAATAACAGCATTTTAAAAGTTTGCAATAAATAAAGTAGAATAAAACAATGGGAAATTAAAGAGTTTTTTTTCTCTTACAGCCTGCTTGAAAGGTTTTGCTCTAGTCTCTTACTTCACATTACACAATTTGAACATCCTAATATCAATAGACAACATGCAATTTTTGTTGGAATTTCTTGTTAAAACTCTAACCAGAAACTTCATCAAAATAAGAAACTAACAACAGAAAGCTCCTTTTTGTAAAGTCTACATTTTGCAGTGCTGGCTGCAAAATCAAAACAGGCTTCTTATACCAGTGCAAGCTTTTTCTCAACTCCATAGGCTTTACCTTAGTGTTGAGATTTTACATTTTATTATATAGGACCTGTATTTCATGCAGAGCCTTCAGCAGCTGGAATAACTCTAGTGATCAGTAATTAGGAAAACGTTAATGCATCTGCTGATAACACCACCCAGAGGTAGTGGTTGTCACAGAAGAGGTGATCACACAAAAGAAGACTGTTTGATACTGATGACCAGTATAAATACTAGCTCAAATGGCCATTTTCACAGCATTCAACCCACCTTGCAGATAAACATCTGAAAGTTTAGTACCCCAGCCAACACAGAAAGCAATGCAATGGGCATCTCCAGAGGACAAGTCATCCCATCCTAAGATAGGAACCTGGGCAGCAGGCTTGGCCTCCTGCTTAGATGCTGAACTTACATCAGAAAATACTGGTTTGGTCTCCTTTGGGAAATAATGAAAATGATTCTTACTGTAAACTATGAAATCATCAGGGGAGGAGATGAAGGAGCAGAAAAAAACAGTGGTATGACTACTGGTCAGCATTGGATCCTTGAAAGCAGTAGGTATTATTCCAGGCTGCATCTGGTTCAGTATTTCCTTAAGTAGAAAAACAATCAACAGCCCCTGTTTAAGCATTTGTGCAGGGAGACTCATATGGACCACGAAGCACCATTGTGGTCAAACATGTTTCAGATCGATTAGTTTAAAGAGTAGGTACTGAACAGAAACAATTGACGGAAAGGAACACCTATTTTATTATAGGAGACCAACAGTGCACTGCATGTTTAACAGAGCAGAACAAAGGCTAAGAGGTGCCGTGATTGCTGTCTATAAATGTATCAGAGGGTAAGCAGCAGGGAGGAAGAAAGCTATTCACATCGAAGGACAGCCCTGACACAAAACAAATAGGTATAAACCAGCCACAATTACTCTGGAAATTACAAGTGTATTTCTAACCATCAGAGCAGTGAAATATTTCCTAATAGGAATAGATGGAAACAAAACCACAATGATTTTAACTTTGGACCATGATGTGTTTATGAATGAGATTAAAGATGATGTGATTATCCTCCATATTCAAGGACAAGTTTAATGATTAAGAAAGTCGCCTCCATTCACCCCAGGTATTTAGCAGTTTACTGCCTAAATACAATAGATTCATGGTCATTTGCATTTAGCCCATTGTCGCTCTCAGTCATCTACACAAGTTTCACCTCAACATTTAATATTTACCCAATAATAAACTATAGTTACATATTTAGATAAGAAAAAACTCCACACAGTACCTATTATTTCCTCTTTTTCATGGAGTACACTCATAATTTTCTCATACATTTCTTCACATCAAGTGCTTATCTATAAGTTTCTACAGAAACACTAATATTTGTACAAGGAGAAACTACATAGAGATGTTACTACTTCCGTCCAGGAAAGCTTTTCTGTATAGTGTTTCAAAATGACGGAGCTTATTTGCTTTCCAAAAAAATCTTTAATTTATTCAGACTGGTCTAGTATGCTCTGCTTTTTTTGGGCCTTTTTTCATTTTTCAGAGAAAATTTACATGAAATGCCCTCCTTTCTTTCTATTATCTCTCCACCCTTGTTGTCCATATTCAAAACTGGTGGGAAAAAAAAAGTGTTTAGGATAAAAAATAAAATCACTTTTCAAAAGCCAAGGAAAGGGAAAGATCAATGCACTTTGATGTTAATACTGTGAGTTTTGTTGTTTTCCTGTTTGTTTGTTTTCATCTTCCCCTATTGTCAACAGTACACCAGATTTTATAGGCAGTCTAACACGGAGCAGATGCTGATAAAAGGAAATGCACTTTTCAGTGTGACATTTAAAAAAATACCACTCTCTCTAGTCTAACTGCTATATTCCTAATGAGTTTTAGTTTATTAACTGTTGTGTGAAAATACAATGAGCTTATATTTAATTGAAACAGAAATTTTTACAGCTAACTTGATGGACTGTGACTAGGCAGTTAAGATTGATCAGAGTACTCCTGCTGTCTACCCAGAGGGCTGAAATATAAGGTGCAGGCACACATGGCTGTTCACTCCCGTGCATCCACCTGGCTGGACTAGAGCGACTGCTTCGGTCCCTGGCACATGCTGACGCTCTCCCTGCTACTGCTCCCTTCTTATCTGAATCTGATCACCTTCCTTACCTTCAGGATTCATCAATGCCAGCTCCATAAGGTAGAAGCTGGCTATTTTTAACTAAATGTATATAAACCCTAATTCCAACCTGAGTCATCACCTCAGTAGGCATTTGTAGATACAATTGTAGATATAGTCTGCCTGTAGATAACATTATGCCTTTTATATTTACAGAAGACATAAATTGCTCCAAATGCTGGTAGCCTAAAGAGACTTTGAAAATGGAAGTCAAGGAGCAGGGAAAAAACTTTCATGTGAGATAAAAGTTTGTAGTAATGTTAATGCATGATTATTTTTATGACATTGTGAAACATGTCTGTATACTTTGGCTTAAAATAAAAATAAATTTTACCTGAGGTGCAGGTGGAAAATAAAAGGACATTTTTCATTATGCTTTAGTTTTTGAAATAAGCTCCCATGATAGCACGATGTTGGGCAGACTGTTCATTGCTACAAACTTCTAAGGAGTTAGAACAGGTCACTTTAGGTCCAATCCTAAAACAACTCAAATCAGTAAACCTGCTGCTGAATTTAAGATGACCACGATCTGATTCTCTCACATGAAAAGGAGTGGCTCTTTCACAACCTTTCTGTAGTGAAACCTGATATGCTTTTCCCGCTTTGTCGTGTAATTTGTACTGTGTACAGCAGGTAGTGACAAAGGATTTTTTTCTTAGCATGAAATCTTTAATAACATCTGCAGTCATAAAGCAATGAGCAAACACAGATGAAGTAATCCAGAGGTTAAATTACTGAATTTCCAAGTGTACCCATTGCTTTTGTTGAAAAACCAGGAAGCACAGCCCCAACTTTACATAATATTTGCATCTCTAGTTAAGAGCAGAATAAAAAGGCATTCAGAATCCTTTAAAATCCAGAAACCTGCAAAATCCAAACTGCAGTTCACCTGACTTTCAAGTAATTTCCATCTTTTCATTGCACAATAATAGTAATTCATACCTGATTGTCATCATTGCACACCAGATCAAGATGTAGCAGACAGCTGACATGGGGTGATGCTAGCTTTTCAGTGAAATGGTATGCAAAACACTTACAGTGAGCATACAATAAATAGCTATTGGCTACAAATTGGGCTATCATACTAGAGCAGCTGATTTAAGAACTCATTGCCTGGTAGGCCTTGTTAGTGGAAACTAACTGTTATTTCACTTAAAAAAAAAAAAAAAAAAGTCTAAGTTTTCATCTCACTCTCACTCCTCTCCCTCCCTCAACCCACAAACTCATTTTCAGAGGAAAACCTCAAGGAGCAACAGGAAAATCATGTGAAACAGGTATTGGGGTAGAGAAAACAAGTCAGAAGAAGGTAGAAGGGGCCACTCATTTTATGAAATACCTACAAGGGCTGGAAGACTAAACAGATCAGATGGTAGAAAGTCACATATAGATTTAACTACCAGACATGTTGTGGAGTAGAGGATGAAAGGTGCTTAGAATAAGGGTTATAGGCCTCCCTTGCATTCTTATGTGAGGACATTTGTAATTTCACATTGTAGTGATCCTTTCTCTTTAAGGCAAAACTCAACTAGGCAGCACACACACAACAGATACATGGTCTTTGGGAAGACCAGCCCAGTGCCTGACATGGACATCCCTTGTTCAGAAAGGAGACAGCCTTGAAGAATCAAATCAGTTATCTTTTCACTGCCCCTCAGGATCTTCTTTCCTATTCCTATTCCCACAGCATTCCAGCCTTCAAATGCCAGCAGGACAATAACTTTAGTTGCCTCTGATCTTCCTCAAAAACCTTCATTAGTGGGACTGCAGCCATACTACTGTGGTAGACAGACAGACGTTGGAAATGATCAGCATGTAGAGTCAGAAATGTCTGTTTTATTCACACCTTTGCTTCTGTGAAAAGAGTGACAGTGCCATGCTAAGGATTCACTGCTACAGACAACTCACTCAACATCTCACCAAGTGGACCGAAGGTAGCCAGCACATGTAAAATCTTACCGTCTCTCTAAAATGTATCTGTAGTGTTTTACAACTTGTCCTTCACCCAGTGACTCTAAGTACTACACAAGACTCAGTACAGATGAGTGAAGCAACTCTGAAAGACCTTCAGGAGAATTGACGTTTTAAGCATATTTGCAAGTTGCCTGCTTTCAGATTGCTCCACTGTCACACAAACAAACATGCATTATGACTGATCAGTGGGGAAGAGGGGTAAGGCATGGAACAGATGACGAGAGAATTAAACTTCCTGATGCATTTTCCTGTCACTGAAAAGAAAGTTATACCTTACTCTTGGCATAGTGCTCATTTTGAAAATGGGACAGCTTGTGGTTCACTGCTTTGTAGTCATTACTGGAGCATTGTTGGATATTAGTATGTCCTATGCAGTCAAGCCTGCCTTAGACTTGCAGCTGTATATCAAAAGGAGAACAAATGAAGACTGGTTCTCTTTAAATTATTATCCATGCATCAATATACAACAAGCCATAGCAAGTCGTGATTCACATGGTTTTGGCCACAGCTGGCATTTCATGGTTATCAAAGAGCTTGATCTCAACTTGTTCCATCTTCTCACCAAAAGAAGATACAGCTTCTATGAAACATATTTGTTTGCCTGACATCTTCTCTTTCTTCAGATCCAAAATATAACTACTACTAGCTTCTTCACTATCCTTTGGGCTCCTTGGGATCTCACCTTCTCCACACTATTGTCAGAATTCTCTTTCTAACTGAAACCCCCGATAGGCATTTTAGCAGCTAATGTATGTGATTACAGCCACTCCAACTGCTGTCAACTCTAGAATTAAAGTAAATCTAATTTTTCTTTGTCTGAGGTTTCTGTTTTCTGAAGTGCCCTGGTGAAAGGATGAGCACTACCAAAAAAAACCGTAACCACACAGCACATTAACAAGAGATAATAGCAGTTTAGGGGACAAATCCTGCAGCCCAGTATATCAAAAGACCGATCTCATTTAGCTTAGATGCTTGCATAAGGGAAACAAAAGGTGCTAGCTACAGAAAGCTAGCAGAAGATAGAAGAAACCTTATCTCAGGAGTGTCTCTAGATTTTTGGGATGTCCCAGTGGCATAACATTTTCATAACTTCTGCCTACAACAGCAGAGGGACAAGGGCTTATTCAACTGTGATTTCTTTTTGTCAGACATCTTTCATCTTGCTAGAGAGGAGGGTGCTACAGATAGACATATAAGACACCTGGGAAGCTGGTTTCAACAAAGAAAAGATTATGCACTGTTCAGCTAGACAAAATCAGGTTTCCTACAATCCAGGGGAATAAATCTTCTATATTCAAGCTATTGTTGCCTAGCATGTAAGGAATGATTTCTAAATTTCTAAATTTCTAAATCCTAGACAAGGGCAATTAAAATATCAGATCCAGGCAAGATTTGGGTTGTGAATACAGTCGGCCCAGACTATGCCTAAGTTCCAGATATGTGATGACCCCTGCATTCCTCTTTCATGTATCTCATCTCCTTCTATACTTGGAGGGACCAAACATAGTACAAGGTCAGGCTGTAGGGATAGTATGTACCTTGCTGCCCTAGGAGAACTTGCAGACCACGTGTTGAACAACAAGGAGACTAGGGTAAAATACTTCAGTAGACCTTGATAAAAATAAATTCAGCAGCTTTACTCAAAATGCTCTCAAGGAGTATTTGGTGCAAAATATTTTATTATCAGGGCTAATTATTGACTTCAAGACAAGTCCTCTGTCCTGGATATTTCCCTACTTCTAGTCTGTCATTTCTTAGACTCATGCTAATCCCATATATATATATCCTTAGTTCATGTAAATAACTGCAGCACTGTTAATGTAGGTAAAGCTGTGTCAGCTTAGACCAGCTGAGGATAACACTGAAGCTCTGTATAACATAAGCAAAGACAGACAGGAGGAAGTAAAACAAGGAAATAACCTTAACATCATCATGGCTAGGCTTCACGAACAAAGATTTGAGAAGGGCTCTACCCACACTTGCTACAAGCGCGCTGATGGCTAAAAAGGCCAATGCGAGACAGACAAGTCCAGTTGCAGAAGGCACAGCAGAAAGACTCCCCAGGTGATATCGACGAGACGCGATTCTTTCTGCGTTGTCTTTTCTCCTCGAGAGTGATCCTGCGTGTGTTCTCAAAAGCAGCAGCAGCGTTATAGATGGTGTGTCTGTCTCCAGGCCTCCCGATTGGAGGCCAGGGTAGACCAATGGTGGTGATCGATATGGCCAAGGCTGAGGGATTGTTTCAGGCAGTCCTTGTATCTCCTCTTTGGGGCTCCTCTCTTGTGGCAGCCAGTGGCAAGTTCCCCACAGAGCACGATCTTAGGGAGGCAGCAGTCCTGCATCCTGGAGACGTGCCCTGCCCAGCGCAGCTGTGTTCTCAGCAGCATGGCCTCAATGCTCGTGACTGCTGCCTGTTCAAGGACAGACGTGTTGGTCACACAGTCAGTCCAGTGGATGTTTAGGATTGTACGGAGGCAGCGCTGATGGAAGCGTTCTAAGAGACACAAGTGGTGGCGGTAAATGACCCATGACTCGGATCCATATAAAAGAATAGACAGTACAACAGCTCTGTAAACACTGATCTTTGTACTTTTCTTCAGGTGTTTGTTTTGCCACACTCTTTTATGGAGTTTACCAAAAGCTCTGTATGCCTTTGCTAACCCGTTGTCTATTTCTGCATCAATCTTACCGTCTGAGGAGATGATGCTTCCCAGGTAATTAAACTGCTGGACTGATTTGAGCTCTGTTTCACCAATGGTGATATGGGGATGATGGGAGACTTCCTGAGGTGCAGGCTGATATAAAACTTCTGTCTTCTTCAAGCTGACTTCCAGCCCAAAAATCTCAGCAGCCTCTGCAAAGCAGGATGTTAAACGCTGCAGAGCTACTTCTGTGTGGGCAACGAGGGCGGCATCATCAGCGTAAAGCAGCTCACAGACAAGATGATTTAAGGTCTTAGTGTGGGCCTTCAGTCGCCTTAGGTTGAACAGGCTCCCATCCGTACGATATCGAATGTAGACACCGTTTACATTATCAAGGTCTGCCGTGGCCCTTTGGAGCATCATGCTGAAGAAGACTGTGAATAGAGTTGGTGCAAGAACACAGCCTTGCTTCACACCATTGGCTATGGAAAAGGGTTCAGAAAGTGCATCGCCATATCTGACTTGACCGCGCTGGTCCTCATGAAGTGAGATGATCATTTTGAGGAACTTGGGGGGACATCCTAAACATTCCAAAATCTGCCACAGACCTTTTCTGCTCACATATCGAAAGCCTTGGTGAGATCAACAAAGGTAACATAGAGTCCTTTGTTCTGTTCCCTACACTTTTTTTGCAGTTGTCTGAGAACAAATACCATGTCTGTGGTACCTCTGTTGGCTCGGAAACGAAACAATCAAAATAGTGCAAATCATTACAGTTCATACCTAAGCTTGTAGCCAAAATAGATGGCATCATACTGAATTTACAATGGGAATTTGCAGAGAAAGGAGGCAGGCACCATAATTTTATTCCAGCTTTGTGCTCACAGTTTATAACACAACAACACTGGAGAAAAGATAAAGCAAGACAGTGATGAAAACTAAGTTTATGTAATTAATATTTCTTCTCAAATTGCTCCTTAGTTATTAAAACACACCTCTCTGCAGACTCTGGTTCTAGTTGTACAAACACAGTACATTCTTTAGTCTGGGGAAAACACACAAATATAATTCCTCCTTTGTGTTTCTGTCTGAGTCTTAAGTCTTTGAATACTGCAATCTAATTTCAACAAAATTTGCCAGAAACAATAGAGGCTTGGATATATTGGAGAACCACATGTAATGAATTCAAATAAATGGTTAGGGAAAGAGATCTAATAGGTGCCTTTACTAAGGTAAAGATAGCATTATTAGCAACTGCACTGTTAGCTACTAGAGAGTTCACAAAGGGCCTAATCACAGATTTCACAAGTTCATTGTTCATAGAACAATATCCTAATTCTTTTCATCTTCTCTAGAATAGATACCTTTTCCTCACCTGCTTCATAGAAATTTGTAATATTTAAAATTTTGGTAGCAGAGAGGAAAGGGGACTTCAAAGTCCAGCTCATGTTCAGACTCATACTTTCCAGACAGACCTCATCTTTCTAACACACCATCTGGTAGGTGTGAAAAACCTCAAATTTTTAATTGTTTACAATCTAGGTACAGCAGTCCAGACTGGGGATTTCTGCAGTCACAAAGACAAGTAGCTAAAAGGTTCCTTAGCTTTTGCTATTGTGAAAATGGCAAGACTCAGCACCTGCTGAAACAAAACCAATTGTGATGTATTGTAGGACCACGGGACTGATTTTTAGCTGCATCAGAAACAAGACTGAGATGAAAAACTTTTTTGTTTGATGATTCTTGTGCTTGAGCATGGGTTGGGACACTCTCTCTTGATACAGCTATGCGATTCTTGTTTTCTTATTACAGATTAATAACAAGGAAATGTTGAGCAAAATTTGATGGTTAGAAAATATAGTAAAGATTTCAGTTCTGTTTCCTTGAAATCCACTATAAAAGGAAAAAGTAAAGCTATGCCACGTGAACAAAACCAAATACAAAACAGTTCCCCCAGAACCAGGCATCTTTCACAGTGTGATGTATCACACAGTAATACACTACAGTAATATAGACTTAAACTGAACCAAGAGGAATGAAAACTAGTATTTATATTTGTTTTCAATGGTTGAAGGACCAAAGAGTCTGTGATTGAAAGCAGTGTTAAGAATACTATTTGCTTTCTTAAGAATTGATCTTCTATTGTTTGCTTAGTCTAGCTTTGGTTTAACATGTAACACCTTGTGTTAATTTCTTCCTCAGTCATGGATTATCACTATCAGAGTGATCCAAAAGCTCTAACACAAGTGAGTTTATTGTTTTCAATATTTTCATTTAAGTGCTTTAATCAATATCTGCCAAGACAATTAAAGGGCTCAAATAGTTTCCGAGAGGAATTTTTCCCTTGGAATCGATCTCTTTTTTTTATTATTATTATTTTTTATTTATTCCTCTATTTATTTTTTTTTAATGCTACCAAAAAAAAAAAGTTAACACCAATTCCCCAAATTCATCCTCTATTCTGATTCTTGTTTTATAAAGGAAATGAAATTTGTCATGCTGCTATACATCATTTGCACTGCAGTACAATGTCCCATCTGTGTGTCAAGTACAAAACAAAAGCATTTTGTGAAAAATTGCTAAAGTAGTAATGATTTTTGTCCTCAACTCTTTGTTTTGCCTTTCAATAAAGAAGGCGACATGTGCCACAAATGATATATTATTGTTTAAGTACAACCCTAGTAACACAGTGCATAACCAAAACCATGTTTCACAGCAGAGAAACTATAGTTTACTGCCCCTATGGCTCTGATGAGAATATAATGTTCTACAGTTTATAAATGCTTTGAGGTCAACACATGATTTACTTCAGCTTGTTCATCCAATGAGCAGGAGGTCCAAAAATATATCAAGCTATTAGACAGCCCACTGGAAGCTGGCAGAGGCTCCCAGTGATGGAAAGCATGCCATGGAAGCCTCTCTGTCAACTGGAGATGAGATAATTAGATCCAGGTAATACATTGGAGCCCCATCAGGGAACAGGACAGCAAACATGTCATCTTTATGATTTTTTCTCATCCTCCCCAGCAACACTGGCCTGAGATAGTAAAAAGTGTGAAGGATTCATCAGTTCCCAGCAACAACACAGCAGCAGGATAATCAAACTATCATCTCTCCATCATCATCATTATCCAGAGACATGGTGTTCCATATAAACATCAAAACAACATCAACAATAGATTGAGGAGCCATGCTAGTTAGCTCCAACTTTTGTTTTATATTCCATGGTAATGTCACACAACACTGATGGGCTGAAATCTTGTAATATCCAAAAAAAGCTTGAGAGCCTATATTTAATATCTCATGCAAAAGAGTCTACTAATTAGAGACCTGAGCTTCAACCTGATGATTTAATGTTCCCAAACTGCTGGTGGATCAGAACATGTGTGAATTCTGGGGTAACATAGTGATTTGACACAGGATGTTCATCTAAAACCATAATACCTTGGCCTTCTCTCACACACCTGTTACTAAGACCCAGTGGTACTTGAAGCTGGAATTTGAAAGTGATGAGTTGCTAAGAGGAGGATCCAAGTGCATCAGAGGAACACTTCCCTTGCATGAGAAAGGTATTTGAAGAACACCCACACATATGTTAGTGCAAAAACATGTGTTTCAGACTCAAATCAATGACTTAGAAGATGTTTATGCTTTCCTTAGACTCATATGCACCCCTGGAAACAGGAACAAAAAACAATTTAGAAAAATTGTGGTAGAAAACAAAATAACTTCAAATGTAGACAGTTTCCGTAAAATATGTAATCTTTTCTATTTTCCAGGCTTTTTATGTTCATAGAAAAAGCAAAGGGATCATTTCAGTCATGACTGATCCTATGTTAAAAATATGGTCTTATATGTGCTCATTGATTATTACTAACATCTAACTTTATTTATATATTAAAATAAATATATACACACAACGTAAATAGAGTCAAATGCCTTTTCCCAAAACATACAGATGACTCATGCTCCATTTCCTTTCCTGGTGGCTGACATTTAAAAAATCTTTCTTCTCCCTTCCTCTCTCTTTCATTCACACATTGCACATAGGTAAATGATGTAGGTTACAGGGGAAAAAAGGAAAAGAAGAATCTCTTAGCTACAGAAATCTTCTTAAGCCTCACTGCTAAGACACAGCCCTTCAATGGAGAAACTGATGGAATAACTTCATGTGCTTTATCCACGTATGCACTGCCTTCCTTTACTTTTCCTGAATATATTTGTTCTGTCAACACATCAGGAAAGGAAAACAAGAGGTGGCTCTTGAATGTTGGGAATGCATTAACTCCACACTTCAGTCTTAAACGAATTTTAAAACCTGAAGCCATGAAAGTCCAGAAACATCATGATCTGGTGTACAGCTTAATCATGTAGAAGTTTAAATGAAATTTCTAATTAAACCATTTAAATAAATATATGTATGCCTCAGAAAACATTTACTACCATAGCACCCACCCATCATTGCTTTTAGTTCTTTTCTGAGAAAATATTTAAAAAAAAAAAACCTTAATGGGAAGAAATTAATAATATTGCAAGCATGCAGCACTACCTCCAGACTAAAGATTGAATAAAACATTCTGAAAGTAGAATGCAGGAGAAAAATGTATTTTTAACAATTGCCATCAAAGTAAAATTGATTTTGCTATTCCTCCCCTTCGTAAGTATGACAGTGAGTATCTTCAAGGAGCTCCGGGAACCTAAGAGAACAGTTGTGGCAACCGTCTTTGATGTGACCAAAGGTGAGTAAATTTAAGCTACTGAAAACACTAAAAGAGGAAAAATTCATGTCTAGCAGAGAAAGTATGAAGATTAAAATGAAAAAGCGTGGGTAGGCTAGATAAAATCAATACAGCTTTTCCCAGGGTGTATTGTTTATAAACATTACTTTGGCTCTTCCTTGACCACAATATATACAGAAAATAAAATGGCATTTTTATGACTCATAATCCCAGTCTTTACCTTCATGAAGTTGCTCACAAAGAGTCGGAAGTTGAATGGATTTAAGGCTGGAACTATAATGGCAAATCATACTCCTGCATCGCACAGTTAGGGAGACACACAACATTTAGGATTCACATCTATAGAAAGGAAAAACTAATGGCAAAGGCACAAAATACTGCTACAGTTATAGGATCAAAATTTAAATTCTGCAGTAGTAGTCATGAAGAAAGCTTTGCAATATAGCTCTCAGCTACATGGGACACTGGGAAAATTACAGAAATTGCATGTTTAAGACCTTCCTAGATGTGAAAAAAAAACGTTAAAAGTGTGTATGTGCTAAGAGTATGCATGAAATTGCAGGCTGAACAGCACAAATCTTAAGATTGGGCTGCATTTACCTCTGATAATAGGAAAGAATATTAATACTAATTTTTCCTTTTTTCTTTCTTATTTGCTACTACAAAGTACAATGTTTATCTCAAGTAGCCTGGAGTTAGGAATAGGAAATCATCACTGCAGACAAAACAGATTTTCAGGAAAGACATAAGAAAACTTAGTTAGAACCACTTATGAACAACAGCCACCCAGGAAAACAAGACAAAGAGTTAGAAACTGACTGATCTTATGATTTAAATCAAAGAAGAGAAAGATACCTAAAAGATACCTAAAAATCCAACTTTTACAAATGCAAAACAATGACATACTGAAGGGAGGAAAAAAAGCTAAATTGAAGCTGGAAGACTAACAAAACAGAATTAAGACTTAAGGCAACTGCATAGTAAAAAAAACAACTGGTTTAGGACAAGAGGAAGGAAATAACTCCAGGAGGCATAGGAACAAATACACAAATTAACACAGGAAGTAAAAAGACTTTAAAAACAGGCAGAAATTCAACATGTTAATGAAGTACATGATGACTGGATGTTAGGAGCAAAAAACCCAGTATGATCAGAAGAAATCCGCATAACCCAAGACAGTAGTACAGAGCAGAAACACATTCATAGTTAATACGACAAACCATAAAATCCCCACTTTTTTTTTTTTTAATGACTCCGAGTTGAAAAAAAAGAAGTCAAACCACTATTTAATTGATTCAGCCTCCTGAATTTTTTTAAAGGTTTCTGATAACCAGTTACTCGGAATTTTCACCTTAACACTTTACAACCGTTTTAATGTCAGTATGGCTGAGGAGACAGGCACAGCCTACCTTGCTGGACCATGGTCCTACATGGGACTTGGTCCTACATGGGACTTGTTGTCTTCAAACTCAGCAAAAACAGGACTGATGAAACACAGAGAACTGGCCAGGGAGACTTTCTGTGATTCTATGAAATAAACTTTCCATTTACTTCAATGAGCAGGGCCACGACAGACCTGGCATTTTCCCAATTGGAAGGAACAGTTACAGGTTTTCACCCAGTGGGAGCATTCTCTATAAGACTTGTGTTCACTCTGGAGGTCTCTCACAGAAGTTCAACAATATTAAGTTTCCTAACAACAGTTTGCAGCATTATGTGCTTTATGTGGTACCTAATTCCTTTTTTTAAAAGCTGTAGTGAACTTACCTAGGAATTCTTTACATCATAATTTCATTTTAAAGCTTTTCAGGAAAATTCTGATCCAATTTCACCACTCCCCCCACCAAAAAAAAAAACAAAAGAAAACCAACAACAACAAAAAACCCTAACCCACCCAAAAGAACAGACAAACAAAATACTTGGGTTTGTGACTAAGTTCAGATTAGCGTAGTACCATCCTCTGTGAAACTATCTCAGATAAATGTGAAAAACTGCCTATGTCAAAAGTAGTAGAGAGAAAAAAAAAAAGGTTATATCAGGAG
The DNA here is from genome assembly GCF_022539395.1 of Myiozetetes cayanensis. Taxonomy (NCBI): domain Eukaryota; kingdom Metazoa; phylum Chordata; class Aves; order Passeriformes; family Tyrannidae; genus Myiozetetes; species Myiozetetes cayanensis. Next base: position 85,956,080 of record NW_026086604.1, on the reverse strand, counting down.
ATGATATCCTATAAATGGCTGGGATTGTGTTGTTGGTATTTTTTTGCAAAGATCAGTATGGGGAAAAAAATACTTTAGACTGAAAACAAGCACTTAGAAATTAGAATGTTGTCAAGTAAGATATCTGGGAGTCAGGCTGCAAAAAAATTAAGTGGATGAGTTATACTGTTAGTCTCCAGCGATGTACAACATTAGTATAGGAATCTAAACAAAAGTTATCTACTGCATGCAGAACTGATAATGTCCTGAATGATCATTAATCTGCTAAACAGTAGGAAAGATTCCCTCAAAATAACAGATTTCATTTTTGAAAGAATAATGATACTAGAAGAAACCAAAGAAATAAGTGGATCACATTTATCTTATGCAATAATATTCTTTTAATGATAACAACTGAATCTTACAGTGTACTATATATAAATTTCATACAAGCTACCTTCAAGCACTCAGTAGATCAATTTAATTAAACCATAATTTCTCAAAATCATAGAATAAATTTTATTCAGTGCCATTATCATAGATTAATACAGATGCATTTTTGAAGTGAAGTATACAGACTGTAGAGTACATCTTCCTATAAATGTAGAGACAATTCAGTCAAAAATATTAATTTATTACCTTTGTCTTTCTTGGTGCAATAAAGTGTAATAATAAGTGTACTTTTGCACTGACATCTAGCAATGAGAGGGTCAAGTCAGTGCAATAAAGCTGGCAGACTAGCACAACTGTCTGTGCTTGTGTTATAAATATTACATAGCAGACATTTCATGAGTGAGAATGTGAAGGAATATTCCAGAAGAGAAATTCAAATTTACCATGAACATCAAAAAATTGAAACAGCTATATGAGTTCAAATACCCATAAGTGTAAAGAGTAGAACCTAAATCAGGGAGGTGTCAACACTTGCTATTTTAATGTGGTTCAGTATACAGCCAAGAAACAAGTAACAGGTATATACAAAGTGCCTTAAAATACATATATTTATCAAAACCTATAAGAATTATTACAAGATAGTTATTACATTTATGAACTATTTTTAAGTGCTCACATAAAACAATTGCAGATTCGGCACTCGATTAGTTTGCCACAATTCCTTGAAATCCCTCCAGCCCCCCTAAGAATATTTTGTACATGAGTATATACTCTATGAAACATCTGAAAGAAGATTATAAATAATATGGCAAGATGGAAAGTAATACAAAGGTAAAACTAAGCTTTTGGATCATGTCTGTTTTGTTGTTGCTGTTTGCTAAACTAAATGCAGTTGGATCAGAGTTTTTGTGCCTCTGAATCATCTGGTATTAGCCATTAACAGACAGGTTACCGAGTCAATGGTCTTAAGGTCAGCCCTACCCACGAGATAGTGCGGCATATACAAACAAGACAATCTTCAAAAGAAGGTCTCCTCTTCCAATCTTCACCCTAAAATGATGTCACTCCTTTGCCCTAGCAGAAACTGGGTTTTGGCTGCACTAGCAGAGACTTATCCGACTGTTGTCTTTGTCACAGACCTTCACTGAAAATTTATGTTGCCCAAAGATAATATTTGTCAATTCTCTTTAATAACTGCAAATATTAAAGCTCTACATTCAAAGTCCTTTACATATGTTATATAGTGCTACCAATATTTCCCATCACAACTGTAATTTGGTATGTGGCAAAAGAGAAGGTAAGGTATTTGCTTCTGAGCAGACTGCTAAAGTGTGGACCAGAGGCAGTGCACAAGTTTTCCCTTTTGAGTGATGTGGAGCATTTGCCCACATTTAATACTTACATAGACCAAGTGTTACAGTACATTCCAAGTGCAATCTGCTGCTGAATAGAAATATGTGGCAGTGACTCATTGCAAACTTTGCACCATCTACAGCAAAAAGGAGTAGATGTACAGGTGCTTTCTCACCAAGAAGATCAGGTACCTTGATCAGGCACCCAGGTAACACTCAGCAGAATGTGCCAGGTGCAGACACCCACCACATTTATGCTGCAGTGGCAAATTCCCTTTGCAGATGCAAGATTACATCAGCATACAAAGGAAGGAAGCCACTGCCTTTTCATCAGTTCTCAAGACTGTGGTCACCTCCCAATCCATCAAACAGCTGTGAATGTAAATGTGCCAGAAACAGTACCCGTTGTTGCTGTAAGTCTGCTAATTCCCTGTGCTCTGTTTAATTATATGAACTGCTCAGGACACTAATCAACACATCACACCATGATGATGCAGTTATAAATGTAATTATGAAAGCAACATGAATAATGTCATTAATGACTACATTTCAAGCTGTCTCATTCTCTCCACTTCCTTTGTTGGCACCATATTATAGGTCTGTTCAGAACTTCTGGGAACCAGGCCACGTACATATGACATGTTTCTACTAAAAAGCACAATCCTGCAGATTGGAATCAAGGATAAAGTAACTTTGATGTCTGTTGGGAGTTTTGCCAGAATTATGACTGCAGTATTCAGGCCACTGTGTGCCAACGATTCTGAAAATAAATGCTTCCTTACAGAAAATAATGTTTGATTTTAAAATCCAATTCCAGTACCTAGTGGCAGGAAGCAAGTCTGTCAGTGTCCCTATAACACTGTCAGTAACTGTCCATTCCTCTTTCTACTGCTTGCTCTTCGTAATCCAGCAGCACTTGGAAGGCTACAGCAAGGAGAACAGACACCTGTTGTGTGCTTTACAAATAAGGAAAAAAGAAAGTCCCAGTCTCAGACAACATATAAATTAGGGCTATGGAAAGAAAAGACAGAAGGTAAGGAGTTAAGAGGACAAACTGCTGCTTCAGTGGATCAGCTTTTAAAAAACGCCTTCCTGATGCCTCCTGTCCTTACCCAAATCAGCTTTTTCTTCTCCCTTCTTCCCACCTGTCTGCTCTCTACTCTTCCCAGGCTGAGACCACGAAGTTTCCACAGCCCTTTGCAAGGAAAACTGAGCCAGATGCCCACCATCCAAGCCAGCTACTGCTCATATGGCAAGCTAATTCTTTGTAATCTTGATACCAGTTTTAGAGTAGATGGGACAAGTGAAGGTAAACAATAGTTCACTAGAGCAAGTGTCCTTAAATTATCATAATGACTTAGAAGGTAAGCACAGACTGACCACTGATATTATACCAGGTGATGTACACAGTCCTCAGGCTGCCACCTGTGCATGTCATACAGCACGATAAACACCTAGGCCATGTCTACAATGCCAAGTGAAGAGCAGAGGTAAAAGTGATTCTGAGTATGCCAGTCTTCATGGCCTGTCCCATTTCCCATCTTCACCACTCTAAAACTGACTTTACATCTAGATCCCCGCATGTTTTACATGTTAAGAGTGCAGGTGGTTTGGAGTGTGATTGGCCACATGAATGCAGCCAGCATGTTATAGGACAACAGCAATGGACATTTAGAACCTGACTGATTCAAATCCTGAGAAGGCCAACTGAGTGGTTTCAAATCCTGCAGAGATACAATTAAACAATAGCATGTCAAAATGTTCCCAAACAAGTACTACTTCTATTTGCAAATGGCAGATTTTGCTGAGCTAAAAGATAGGGTGAAGTTTCCTTAGTAGTTTCATATATTGTACTTTAATGTGCTCCCACTATAGGAACTACAAATTTCCTAATTCAAGTTAAAATATCTTAATTTAAGTTAAAATAAATGTATTATTCAGATGAACAAAGAAAATCTGTGAGAAAAGAAAAAGTGCTCATATTTTGTTTGACTCAGGCTATTGCTATGAGTTGTATAAAGTTATTAAAAAAAATTTATCCAGAGATCCCACATGTGAAGTACACAAAAGCTAGCTTCTGAAATAAGAAGACTTATACTAAGCCCATGAAAATTTTAAAACCCCCTCCCTGACAATTTCTGTATTAGGAATGACCTTAAAACAGGAAGCCTGAATTACACATATAGCTGGGGGATAAGATTCAGATGGATCCTACAGACGCATAAACTTACAACTAAATTAAAACAAACACATCATTAAAAGTATGTAAACAGTCTAATTCATTGAAGTGCTCCTTTTCTTGAAGGCAGCTTCAGTTTAGAGGACACAGACAGTGAGATTAGCTTCCTGTACGTTGCCAAGTTGAAGGAAAAAAAAGACAAAACATCTATAATTGCATTTTCTAATGAAATATATGATTTCAGAATCATATAGGGAATTCAGACTATATGAACATGACTCACTTCTTATAGCTACATTTATGTGTTGTTTAGCTTTTACATTACAAATCTTATAATTTCTAAGTAGGTATAAAATCTGACAAAGGGTATAAGTTTTCATAAGTACATTACTATTTTTTTCTCTTTGTTAATTTTAAAATGCTTTTAAAGAAAGTTAGACCACGATGAAGTGGAAGGGAGACAACAATTAAAAGTTTGTCAGTCCCAAGTGTTTTCTACTCCTGTGTAATGAATAAAGAATTTATGGGTCTGATTTTCTGCTTTATGTTAGTGAAACTGCAATGATTTCAGTGGAGTTATATCGAGTTACAGGCACAGTGAAAGGACAATCAGGATGTATTGCACTAAATAAACTTAAGACACAATATATAGTCCCACTGTATTCAGTTTTGAAGAAAAACAACACAAAAGAAAAAAATAAAGAAAAAAAAAGAAGAAAAAATCAAACAAAGTGAACAGCCATGAGAATTCTGCAATAAAATTGAGGAAACAGATATTAACCTGAAATTTTGCATTTCCTTGACATTCAAGGAGAACTCTACTGAAAAAACTCAGACTACATATAGAAAAAGGGCATGTGATATATCTGCTGCCTTTGTGCTTCTAAGTCAAACTTTACAAAACATGGAAGACTATATGCAGAACGAAAGAAAGAACATAGAACCATCTGGTACTTAAACAGAAGTAAGTAGATTCTGGTAAAACTTACATGAGTCCCTTTAATACTTCTTAAGTTTTGTGCTTAGTAAAGGCTTTTCTAGTAAGCTCTACCATAATGTGAAGGAAAAAGAAAAATTGCTGAAAAGTTCATGTTTGGCATTTGTGTTTTATATTGGTCTGTTGTTTTGGTAGGCTTTTTTAATATGACAAACATGAAAACATCAACTTATTTCACTCATTTATGTTCTGATCAATGTCAGGCATCATTTTTACATGCTATATTAATAAAGATGGTTTTAATTGAACTTTAAAAACTAGCAGGGACCGTGTTAGGTTTTAAAAACCACAGTCCTTTTCTTAATTGCACTCTCATATATGTGACAGCTGGAGAAGAGCTCAAGCAATTTCAACAGGACATCATTTTCAGTGGAAGAAATACAGAACCAGTGATGCGTACAAAGCAGCCTCATTTTTTATTTGATTACAAAGACCTGGATATAAGGATTCTCAAAATGCATTATTTTAAATTTGGAAACATCACACTGATGATGCAGACTATTTCAGTCATAACTAAAAAATTACTTATTAGAACAGCTCTAATAAATCAGCGACATTTTAAACTAAACCAATTTTTATTTAAGATTATAACTAATACTAAAGCCCTCCATTGAAAACTGGAAATTGAACTGCTCAAAACATGCTGAGCTCACGGAGTTTGCTTTTTAAGTGAAGGTATCAGCCAGTAACATCATCCCATTGGGGAGTCTTCCTCAAAACTTTGATCCAATCACGTAATTTCCCTGAAACCTTCAGAAAGAGAATATTTGAATTCAAGCAGCCTCAGCTCCCTTCCAGCATTTGTAACCAGCAATGAAACATTTTAATAAATCCAGTTTCATGGAATATGCATCAAAATTGCAGTGCCAAAAATTTGGCTTGCTGAACATAATGCCCCTGTTACATATGAGCCCTTTTTCTTCTTCAAGTTGTGGTCCCTTTCATGCTTAAACTGAGAGCAGGAGGTCAGCATAAATACACAGAATGTTTTGCAGTTAGCCACAGAAAATATTGAGCACTAAAAATAATACATACATTGTTTAGATTCTCCAGAGGAACTCCCCAGGTTTCATTGCAACTTTCAAAACTCTAGTCCACAATGTGGAAATAATGAAGTTTAATATGCTTTTATAGAAGCTCCTTGTCACCTTCTGCTGAACAGATACTGTAAAACTACATACTTGAACATTTCACTAGTGTCAAAATAAAGAAACAAAAAAATTAAATTTGCTTCAAAGGTAAGCACTATCCTTTAATAAGTTTTCCACTTATATTTGGGTATATATGATACACCCCTCACAAGAACACTTACAGAATTGAAAGATTTTAACATATCTATGCAAATATGTTCACACAAACATTTTCCCAAGGGATGACTGTCCTAAAATCTCTTCACAAAAATCTCTTTGCCAACCTGGGGTAGTAACAGTGCCCTGTAAGGAAGGTGATCTATCACAAACTGCAAACAAATAAGTAGATGAAAACACATACAAAACAGTTTGCGGAACAATCACAGGCTTTAAAACATGTTTCTATGAGGGTTTTCTGATGAATTTCAAACTAAGATTAATTTTAAATGTCTTCTCTCCCCTCCAAAAAAAGGGGGTGAATTCACCAGATGTATTATTTACCACATCTGTCACCTTGCTGTCAACTCCTAACACTTTTTTTCCCCACTGCCAACAAAAAGTTCAAAAGGGGAAGATCATCTGATTTTTCTTGACAATCCCTCTCTTATTTCCCAATCTGCAAGCATATATATTTGACGTATTTAGCTCTGGCTGGTTTGTTTCAGGTCTGATACTTTTCAGAAGCTTACTGTATGTGTGTTACCATATATGTCTCAATATGTATTTTTTTAAAAAAAAAAGGAAAGAAAGGGGGAAAAAATCATTCTGTTTCAAATAATGAGCATGTGCACCTTTTTGCCTCAGGCCTTCATACACAATTTAGCCAGAAAGCCAGGGCAGATCATGATTTAGCATTTGACATCTCTTGCCTTCAGGCCAGGGGAGACTAATACAGATTTCTGACTCTGAGCACACCACGGAAGAAAAAAAAGTGAGAGAGAGAGGCCTTTTATTGACTAAATGATAAAGAGGTTTGTAATGATAAATAACAGTCATTTTATTGTGGAATTCCCAAGAAAAGATGCATTCTGCAGTGTCTGAAGAAGCCTAAAAGCCGAAGCTGGTTCCCTGTGGATCCAAACCTGTTAAGCTCCAATCTTTCTAGGCAGAAATAGAGGTCACAAATTGCATAGGACCTGCACTATTAAAACTGTATAAGCATGATACATAATCACTGCTGTATCCAGGGCAGTTAGCACTAAGAGGATTAGCTGAAGGCTGCTTCTGGGTTTCTCTCCCTCAGCCTGCATCTGAAACAAGCCTGGTACACACCCAGACTGCTTGAGAATTTTCTGCCAGCTTTGATCGATAGTTTAATTGTAAACTTTGGGAGCAATAATGGATAATTCAGCTTGAACCGTCCATTATAAGCGCTGTTACAGAGGATGGAGCTTTCAAAATTAAACAAGAGTTGTATAATATTATTACATTTGTACTGCTCACCTACAGTTAAATTCCATTTACAAATACTGTCTTGACAATGTATGGAGTTCAATAAACATAGGCCCAGGTGGGTTGAGTGGGGAAACGAAAGAGGAAAGAAGTTGAAGCCAATTATTTGTCATCTATTCCAGAAAGACTTTTATTTTAACCTCACATATTAAAACACATAGAAATGGAAATAGGGAGACAAGAGATACAGACTGATTCAAGCACAGATATAAGTTGTGGTTGCTGTTTTGACTGCATCACCATGATGGAAATGTACCTAAATGTCTGTGGAAGGACCATGGTACCAGAGTACCAGTGGAAAAATATCCCAGGAAAGTGGTAAATGTTCATTGCTCAGACCATGTATTCTATGTTGGCATAATCAAATTTTTAATAGTACCTGCACCAGTTGCTTGAGCTAGACTGGACATATTTGTGCTATCATGTTGGTTATTTTTTAAATCACAAGAAGACATAACAGCATTCACCCTGTCTTGGAAGATGAGTAGACAAATGGTCAGGAATTTAGCTATCAAGTTTTCTGGCAAACACACTCTACAGTATTACACATGCAAACACTTCCATCCAATTCTAAAATGAGTAATGAAGAAGAGAAACCTGTAAGAACATTGATTTTGGAGAAAAGAAAAAAAAAAAAAGCAGCAGTTGTGCAGGCACAAACCCAATTCTGTTTACAGCATCAAGCATTTTTATAGTTTTATTATGTATATTTAATAAATTAGTTGCATGAACAAAATTTGCTTAAAAATGAAAATACAAGGCCAGAAAAGTAGCTTGTGCTATCAGCTTTACCATAAATTTAGGAACTACAGTCAAATTTACTCCATATCTTAGAAAGCCATTAACCACTCCACAGTTAATTTGAATTAAATGAACTCTCTAATCATAACAAGACCTGTGAGTTAGGAAAGAGTGACAAACTCATAAAGAGCCTTCTACTCCTTACAAAGGCCATTGACATCCATCACAGTCTCCTCGAAGTCTATCTTAGTTTTCACAGCCAAACTCTCTTTTTTTATGCTAATGGCTAGGATTCAAGGCCAGAAATATTTTTCCCCATCTTTCTTTGTTTTTGAGAAGGTGATATTCATATTTAACTCTGTACTATATACAAAAGTCAGCTAAAGCTCTTCCTACATGCTTTCTCATTCCTGGCTAGTATGCAGTTAAATGCATAGTATTTCTACTGCCTTTCTTATTACTCAGTTAGGACACCTGAGACAAAGAAGATCAGCATCAAGAAAAGGAGTAGAAAAGGAAAGGGTTTTTTGTTTGCTTGCAAACCCAAAGATCCACTTGAAAAATTAAGCGAGTAGAAAACAAACTGCACAATTCAACCATGGTAACTTGCAGTCCAGGAAGTTGCTGGACTTGTCAGGTGAACCCAGGTAGCATTAATTTCTGCAGCAGAACAGCACCTGCACCAGAGTTTTCAAATGCAGTCTGAATTCTACGCCTCTATTAGTGAAGAGAGAATCAAACTGGCATCCACCATCAGAAATAGTGCAGCCAGCAGGACCAAGGAAATAATTGTTCTGTACTCAGCACTCGTCACGGCATACCTCAAATCCTGTCTTCAGTGTTGGGCCCCTCTCTACAAGAAACACTTTGAGGTGCTGGAGTATGTACTGAGAAGGGGACAAAGCTGGGGAAGGGTCAAGAGTGCAAGTCTGATGCAGAGCAGCTGAGGGAGATGAGGTTGTTGAGCCAGGAGAAAAGGAGGCTCAGGGTGGACCTTATTGGTCTCTACAACTACCTGAAAGGAGGTTGTAGCCAGGTGAAGGTTGGTCTCTTGTCCCAAGTGATAGAATAAATGACCCCAAATTGAAACTGGGGGATTTAGATTGGACACTAGGAAAAAAATCTTCACACAAAGGGTTGTCAGACACTGGAACAAGCTACCCAGGGAACGGGTGGAATGACTGTCGCTGGAAGTGTTAAAAAAACATGTAGATGTGGCACTTTTTTTGCCAAATCTTTAACCCTATTAGGCAAATATTAGCAGAACATAACAGAATCAGTTACCAACTACAACCAAAGTCAGCTTATGAGTAATTCTGCTTGGTAAAGGAGGCTTCAGAGTTAAAAATGTGAATGGACTGAAGCTGGCAACATAGGGCTGGTTTTTTTGGGATACTGAGACTAAAAGAGAAATAGAGGACAAATCAGCCAAGTCCAACATGTCTTTCAGCTTTTGTGGCTCATATAAAAAGAAATTCTAAGGTAAATTTTAAGGCAAAATTCTGTATGAGAAAATAAGGTGGAATTTGTGCTTGGCCTAGTTACCGTGGTGATTGACAGAGCTGAGTCTATCAAATTGTGTACTGTGATCACCTGTGCTCAGCAATCAAGGATAAGTCATTAGCATCCCTCAGAATTGAGACAATGTTATCCCATCTAGTGATTCAACAAATGATGGAGATTTTCTCCTTCTTTTCCTGAGAAACAGATTAAGGACAATATATAATGTTTGAAGGGGAAAAAGTATTTTAAAAAGTGAGCTGTGTATGTAAAGCAAATCCCTTTGGTTTTTTAAGTAACATTTTGGTCTCTAGGAATCATTTGCTTTGCTTAAAATGGATATACCAAAAATCACATAACCCAACTGAAATATCATGATTCACTTTGATGTCTATCTCCCACTTTTCCATTTCCCACGGGCACCCATGACTCTCAAGACTATCTGTCCTGTTTCCTGCTTTTTTTTCCCTCTTGTGTACCAAACACCTGAAATTTATTTCTATCAGAAAGTTCAACTAAGCTTTAACAGAAAGATGCATCACCAAAGCACTGAAGATAAGTACACCTAATTATTCAGTACATACAGGCTTATTCTGTCAAGGGGCAGTGCTATTATTGCCCAGAGCTCTCAGTTAGTGCTCCAAAATGAGCTCTGCTCCCTCAGACCCTTCGTCTTTCTCTTGCACTTGAAAGCAATGAATGTCCACAGCCCCTGTCACAAGGAGCTGGATATTTTAAGGGTTATGAAAATATTTAAGAGGTGCAAGAGTTCTGTTCTTTCTCAGCAGCTTCACATGAAATGAATTAAACTAGCATTTGCAACTGTGTAGTTTCGTATTTCCAATTTCCCTTGTCTCTCAATAGCAGTTTTCATCTTAGTATATCTGATAAAAGATTTTTAAAAATACACATTTTTGGTGGAGATATAGTACTCATGTGGGCATCCAGCCATTTCTTTCAGAAGGACAAAAGTACTTTTCTGCAAGTGCTTTAGTTTGCTGTTTGTAGAATAACTTCTTGGCAGATGCTGGTTAATTGATATGCACATTTCCAAGGTCACTTTTTACAGCAAAATAAATATTTCTCTCTGTTCCATTTCTAAATCCCTGAGTTTTCCTCATACTGATATCTATGACAACAGGACTGTGTGTTTAAAGCATGGGGTCACACTCAATTTTTCGCAAGCATACAACTTCCCTTGAAAAAGGTTTTTGCTGTCTACCCAGCAGTGCACTCTGATGGCACACATAACACCATGAACAGCTTGGGAAGAAAGAGTTGCAGAAATCTGATGCAAAGAACAAACTCCAATTTGGAAGGATCCTTGCTTACTGACAACAAGGTATATACCACAAGAAAAGCATCGCTGAGAAATACTGGTCTTCTTATACCCTGCTTAGTAAAGGATCCCGTTCTATAGCCCCCAGCTCATTATAAATCCATGATCAAACTCTTCTTGATTTTAACAGGATGAGTTATGCCAGTTACACTGCTTGCTTTTAAGCCCCCTAACACAGCGTCCTTATATTCAGATCAGATATACACAATCAACTGTGTTTACTTAGTTACTTACTGTCCTTTGGGTTTTGCAGCTTACTGCGGTCTGTGATTTACTAGGAGAGATTCAGCTCCAGTGTCTCCATCACCTCTGAGCAGCTCCTGCTTCCAATCACTTGGCGGTGCTGCAGGAGAACCAGAAGGAGCCCCTCCCACTCTGCCCATGGGGAACTCATTGTTCCCTCTTTTGTGGAAATGAGTACTGAAAAAAATAGTCTAGAAATATATTTTAGCCAGTAAGGAAGACAACTGACAAAATGTGACACTTTGCACATATCCCAATACTCCACACCTGTTGGAAAACAAGAGAGGAAACCCTTCCAGACCATGAAGTACTGTTATCTATACTTTACACAACCAAAAAAAACAAACAAACAAAAAAACAAAACAAAAAAACCCACACAAACAAACAAAAGCCCAAATCCCAACAACAACCAAACAAACCAAATGCCTTTTAGAGTAAAATGGGTGCTATCTTGGGGATTAAAACACGTCACTTACTGCCACCTACACTGTAGGAACAGAAAGGGACACCAACTTGGTCATGTGGTGACACACATTAAATAGGCAATCCATGCCATGACGATCTTAAAATTACAACACAAAAAAAAAGTGGGTAGTAGAAGAAACAAATATCAGTATACAAGAGATTTATATTCAAAATCAGCTGCAAGATGGAAAGTCACTGCCACAGTTCTGACAGACCTTTCTCAGGAATTCAGAACGGGTTCCTCAGTAGAGAAAGCAATGACATTTATTGCCTGGGTATTCTGTGGCCAGTTTGTAGCAAAGGAGCTGCCAGAAGCTTCCCCTGTGTCCGATGGAGCCAATGCCCTAAGGAAATTCAGATAAACAAAACATTTAGAAATGTTTTGTAAAATTCCATAGAGATGAAAATGCTGTTGCATTACCTGCAGTGGAATTATATAGGAGAATACAAAATCATATATGTAGGCTATCCTCTATTATATTTTGTGTGTGTTGTTAGCATACAGATTTCTATTAAAACATGGGTGCTTAATTTTTAAGACATTAGCTGTGGTACAGGTGATGTTCAAGTCTTGGCTAATCAGAGTGGGAGAAAAATCCTCACAGCAGCTTCTTCTTGACATCTTCTACCTCTCTGATTAGCTCAAAATAGTGAAGTCATCACTCTTAGAAAAGCTGATCAGACAGCTCCGCTAGCAGCCTCTGTGCATGTGGGAGTCAGGATTCCAGCTTTAGTATTGAAACCTGTAATACGTTCTCATCCACACTAAGGCCAATTTTCTTTGCATGATGCTTTTATGAAGATCAACAACTAAAGGAAACGAACGTTGCTCTAAGCTTTGGCAATGGCTAGTCCAAAATCCTTCAGCAAAGAACCAGTCACAAAAAACAGACAATAATTCCCTCGTGCTGGCGTTCACTTCCATTCCTTGCTGTAGCAGCAATTCACCTTTGCAGTGTTAAACATATTTCCATCTGTGGGCTGCCAAAACCAGCATTTACTTTGAGTAGAAATGAGCTGACTTTAGAGCACAACAGAACAGTTTTTCCTTTTCTATGTCGGTGTTTCTTTGCTTGAAAGAAAGGTGTATGAAAGACAAGAAAAGCATCTTTGATGTGTATGTGCCATTTTAAAATAAGGCTCCCTCTAACATACTCAGAATTTTACCAAGAAGCAGCAATTACAGGATTATCTGTTACTTCAAACATGAATACTTTTGGATGCTGTTCTTGCCTTGCTTTGTTACATTGTTAATTATGTTTTAAGGAGTCTGGGCTTCTTTTTTTTTTTCATATTTATAAACTGTAGTTTGGTGTTAAATGTGCAATCACAGGATTCCTCACCAAATGGGAAGTTTGCTTTCTGTCCTGTTCTAACAAGTTTCAGCAGGTAGTTAATTAACATAAAAAATATTTCTTCAGTCCCCTCACAGGAAGAAAGACGGTAGACAAGTGATGAATTTCTGAATGAGGTTTTGGGTTTGGTTTCTTAAGACCTGATGAAGTAAGTGTGCTTATTCCTCTGTAAGAATTTGCATTTAAAAATTGAAAAAGCTGTCTTCAAGGCATTTAGATCATGTTAAGCACTAGGTAATTCTTATCAGGCAAACTACTGGCTTTCATTAGCATTCATGCCTTGATCAAGAAAATGGGAATTTTTGTTCAAATAGCTGACTGCAGTCAAATTCTAACTTTGGATCAAGGCATCCACAGGCTTTTAGAAAAGCTTGTGGTGCTGGCGTTGCTGAGGGATGGGTCTGCACTAGGGACAGAACAGTCAGTCTCTGCCAGGCCACAGTCAAACATTATCGAAAATTGTCTTCTGAGGTGCCCTAAATACACATTGGGATAATAACATGCACCAAGGCCAGGACTCCGGAAAAATGTTTCAGTGCTGGAATCTAACATGGAAGAAATTTGGTCATTCTTGTGACTCCTTGGGAAGCCCCAGGAGAGGAGACATACAAAATACAAATATCCATAAATCAGACTGGAGTCCAAAGGCTGCAAAGGTACTTTAGAGTCTCCTCAGCTTTCTCTTTTGCACCTTGGTCTGTAAGTTGGACACTACACCTTTCAAAGAATTTTACTGTTATAATAAACACACACAGAGGTTAGGATGGAAAAAAATATGGGGGGTGGAGCAGGAGGTAATTGAACATGTCAAAGGGTAGCTGATTGGCGTTTTTTTTTCTGACAGAGCTATTTCAGATATACTACAGGTTTCATTGTCTGAAATGTAAAAATCATTTTCCTTCAATATTTTTTAAAGAAAATTTTTTTTCCCCAGAAGGGTAGTTTTAATTTAAAAACTCACTTAGAATTAAAAAAAAAAAAAAAAAAAAAGATAATGTATCTAAAAAACAAATTTAAAAAAAACCACCACAAATTTATACAGCATGAGGGACAACTGAGTATATGCTGGTCAAAGCACGCTGCCTTTGGAAACATTCTTTCAGGTTTTTTTGGTTAGGTTTTGTTGTTTGGGTTTTTTTGCGGGGGGGGCGGTCAAGAGAACTAAAAATAGTCTGTACTGGTTCAACTCATGAAAAACAAAATATTCTTTATTCACAGCACCAGTTCAACCCATGAAAAACAAAATATTCTTTATTCTCACCAACAGTCATAGCACCTGTGCAAGCCACAGAAATGGTATTGTTCTCTTCTTGAGGAAGCTGAGCACACAATAGCCCAGTGACTTACCCAAGATCACATAAGAAGTCAATATTATTGCAGAGAATTATTCCCTTTCCCTTTCATTGTTAGTGAAAAGTATTAAGAGGGCCATCAGAAAAAGCTGTCATCTCATCCTTCCAGACTTTGCAAACAAAAAGGCCCAAGTGAAACAAAGACTGGAGATAGATCCTATCAGAGCCATCTTGCATGTACCACACTTACAATTTTTCATTCTGAGAGTGGGCTTTTTTTGTTGCTATTGATTTCTTAGATCTATGAAACTGTTGAGCATATCAGAACGTTCAGCAATACTTCACATCAGATGGAAGCCTCCTGTGCTTTGATTGTTCCTTTAGAGATTTCCAAAGCCATATTCCATCTAAAATACTTCCACCTACATGAGATTTTACACTTGTTTACTTGACATGCAAGCCACCAACATCAAAGAAAATTACTCTACTCCTCAATGGCAGCTTCCAGCAGGTCCTGTAAAAACAGTTCTCAGCAAAACAGGAAGACAAGGTTATTGAAGAAGAGCTCCTTGGGATGATTACATGTGTGCATAGGGAGGAGTTTCATTGTGCTGACACACAGCTCTGTCTCTCTGCTGTAGTTCACCCTGCATGTTAAATCTCTGTCCTGCATGGATAACAGAAAGATATTGACAGAAGGAGGTCTCTGAACTATTTCATCCTATATCTAGGGAAAAATGGAAACCCTACTATTGGGTGAAACAATGCTTGTACAGTTGATTTGCTATGATTGCTGCTTTTGCTGCTAAACAGTACAATTTTTCTTGTTAGCCCACAAGGCAGATTTGGAGGCACCTGACACAGACAAACGTCACCTTAATTCCAGATTTGTGCACCATCTACCACCCCAAGATTTTAGTCCTGTCCTGGACTCCTCCATTTCATTACTATTTCATAAAGGAGGAATGAAGACTATCTTATCTAAACAAATTGAAAAATGACATATTTTATTCTCCAGCAAAAACCATGACCATGATGCCTCACAAGTAGTTTGAGTCTTTTATTTTTAAGTTTTCAGTTTGAGCAAGAGAAAACTCCAGTTCTATTCTGACCACAGAAGCCCTTGCTTTCCAACTACAGGCATGTGTTAGCAAAGCCTAGATAGAGACAGGACTAAAATGAGACTACAACATTCATTTGTATCTTTGACTCTTGGTACAGAAATGTAGGTATAGGGAGATGCCACAAAGCCATTTTGAAAATAGTTTCCAGAGGAAAAAGCTAAATTCTGGGCTTCATTGCCATTTGTCCTTCAGATAGAGATTGCTAGAGACAGTTTCTGTTCTGAAGTGTTTACAGACTGCAGAGCAGACATGCACTATTTCTAAATATGCACAAAAAGATGATGGCAGACTGAGGAGCTGATCCTGTTCTCCCAGTGTGCCATTCAAATTAGCACAGAATACTTAGTGCATTTTTCCTGCATAAATATTTTGCCTGCCCTGTTGAGGTGGCCCAAAGTAAGCAAAGGCTACAAAATGTGCTCTTTTCAGTGGCAGAACATCTCTTGAGAAAATACCAACATTTGTACTGCCAAAGATTACCATAAAAAAGAACTCAAATAAAAAGACTCCCACACAACTCTAGTACAGTAGGTACTCCTTTTTAACAGGAGTTCTCTTGTGCAGAAATATGAGACTGGCCTTTTGCATGTCCCAGGAAGGAAGTGTGCACGATATCCCTCTTAGTTCTATATCCCAAAGACAGCCATGTGTAAGAAAGGTGATATTGTGTATCCCTGCAGACTGTGAAGGACTGTGGTGAAGATCAAGACCCAAACTACTGCTAACAAAGCTACTTCGGGAATGGTAGCCAGTGGTCAGAGAAAGAACGAGCACCACTGACTGTGTATCAGCTCCTCTGCACAGAGCTGCATCAGGTGTAAAATGTCACTGACTTGAGTGGAGCTGCTCAAAATACTTTGCAAAAAGCACGTTACCATGGCCAGAACTACTTGCAAAGTGACACTTTAGTTTTCTATTTTGCCTGATCTGGGCTGAGCTACATTACTCTAAACATACATACAAGGAGGCTTTAAACAGTTTACTTTTTGTTACCAGTAAAGAGAAAGAATGTCTAACCCTAAGAATAACCGTGAAATGAGTTCTTGTTGTAGATCCATCGTAATTATTACCTGCTTGCTCATTATCTGACTCTACGCAGCAAAGAATATGTAATTCAAGACATATTTGAGGCATGTTTTGAGAATCTTGAAAAATGATGTTCACTTGTATCAAAGTCAGTTCTTAAGGGCAGCATCCTGCACTCTTTCACTCTTTCCTGAGAACTGCTGTGGTTCATCAGTTTTCTGTCAGACCTCCTGTCACACTCAAATAAATTGACAAAAAATCCCATTACAAAATGCAGAAAAGAAACGCAGTTTCTTCCTGCAATTTTCTAAGTATTAGACCAACAATACACAAAGTAAATGGTCAGCAATAAATTCAATAGAGAAACTTAGTGGTTACAACAGCCTACAGTTGTGTTATAATAGAATAATAATTTCCTAATAATAATTGTATACCACAACTTTCCTTTTTAATTTTTTTGATGATAAGCAGTAACTCTATCTATCCACACGTGTTGCATATGAGTGAAAGAAACCTAAGAACTACATACTGAATCATATTTATTGTGAGTGAGCATGAACAAAAGCCATCCCTAGCAGTGGGCGTACTGCAATCATCCAGAACATCTAGCAGAACCACTCCACAGGAACTCCTTTTAGCAGGCATCCCTTAGTTGCTTTATCATGGAAATCAGAAGGCTGACCAGGAATCAAAGAAAGAAGAAGTTGTGTGCCAGACTTTGGAAAGATATGGGGTTAGAACCTTGTCTGAAAGACACATCTTCTCTCAGGACCCAGAAACATCATCAGGTCTACTGATTGAGATTTAGCCATAAATATAAAGCATAAGATAACACACAAAAAGAAGAGGTCACCAACCTACCCAATCCCAACATTTGATTAGAAGTATTTCTCTGATTTGAGAATGCAAGAGCCTTCTATTACTACAAAAAAGCCTTTTCCAGCATGTTAGTTGAAATTAAAAAATGTCCTATAACTTCACATGGGAGCTGAAGAACTCTGCAAACCTCACAGCCACAGTCTGGGGAAAATTCCCATCAGAGTTCCACCCACACCTCGTGCTTGAAACATTTATTACTGGAGACCATAGGAATCAGGTACTAAAAAGACCTCCTAGACTACTAGAGCCATGTCCCTTGCAGACACGTCAGAGGAGTGGGTGATCCCTAAGTTATCAATATGGAAAAGTTGTCAGAGATTATATCCCAACAGAAAACACTGGGGGGGGCTAGGGGGAATTAAATCTTAAATCAGAAGCAGCCAACATTGAGCCAAACGTTGAGAGAGAGATTTCAGCTGAAGGGTTAGAAGGACCTGAGATGTCCACACACCCAGCTCTAAATGAAAGCAAATGCTCTTAAGTGACTTAAAAGTTGTTGAAAAAATGTACCAAAATTGTTCAAGTTATTAGTAAAAACGTGGTCAGATAATACCTGATTAATACCTTACAAAAGATGAAAAAATACATCATAGATAGCATAGTAAAAAAGAGCAACTATAATAGAGAGTAAGTATGAAATCAGTTGCATGAACTCATATGGTAACAAGCTATGATTATGTTTGGTATACAGAACAGTATCGACCTGTTCAATAATTTATTAGTCCTTACTGGGCAATGGTTAACTTATACTAATCATTTTATCAATACTTTTTTATATGAAATGTGAATGAAAAAGTGCTAGTGGCAATCCTGGATATGAGAATAACTCAGTTAACAGGCTGACACAAAAATCCAGGGAAGATCTATAAAACCGGCAGTTGAACATAAATTCTATGATGTAAACCTATGAGTTTTCAATGCATTAGTTTTGCTCAGCACGATCAAAATTCATTTTTTTAAATAAAAACAACAACAAAAAAGGTATTTTGAGAAGCATCACACCTAAAGAAAAAGTTATGGCAAAACTCAAGATGTAAAAAAAAATAATAGATTACTGGAACATTCTCCTGTGATATAGAAATTAGTTACCAGTTTTCAGATTAGGAAGGAATAGAACATGGGTCCAACAAACTAAACAAAGAAAACACATGATAGGGGAAAGTAAAGTAATAGTGAGGTGGGAAAATGTGCTAAATTATGTGAGCTATCCAAAGCTAAAGAAGATTAATAGGAGGTTTAAAAGGACTCAGAAAACCAAGACTACCAGGTATTTGAAATACAACAGAGAAAAGGAACATTAACTTTCTCTGAAAGGAAAAAAAATTACTTAATTCCACACATGTATAAATAGCTATTCTAGTGAAAAATAAAAGAAAACCTAGAACTCTTTAACAATACAAGGAAAACAGTTTGGACAGCTGTAGGAAGATATCTTGCTGTTGAACACCTGCCTACATGAAAACTGAAAACAGATTCCATTTATGGAAATAGTAAGTTTTGAAATGTATTATGTTTCTTTACTTCTAACACTAACTTCATTATGTTAAATTCCATCTCAAATAAAGCACAACAGATAGACAAAGGGCACAGAAATTAGTAGTGGAACAGAAAAACTCCCACAGAAGTAGAAGTAAGTAAGTTTAACACTATCCCATTGAGAGAAACACTGAAAAAGATTTAATGCAGTGGGGCGAAGGATGGATACAAACAGGCAATTGACAGTGTAGATATCAGTTTAGAGTAACTGTGGCTCCCTTTCCATTGGGCTCAAAGGAAATGCAATCTTCACTTCATGCTTGTTCACATACAAGTGCTTGGGTCTGTCCTGTAGACATAAGCATGTGCAGCCGTAGCATGTGAAGCTTTATTCTTTCCTCTTAACCATTAACATTTCCAAACATTTGTGGTTCACTGATGCGATACATGACTGCTGACAATATCAAATGTAAAGCTTTGCATCTTTATCATTGCATTTTTGGTTCAGTTTTTATGAACAAAAAGGCTTCTTTTATCTATACTATCTTCTAAAATGCCTGACCACATGGGGATTGATGAAAAGTATGCAGATATCTGTTAATTATTTTATTATTTATTTCATAGACAGTATAACTTATTAAGAAGATATTTATGGGCTCTTGTTCAGAATATATTATTTTTTAGTCTTCTACTGCTATTTGAAGCAGTTATCAAACTCATTAAGGTATCCTTATCCACCCATGATGCGAGGACCACAAGAGCTGGGTCACAAGCAATGCCTTTTACTTTCAAAACAAGCCTCTATTACTGCGGGCACTGATTCAAGCCTCACCTTAACAGGCAAGAAATGATGAGTGAGTTAACAGCACAGAATTGCCACGCTGAAAGACAAGGGGAACTGTTCTGTGCAGGTGCAAAATTCTGGGGGCTTGAGGCACATAATGTCAATTCTCATAAGTAATCATCTTCTAACACTGCTATTATTTCAGGTGCTCATCACTATTTACATGGAAAACAGTTGTCATTATTTCGTCATGTGGCCACTTCAGAGAACTCTATAGGATTTAGATAATGCTTTTAAAAAATTGCATGGATTATTGAATTAAATCAAATTGATTTGTTGCCTTGAGGGAGGGGTGAGAAAAAGAACCTTACTGCCATTACTCAGTAAGTTTATTGTAGATTGTTCACTAAACAAAAATTACATACTTTGTTTGTATGTTGTGTGACAAACTTGAAACCACAAGTGTTTACATGTGCTGCACACATACACTTTTGGGTTTTAATAGCTGGTTGACAAGAGATTAAAGGCAGAAATATGGCATTTTATTAAAGCAAACATATCAGTATGCCTACCATGATAAAATGATCTAGTTTTCTTCAGACACAAAAGTTTCTGTTGAGTGATACCTTTGAAATTCCTTGAGGGCACCCTATTATTCACTTTCCTCAGCAGAGAGCAGCTGCAAATGGTCTCCAATTTTCAAAGAGTATTGCCTGGTCATTCTTTACTGTCAAAATGAAGAAGAGCATAAAAGTTAAGTCAATAAAGTAATATGAAATGCTTAATATAAAAATTCAAGAATGAATGATTAACCATTAAAAACTTACAGTAGCTATTTCAGCCAGGAAAAAAAATTAACATTTCCCTTGAAACCTATTAACACTCCTTGTAAACAATATTCTTTCTTGAAATATATGACCTTTCCTAATGCTCTCCATACACATGGCATTTTTCTTATATCCACTTTACCTTCACTGATATGCAGCTGAATTCCTCAGGAGAGGGTGTTTAGAGCCCCTTCCTCTGATGCACTGAAAAAAAATGTATTTTTTTATTGCATTCCCCTTCACAAATACACCTAACCTTCAGCTTTAGATCTTAAAATCCTTTCCTCATCCAAGAGTTGTGTGACCTGTTGTAGTTGTTGACGTGCTACCACCATTCCAACCACAGTCAAGTGTCGAGCATAAAATTAATCTCATTCATTTTAGCCACTGATAGCTACATGTATGTACAGCTTTTAAAATACACACTTCCCTGCTGCATGTAACAGAACATCACATTTTAAAATCACATAGTTGTCTTAATTTCTAAGCCTTAATGAAAGATGGGGTGACCACTTACACTGAGAACTGCCTGCACATCCTACTGCACAGAAGTCAGGTATATGATCCAGTTTTTAGGAAAACAGCAATTCTCTCATTTCTGAGCTTGCTCAGTCACTACTTTTCCTTAAGTGCTGAATGTGTTAGCAAGGTATTGTGAAGGTGACCATGGAGAAAAAATTATATGGAAAATGCCTGTATTTTGCATTCAAGACTGCTACATGTATTGATCTAAAACTATCAAAAGACAACTTTAAGAGTACACACAGGATTAGAACCTGAGATTCCAAAGTCTCCACAGTGACAATGCAAGCCAACACATGAGCTGCAATCTTAAGGTGATTTATAGCTTGCTTGAAGCAATTACATCATTAGAAAATGTTTATTACTAAAATGATTCAAACAAACAATGAATGGAATTAGAAGGTGCACAGCAAAAGTGAGAGCCTATGCTGGGTAAAGTTGTAGTACAAATTGAAAAAATGGCAAAGGAAGGGGAGGGTGACTATCAAGGCTGACTTCCTATGGCTTGCTCACAGTACATAGGTAACTGTCACTGCGACTATGGCTTCTCCTTCAATTTCTCCTTTTTATTGATTTATGGGAATAGATCAATGACCCAACATTCTGAGCAAAACACTATATCACAGCAACCATGACTACAGCAGGTTTCTGAATTTCATGACTACTGGACTTTGCATGTAGTGTCCGACACAAGAAAAGGCACTTGTAGAAAACTTTAGTTAGATCATCACCAGAGTTTTGGGGAAGGCAACACTGCCTAGAAAAGTCAAGGCTTGGAAAACAAAATCAACAATAATAAATAATACCACTAATAAGTCAAAATCCTTCCATTAGGAAAATACTCTCTAAAAAGCACAGGAGATCTCAACTCAGGTAACCCAGAGGACTAATACATGGAGATCCACTTGTAGTTGCAGCAACTCCAGAAGGCCGAATAATATAGATTACAGGGAGTTAATTGTATGCTTCATTCAAGAGGATAGCTTCATTCTGACTTTAGACATGGGTGTCTAAATACATAGATAAAGATAGATGCAGACATATCCTAATAAGATTTTAGGACCCTTCAAGGCCCTTTAGGCTGTACAGGGCTCTGAGCCTGGTCTAGTGGAAGGTCATGGCAGGGGGGTTGTAACTAGATGATCTTTAGGGTCCCTTCCAACCCAAACTGTTCTGTGATTCTGAGATTTCTGGTTATCTGGGAAACTGGAATTCCCACTTCACTAACTGCCTGTGAAATAGACATAGAACCTGTGTTAAAAAATACATAAACCAGGGATCATAAGTCACACATCAAAATGTAGTATTTGGAAACCTGCACTTAATACCTGAAAATATTGGGCTCTGTCTTCATTGTATGGCCTGAATACTTAATACCAAAATACTTAATCACAAGTCTGACTTACACATATCAATAAGCGACTCAAACAACTTCCCTGAAATGGTGCTCAAATGTTTTTCTGAATAGTGGGAAGATGCATCTACACTCCTCTCTGCACAACAAAATGTGGTCAAAGGAATATCACCTCACACCAGGTCTACAGACATCAGTGAACTGAAATGAACTCTGTATTAACAGTCTAAAGCAAGGCCCTGTTTCTGTGTTACAAACCTTTATGGAAATAATTAGTAAGTAGATGTTAAGTAGATCTTTCAATATTGCAATTTAGAAATCAGAAAGCCACAAATGTTACTGATGGATATTGCATTTCAAGTCACATTTAAAGCAAGAATGGTATAATCTGCTTTGTAACTGGTGAATCCTTTGATCTAGTGCTGTTGTGTTACAGCATTTACTCTAATAATCTCAGAAATACATGCTTTACGTATACTCTGATTTCAAATAGAAATGGTAGGAACATTTGCTATTAAAAGACATAAAAGACTTTTCCACAAAGCTAGGGAAAAAAAAATCTGTGAGGTGCTGAATTTAATATGAATGTTTTAATCAAAGTAGTCTTAATTCAAAGCAACAAAAGTGAGGACTGGTCAGACAAGCTCACACAAACCTATAAAAAGCTTACATCTCTGCTTAAACTAACAAGTCCCATTGAAATTTCTAGCTCTTAGGTTAAAAAAAATAAGTTTTAGTTTCTTAATTTTTCTGACTGGAATCTCAGTTTTCATGGTTTGGCATCATCAAAGATTGCCACTCCCCCCAAAAATTATCAAGGCCACATAGTTCAGACACTTTTTGCTGGTTACCTACCCTGATAAAGTTCTTTATCAGGTGGCCTTAGTGACAACCACTATGACTGGTTGGGCCCGCCAATAATTTCATATTTCTTGCTGCAGTAAGAAATTAAATTCACCTGTGAAGTCGACACCTAATTGGAGTAAGTGGGGTTGGATCATTTATATAGTAAAACAGTATATATATAAAACAGTAAGCAGCTCAAACATATTTATTCCTTAAACTTCACAAAATTTAGTAAAGTTTTAAAGTGTAAGGTCATTGAAATCACTGCACACAGATGGACACTTGCAACAGAGGAAGCCCTAAAAGTAAGACACAGGATGTGGTAGGGCAGCAAATAGACAAAACTATCTAATAAAAAGCAAAGCAGATTTAGCAGTGATATGTGGAAATAATAAATTACATATGGTTCCTAAATGGAATGGAATACATGTTAGAGACTTGCTAATGAAGTCATATGAAAACTTAAAGGCAAACCAGACACTAAGGATCAGATACATCTGAATAAAAGTAGATGTGGATGATGTAGACATATACCTCTGAGCTCACTATCTAAGGATCCTCTTATAAACAATAGTCTTCTACCCATGAAGTAGAAGCACATGTCCAGAAAAACACATCTTGTCAGGGTTCTTACTGTAACTTCTTCTCCTTACACAATATAGTAAGAAAAAAAAGCACCCACCACACAGTTGTGACAAAATAACTGTTCTCAAAAATTGCTTCCATATTTATCTTCTTGAAGACATACTAAATGCCATCTAAACTGAATAAAAGGTAAGACTAAAAGCTGATGTCAATTATCCTGGTCTGATAATTTCTAACTCAGACTTACTTGTCTCAGAAGAAATCAGTTGGTCAGACATGAATACTCAGGATCATTTTATTTGTTTGTTTGTTTGCTTGCTTGTTTAAAATGCATTCTTTTTTCTAGATGAAACTTCCATGAGTTCTACATAAAAAATAAATTGCATCCCTTAAAACATATTATTGGCATCTAATTTGTGTTCATGAATTTAATTCTTACAGATGATTTTACTCATAAAGTCATATTATAAAAATACGCTGATGAAAAATGTTAAAGGTCTGCTGTGGTTTATTTGATATGATATCCTGTGATAAGCAGCAGAAACCTGCTATATTTGAATTATGTTCTACTGCCAATCAGACCATGTCCATCAGTGAAAACAGCAGCACTCATTCTACTGTTGTTTAAATCAAAATGGAGTTGTCACAGAATATTTCAGAACATTTACTATTGCTAGTAGTTTACTGCAAGGAAATTACACTCCCCAGTGCACTCTCTCTATTTTTTTTTGTCATTTAGCAGATGGCCACTACCAAGAACAGTGAGAGTATGAATAGCTTGACATGTTTGGGCATTCTATTCTATTCTTTCTGATGACACACCTTTATATTGTTTTGTCACATAGGCATTTACTATTCGGTGTCTTTCTAAAACCCCAAAATCTCAGAACACTGTATGAGTTTTTTTCATTTTAAGTCAAAATCACGATTTTGGAGGATATGGGCTGACATGAATTCAGAATGTGTAGCACCAGCAGGGACATTGCTCTGCAGTAGATGCTACAGATGTCGAGGCATCCCTGAATAACTAATAGCAGAAGTTTCTGTAAGAATTTTTTAGGACCCTAGCAAAATTCTCATAAAACATTCCTGTAGTTGAAACAGTACAGTTCAATCTTGATGAATGCCATTTTAGCTTGGCTTTCTCTATGCATTAATTTAGGCTTTAAATTTACCTCTGCCATGAATCATGAGGCCCAGTTAAGGAAGAGCATGATTGCAGTCAATGAAACATCACTGTTCTAACATACGTTTCTGATGAGAAGCAAATCTCTAAGACACAGAATATACAGATCTTGAATCACACTAATCTTTAGCACAGACTATTTAATTCCATTTTCATTGTACTTCTCCAGCACAGCATAAGAAAACCTTATTTTCCATGAATATTCACTTCACAGGCTTTTGTAGAAAATCATTGAGAATTGTCCTGATAGAGGGTGACATCTTGATCACACATCAACATGTTAAATTACATCCCATCTTCTCAAATCATAAATGAAAAGAGTGGCTGCATTCCACAGTCTCTGAATTCTTTCAAGACAGCTCAGCAATCTACAAGTGAAAGGTAGGATAAATTATTACAGGACACTTTTCAGTATGGCTGTTCTAAATCAAATGCTGTCAAATAATTTTTAACTTTCTTTGATCTGCACTCAATCTCTGTGTTCTTTGCTGACCTATAGCACAGACTCTCCTTGACTTACACTCCTTTCTTTTCCAGTCTCTCTACTCATAAGCTTTTATTTTCCCTTTTTATCATGTATGTGTAGAAATACATATATTTTTAAAACAATACAAAACAAAACAAAAAAACAACCTAAATCTAATGGTTTGGTGACTTTTATTTTATAGTTGCTTGAAAAAAAAGTACCAACCTAGTAAGTGCGGTAGGAACCTAAAAAGGAGATGAGAAAAAGACTGAAGTAAAATAATCTTGCAAGAAGGAAAAATATGATGTTTTGGGCTGAGAAAGTATTCTCCCTGAGGTGTTTTATGGTTATAAGAAGCACATTACACAAACTCTGTATCTGATAGCTTCTACAACATATTTTACAAGACTATTACTTAAAATCTGGACAGAAGACTTGGGTAGGAAAATAAAAAAACAAAAAAGGAAATATTAATGAGGGTAAATAAATGAGAGAAAAAGAAGAAACAATATGGACACAGAGTAAGATAAAATTATGCAGCTTAAGAAATGGCATACCAAAATTTAACAAATGAATTCACAGTAAATGCTGACAGTATTAATCGTGATTGCTACTGAAATGGTCCCTATGGACTCCAGTGCAGGGTCTTGTTGCGTTACATACTGCACTGTATTGTATGAACAAATACCAGACATGAAAGACATTCAACTATCTTGCCAGTGTGTGTAATAGATCAATATGTGGACAAACAGACAAAGAGAGAGAACACAAGGTAACAGGGGACTTGTTGGTAGGCCAACACAGTCAACACACAGTCAGTCTGAAATGTTACACTCTTCTGTTTACTTTGAGGGGAAATATGGAGTCTAGTCCATATGTCCTGGACAGCCTGCTGTTCCACTTGGTACTCTTTGTACCTGAGCAGCTTAACACGTAGTCCGAGATCTAGATAAAACAAATGTACATACTTCCCTTACCAGTTCCTGAACACCTCTTCTGTTAGCTGCATTTCCAACTGCCTCATCTGTGGTGGCAGAGCACAGCCACTGCTATGCAGTAGACACCCTGATATGGTTTTCCCTTCATTAACTGAAGCTACGACAATTTACTGGTCTGGAATGTGTCCTCTTATTTCTCCAGTTCTCAGAAAGTACAATGCAAAACGTCAGAACTAGAACAGTCCTCTGTTTTGCACTACAGCAGGTAGAACATACAAGCAAGAGTTTGTCCAACCTTCTTGAAAGTCTCCACTGGCAAAGACTCCATAACATGTTATTCAAGGGATTAACTTAGTTACAGCTAGAAAGTCCTTCCTAGTGGGTCATTTTTGTTGATATATGTTGAAATAAACAAACTACTTCCTGTCATGACTTTACTAGACCTGGAAATGAGTTCTTGATATATCAGAAAACTGCTTTGTGCCTCTTCAAACTTCTTTTTTTTCCTGGAAAACAAGAGAAACATCATTTTTAAAAAGTTTTTGATGGTGAGATGCACATTATACACTCCTTTTTTCTGTGTTATCCGTTAGCCTTCTCTTGAACATTCCACAGCCCATCCATATTTATTGCTAAAATATAATTCCCAGAACTGGACAAAAGCTATTCCAATTGAATGAAAAAGATGACACAGATATTTGATCTTATATTCAGTAATATTAAAGTGTGTTATGGAAGTGTGAACTTGATACTAAACACAGGCATGAACCATCCCATGGAAAGAACACACACTGATCTCCAACAACCATTTTACTATCAAAAGTTCTTATTTATTCCCTTGGATGATCAGAGCAGACAGAAGGAATATTATGCTGAATTGAATGATTCATTTGGTTTAAATGCCAACCCAACTACAGAGCTTCCTCAACAACATTTCGCCCTGCTATTGAAAACATGTTCCAAACTCTCATTGCTCACTGTTCTTAATACCAATTTAACTTTACTGTGAAGTCAGAGTTGATTTGCAGGAGGGGTAGATGGCAAGTCTAATTCCTTTTTAACAAACAGTCATACATGAGAACCATGAGGAAGGGGAAATAGTTTCTATTTTACATTAAAGAGGGTAGATAAACTCAGATACACTTAAATAACTTGACTGAAAAGGTATTAAACTGTAAAAGGACAGAATTTGGCAGTTGAGTTGTTTTCAACTGCCGATGTGTAACAGTCTCAAAGAGACTTGGACTCCATCTGCTATGAGGAAATACTGTGAACTGTACCTCTAAGAAAATACCCTTTCATTATATGACCAAGCATCCTCAGACTCCAGTCAGCAAAGAAGACAGAAATCTGTAGCAAGTGTGTTTTCACAGTCCAGAATTACTTCCTTTCACAGTTTTCATCCCTTCCCACTTGCCCTAGGAGAGAAAGTTACAGCTACTGTTAAAGCAATGAAGAGACTATTGTTCAGCTTTGCACTGTTTAAACCTGAGCAGTTTAATGTGCAGCTACTGGAGTTCATATTTTGTTTTCCATATTTCTCCTCTTATGCATTCAAATTCAAATTGACAAATGCCTTTGTATATAATTTTAAACCCTCCCCATCTCTAATGCATCAGTATCTTGTTACATTGCCTTTGATTTCATTGTTTGCAATGCTGGTATCAGCAGCATGGAATTGCCAAGGCACTAAGCAGCCCAATTTTTCTTTAATTTCTCAGAAAATTGACAGCTTTATGAACTGTCTCTTTACCTATGCCCCATAAACATGTCAGGCTGTGGAAAACCATTCTAATTAAATCCCGGGGGATTGCAGTGGAAGATTATAGCTTCTTGGCAGGTTATTAAAAAACAGTTGTTCATATATACACAAATATCTGTACTAGAAGCTAGCATCTGACAGAACAGCCAAGGAATTAACCCCACTGGCAACTCCAAATAACACTCACACACACACAAAAAAAAAACCAAAAAAAAACCCAGCCGAAACAACCCACAAACCACCAACAGAAAATCCTCAAGCCACTCAAAAAAAAGCCAAGGAAAAACAACTAAGCTAATTAAAATGAGAATGTAGAGGCTATGGAGTGGGCAAGGGCAAGTGGGGGAGGTGCCCTTGCATTTGATTCCTTTCCAAAAGTTGGTAATTCAAACTGTCATCTGGAATCATCACCTTTCATCCTTGATTACGAGAACCTGATATAAAAGAAAGCAGAAAAATGCTTGTAAGGTCCGTGTACATGGCCCTGCTAACTACATAGCCTAAAGTAAATATATTAGAGTTGATGGATAACACGAATCATTCAATTCAGCATAATATTCCTTCTGTCTGCTCTGATCATCCAGGGGAACAAATAAGAACTTCTGATAGTAAAATGGTTGTTGGAGATCAGTGTGTGTTCTTTCCAACAACTTCCCCAAATAAACTTGCCTTTGAGAGTAACACTTGTTGCCCCTGCTCTTGCACCTGAAAGAAGTTGTCCAACCTCTCATCTCAGCAACGGATATTCAGTATTTAGATATTGAGGAATTTCTGGGAGACTGTGTAGAAATTTGATTTTGTAACCTGTGTCTGACTTTTCTCAAATGAACAGTTTGCATTGTGAAAGCAAATTCCAAAGATGCTATTTTTTTCAAAGTACCTCTTGAGCTGCAGTTTCAACAGGCAATATTTTTCTCTCCCCTCGTATCTGCCACCTTCAAGGACAGCAGCCTTGCTACCTTAGAGGAGAGAGGAAAGGAAAGAAACTAAATGCTAACACAGCAAAGATAGCTATAAAGCAAGTCCAAGAAATAACTTTAAACTTCATATTTTTCTGAACGAGTATGGTATCAGCAAGCCAGCTGTGTATTGCATTTGACAACTAACCGGACTTCTGAGGAGTACTAGACTTTAGTATTTATTTCTTGACACATATTCTAGGACCTCCAAACATAAACACTTATGTAAATGTTTAGTACATCACTACTTAGATCTGCTGGTGTTCCATATTTATGTGAATAGAATTTCAATCAAAATCAAGTATAAGAAGTATCAAAGACTTAAAATCATTGACACAAAGAGATGCTTTGACTTCATGGTCTCTCAGATGATAGAGAATCACACTTACAGAACTCCAAGTTTTTATCTGATGAAAACTATATTAGTTGCACTTCATATAAAAGGAGCTTTAAAAGAAATACCTGCTACTCTGACAATACGAATGAAACACCAGAAAGCTGTATATCAAATTAAAAGCAAGACAAATAAAGAGCGAACTCAGAGGTACCTGAGTACAGTACCAGATTGACTCAAGCCACCAAGTTCAGAATTAAATATTTCTAGTATCATCCTTTTGTGTGCACTGATAAACTGAAAATTACCCTTCAGTGTCAGTTACACAAAAATCACATTGCTGCTAAAGAGAGTGAAGAATCAAGTAAAGATAAGAATTAAGAGTTATATTTTAGAAGTACATTGGGCCCGACAGTGCATTCTCCCCTTCCAGCTACTTGATTTGCTTACTCATATAAAATGTACCACATTTTGTTTATTACTTGCCTAGGAAATGATTAGGTGATTTAAAAAAAAATACATTAAACCCTCTCCAGTGCTCACACAGTACATTAAAGCTATGGGGTAGCTCCTGGCCACGTTACTGGCTTATGTGACATCAGGGGTTGGTTGTTCTGCCTCTATAAGGAAATACATTAACAGATAATGACAAGTAGAATAAACATTGGAATTTGAACCCTAATAAGGTTTTTTGGATAGGTGAATTTATTTCCTAAATCACTTAACAGGTTTCAACAAAGTGCCAGTCTTCCTGTTACTGGTTTAATTTAAAAATTGATTACTTTCTTACTCTCATTTCAAAAATTTGAAAGAATGTCTGCTTGACATTAAGCAAGGACACCTTCAATGTAGTAGGGATATTTTTCCCCACATGTTAATACATTTAATTTTGCAACTTTATTTAACAGTTTGTCATGTCTCAGATTGTTTGGGAATTCCAAATAAAAGTCCTGGAGGCAACTGAAGAGGAGCCTTTTAAACAATCTTGGGTATGTACATGAGGTAACTGAACTTCTGCCATGGGAATGAACTGAGATCGCAGCAGGATGAAGTGGTGAAGTTTAGTGATCACTTGCAACTAAGTAGGGCTTGTTTTCTACAAAAAGAAGTTATTCTGTCAACCTACAGGTTTTGTTCATGGTTTGGCTTGTGTTATGCTGAGAAACTTCCATGTTACAAATGCACTAAACAATTTAGAGAAAAACCTATAGAGAATTCATGCTTGTTCTTCATTTAAAAAAAAAAAAAAAAGCTTTCTACTGACACAAGTCCATTTTATTCATAATCAAATGGAGTTTGTTCAAGTTCAGATAAAGTGTTTCATTTTTAGACTACTCACAGCTAAATGGTACAAGTCTACAGCTACAGTAAAATGATAACATCTACAGCTGAAGAAAATTCACGGGCAGAAAGGTGCTAGAAAAGGATCATGGTTCCATTAAGTCACACAATGAAATGTGTGATGAAAACCCAAGGGAGGAAGTACCATTTACAAAGGTAAGTCCTCACCGTTCTCTACCTGAAAAAAACACCAGAATCAGATGCCTGAACCTCCTTTATCCCAGTGTAGCATCTTAGGTCTTCTTCTAAACAAATCATCGTATTCACTGTTTAGAATATGATGTTACTTGGAAGGCACTTAATTTATATATTCACATACTGTCACAAAAGAGACATACTGCAGTCTCCTAAGAAAAAAAAAAAAGGGAGGAAACAGTAAAATAAAAGTATGCAGTATTGCATACTCACTTTCTTATTTTATATTTAAAAATTGTAAAGAGTGGACTTACTGCACATAACAACTAACAAATAAGGCACTGCGGGATAATGTACTGTGGGATCTGTTTCTGTGTCAGGGAAGAAAAAAGTTTTCTTCAAAAATAATGAATCACAGAGTCAACTGGGTTGAAAAAGACTTCCAAGATCATCAGGTCCAACCCTTGATCCAACACCACCATGGTTACTAGACCATGGCACTAAGTGCCACATCCAGTCTCTTCAACCTCCAGGGACGGTGAATCCACCACCTCCCTGGGCAGCCCATTCCAATGTCTGATTACTCTCTCTGTAAAACATTTCTTCCTAATATCCAACCTAAACCTCCCCTGGCAGAGATTAAGACTGTAAAGTCACTTAGATCTGAGTTCCATAAAAACACCCATCTTTCTCCAAAACTTAGTGCTACCTGGGATACATCTAGCTTCCCTGATTTCTCACAAATAGGGTTTTTTACTGGGAGGGAAAAAAAGAAGGTTTTGATTTATGTTCCTGCAATCATGGGATGGGGGAAAAAAGTGTTTAACCACAATCCACAGTTCTCAGAATCAATAGTTTTCTGATGACAGTTGATTGTTTGTGGAGACTGACTTACCACAGTTCAAAAAAAAAAAAAAAAAAGATTACTTTTCAGAAAAATGGTTACCAAAAATGCATGTTAAACTCATTCTTCTCACTCTCCACCATACTAGAGGAAAAATGGGGAAGATGTAACCTTAAGAATGAAATAATTCAGCACTCTGCCATGTTGTATATCCAGCCATTGGCCAATTCTAGTAGAAGCTTCATGTTTAACAGTTAAGTCAGAACTTTTTTGGAGACATCAAGACAAATGAGTGGCATGAAACCTTGAGCAGTATACTTGGCTAATTTGTCAAAAAATACAGACTTCTTACATAATAATATCCACATCACCTGTTTGTCAGTGTGTCACTCACGAGAATATTAACAGGAAAGGAAGGTATAATTTAGGAAGGAGAAAAGGTGTTTGAAGTACAGAAGTGATCCTTAGTTTTATCAAAGGTGAACGTAGAAACAGAAATAGTCAGAATGACTTCAGACTTCTTTTGGCAGTAGCACATCAAGCATTTATAATTAATACTACTATTAATTAATAATTATGATTAGTTCTCTGAAAGCTCCAAAGTCAGGTTCAATCCTTGCTAAAGAGCGGTGGTGGCTGAACTCTCCATGTTCAATGAAGAAGGCTAAGGATGTTAAGTTAGCCTTTGCCAGGGGCTAGGAGTGTGAACAAGAACAGTTCTTTTCCCTCTTTAATATTCATTTATACAAGTCAAATTCTGATCCCATTTATAACAACATAAATCTAGAATTACTCCCTTGCAGTCACTGGAGTGAGTTCAGATTTACTGCAGACTCTGTAAATAAGAATAGAATTTAGCCCATACACATTTAATTATCTTGTCTAACAGATTATGTTCCTTGATGAAAGGGGAAAAAAAAAATCCCAAACTACCTCAGACTTGAGAATGAGCAATAAAAAAGGTAGCACTGAGCAGCTCCTGCACCAGCAGTAAGGTCCCCAGGAAAGGTAGGTAAGTACAACCTGAGGAACAAACCTATTTCTTTATGTTTTTCTGGAGATCTTAAATTCTGTCAAAAGTATATTCAGCTCTGATAAATCGTAAATATACTGTAGACTTGCTCCATTTCCTAGGTGTGTTGCTGATTGTTAGTAATTTACACTCAAGATATAGCAACGATTTGCCATTGGCTTGGGGGAAATTGTTTTGCTGCCTATGATTTATAGCTATGATTTGCCTAAGAGTTTTATGAGGTAGTTTTTCCTGAATATGCCCTCGGTGAAAGGCCCCCAAACACAGCCAGCTTACAGAGACCCTCAGACACTATCTTATTTCTCCTTCACCCAAATAACATGAGACTGTTCAAATTTTGTATTACTTTCACTCTTCTTTCTCTTGCTCCAAAAAATAAAATAAAAGCCTACTATGAGGCAGGGCAATATTGACACTATATTGACTGATTGCTGGGTTTTCACAGATATCATGATATGTAGCACATATAGCACATACTGCTGTTAGCACATGCCTATCTAGGCATGATCTATCACAGCATTCTCAGTGACAGTGACATATCAGTTAATCTGGGCAAAGTAAGATAGACTTTGGTATGAGTGATACCTGGTTACATCTGCATCCCACAGGTAGGCACCTAGACCTTACAAAGTAGAAAGGTCCAGTGCTGGGGGGAAAGTGCCAAAACCTCGCTTCTCAATACTTGAAGCAATTGTCAAGAAGGGGCCATTTACTTTGTTAAGAACATGCCCAAGAGGATGTTGCATGGCCTGTGACTGCTGAATACCTCACTGGGCAATACCATGTCTCATCAGTCATGTTTTGAACCTAACTTATTACAGGGCTCAGAACAGCTCTCAGGATTATGTCCATTTTCTGAAAACTACTTCCTCCCTTTTTTTTCTTGGCAGATATTTTCCCTAACAGTTATAATCAGTTTTTGAAAATACATGTGGCCAAAAAGTTATCTAGATATTCACAGATGTTCTATATTTTATTTAATTAGCAGATACCCTTATGCTACTGATTACTTTTTATTGCTACTGCATTAGAACTTCTGAAGTAATGGGATCCCATTATTGTGTTGGAATTTGGAAAACATAGAACAGACTCATTTACTGTAGCTTAGATGTAGTTGCATATTAAACTTTCCAAGGTCAGTGCCAGAACTGCAGCAACCAACCTAGCAGTTGCTTATTACATTTGAACACTTAAGTGGATTTAGAGGTTACAAGTAATTTGTTCCAAAATTATTTGTCCAGATCCCTGTTTTGCACATATGTTCCCAAAACATTCCATAGTGACTAGTGACACTCAGCAGCTCATTAAAATCACCTCCAGTGACCCTGATAATCACATTATAAAAGCCAGATGATTTATAAGTGT
This sequence comes from Myiozetetes cayanensis, assembly GCF_022539395.1. Lineage (NCBI taxonomy): Eukaryota > Metazoa > Chordata > Aves > Passeriformes > Tyrannidae > Myiozetetes > Myiozetetes cayanensis. The sequence continues at coordinate 85,921,877 of NW_026086604.1, read as the reverse complement.
GTCACACTGGAGTGCTAAAATCTAAAGTACTTAAAATCTGCACTGTAAGCAAGAGGATCACTATACCGAATGTTTCACTTTTCACTGTTTGTTAATACATTAGCTAGACACATAAATCAACCAGGTTGCAGAGAAAATATCAAGTTTTCCGGCAGAAACAGAGGAATAGTGAGGAGTCATAAGACTATCATCTATTCAGCAGTATCTTGGGCACGTGTTGGGCATCCTGCTTTTCTCAGCCCTACCATTCTGCTTTGTATCCTGATGTGCGTCATTCCACATGCTTTGATTTGTGTCAGCCTAGCCTACTCAGGTAATAAGCTGGCTGGAGAGGATACACCATTTTTCAAGTGCATCCAGAGAGAAGAGATATGCTCAGCTGACACCAACCACTCTGATATTGCAAATGGACAATAAACTGCAAGGTATGATTGAACTTCCACTGAAGTCACCAATAAACCTCTCAGTTACTCCAGTTTTGGATGGGGTCCATCCTCAGCTGCTCTTCTTGAGTACCTGACAGAAAACCTGCTGAGAGTGAAACCCAGTATGGGAGACAAAACCAGAAAGGAATGGTTCCTCCCCACTCACCTCTCCTCCTCTGCACTTGAGCATTCATCTTCCACTACTCTGCAGTCAACTGTTTAGCCATTATTTCCAGGAAATATCTATTATAAGAGAGGGAAATGTGCAAGGCAAAGAACAAAATACAAAATATGTTTATTCTATGACAAAGTCACGAGTCCTAATCATCAGAGCAGAATGCTCTCTTCACTTCTAAATCTAGCCTGTGCAACTCTAAATGTACCAGGCCAAACCCTCCAGATCCATTTAGTCTTATCTTACTGGCATATAGGCAGCAGCATGGACCTGAAACATCACGCAGAGAAGGAAGCATTTACCTAATTCAGATATCATGTGCTGCCTAAACAACCATTCCCCAAAGCCTCAGAAGAGAAGTTCATGAGCTGGACTATACGCTACACCACGCCACATGAACTATTCAGCACCTCCTCAGAGTTTTGCTTTAGTTTCTACCTGAAGTTCAGATTCCACATTTATACACAAGGAATGTTGATTTATATATTAAACACAAATTTCTATAAACTCAACACTACAAAGTCTTTAATCACACATCATTCCCTTAAACTTCTAAATATAAAAACTTTGCAGGCTGAAAATATCAACTGTTCTCTTATTTCTGAGATCACAGGCATTGTGAACTGTGGCTAAAGCTCATCTTTCCACTTTGATCTTAGTAGCTGAACATCATAGTTTTGATGGTTGGCAGAGCTACCTGGGAACTCAGAGTTCAAAAGACCACTTTTTCACTTTACTGCGATGCAGTAAAACTGCTTTTATTTTATTCACCTATTGCCATTTTTTCCCCATGAAGTTTAAGAGCGATTAGACATCTATCAGTAATGTAACTTGTACGGTGGAAAAAAATCCCAAAACCAAAACCAACCAACCAACCAACCAAAACCAAACAAAACCCCCAAAACAAACAAAACAAAACACAAAAACCAAAACAAAAAAACAACCAAGAAAAAAACCAGAAGTCCCCCCTCCCAACCATATCTCTTCTCATGACCACCTGAAAGAAAAAAAGGAAACCGGGAAGATGGGACATTCTGCAGTGGCCTCCCAGATCATGAACAAGGGCCATAGCTGAAATCCACATTGCAAATACTGACTTCTCACAGCTTTGGCAATGTAGAACACGGTAAGTTGCTGCACTTGCTCACCTGAGGATTGGCAGACAGTAAAAAAGCGAAGTGTGGTATTTGCCAGAAGAATCTTAGGTTTTGATTTAAAAGAATCAAAGCAGGTTTAGGAATACCTGTCAATCGCAATGTTCTCTGCTACTGCAGATGAAAGCAAGAGAGTGAGGACTTTATGCTGACGCTTCATACAGGTTCAGAAATTTGGCTTTTTATATTCAAGCATCATTCACCTGAGGATGTCTTATTTACACTAATTGATTAAGGAACTACCCTTTTCCTTAGGGGAAATATCTATGTTATCAGACAGTAAGAATTTATTCTTCATCATGCCACCTCCAAAAGTATACTCCCAATTATAACTCAATATTGCTTTTAAAAATATTTGCATAAATAGCTGTTTGACAGATCAAATGTAAGAGCTGTTGGGCCCATCAAGATACAAAATGTCATATGTCTGGGTTAATCTACATGCCTATAACCACAAATAAAACAGATGAGACTATGTTCCAATAAATATTGATGCTATAAGCTCTGAATATCAATTATATATATTTCTTTTTAAATAATTGATAATCAGTGGTAAACCACAAAGTCACCCCCAGCTACCATCCATAAAGTACAGTTTTCTACACTAGGTATGCAACGAATTCATTTTTGAGCATGTCTGAACTTTTTTGTCACAAGCATCAGACTGAATGCCTGTAATAAAAATGACAGGGAAATAAGAATAAATGGTTTAACGTTAGCAAGAAATAGGGCTTTGCTGTTTCACCTTTGATGACAGAATCACAAGTTTAGTTCTCCCCTGAAGTTAAATGCAATGTTCTCCAGCATCAAACCTTTAGCGCCTCTTTTTTTCTTTCCAAGATTGCAGCAGCCCAAATGTAATTTGAGTGAACTCACAAAACGCACTTTGTAAACAGATATTTATTGCCTACAAGATAAATAGTCAAAATACATCAGATTTATTGATGCCTTGGGACTATGGTATTATGGCAGTTTAGATTGGAACTGTGAGCAAAATCACTGCAGAAACTGACTGTGGATCAGTCTGCACACAGAGTGAAAAAAGAAAAGGATGCAAAAAATGCATGGGGGACACAACATTCAGGATAACATGACTAAACCAAACACACTGCAGCTTTTGTGGCAAACCAATCAATAGGAAGATGTACATCAGGTGCCTAGAATTTATTTTTAAAAAAGGATTTTATACTCTTAAAGGAGAAAAGAAAGAAAGAGAGAAAAAGAGAGAAAGAGAAGGAAAGAGAGAAAGAAGGAAAGAGGGAGAGAAGGAAAGAGAGAAAGAAGGAAAGAGGGAGAGAAGGAAAGAGAGAAAGAAGGAGAGAGACAGAGAAGGAAAGAGAGAGAGAAAGACAGAAGGAAAGAAGGAAAGGAAGGAAGGAAGGAAGGAAGGAAGGAAGGAAGGAAGGAAAGAAAGAAAGAAAGAAAGAAAGAAAGAAAGAAAGAAAGAAAGAAAGAAAGAAAGAAAGAAAGAAAGAAAGAAAGAAAGAAAGAAAGAAAGAAGAAAGAAAGAAAGAAGAAAGAAAAGAAAGAAAGAAAGAAAGAAAGAAAGAAAGAAAGAAAGAAAGAAAGAAAGAAAGAAAGAAAGAAAGAAAGAAAGAAAGAAAGAAAGAAAGAAAGAAAGAAAGAAAGAAAGAAAGAAAGAAAGAAAGAAAGAGAAAGAAAGAAAGGAAGAAAAGAAAGGAAAAGGGAACAATCTATTCTACTCCTGCACTTTGGCAGGGTAAGTAGTAAGACACATTTCAGCAAGTGAGATTTAGACAACAACAAAACTTTTTAATGGTAGGAACAGTTAAGCCTTAAAATAGATTGCCTAGAGTGATTGTGGAATATCCAGTTGGAGGTTTTCATTAGGATATTAGACACAAATCTATCAAAAACAATAGAGATAATGTTGATCCTGCTTTTTGACACTTCTTCTCAGCCTGAGAAAGACCATCATTGAGCCAGTGTAAATCTGATCTAGTTGACATCATTATTTTAAAAGCTGTTCCCACCCTTCTCACCCCTAAGCTTACCATCTTCTTAGAAATTATTCATTTATTTGAAATTTTTATATGACAGTAAGAGTTGGAAGTTTCTCATGTTGCATTTTATAAGTACAGTCTAGCCACAACTAAAATTTGTGATGAAGAGTCATCACAAATGTGCAGGGAGTATCCACAGGCTAACTTTAGACAGCACAGTGAGCTGGACCACTTGTCAGCAGAGAGAAATCATTCCCTTCGCAGGACCACAAAGCAGGCTCCTGCACCAAGTTCTCTGAACTGTCCTTTAGGATAATGTATCTTTTTCTACCAACTCGAGAGGAACCCAGAACTAACTAACTGCCAGTGTACTACCCCAGTATACCACATAATGGGTCTAGTATCAGTCAGATTTTTATAACAGGTTAGAGATGAAAAGTTATCAACAGCTATGGCTTTGTAGAAGACATTTCCCTCTCCTTCTTGATTCTAAAAATCATTTCCAGCCTTGTAACACCTGATGTGTGCAGGCTCCCCAGGACAGACAGTGTGTAAGCACACTGTTTGTTTTGAATTAGAGAAAAACTTCCTTGAGTCATTCCTCATAAACTAAACAGATGACATTAAAGGAAACAATGAATAATCTCCTTTGGGTTAAAAAGGGTAATGAACAAGTGCCAAACAGATTTTCACTAATAATGCAAACTAATTTCAAACAGGCTGGCTGCACTCTGGCTTGTAGTGGTAGACTGTTGTTCACTACTGTATATTTAAATTATGGACCATCTCCTAATACCTTAAAGTTGATCTTAAAGGGAAAAAATATCTATACCTATTTTATATCTACATATGTCTAAGACTCCTCTAATGAGAAGCTGTTCAGAATACCTTATATGTACAGGGGTGGTTTACAGAATTTCAAAGATTTTTACACCTAAGCAATTCTGACCTGCCCTGTAAGGTGCTCACCCTGCTTAAGTAAGCTCTGCAACCCTTCAGTAGTGCCTTAGTCAACAGTCCTTCCTGTGCACCTGGAAGGTGCTTTCCACCTGTGAGTGAAAGATAACTTACATCACCCAGCTTTTCACAGCCAGTGAGACAAGCTCCCTGAATTGGCTCACAGATTCAGAGCAGCAGCACAACTTAAGTAACCAAACCAAAAGGCATGCAGTGTAAAAATAACCCTTGCAGTGTTCCACAGCTCAGATGATCCAACCCATGAGGAAACAGGGAGATTTATGAGGGATTTTTTGACAGTTTTGATTTTAGTTTAAAATGACCAAACAGAAGCAAGAGTCAGAAAATCATCTGGAGTAAAACAATAATCTTGCCAAATATCCCATTCAGCTTGAAACTGACATCTTTTTTTTTTTTTTTTAAGACTCAACACACCCCCACCCCCATACATCCTTAAAGATGGAGATATCAGTAAAGACAGAACTAAGTAAAATTTGGAATGTAGTAACTATGGGTTAACATCATGGATGCATCTACCACTCAAGTCCTGACATGGTTACCTTTCCCTGACTAGCCAGAGTGACTGCCCACTTATTCCAAGACAGGGAAAATCCACTTGTGCATAAGGAATCCCTTCACACACATGGTTTTGAGAAGGGAACTTGTGATTTAAGGTAAGTGGAGATGGAAATTCAATATCTGTTTCTAGTTTCTATCTTCAGTGTCCCTTTCAGACCCTTTGTTTTCTTTCACTGCCATTTACCTTGACGTGGAATCAGAACAGGAAGCTGAAATGCCAAATGACTGGAAGAAAGACTATGCTTGTGGTACTGCTGACCACACCGAATGCAAAGACACAAAGAGCTTATTCTCTTAAGTCTCCCAAATCCATTTCCACCCAAAAGGGCCACAGAACAGCCTCAGATAAACATCCAGATCTTTGATTGTTTATGCAAACTGAACACTTCACAGGTTTTTGGAGACTAGCCCATCACTAAAAGGAATAAGAAAAACTTTCCATACCCAGAATCTGGAAAGCTTTTGTCTCCTTCACTGCCATGATAAAATGCCTTATTTCCCCCCTCTCTTATTTTCAGATTTCATCCAGCAGATAGAAAAGCAGAGAGCCACACTTTGTGATTGAGGTAACTTTTCCTTTTAGAATTTACACAGATGGACATAAACGAAACCAAATATAAGCACAGCCCAAACAAATCACACAAAGAGCCTAACACTATAGGTCAAATTCCATTTGTGCAACAATTTTACCCAAAACAGACGTATAGCTAACCTTACAAAAACATGTAAGCCTCTATTTTGGCTGCTGGTTAAGAACTTTCTATGCATTCTATTCCTGTCAAGGGTAGAAGTAAGATACTCCAGACAAAAAAAAAAAAAAAAAAAAAGTGACCTTCAGAAGCATACATGCAAAACCTATTAACTGATCCTCTAAGTACACATGGACAGTGAAGGCTATTGATTTCAGGGATATCCAGCATTTAGAAGTAATTGCTTCTCCTCTAGCACTCCTCCCCACCTCCACTAGCCTTAAACTGAGAATGATGCAAAGATTCAAGCCCAGGATTATTTTTCCACAATGCGTTCTGGATGACTCTCAAAAACTCCCACTTTATAGATGTGACCCTGAATACATCCAAAGACATTTTAAAAATATGATTCCTGCAATAGCTGCTCAATGAACAACAACAACAAAACAAAATAAACAAACAAACAAAACCCACTTAAAAAACAAAACCAAAACAAAACAAAAAAAAAGGAGTGAGAAAGAGTTTATTATAGGCCTGTCTGCAAAGTATTGCAGGATAAATTCTGGCCCACACTGCCCTCATCATGAGCTCACCAAGAGCTATGAATCTAATTACTTGAGTAATTGAATGAAAATATACCCCATCCTAATTATAAGCAACGACATTTTTTAGTAAACTAACTATAAGATGTCAATATATGATAATCAAAAATATGCAACATAAGTCTTGGATTTTGTGGGAACAACAAATCTCCTTCTTCTAGTGGTATTCTAAATTGTTTCCTTCACATGGATCTCTATATCATCCTTTAACAACCTTTGCCTAACCCCCCTACTAAAAAGAAATCTGAATTGAGTGGTGTTCATTATTTACTATGCTGAAGCAGCACTGTTTTCCCAAGGTGTAGATCTTGCTGCAAATCTAAGTGCATGCTGGCATTCCATGAGACACGGTTCTTAGTCTCTTCTGTGAGGCTGGGAACATCTCACATTCCTATTGTTACTGCTGACAGTTAAAGCCATGCTTTTGTTGGTTGAAATAATTTTTTTAAAACTGTTTCTTCTGTTCTGACTTTGTTCAAGGTGTATGACACACACAGAGCTTCTTTACAGCTAGACATCACAACCATACAGCTGAGACAAACAGCTCATCTCCAAAGTCTTTGCTGTCGTTTCAAACTTCCTTCCTTTCCCTCCTCATATTTTTATTTTATTTTAATTTTATTTGTGAGTGGAAGAAAGAATAAGGTGAGGGTTTAGCTTGGATTGGTCTGAATCTGCAAGGGTCAGAGGTTTCAGATCTTCTCCTAATCGATTTGTGTGTGCCGAGTTTCATAAGGGAGAAAAATGTTTTATGCTTTCTCCAAGTGGCGCAAAAGCACAAGCCCAGTTCTCTCGAGTAACAAAGATTGTTTCTGAGCAGCTTTTCCCGAGGCACCGAGTGATGTAAAGAATGATTGGCAGATTGCGTGGCTCTGAATAAATGAATAGCACACATATGTTCTTCCCCCCCCACACCCCTCCTTTCCTTCCCCCTCTCCTCCTAGAGGGTTTCCGCCCCGTGTCGGAGCGTGCACTTGCAGAGCAGCACCTGCGGTTTGCCGGATCTTTCAAGAGACCTGGCGGCCTGACAATCCCACGGCGAAGGGCTCACTTAGTAAAAGCTTCTGAGTCAAAAAGCCGGGTTTGTTTTTTTCTGTTGGTTTTTTTTTTTTGGCTCGTTTCTGGCGCGGGAGGTCGGCGGGCGCCATCCGCACGCCCACACTGCCACCTACCGCGGGCATCCCGCTCCGCTCCTCTCAACACCGGGATGCTGCTGGATGCGGGCTCGGTAGGAGAAAGCCGAGCTGAACACACTTTCTTTGCCACATCTTTTGCAAGGCAGCAAGGGCTTAAATCGTGCTGCCTGGGTTCACGTGAAAAAAAAAAAAAATAGTAGAGAGGGAGGGGTAACAAATTTACCGTTGTTGTTTTGAAAGCTGGGAAGTCTCATAGCAGTATCCCTAAAGGAGACAACTGCCCCTGAACAGCCGGCCAGGCCAGGAGTGGTGTGGTGTTAATTTTGGTGAATGGTGTTAATCATGAGAATAGAGAAAAAAAAAAAAAAAACCACACACAAAAACAAACAAAGAAACAAAAAGCCACAACCAAACAAAAAACCACCAAGCAAATCTAAAACTGAAACAAAAAACAACTTGCTGACTATATCTAATTGAGATAGCCCAGCACCCTGCCTTGTATCTAGCCCTAATGAGCTTTGACAGTTCACATTGGGTTTAGCAAATAGATGGCAGCCAAAGAATCATTTCCAGTTATTGTCAAACGTGGTTGGAGATTGTATTTACTTTTTAAAGACAATTATTGATCTGCTGTTACACAGTGGTCATCTGTTTCATTTATCCCCTATGCCACTAGGAACTGTGTCACAAGTTCCCAGTTTAATGGAATTAGATCATTTGGGCAACTGCCAGTTCCACGTGAGTTTAACTCTGCTGCTGCCACACTGCCCTCCCCATGCCATGACTTACTGATACTCCTGCAAAACCTGCTTGATCCTAGCACTCTTCTAAAGTCAGTGATGCATTCTCAGACACCAGAAGTTCAGAGGTAAATGTACCTTAGATCTTGATCTTGAAATAATGGTAAGTGAATCATGCCATGAGGCAAAACAAACAAACAAACAAACAATTATATTGTCTTTCACCATCTTATTGCCACAGTCACATTCAAGACTTGTGCACAGAGTTGAACAACCATAATTTAAACAAAGAACTTGAATTAACACTGAAAAAAATAGTCATGGCTCGTGAATAGAATTTGGTTTTAAACATGTTAACTGATCTTGCTTTTTGTGAGCGTACATGTGAGGAAAGTTTCCTTCATGCTAGTATTTCCAGAAAGCAAATTTGGGGCTCAGTACTCTAGCTGGCTGATCACGAAACAGAACTGTATTCTACAGTGAATTAATTAATTTCTTTTTGTAGGGAAAAGGAAGCTTTAAAGTTCTAGCTTCTTTTTGGGATGAATACCAAAAAAACTCAACAAAGAAACCACCCAAAAAGCCCACACATCAAATTATTCTGACAGGTCCAGTAGATCTTCAAGGCTCACAGAATATATAACTTATTTTATTTAAGCTGTTAGGTACAAGAATAGCACCATGTAATTCAAGTGACCATAATTATGCAGCTGAAGTATTTTAGCATTTCATAGAAAGACAACAAGGATGAATTGGATAATGATTCACAGGCTAAAATATGCCTTATCTAGAGTTAAAGCAGCATCAAAAAAAAACCCAAACAAAAACCTTCACAAAAATCTCACCCAAAATCCAACAAAAAAAACCAAAAAATGTTCAGGAAAAACATTCTTCAACCATCTTTAACTATGACCTTTTGGTCATTCCAGTGGCAGAAAGCAATGTTAGTGGTTCTTCAGCTACTTTGTGTTAAGGTAAAACACCTCCATCATCAAAATACTCACTGAAATCAACCTATCATCCCAGTCATATGGACATCAGAACTACCCATGTGCAAGACAGATTGTCCTGTCTGTGTCAGCTCCAGTTACTTTACACTATACCCTGCATCCAGCACCTCTGGTCTTAAATGATATTAAACTGGAAGAATTTCATCTCCAACTCAGTCTGAAAATTCCTGTAATTTTGCTAGACTCACTAGAGTAGTCTACCTAGCCCAGAGCTCAATAAGATATGAAAAAAGTCTGTAGTTTTTTACTTATCTCGCTTGCTGAGTGCCGATGGAGTTATCCAGAGAGATCCTCTCTGCATCCTCACAAGCTTTGGAACTCCTGTGCAGTCACATCAAAGTAGTAGCCTTGGCCACAGCAGCTCCTATGACAGGTCACATGAAGACTAGAGGGTTCACAGCTATTACGGTAAGATGTAAGGTTTACTGCTCTCACAGCCATTGTACATGCTCTAGAGCCAAGTGAGCAGACAAGGTGAACCATCTCCTTACTGTGATCATATGAATTTACATCCTTTCAAAGCCACTAAAAAGAAAAAAAAAAAAAAAAAAAAAAAGAAAGGGCTAAAACACAACTCAAAGTTATCACCACCATGGGTAAATGTTCAAACCTAAATTCTCATTTCAAAAAATTATCACCATAATTTCCACTGGTTAAATGGGGATAATCAATATTTCTTACGAGCTTTTAACATGTCAGCCTTCAATTTCAGGGGCAAATACCAGTGATTTTGAACCACCAATAGGAAAATAAATAACTGGGGTAGAGAAGGTCAGTAATTACGTGTACTTATAACAGCAATATCCTGGGAGCTTCACCACCTGAAAGTGAGTTAGCGTGCAAACAGCACATAACAAACACAGAGATTTCTTGAAGAGCACTATATAAGAAAGTCCCTAGGAAATGGTAGGCAAATCCTTTGCTCCCAGTCATGTGCATGCTCTGAGTCTCAAAAGAATTTTCATTACACAATATTAAAAATTATTCCTTTCTTGAGCTGGCTTAACAGGAACAGTAAAACTACATGGATTTTTTTTTCCATGTGAGATTTTCACAAACTGCATTTCCTAGCATTAATTTTTTTTCTTTTCTGTAAAACTGCCTTGAGTATTTGAAAATAAAAGTTTCACGTCCATGTTATATGTTTTAAGTGAAGAAAAGGTTAGCAATATTATAACTTCACCAGAGCTGTCCTGTCCTTTCGGAGAATGTAATATTTTAGAAAATAGACTATTTAGCAACTTATCTACATCCATTGTTAACTAAATTTAAAGTGAAAATGATCAGTGAACATTTTAAGGAAAAAAAGATTATAGGTCATGTTTGAAACCTAGATAACAAAAATAACTTTCTCCAAAAGTAAAGGGGAGCAATAAGTTTATCAAGTAAATTTACCAGTTAGGTTTTTTTCTTCAAACAAGCTCAGCTGAGGAAAAATCATACATTAGAAAACATGAGAGCTATTTTGCCAGTATTTAACTGGATACTCCCATATCCTGTTAATTTCCTTCATCACCTGAATTTGCCCCATATTTCAGTTGATTGTATAAAAACTTTGTAGATAAGACTCCATAAAATGTTTGGGCAATATGCATTTCTACACTGCTCACTTAAAAATTCACCAAATTCTTTGCACTCTAGAAATCAGCAAAAAAAAAAAAAATTCTAAGTTGCAGAACACTAACATGTCATGTGGGCAGTGCTGACTCCTACATGGGAAACAGGGGCACCCAGAAGTAAACATTGATACTTATAGACAGTAGGCTCAAAAGGATCAATATAAAGGGAACGTTGCATGTCAGTTACTTTCCAAGGCCAAAACTTGCCATAACTCAGCCAGAGGCAACATCACTGCAATGCACGGCTGATCGGTCAATGATGCAGCCTGTTTGGGGCACAGCTCCTGCTCTCGCTGGTCAGCACTACTGCAGGGAAAGGGAGGTCACCTGGAGGTTTCCCCGTTCTTCACCTTAAGTCCCCTGACTGTCAGAACTGCAGAGATGAGGGAAAAAAGAGCACGAGGCTCTCCTTTGTTATGGTTAAGCATTCCAAGAAAAGGTTCCTTACTATTAAAACCAAGGTGTTCATGTCATTTGTACCACGACTTGTGTTAGAATTCAATTTGTCTCAGGTACTTGTTTTAGCCACTGTTAGATCAAACTGGACCCTACATCAGAAATCTTTGATGGCACTTTGTTGGTCCTCCTGTTAAAAAGGCGTTGTAAAAATTAGCAGCAACTATTTTTAATCCCATCACTATGAGTGATTCTTTAACAGGTTTGTAACAAAACTGAACACGGAAAATATTTCAAAGTGCAACTCATATCAAAGGTGATAAGAAGGAAATGAGGAGTGTGTACTGCCTCGCTAAACTTGACTTTTCTTTGCTAAGAGACACAGCACTGTAAATTCCCGTGCACAGTATGCCTTCCAAGAGTTTACATTTCTATCAGAAAGGTCTGCATGAAATTATCCTCCAGAAGTAAAATTTAACAGGGTATGATTTTAGCCACACCATTAACAATTGGGGAGGAGGGGAGGGGCTTAGAATCAAGCCCACAGCTTCGAGAATACAGTTAATAGGGAAAAAAAGAGTTTCATGATCTCGGAAGAACAATATTTCTGCAGGTGTAATTAGACATCTAACAACATTCACAGACATTGGAAAGTGTGGAACCCCTCAGAAATCAACAAGATTTTGGATTATGGACAAAATAAAAATAGTTGCAACCAATCCGATTTACTCAGTTACACTAGTGAAAGATGTGAAATCAAGCACAGTCATCTGTGCTTCCAAATTTTTTGTTATCTGGAGCATAAGTCCAGGCACCTTTTTTACAGATTTCTTAGAGATTCAACCCTGAAGTCATGAATGCATCAGACTTAATTATTTTAAAAGATAGTTAAAATATTGATAACCCCTCGGTTACAGGGATAGACCAAAACCATGAACTCTGAAGATTGCCCCAGAAGCTAGAGGGAAATGAAAATAATTGATTTTAATCACAAATTTATAATTGGTACTGTTACTCATAGACTGTGGCTGCTGGTACAATTGGGCTACTCTACAACTAAATGAGAAGGCACCTTCTCCCTCCCTAATGAAATATGCTGCCCCTTGGCTGTGAATAAACTGAAGGTCCTCTACCTTTTTTCCCCCCATTGCCTGGTGCAAAGTATGGATCCTTAGCGTAATCTAACTGGACCTCAAAGGAGAGGCATCCTTGCCTAGATTTCCCTTAGAAGATAATCCAAGAGGTAGCTGAGGACAGATCATTGCAAGCTGTGCTAAATATGCTGGCCTGCAGAATCTATCAAGATTAAAGCCCCACCACCAGCTGTCTTTGCTGCAAAGTTCAGACAACTTTTTCTGTAAGTAACTGAATAATGGGGTCTGGATTCCTATGAACTGGTACTTGTGGTTGAGTTCTCTAATATCTAATGAAACCTGAAAGCACTCCATAAAGCATTCATGATGCCTTTCTCTTGTGCAGATTCCTGAGAATCTGATGTGTGAGTTCAGCTTGCAGTCACTTTGTCAGCATAGCTGCTAGTATCAACTCCCTCCTCTTCCATACATTTCTGAAGCCTGTAGATACCTCATTCCTTCAGAACTGCTACTCCTCACACAAATTTGGCTGATGTTTTCCAACAGTTCATGAAGATGGCCAGAAAGATGGATAACCATGGTGAGAAAGAGACACAATGACTGCCTTAGCCTGTTCCCTACAAAATTAAGCTAAAGGAGATAACATGTTTGTAGAACTATGTCTTGAGCTTTTTTATGTCAAGTGGGTGGCTCTTAGTTTTAATGTAAAACACCAACTGAATTAAATCTCCTTTTATTAAATACAACTAATTTAGAAATGTCTGTCACAGCACTGCAGTGCTTCTGAGCTCAGAGTTTTTAAGACACTGACAAGAATGTACTGTATTTTTTTCCAATCTATTTCAATTACACTTTTATAATGGCAGAATAATGACAAGATTAGTCTATTTTATCATGATTAAATCTTGATTAACATATTAAATAACCATTGTACACTAATTAACTCTGTTAAATGCAATGTCCAATACATTGTTCTACTTCTGTAGACTTCTAATGAAAAAGTTACTATCATTAGTATGGTTATTCCTTATACAGTGTTTTTAGGATCTAACGCAGAGTTTCACTATGGAATAAATACCTAAAGGTCTGATTTTGATAGGTTCTTTTGGAAGACTATTTTGAAAGATATTTGCAGATAAGTTATAATATAAACAGAAAAAATACACAATCTGAGAAAGAATTTCAAAACATACCCTATGCAGTCTGAACACTGAGGATACAAAATTTAAATCTATAGTCTTGGAAGAACAGTGTGAAGTTGAATTTTAGATAACCTTCCAGTTCAATCATGTAAAGTGGCATTACAGTACTTCACATGATGCACAGATGAAAAGCTATTAGTAGTGATTTGTCACTATTTTACAACTGTGAACAACTCTAGGCAAGGCTTTTAAACAGTGGTTAAAAACTCCCTTGTGTCTACATATTCTGCAGTGACTTTTTATTCCATTGGAAACACTTTAAACATCTAGTTTCCTCTGTCATGGGCACTCACAGAAACTCAAACATCTGCAGCCTGATTTTCTTGTGTTGCAAACATCCTCTCAAAATACAAAATGGGAGCAGCAGTCATGGTAAGCCAACACACTTATGCCAGGTTTTCAGCCAACTCTTAAATACAACAGTGGGTTTTTGTGCACGAAAACATATGAACCGAACTTAAATTATTAAAAAATGGATTTTTAAAATCTGTCTATCCACTTTCTGAGATATTTCAGACATGCAATGGGCAATGATACAAAGTTCTCTAATCCAGACTCATTTTGTCTATACTTGGGGAACTTAGCTGAGGCATCTTTGCTTTCTTAAAGGTCACCAAAGGGACTCATGCACCTCCACATGCCAATTTAAAGACTGTATAAAAATAAAACAGCAGAAGTTCTTGGTGTGATAGAAATGAGGCATAAAGCAATAGTTGCATGTGTTGCATCCAATAAAAGACAAAACTGTACTTCAAGAAGACGTACAAATACACAGCTGAGGTTTGTCCAGTAGCATATCTTTACCTACTTCTGGTTCAAATCCTATAACCTAACAAAAATACATTACAAGGTAGCAAGAAAACTTCAGCTTCGTGTTATATAACACCTTTCTGGATCATTGCATCCACACAAGGGAGGCTTGATGAGCAGCAGAAGCAAACAATATGTCAGGAAGCTGCAAACTCCTGGCCCTGAAGCCCAAAGATCGTGGAGCTGGGGTTGATAACACAGCTGGGAGGACAGGGTTTCACCAGACGGGTGACATGTGCCATTGTCCTCAAACAAGGCAAGCAGGGGAGGGCCAGGGATGGTGGCCATGTCCAAAAAAGAGATCATCAGGCAATTTTGAGGTGATGAGGCAGGTCTGAGTTCAAGCCAGGAAGTCAATCCATAGATCAGAATCAAGCCCAGTGGAATAACCAGGGCTAGACAAAGGCCTTTGTTCCCTGAGAAGGTCCATGGTGACAAGACAGGTCCAAGATCAAAGCAAGAAATCAGTCCATGGGTTCAGATCAAAGGGACCCTTGGCCTGGCACAGACATAGCTGTAGCTGACCTGAGGACAGCCACGGTCATAGCTGAAGTAGACCCTGAAGATCAAGGGCTGACTTTAAACAGAACTCGAGATATTGCATGAAACCCCAGGTGAGACTGGTCAGGGTCATTAAGACATTAGTGCTCTAAGGGCCTTGAGACATTACAAATGGGTCCTAAGCTTTTTTTTTTCTTTTGCAAAAGAACAAAATGTCGTGCTTTTGAGGAAAAACTTAAATGAATGAAGAGTGCTCCCAAGCTTAAAAACCATGCACACAGAGCGTCACATCTCAAGTACTCTTGCTACTCATTTGGTATCTTTGTCAGATTTTCAAAGAACGAAAAATATACTCATTCATAGACAAAAGGGATTGTTTTGGAACATGATCTCTGTCTTCGGGCTTTAGGACAATGCCTTTATAGTGGTCTCCATCAAATTTTGTTTGAAATTATTTTACTAATTGGCAGATTTTTTTAATTAGAGCACCAAATGGCAACCTTAATGCACAGGATATACAGTCATTGGCTTTTACTTTGAATTTCTTTTACTGCATAGAGTAAAAGAATCAGGAAGAAGACGAACTGGTTACTACAAAAGCATGATAGCTACTTCAATCCCTGGGTATAAACATACAGTAATCAATTAATGCAGCTCACATACATTAAGGAAAAGATACAGGATATGGGATGAAGTCAGTATAATCTTTTTGATAGTTTTATGAATGATCTAATGTTGTAACTCACTCAAGTTACTTCAGATTTACAGCAACACATAAGCAGACTGTAGAATCAGAACCTAAATGAAAGAGCTAGTCCATATTAATGTAAATTTTAAAAAGGCAATGGTTTCTGGTGAATTTATGAGATTGAAACTCATTGTGGAATAAAAATGCATCATGGCTTTCCACAGTTGGAGCTGAATCAGAAAAGCAAACTCTTTAGCAAGAGCCCTTAAAAATTAATTATGTATTATTGCCCATGTAACTTCAGCACATGTTTACAACTAACTATTAGCTTGAATGCATTTGGGAATAAGAAACAAATTCTTCTGAAATTAGTAATAAGTTAAAATGGTTACAAACACTTTTTCTCTTATAATACTTTTTTTTAATTTTAATTAAAAGCTTTATCATAAAGGCATTTTCAGGACTAATTCCCTTAACTACTGATAGGGAAGCATTTTCAGACCCTCTGATAAACTATTTCACGTGCTCCTTGCCATCCTTTGAATTTCCAGTACCCAAGTCTTGGTTATGGCTTCATCAGAATGTTTGTACATATACATATGCACATTGTATGAATAAATTCTTTGTTGTTTGCAGCTGTAAAAGGTCAAGTTCAAGAAAATATAGTTCAGCTCAGAAGTCTGAATGCATAACCTCAGTGTCTGAGCTCAAAACTGGAAAAGGCATCCATAATCATCCTCCAAGCTTTTGAATTTCCTCTAAAACAGGACTAGATAGTCTGTCTTTTTAATTCTCTCCCTTTTTATACAGAGATATATATCTCAATGCTTCAACTTACAGTCTGGAGAATAGGAATAATTAAAAAAAAAAAAGATATATTGAACTGAATTTAGAAAGGAATAATTTTGAGTGCATAAACCCCCTTTTAATAACAGCTTAAGTTTCATATGAAAGTGTGTGTTGACCAACTAAGTTCCCCTATCCACAGGCTTAAACTGCAGAAATAACTTATTTGATTCCTTGGAAACAATTCAACTGAATCAATTTCTATTTATCTTTGGTCATGTTCCTTAAATTAAAAGAAAAAAATTTTATTATTCCACAACTGGCTTTTCAGCTGAAGAAAGGATTATACATTTATGGTTTTGAACACTGATTATACTTTATATTTTCATCTGAAGACTTCCCTTGATGTTGTGCATAGTTGTGTGGCATTGATTTCAGAATAAACTTCTAAGTCAAGGTGTGATCTGTTATATATACAAGCTCACTGCACTTTCTTATATCTGAAATATCCCTAGAGCCTTTTACCATTTCTCAGTGTCATAGATGTTAATTTTTGTGGAGCTGAGATCCATCATGGAGTTGAACATAGAGTATCTCTCTCATTACAAGTACAGTACACAGTAATCGCAAGAAGAATCCTATAATCCAAATAGCATGATTCATACAGAGTAGTCTACAGTCTACTCAGGCCAAAGTCCTTCATAAGTAATAGTTTTCCAAGATCGTGAGTTCATCCATTTACTATGACTTTCTTCTCAAAATTCCATTTTGAAAGGAAAAAAAAAATCTATTCCATAACAACAAGCACAGGAAAATTAGATCTCAAACATAGTTCATCTTAATGTGTTGTATTGATATTTCCTTAAATGACTTTAGAAGTTGCAATAGTGTAAAATCAATTAAAACTCCTAAACATAATGAAGTCAAATCAATGTCTTAACATCTCTAAATGCAATCCAAAGGGAAATCTTTATGCCTTAAAAAACACCAAAAGGAGGAATTAGGACTTGCCTAGACTGGAAGAATAAACGTTGAATAAAAGGTTGGTAGGTATTTTAATGCAAAACTTGTAAACTTGTGCCTCCCAAACACCCATAAAAACATTCCTGTAGTTCAAACTGACACAAAGTTCTGTGACTCAAAGCATTTCTGCATCAGCAAGGTTATATTATTGACCTGAACTTAGTTGAAAAACACAGCCAGGTTGTAGTGTGCAGGTTGGTCCTAATCACACTGATTTTGGACTGGAACTAGATCATATCTTGCTCATACCATCACAGAAAATAACTGAAAATAAAAGTTCTTTTTAAAATCCTGATATTAACTATAAGAAAGTTAAAACTCGTTGAAGTCTCCAGAACTTGAGAGGGAGAGTGAGACAGGAAGATACAGGTGATTTAATACATGGTAGTGGATTCATATGTATTTGGGTTGTTGTTGCTGCTACTAAACCACAGGACTGGGATTCAGGAGATCTGGGTTTTATTGCTGTTTGGGTCATAGGTGCAATCCGATTTTAGATGAACCACCATAATCTTAGTTCATTTAGATACTAACATACATATTCACAAGAGATTACTTAGATTCACAAGAGATTAGCTTATGTTAAGTAGGTGCTTAAAGCACTTTCCTCATCAGTGCAAATCTTACTTTCTCCAATATTACAGTATGAAATGGGAATAAAGGCATCCTGCATACAATTTTCCTCCTTGCATTTTCCACATTTTAAAGGCCTGTACTGATTCCCTTGTCCCTCACTTTCCTTGTACATCACCTAGCACAAAACCCCAAGATTATTATAAGGCCCAGGGACCTTTAAATGAAATGATATAACAGTAAGTACTTAGCACACACTCCATGCACTCTGTACCAGAACCATTTCTTACTGTTAGCAAACAACCTTTGGTGAAAGACAACATGTCGGTGTACTCTCAGGGAATTTGGACAGTTTTCTAATTAATTTCTGAACATTTGTAGCACAAACCAAGCATCAGTAAATTATTTTTAGAGTATTTGGAACACTTCCAACCTCATTTTCTTCTCCGCTCCCTCTTCTTTCACTGGAAGAAGCAGATACTGTTAAAATTGCACAACAGAAATGTTTCTTTAAAGAACACTAGAAGCAATTGCCATTTTTATAAGCCTTAATTCTTTCACGCTTAGGGTTTGTCCTCAGCTGATCTTGTTTCAGGTCAAGATGTGACCCAATAAATAAATGTAAGAAGCAGATACTCTAGACTTCCTTCTCAAGTATAGCTCAATACAAGGCACACTAATGGTAAAGTGTCTTAAGAGCACTTATGAGACAGGGAGAGAGAAACATTTTAAGAAATTATTCATATACTTGTTTACATTTGTATTTGTATCATTACCCTTAAATTGAACACTTTATTGCTTAAAAAAATCCACTATACCTGTAAAATGTTACATTGCAATCAAACCAATCAAATAAATAATGAAGGACTATTTCAGACTATCTACTTGCACTGAGTCACTATCCTACTCAGATCTGCCAAGTGTCTCAGGAAGAGCCTCATTCAGAGTCTACAATGCGTAGTCAAAACATGTTGGCAAGACATCTTTCAGAGAGCTGCAGGGATTAAGTCCAGTGTTGTCCAGCTGTGAGTCTCACATGACAGTTTTCACAAGTGGCCTGCACTATTGCAGATTTGAGAACTAAAGGGCAGTGCCAGTTGCCTTCTGAAAAATTACCTCATTTAATTTTCAGGTAGTAATAAGAAAAACACCATCAAGATAAGCCTTTCTCCCAGAATTGATTGTGGAAGCTTCCTTCACAAAACCCAGAGGTCATTTAGCCTGGCATCCACAAACTTATAGAGTGCTGCAGTACAAAGCAGTGACTGAGGTGGTCAAATCAAACAACCAGATCCATCTACCGCAACACCACCAATTTCATTTCCACTTCTATATTAAACATTATCTTTACTGTGCTCTAGTGCTGTCTTCATAATACACCTCCTGCACAGCAAGCAACCTCTTTCACTAGCTCAGTTACCAGTCTCGGTGTATAGACCCTGTAAAAGTCATTACAGTAATGTAATTTCTAGTACTTGCGTTTTCACTATAGCAAAATCTCACAGGGATCAGACCCACTTATGGTCTTAACTAAAACTAGCCATCTGACTTAATTAACATTTAGAATTCATCAAACCTTGCAGGGCTCATACTGGGCTCTGGGGCAGCTTGGCGGTGCTCACATTGGGCTCCTGCTGGGTCTATGTATCCGGTAGCAGCATTATTCTATCAGATGGTGATAAAGCAAAGGAAGAATGAAACTAAAAAAATCAGTTTCACAGTATTTCCACATCATGCAACACATCACACAGCACAAGGAGTACAAGAACAGGAGGCAGAAATCCTAGGAGCAGCAGGAACCAACAGAAACGTATATTGCCCTTGTATGTTTGCTCCATAAATTGTAACCCAATACTTTCGTCTTTTTTAAATACTTTTCTGTGCAATACAAATTCTGAATGTATTTTTCTTTCTCTATATATATACACAGTAAAACTAAAAGCAGCGTAAAGCTTTGTTTCTCTGAAGGTACCGCAGACCATGGGAGCTCTCCATAATTAGGACTAATGTCAGTAAGGAAACAGAGAGACTTTGATTTGGGCCATCCAAAGTATCTAGATTTTTCAAGACCTAAGTTCTATGCTCAGAACAGAACATTCAGATGTACAGATAGTTGCTGCTCACGGTCTTGGCTGCTTCAGCTGGGTCTGGGGCAGATCTGTGCAACCACACCATCTTTTTTTTTTTTTTTTCATGACCTCATAGTGTTTACTCTTCACACAAGCCTGCTTTGCAATTCTTCCTTCCTTGTACCGGATTGGCAAGTTACCAAATAATACTCAGGTAACCACCAGAGGCACTGCATCCTTTCACTGACATTAATGTGTGATGGTTTGATTAATTAGACTTTATGAAGTACTTTATTTTTCTGCCATGTGCAAAAATGCAGTTGAATGTATAAAACCTGTTCATTAAGAACTACCATGAGATTAAATACTTACAAGATGTTTAACACAATACTATTGAAACCAGTAAAGTATTTGCTGTATATACATTTCCAGTATGCAAAGTGCAATATAAAGGCAAACTTCAAACATTTAGCATGAATTTCCACCATAATTTGAGTTCTTACCTTCCTAAAGCTTCAAGAATTATCTTGCACTTAGATGTTCTCTGTTGTTCAGAGAGTTAATTTAATTTCCTTTTTTTTTTTTCAATGTATTATAAAGTGAAGCACCACACAAAGTCCTATGCTTTGTCATAGGACTCTAGTATTGTCAAACACAAAGAGAGTACGTTCTTTTCACTCTATACCAGTGACTGCAGGCACTAAGAAGGGGCTCTGAGAGTGCATGAGAAAGGTAAAAATACTGAATTCCAGCACAGGTCTTTCCTGGGAGATTATTCATTTCCTACAGGACATACAACATATTTAGTGGCAGGGAAAATATGACAACTCTATCTATCAGTCCAACCAAGTTTATCGTGATGTTTAAGCATTTCTTAACTGTCAAACTAAAACACGAACCTAGAAATAATAAACTGCATTCTGAAATATCTTCCAGAAAGCACACAGGGGAAAAAAAAAAAAAAAAGGATACAAAAGATGACTTCCAAACCATAAATAATATTTTTGCAGTCATGCTTGCATCCTTATTCCTGAAACCAATTTAGAAAACAATTGGACAGGGCACCCTGGGAATAAAGAATCATTTGCCATTAGACTTTAATGTGTGATTACTTAGTAATGTAATTGAAAGCATGACTGTAGCACATTGCCAGCTTTCTATTGCCAGGAGATTACATCGTAAATGATACAGAGTGTTTGAAATCATTTTTTTTTGTTCCATATTTATTGTGACAAGAAGTTTTGCTTAATATTTGAATTAGTTTTTCTTTCTCAAATATTGCAGGATCAAGGGTTTGTGGGAAGGAGTGGTGGGGGAGTTAGTCCTTATTTCATCATTAGCACAAGAAAATATAACATACTAAGTAATTGCCATGACTGTGTTGGGAGATTTGTAGTGGAGTCCAGTGATGTCTGAGTGGGAGTGATATAACTGACACAGTGGTGCACCTTTAGGACTCTGTTTGTGGCTCTGATTCTGTGAATCAGAGTAAAATCCAAGAACTAAATGTCAACCTATGTGTGTTGGAGCAAATTCCTAGAAATTTGTTGAGCTATACTAACTTTCAACCTCCTGAAGACCTGACCCAAATCACAGGTACTCCATGAAGTCTCATGGTGTTTAAAGGCTTGTTCCTCAGCCAAAGTAGCCAGGCAAAGCTGAGTGGACTTTTGGAGGAGTCGTGTCCTGTCACACCTCCTGAGACTACTCTAACTGCACTGACAGCAGAGCTACAGACATTCAGGGCTCCCCTTTGCATAGAAAGCATTAACTCAGCAGAGTGAGTTAAAACAAACTTGTCTTCACAGCCTTTCCTTCCAAGCATCCTGTAACTTCAACAGCTGACATCATAAATTTCAAAGGCTTTACTGGTAAGCGCAGCTTGTTCCCCCAGATCACTTAACATGGCTAAGACGTTCTGTCTGTGTAACTCATTCTTTCTCCCACCCCATCTATTTGCAAAAATGACTGAATACATGAAATAATGAAAAGTTCAAGGTTTTTTGGCATGCTGGGATTTTTGCCCATGTGAACTGGGGTACAAATCATGCCTTGCTGGTCCTCATACAAAGAACATATATCACCCCATCCACTTGAGCCACACTCCCAAGGAACTTGCCCAGCCCAGCAGTCCATCTATGCATGCACCATACATAAACACTATTGGGCAAATTCAGTAGAACCGTGTTGCTGCAGAGCTATTATCAGATGCTATATCATGCATATTTGATTGTTTGATGCCTTCAGATCTCCTAAAATATGCATTTCACATTTTAAGGCCTGAGGTTTCTGGGATTTTAAAAACATTCTGACTAGAGAATTCAAGAGGGAACTGCGAGGAGTTGAAATTCACAGTGATTTCTCTCCCTTGCAGCCCATTCTCACACGTTTTTCATCAGCAAGCATGGAATGAAGCCTGAGTAAGGATTCTGGCATTTGGCTCACACACTTTGCTTTGTCTTTATCCTATTTTATTGAATGTCAGATGACCACAGAGGCAATACAGAACTCCAAGAACAGTGGATATTTCAGAGCAGGATTTATTGATAGCGGGCAACTAGTCTCTCTTCTCTCTCACACCACTAGTTCTGAAATCAAGAAGGAAAGAATAAAACAATAACTGCAAGGTGGCAGGTTGGTAAGTCTTCCTTCCAGAGGCTGATTCTGGGCTAATTTTCCCTCCAGTGAAAAGCATGGCTGCACCTTGAGAGGCCCCCTTCAACTACATCATGCACTTCATTTTTCAAGAGAAATTGTTTGTTACAAGACTTCTTACAAAAATCATTTGCTTCTCAGCTATTTTACATAGTTTCTCAAACTGTTTTCACAGTATTGAGTGATCAGAACAAACCAGATTACTTCATTCTAATTTGTCCTAGTGACCTACTGTATGCATTAATAAAGAGATATTTTTTTTCTGCCTGTAACTCTCTTTTCACAGAAGAAAGCTATGCCAGTTGCATTAAAATACTTTTAACCTATTCATTCATGACAGTGGAAGTATCAAGCCTTCTGGGCTTTGTAATATAATAGCACCCCTTTATCACTTGGAATGGTTTATTGGAACCAGCTTGTACAGATGATTTAGTTTACCATAGTGAGGCCACTACTGTAGGGCTCCAATCTGTGTATGGGGACTCTTCTGTAATTTTCAGTATTTCCTGTTTGCCTTTTGACTGGGTCTGGTTTTTGGAGTGTTTGCTGGTTGTGGTTTTTTGGTGTGTTTTGTTTGTTTGTTTGTTGTTTGGTTGTTGTTTGTTTGTTTGCTTTATTTCCTTTTAACTAATTATTTTTTTCATATAACTTCAGTTAGAATTTTCAATCTTTGCCCTGTTGATATATTCTTGAGGCCTGGTCCAGATAACATGCATTTTATGAACAGGTGATGCTTACCCATTTTCATCAAAAACGGGAATGAGTTTTGTCCAAAATGGGTCAGAAACATTTGCCAGCTCTATTGAACATAGAAATACTAATATGAGAAACATTACTAGGACAAGTGTCCTCATCATTCTACAGAAAGGGACAACCATATCAGAGTTCTGAGACCACACACAGACTGGGTCAGCAAATGCACACGGTGGCTTCATGCAGCAGCTAGCATGGCTCTTAGCACAAGTCTGTAAATTTTAACCTACTTTTTGCTATAATAGATAAATGAAATATGATCACCCACCTGTCCCAAACAACCAAAGAGTTTTGGTGTGCTCAAGGACACCAAATAGATAACCAAACTATACAGACAGCTTATTGATCATCAAGAAGTACAAAAGTGTCCAGAGTTGTCTGGAACAAGCAGACTGTGAGCACCACCAATAGAATAGCAAATCAGAAAATGAGAGCACAGTTTATGCAGACTACTCATTAGTGAGGTATTCTCTACCCAATCCTTTAACTAAGGGTACCTAGGAGTACTGCTGTAAACCAGTACTCACACAGAATATCTCTGGGGAGGGAACCCTACAGTCCTGCACCAGGATCATCCTGCTAGCCCCTGGGAAGGGAGAACACTGGAGTCTGCACAGCCCTGCCAGAGGAGTACACATAGCACAGCTGAAACAACTACACTCAACTGCCCAAACTCATCCCCAGGCCATGCTCTCTCTGCCTCAGGACAGAGAAGGTCCTGTAAGGAGCCTCTACACTGACACACTCAGATTCTCGCCATATAATGGCATTTCTCCCATTCCACCCCTCACCCCCCAAACCCCGTCCCCTCAAACAAACAGCAAAACATGGAAGTTCTGTAAATTGTAAAATTGCATGCATCTGTGATCAAAATCCACTTAACCTCTACACAGTCCTTTGGTCTTAAACCATGACACTTTGGCACAAGAGAGCGCTCCTTCCAGGGTATTTAATGGAATCTCTGCACATGATAATCTGCTGCTGATCTCTTAATATGATTCTGTGTCTGAGTATATTAACAATCACATAGATTAAAAATACTCTCTTTTAGCCTACAGATGAGTATGTAAAAACATAACTTAGCTTTCTACAGTTTTTTATGATTACACTTACATACAAAAGCATTTTAATTGCATTACAAATCAAGATTTACCCTGAATATATAAAAGAACATCCAATCAGTGTCCTTGTTACTTTAAAAACTTTTCTTAATTGGAAGACTTTCACAAATTTTAGTGTGAGGTTTGCACTGGTACCAAAGCAAGATTTGCTCCACATTCTCACCCCAGCAATGTGCAGTTGCCCTCCTACCCTGAGCTGTCCAGTAGTGGGGATTTGACTCACAGTTTCATTTGTTTTTGTGGATTTCCTGGAAACACTTGCCTAGTACACTCCTCCATCTCTTGAATAATTTTAACAAGGGACAGGCAAAGATAAGAAATTTGGCATCCTTTATCTAAAGAAATTCCATTATAAGGGAAAAAAAAAAAAAGAAAGCACAATGAACAATGAAAGGACAAAAACCAACAGTTACAAATAGCAACAAGGGAAATTCCAATTGTATATAAGAAAAAAAACATTCCACACAATAAACATGGTAAGCACTGGAGCAGTTGCGCAGAGAGGCAGAGAACTTTGAACCTTGAGGAATTCCAAATTATCATGTAAGTACCTGAACATTTTTATCCAAAATTGAACAGGTCAAGCTGAGTAACCTTGAGCAGGTAAGACTAGATGACCTTAGAAATTTCCTCCAATCTAGATTTTTCTACGATTCTTCTATGCCGTGTCTACATGCTTTCACAGGAAGGGTAATAGGCTATATGGTTATAGGGTCTACAGTCACTGGTTCAAAGATTACTGGGTACTGTCACTGGTACAGAGTACAAAAGGTCTATTTTCATTGAGAACATTGAAGAAAGTCAGCCATAAAGAGCAAATGACAGACCTTCAAGACAGTAAATGATTTCTGCTCTCTGGTGTACAGTAATTAAGTCATGATGCAGAGCTAGAAGGAACCTAAATTGGCCTTGCTCTGTACCTTCGAAAACATAATCACAGTAGCTACAGAGATGGGTATTCATTAAATCTAGAAGATGGAAAAAGAACCCCTGATGTGCACATGAAAAAATTTCTGCAACTGTCCTTTTCTACGAAAATATTAGCCTCACAACATTATTAAGGTGAATAAAGCTTACAGTGTCTTCTATACAAGTAGCAGTTGTGAACATTAGATATTCAAATCATAGTTAATCCATTTTGAACTCCTGCCATTTCCTTCTCCTACCTGAATTCTCTGGATCACAGGATGAAAATTACCCTGGACTCCACCACATCAGAGTAGTTTGTCTAACATGGACAAATTTCTTCTGGTGACATGCTGGAAATTGAGACAACCAGACACATTATTCTATTGAACTTCTATCCCATATGAATCCATGTTCACAGAATTAGAAGGCAAAGACATAATTCCAGTTGACCACAGAACCTCCAGTATGTAAATTAGATTTGGCTAGTTCTGTACAACAAAGCTATCAAGTGAACTGGTGAAACATACCATAAGAAACCAGATATAATAGCCTGAAGTCAACTACAGTAAGTTTGTCAAACATTATAAGTACAGTTATGTTGCCTTAAAAAAAATTATCCCTGCCAGTTAGTCCAATTTGGGGAATTACTTGGGAATGCTAGCTCATGACTCAGAAAGTTTTACCATAGTTACAACATATGGAATGTATTAAGTGAATACTCCAAAATTTTTGTGGGATTCAGTTTTTACTAAGGTCATGACAGGTTTTTCTTATTTCTTCTCTTACGGCTTTTTGTCTTTTGCTACCAATATCACTGTACACCAGGTGCAGACTAGGTCCTGGAGAACTCTAACCCCTTATTCTGAACTACAATGCATGGAACACCACAACCTTCCCCAGTTCAACACTTTTATAAACTCACCAAAATCTCAGCTATTATACTTTGTTTGGGTTTATTTCTCTTGTATCTCAAGTGAATCAGTACTTGGCCATCACAGAAATACAGTATTAGTGCAAATAAAAGATCACTAATTAAGTACTTGTTGATTTGAATTATCTGGGCAGCTATAGAGAGGCAAAGCGATCTCCTACAGTACTGGAACAGATATCGTAGGGTCAACTAGCCCCACTGAACTCAACAGAAATTACCCTCACTGAAGAGAGATTTCTTCACTTTGAAGATACAGTCAAGATGCCCAGAATATTTTGGATTATCAAACAGCCCACTGGCATATTTAAAATAAGAAAATCAACATTAGTTTCATCACCATTGCTGAACTTGATAGAAGGAAATTACATCTAGGACCTGAAACTGTATCAAAAAGAAATTCCTGTACAGCATCACTGTATGTTCTTGAGCCACTGCTAGTTTTTGCCCCTGAGACAGAATATACTTCAATGATGTGTGAAGAAATCTCTGCATCCTTTGTGGTTAGGTTTACAATTCTCTTTGTCATTCGTTGAGATAAAATGTTACTAGTCAAAGGAAAGAGTTTATTTCAAGAGTAGGGTGGTTTGTGGTTTTGTTGTTTGTTTTTTTCATTTTTGTCTCCACCATTGCAGTTGGTGAAGACTAGTGCCTGGTCTTCCTCCTTTACCTTCCATGGATTTGATTGTTTTGGATAAATGCTCCTCATCCTGCTATCTGCCAGCAGCACACAGTCTCATGTTTTCCCCACTATTGTCTAAACTTCTCTAAGTAAGTTCAGACTAGATAATGACAGCTTCTTCTTTGCCATCTGCTCCCAAAATATTAGAGGAGTTATCCCAGTAACTGATCAACAATGGAAAATTTCCTAAAACTGTAGCAGCAACACTTTGGTGCACACTCTGGAAATAAACTTTTTTTTTTTTTTTTTGGTACTGTAATAAAAAAAATATCCTAATGAGATCTCTGTAGGCATGTATCCTCTTGAGGAACATATGTTGAACAAACATCGCCAAATAACATTCCCTTAGTATTCTAGAAGACAGGGAAAACAGGATTTTTTCATTCATCACTCTGATTCAATGCTCTATCATCTGGCTGCTACTGGCAAGTCTACTCTAGTAAATTTTGCCTCTACTTGTCCCTGACACCTCTTCTACATAAAAAGCCAAAGCATGAATTCAGAACAAAGTAAATATTTAGGTTTCACACCAGATTGGTCCAACGCACTTATTCTGAGAACAAGTATCACCCTTTATGCTCAGGAAGTCTAAGATTGGCCAAAATCCCATAACCTACATCCATAATTTCATTCGGAAACCAACATTTCTATAAATGGCAAAATACTTTTATACAGACGACAACAATACATATTGCTGAACTCATGCTTAATGCTGATAAATCTTACAGTAAATTAACAAATAGTATGGTTGTGTTCCTTCATTACATCAGTGTTAAATGTTTGATCAATCCATATGAACTTTAACTTTTAAAATACCTTGGTAAGCTCTAACTGTTACCATCAAGTCTCTCAGAATACAGCTGCACATGGAACTATATAGATCCACACAATGGAACGTCTACAATACCAGTATTAAGAGTGGCTAATTCTTGGGGACTATCTCCATTTGAGGAAAATAGTTTGACCAAAAATGGTGTCTATCTTTCCACAGTTATACCGATGGCATCAAACGATGACTGAAAGTCATCAAATTGCAAATCATCCCTAGCGCTACACTGCACTGTGTTGTGAGCAGTCACAATGCAACAGAGGTGATACAGTGCACTATCTATCAAAGCAGCATTTTTCCAGCTGCTACTGACACTGGCTTTGTTAAAGTAGCTCTCTCCTATTGACATTACTGCAACAGTGGCAATCACAAAAGAGCTAATATTTGCCCAAAAAAAGTGTCACAAAGTCACTAGTAGGCACAAAGTAAAAGCAATTCACAAAACATTAGAACCATCAAGAAGACATACCCTTTTTGACAAGGGCCTTATTTGAAAAATACTTGGTGGTCATGACAGTAGTTATTGTCCTTTTCTTTGCCCTTTTTAACCTGGCCAATCTGTAAATAACATTGACTGGTCAGTATCAGAAAATGTCATTTTAACTATGACCACAAAAAAAAAAAGTCCCGTTTTTAAAATTGCACGTATACATGCAGCAAGATTGTTACATCTGTTTAAGAAGAAAATACAATTAGGAATCTCCATGGAAAGCTGCCTTTAGTTGTACCCTCATAATTTATGTCTTTGATATACATTTTAGTGACAAGAATGGTAGTATTGATGTTACCATCTACAGCAGGAACTAAACATGCAAGACTTACAGGTTACATTTTAAGTTATGAGAAACTGTTGAAGATGGGGAGGAGGACACCTTCCCCTCCAGGAGTAGGGGTAAAAGGAAAAGCCTCTAGACTGGAGTTCCCCTCCCTATCCACCCTCAACGTTTGTCACACGCATAACTAGAAAATTCAGCATTAAATTGACCAACTCATCTCATTTCAGATACTTCTGTGCAATTAAAGGGTGCTGTCTCTAAATGGCAGAATAGAATCAGTCAATAATAGTCAAGTCTCTGATGGGTTTTGGACAGGTACAGAGCTGCTGGTAGGACAGGTTCAAATACATATTTTTTAAAAATGACAGAATTACATAAACGTTATAGCACTTGCTGGCAAGTTACAGCAGATTGACAGAATAGTTTAGACAGACTATCAATCCAAAACTGTTAAGCTTAACACTCATTAGTAGAGCAGATGAAAAAAAATTAGGAGGCACCAGGATTTCAGTTAGAATCTGATCAGAAGTTTCCCAGTACATTTTTTTTAAAACTTCTTTTCAAAAAGGCAAATTGTAAAAACATAAGCTTCTTTGAAGAAAATGGAGGGTTTTCACATCCTCCTACCTTTCCTTCTGTCAAAAGTGCAATGAGGGCAACAACACACCAGCTTCAGTGTGTTAACTCCCTTACAGAAGAGAAAAGTGGGTAAGCAAGAAAACAAATTAAAACAGTGCAAGAGCACCAACTGCCTCAAGGAGAAAAGAGGAAAATTAGTCTATTGTTGTTGTTGTTGTTATGAACTGTTTCTAAAGATACTTCAAAAATGTGCTTAAGGGTGTGGCATAAAACCTTATTAGGCAAGAAAATGAATGCCATAATCCTCTAAACACTGCTTCTTAGGGACAAACATTTAAAACCAAAACACATTTCTTCCATATCTGCTTTTTACCTGGCCTAATATGCCATTAGTTAATGAAAAATTAAAGATCTATGCCTTTGGTTATTGTTGCTAATTAAAGAACAAAGTAGAATATTTTCATCTTTATCCATGACTTAAACAGTAGTTGAGCCTAAATAGGAATTATCTAAGGATTGCAGGGTTTGTCCCACTATGTTACCTATAATTACTCTTAACCCACATAAATAAGATAACAGTATCCCCGAAGTAAATGAGATGTCAGTCTTCAGCTTGTTTCAACAGCCTGTTCAACCCATTGAAGACACTGAAAATCTCTACTGGCTTCAATGGACTTTGTATCAAACCCATAAGTCTTTAAACTATTTTGGATTAAAGTGGATTTTGGCAGTTGTCCAAAGATAAAAAGACTTAAGAGCAGAAGAGAGGTTCCTGGGAATTGTCAGATGACAGGGGTGTATTTTCCTATAGCAACAGACTTTCTTTACAGTATAATTGTATCAAGCCTGGCATTCAATCAGAAAAAAAAAAAAAAAAAAAAAGGTAAAAAAAAAAGTATTCCATTATAGGAATCTATTTGTTTTAATATAACTATTGTACCTATTTAAGTGCTTGGGCATTTATCTTAGGGGGAGAGAAAAGCTTTATGGATAGCTAAATACACTCTTAATGCAGGTTAAAGTATCTTCTTTTTAACGCTTTTAAGGTTTAACTTTAATGTATGGCATTATTACTTTGTAGAAGAGAAATTAAATGTAATGTAGTGGAATCTAATGGCACATGATGTATCTAATCAAAGCTTAAGAGCAAGAATAATGCTTTATGGATAAAAGCTGCCACTCAAATGACAGCATTTTGTATTCTTTTAAATGAATAGATGTCAGGAAGACAATCACCATTTCATGACTGATATCTTAGTATTGTATTAAGAGTCACACATATACGCAGGTCACAAATTCAGCGTTTGTGTTACCCCCCTTCCCTCCCACCTTTACTGTTCTAAGGTCTGGAGAAAAAGTTAAAAAAAGTACCCTGTGATTTGAAACTGGAAATTTTCCTTCATTTATTTTTATCATTCAGTTTAAATAATTATTTTCAACAGAGCAGCTTCTAGATGCTGTACATTGCTTGTCTCTCACTGACAACATGGAGACCCAGTGAATGTCAACAGTGTCAGTGATTTTCCTGGAATCAGGCATAGGATTATTAGTCAATAATAATCAATCATTAAAGGAGTTAGAGAGTTTGGTTTTGTTGGTGTGGGTTTCTGTTTTTTTCCTGCTCACATTCTTTCCATCAGAGAGATGTTCCAGAACCTCATTTCTCAAATAGAACAAACTTCCTTCTAATTTCCATTCTAATGAATTTATGGTTGGTTTATATCCATTTATTCTTATGCCAGTCTTGCTCATTTTTTCTTTTTGGCTTTTATTTCCTAACATATAAAGACAGCAATGATATCTCCCCCCAGAGCTTTAGGCATAAAAGGGTGATGGTGCAGTAAAGTCTGGAGCAGAGCAGAAGAAGATACATCCACTGCTAAGCTGTTCATCTTTCCTTAGGGTAGTGGGGTACCAGCTTCAATTAACCAACTTAGTTATATAAAAAATACAAATTAGTCCTTGTCTAAAGACACTACATTTTATATTGGCTATATTCCTTTAAAAAAATTTACTAGCTTCACTTCATCTAAGCTTCTTTGTCTTTGGGTGCTTTGTGGGGCTTTAGGGGCAACAACAGACAAACTTCTATAAGAGAATATTAGTGTCCATATGATTAGATAACAATTAAAGATGAAGCTAAAATATGGAAATGTCTCTCTATGAGAGAAGAAAACAATGGAGACAATTTTCATAAAAAAACTTAGGGTTTTTTCTTACAAGTGATGAACAGTTCCACTTTTCTATTGGTCAGTTCAGCTGTGACCAAGGAGTTCGTGCTTCAACAGCTACCTAGCCTGGTTAATCAAGTGAACAAGTACCATTTCCATGCTTACAACTTTCAGAGATTATTTCATATTTGCTGATATCTAGAAAAAAAGGAGAAAGTG
Source organism: Myiozetetes cayanensis (assembly GCF_022539395.1). Classification (NCBI taxonomy): domain Eukaryota; kingdom Metazoa; phylum Chordata; class Aves; order Passeriformes; family Tyrannidae; genus Myiozetetes; species Myiozetetes cayanensis. The sequence continues at coordinate 85,890,063 of NW_026086604.1, read as the reverse complement.
ATATAGATCCAGCAAACACACCAAAGTGATATAGATCCAGCAAACACACCAAAAAAAAACAACAGAAGAAAAATTCCCAGCTGCACCCCTCTTCAGCTGAGATTAAATGCAAAAGAAACTGTAATCAAATTCAGAGGAATCTGCTAAAAATAATCTAAAAAATAGAAAGATCTAAGGCCTGCATGCTAAGAAAAGCAGGAAACAAAATATGCCAAATCAAAGATGAATTCCTCGGAGCACACATTTTAAGGTATTACCTTTAAGTAGACTAAAAATTAAGTTTCTTATTCCACTCCATTAAAAGATCCTCCTACTGGGCTGCCACCCAATTGCAACTGATACCCTTTAAAGTTCAACACCTTGACCTTCCAGGCACAAAACTCACTTCTTAGTAATTCTGTCTTAAGAAACACACAGATGAAAGAGACCAGTCAAAAAAATAAGAAGGGTGAGGGAATTGTGCATTAAGCATCAAATGTCACTTTATTGAATCTGGGGAAAGAGCTTAAAGTTTCCACTTCCTTCCTCAAGCCTGCATTTGTAGCTGGAATGAGCAAAAATGAAGACACATCACCGTCTTGAGCACTTGGTTCTTGGATGCTGAGTGCCAACTCTGCCTGGGAAAGGTGGTATGGTATTCAATCTACTTAGGTGAATCTCCCTAAAAACAAGAAAGCAAACAAACAAACAACAACAACAACAGAAAAAAGCTCCCAGAAACAAACAAACAAGTCCTCCCATGTTCTTCCTCCCCTCCCAACATTCCCCTCCTCCCCAAAAAAACCACAAACAAACAAACAACAAAAAACCCCACTACATATTAGGACTTGATTCTACAATCCAGAGCTGTGCCTATATTTGTGGCTTTAAAAATACTTTATAAATGTCTCAGAACACTTTGGCAGATCATTCGGCCCATTGATAAACCTTCAGTAGTGTTTAAAAGGGTTATAAAAAGACAAATTATATTTGCAGAAAACCAAGTAACCAAAAAAAAACCACAACAAAAACTAATAGACTGACATACTGGCAATGCCCCACATTGCTTTGCAAAATTTTCCTCCACACTCTTGCAGATATTTTTTAAAATATGCAAGTCAAGGATTTTTATGCCCTCTAAGGGGCATCCTTCTCAATACTATGCTCTCAAATGGTATCTGTATGCACAACAGGAAACAGTCTCTTTATGATTTTATTCCTTTTAGAAGTACAGTCCCAATAACTACCTAGTTTCAAGCTATTACAAATTATTATATCACCTAAATGTAAAGAAATAAGGAAATAAAATTCAATAAAGTGAATTAACCTTTTAACCTTTCTCTTTCTATATATATACACGTCTACAAACATATTTTCTTTCTTATTCTAGTCCCTCAGCTCTATTTCCAGTAGAAGCTGGATGAGATATACAGTCACTTAAGTGGTTAGCAATTACATTTAGACATTATTATTTCCCACATGTGTATTTCAAAATGTTTAAGAGCTTAAATTACCAACTCATAAGCATACCCATGAAGAACACAAATACACTACCAGCTTTACTAACAGGCAAAGAGACATAGTAGACCAATTTATTCAATCCTTTATCAAGCCAAACTGTTGAGAAAGCCAATGATATTTTGGTGCAATAAAGGTGAATACACAACTTGTCACATAGTGTTAAGCATGTCCGATATCACTTATGAAGTCAGTGACAGCAAATGCCAGCAAATGAGTAGAAGTCTGAGTTTAACATTACTACCCTGACCAAGTTACACTATACAACCCTAAGTTCTTAAATCACCTGGCAGGCCCTTTATACTGGAGAAGGTGTGAATTAGGATTCTTTGACTCCTTAAGTTTTCTTCCTTATTGTGGAGCTGCTTTAATGACTTATATCTCGGACACTACCACAAGATGGATGTTCTACACCATTTGCAGTGGGGAGTGAATCTAGTAGTGATTCTTAAGTGACTGCAAGAAACACCTGTGTTTTAAAGTGTGAGGAAGAAAATACATAACATGATTCTTTGGAAATTTTTCTCAGCTTTCCTATTATGAAAGATAATTAATTTAATAAAAGGACATAAATTGGCAGTATTGAAAGTAAAAGCTACAGAGACATCTTAGTACTGACACAGCATCTAGAATAGAAAAAGAAAAATAATAGAATAAAAATAATAGAAAAAGCTCTTGTTCATATTAAAACTATACTTATAAAATACCAATGATTTTCTTTGCATATAGTTGTTACCCTTGTAAATATCCAAATAATTGTAGAAATCGTTTTCAAATAACATATTCCTTGAAATATGTATAGTAAAAGGCTATAATTTTTGTTATTTGTATTGCGTTGATTCACATGTGATTTACTCTCTACCATGAATTCAGCATTAACCATCTATGAATTCATCTACTTTACAGGTGCAATGTGTGCTGAAGATTGGGTGGAATCAGTTTCCACTGTAGGAACAGCAAGAGAGAGAGGCTGGAATGAGGAGGGACTAGGAAAATAACCTCATCCCTGAGACATTGCTTGCTGGAGAGATCTTCTTTCAAATATCATAAATTCAATGCAACACAGACTTCAGAAATCCAGTTAAAGAGAGATTTGGACTCTCAACTAAATGAGATCCAGAAAAGAACCCTCTTTAATTTAGGCTCAGTAAGGGTTGTTGGTATTTGCACTGTGCACCTGAGCTGTTTTGCGGTGATAGCCCTACAAGAAAATCCAACAAGTAAAAATAAGATGTTTTGTCTCCTAGAAACATCTAGTTTTGTCTCCTAGAAACATCTAGTCTCTGCCAACCCAAGACAAAGAAAGGAGCATGAAATGTGAATGTGATTTCCCTTGGGACTACATATTGTCACAAAAGACTGAGGTTAGATTCTAGGATCTTGTAACTTCAGATCTGATTAAATGGTTTCAGGTCTCCTTAGATGAATTATAATTTAAGAACAATATCTCCCTTTTATTTAGTCAGCTAATTCAAATCAGAACATTACCTCATATTCTAAAAACGATCAAAGGAAATCTTGGGGAGAAAAAGAAAAGAAAACAAAAAAACCCAAACCCCAACCAAACAAAAAACCAAAAAAACAAACAAACAAAAAAACCACAAAACACAAACCTGTTTGACATAAAACAAAAACAGTATCATTCTTAGGGTCCTAAGTCACATACAGCCAACTAGAATAATCACTAGAAGCAATAAATACTAGAAGCAACAGCTTGGCTGCACTGGAGTCAACAAGGTTCCTGCTACTGATCTGAAGCTACTGGGGTTTCACCTCTTCTTTTGTGATCTCCTGGAATTAGTGCCTGGTATCACCACACTGGTCTGTTTAAGACAAGATTTCTGCATGCAGAGGAAACCCATAATTCCTATTCATTCATAACACCCACAATTTGGTTAGTGTAATGGACGCCAGGGTTTAGCTAGGTTATCATCTGAAACAGGTTTAACATAGAGCCTATAATCAGCAGGATTCTTGGGAAAACAAATAGCCTTGAAGGGATAATCACTATTTGGAAGTCAAGTTATGTAAAACATATTTCCCCCTGTGTTATTGCTTCAAGTTGTTTGATTGCACCTAGTACGTGTAAAGAGTGGAAATTACGGAATCTTCACCCTGAGTGGTTTAGGCTCTGTTGTCGTAATAGCTACTTAAGTTTTAAAGGGTTTTCTTGCCTTTTTCTTTTGGTCTTTCTTCATGCAGGTAAAAGCTGATAGGAGCAAAGTAATGAAACAGGATAAAGGAATTTGCAGCCAAGGAAACTCTGCCAATTTTCTAAAACAGATGCCAATGCTTTTGGCACATTCTTGTAGTTGACTAAAAACTGAGTCCAAATTTATCATCAAAGAGCTAGCCAGGCATGCAGATTGCACACATATCTCCCTCAAAGGAAAAGCTTACAAAGTTAGAAAACTTCACAGTATCACTCTCTCTTAAAACACAGATCAAATAATCCTCCTTCCTTCCTCCCAGCACAGGCAACACTATCTACTCCACTATATACACAATTGTATTTCTTTTTACTTCTCTATTATTATCCATGTATATTGTACACATAGCAGACAATAAGATACACTAGAAGTAAATATAATAAATCCACATATTGCAGTATGTAGGTACTATTTACCCCCAAATATTCCCATTACAGAAAGTGAACTAGAAAATGGGAGCATCAATAGACCAAATATCCCTGCTCTACTACAGAAAAACTACTTCTTTCATGGTTTCATCCAACCAGGAAGAATGCCAAAGCCTGGGTCCATGACTTTCTTCAAGCAAAACATTTCCTCACATGTATTCTTCAAGCAATTACTAGAATTGCATAATGTAACTACAATACCACTACCCCTGGCTAGCCACGGTCTTCAAGGTACATGTGCATTGTTGGACCAAACCCAATTTTCTGCATGCCTAAATTATGTTTATAAATAACATATTGCTGCCAATGCTTGAGAAGAGGTTAGAGAATGAGAGTCGTGGACTTTTGGGTAAAAGGAAAACAGCCATAGTATTTTACACTTCTCTTTCATTCTCCCTTCTGTTTTTCTTTATTCCCAGTGTCAGCCAACAGTGTGGAGAAAACAGAAAAACCTTCACTTTCCAATCTGGACATGACAGACCTGCTGCATTCCTAAAGGTGTTATTACAGAAAGAGTTGAAAAATGGAAGCTATTTCTTAGAAAAAAGGATTTTCTTGTAAGCATTAATACTGGTTTAAGAGCTGTAATTTTTTAATTTCCTGAATTGAGAGTGTGAGTTGGCCTCAGCCATGCAAGGATTACATTCTGAAGCTTTGTACTGCATCATCATAAGTTGTCTCATTGTCATAATACAATATGCATAATCGTAGTATGATTAAATATATTAAAGGTACAATAGAATGTAGAATAACACTGCATTAGTATGCTCTTTTAACGAGTTACATACACTGTTAAATGTATGTTAAATATATGATGAGGAAGATCCTCATCTGGGGCAGATCTTTGTAACTCAACCCAAAGATAAAAAGCCAGCTATAATTAGCTATGTTGAAAGAGAGATGGCAAAACTAAAAGAAGGATAATTTGGGGGGGGGGGAGGAATGTTTTAATTTTATTTTGCTATAACTACACCTTCCTAACAATAAGAGGACAAACATATTTTGACAATCTGATGTGCGTGCAAATTACACACACATATATGGAATATTGAGTGGGAACATGTTTGTGTACAGGTCATACATGTAGCAACTTTCCAAGGTTCTGCTTGTTCTCTTACAAATTAATTAATATTATAGTCAAATAAAATATTATTAATTTTTTATTAAAGTTATCACTTCAGGAAAGCAGAATGTTGCTGAAGTCACTTAATTTTCACATTCTTTTTAAAATATGGAGATTACGCTTTGAACAGATAAAAGAATCTAAACTAACTAGAACACGCAAATACATTTTGTCAGTTTTCCTCAAATGTTATTAACTCAGGAGGTGAAGGTCATGCTTCACGTCCTTTAAAAAATAGCTTTCCTTTAAAATTGTATTTCTACAGTCTTTTTCCCTTCTGTAAGATCACCTTTTTATTTCCCCTAATTTTTAGATAAATATACATGCATACACCCAAAACTGACAACCTAAGACAGCTACTTTAATAAGCTACACATTCTCAATATCACTCTTAATGCATCACACATACAATAGTCTCTTAGGACTAAGTTCTGCCCTCTGCTATGCAGACAGCTTATTATTCAAAATATCCAATGAATCATTAATGATACACACCCACAGAGGGAAGATCAGAATTAAGCCCTTAGTCGGTGTGTAATATTTGTTCTCAAACTTCATCTATCAGGAGCAATGGTACTTCACTTACCATTGCCAAAAAACAAATTGGAAAAAAATTAAAAATTTATAAGGTCTAGATGATTTCCCTCTGTGACCTCTATACCATATATTTGGGACAGGCATTATACTGAGTGCTCTCTTATTTCTGCTTCTGCATAGATATAAGCAAAGAGTTATACATACATACTCAATGCCTGTCTTTGGGGAAAGGCCTACATTTTAAATATTCTCTCTCAAACAGCCTGCTATCTGCTTGTAAAAGATTTGGGGGGGGGGAAAAAAGGTGCCTTACTGAAAGGACAATCAAGAAGTCAATACTAGAATACAACCATGACAATAGTAATATTCTAGTAGTCAGTAGTGACTCAGAAAATGATCCATTTAGCTTTTTCTGATGTCTTGTCAGTCATCCATACTGCTAAGGTAGCACTTTTTTTTGGTTTTGTTTTCATATATTATCAGGAAGCATGCAGCTTAGCTCTTTTGCCTACTTCTATTTCATTACCAAATCTGAAGAGGCTCGAAGGGGTGCCCTAGAAAGGAGACCCTCAAAACAGTTCCCAGACACCAGGACTCACAAGAAGTCACAGTTTTCATTTTACAACTCCTGGAATTACTTTTCTATCACATACATGTATTTATTTTTATGGAAAACAGAAAAATAACAATTTTGACCAAAACCTACTTCTGGAACTGTAGTATTTTCTTAGACTTTTCCAACAATATTTTGTTACAGGTGGCCAGCTGAAAAAAAAATAACCTGGAAAAAATCACGAAAATTCAACATGGAGAAATTTAAAACAGTTTCAATCTTTCCTAATGTTCTTCCCCACACAGATATCTTTTAAACTTGCTAAGCATGTATTATGGAACCCAAAGACCTTTCTCGATGTGCCCATAATCTCTTTAGGGCTAGATCTATCCATCTCTCTGCATGTTGTATTCGTATTCTCTACATTAAGGCCTGGAAGTCTGGAGAGGGTGCTCCTGTAATCCCTCCAAAAACTTCTGAGAAAAGGAAGCAGAAATAACGAGGGTGCTCTGTCACTGTATCATGCACCCACAAAGGCCAAGCCCTGAAATCCAAGATTTAAGAGGGCCTTCATCACCTGTGCCCAGAAGTATAACTCCAGATGTATCAGATTTACTGCATATGCTGCATAATTGATCAGCATTGGATCTGCACATTCTGATCAGATAGGTGTGCAATTAGAGTTCTCTGCATATCATGCAGTACTTTGCCCATGCCCTTTTAATGGCTTAAGACAGTTTTGAGAGAAAGTATAAACTTTTGACCCACACACCCTGCACCTGAAGCTCCCCTCAAATTTTGATAACCTTCAAATCTGTATCCCAGTTATGAAATATATATGAAATATATTTATATATGAAATTATATATATGTATATATATGCATAGGTTGAGACACGCCCCTCTTTGAAGGTGAAGGCAAGTAGTTTCCAATAGTTACACCTTTCCTAATGAACACATTCATCTTAAAAGCTAAAAGAACATAAGCAGCAAGGAGTTTGCAGTATTCCACAAAGCAGTATTCAAATAAGAAAAGGGTGAAGAACACATTCTTTAATTAAAACACCCCTATGCTCACTGCTGCCCTATAGTGGGGTGCAGGAAAAGGAGGGAAGAAAAATTTTAAATGGATGTAGATTACTGGCATAGCCTCAAAAATTTTTTAGGAGGACAATACATTTCATTACTACATCTATAACCAGGGATAAGCCCATACTAGCAGAGATAAAGTAGTGCATGAAATGCACCAATGCTGAATAAAATTCACATTTCAACCCAGGGCCAGTGCAATCAGGAAGCACCTCACTTGCTCAGTTCCTATAGAAGATGGAATTGAGCTAAGAGGGAGAAGCCTGTGAGACCCACCACCTCATGGAAACAATTCTGTTAACAAAGAACTTGATAAACTGCTGGACAAATCCTAATCCACTCTGTCTTTATGCACAGATACTAGACTGCTGACAGATTAACAGATTTTTTACCAGCAAGATATTATGGACCTAAACACCTAACTGAGTCCTCCTGGTGAGCCCCTCCTGAGCTTACTCATCTGCTAAAAAACATGAGACAGCTGACAGGTTTTTAAATTATGAACTCCTATGGGTCACATTACTTAATTATACAGTACATCCAGGGATACGCACAAGGGTCTTTTATGGTAAATGATATGACTGTCTTAAAAACTCATTAATATGTCATTAACCAAGCAGACATTTACTAATTAAACAATTAGCCCCTCTCTTCTATTTCTTTGTTCCACTCAGAGATGCTCATTTACTGTGATCCCCACTAAGACTTTTTTTTCCCTTTTAATTTCTTTTTCAGGAAAACTATGTATCTATAAAACATTTTCTTTGCTTTAGTCTCAGTTTAATCAAATGGGAAACCAAAACAAAGTCTAGATTCCCAGCTGGTGAAAATCAACTTTATCTCATGGAAGTCAAAGGAGTTATGGTGATTTACCCCACCTGAGGATTTTGCTCCAGGCTTCACAAATACAAGTAATGTATTGATTTCAAATGCATGTCTACTGTCACAATATGCAGGCTTTGCCTGTCCAAACCAATACTGATTTTTACAAAACTTCCAAAAATTAATTCAATAACAACTCTGAGCTGCATAATTATTAAATACAAACAAAACTCCCAACACCAATAAAGCAAGTATAAATATGCAAAGATCAAGGCCTGGAAGCAGATTATTCTGAATCACCATATGAAGTTAAACACCAAAGGAGCATGCTGTATTCCTACCTTTGAAATTCAAAGGATTTTTAATAATTTTACTTGAGCTGTTTTCTGCTGATAAATGTAGCTTGATCATGTTTGATGTGTTTTAACTGTGCTAAACTCTGATAGAACGGAGGATTATCGAATATCTCAAACTGGAATACAGTGAGTTTCTTTTTGGAGAGAAATCCCCCACTTTTCCTTTATGATCAAAAAGTAAATTTAAAAAAAAAAAATTATTTCTACTCAAATGGCATTCTTTTTCACTGTATATACAGTAGTTTCATTAACACAGAAATATCTGATACATGGAGGCTGAAGGAGAAAAAGAAAAAAGAATATTTCTTTTACTTCTTACATTTTGAATGTTCTAACTCCTATAGTTTCATTTAGTCTTACTTACCACAAAACAGTCTTTCAGAAACACCATTTCATTTACAGAGGATTATAGAAAAGGTTAAACCAGGCACTAGCAAAGAGGGAAAGACAAATTTTTAAATGACCCATCCTCATACTGACAACACAATGGAGAATTCTGCTGATGACCCCTGATCCTTCCTGCACTGTATCTACTGCTCAGAATCACACTAAACAACAGCAAATGGAGTCCTAGAGGACTGGGGGATCACTAGCCTATGTAAAATAGAACTTTACCTACCAGGAAGGGATAAAATATTTCCCTTGGCTTTTCACCTCCTGTCTCAGGTGAGCAATCTGTGGCAGCTGGAGGCTGGTGTAGTCCATTAGCATAATTTACCAGGGATGATGAAGTAGCTTCAGAGTAGCTGAGAGCACCTTACCCCTCAGCACTCACCAGAACCCAGAAAATGATCCAAGAAATGCCAACAGCTTTGCTGCAGTGGAAGATCTGGCCCAGAAAGTATAAGATAGTGTGTGAAAAGGCCGAATGAATACAGTATTTAAGACTAAACAAAACTTGAGAAAGTTGTTTAGGAGAACAGTTCTGTGCACAGTCATGAGACAGAAGTCCTCCATACTCTGTGGATAAGCATAGTGTAGGCAATGATAACAAAAAGGTCTCCCACACCATATCACTGTTTTGTCTCTTCCTGAATTGGAAGGACAACGATGAAGGATCTGGAAAAGTCAGGTCCGGTCTTCCCTGGCTGGAAGTCCTGACTCTTGCCCCATCACACATTTGTAACCAGCAACCTTTTGGAAAGTAAGTGGGGTTCTATCCTTGCTGATTTAATTGTGGTCTATGAGAGATCAATTTAATAATAAGCAACAGAAACTCCATCATTCATCTGTTAATGGTTGGAGGTGCATTCAGGCCATCAGGAGCACTGAATGTCCTGCAGAGGCACAGCATGTTGCTGTTCACAACTACACAGAGCCTCCACTTTTAACTCTAAAGCAGGTGGCATAGTAACATTACACAAAGTCTATAGTAGGGTAGACTTCTCTCCTACACAATGTCTATGACGCATTAATTTTCTGGCAATAGCTCTTTTGCAGCAACCAAATGGAAACTGACCTCTAAGGATAAATCCCTGAGTTTCAGAGTATGGTTTTTCTTACTCAAGATTTTTTCCTAAATTGACACTTATTTAGAAAATAAGGGCAGTGTAAGAATGGAGACACACACTGTGAATGAGACACAAATCATGAATAATTTTAATAGATTTTCAAGAGGCCTTTAGACAGAAGGAATATCTATCTTCTAGTGACTATTATAATCAGCTAAAGTTCTTCACATATGCTACTATCAGGTAGTAATTAAGTAACATAATGAAACCCCATACTTCAGATCTTCATTTTCATCACTGCTACACAGACAAGAACACACAGGTAAGGAAGCTGCAATCCCACTCTTTAATAGCTGCTGTATAGAAGGACAAATTTCCAGAACTGGAAACATAGAAGAGCAAAGTGGTATTTGCGTGAGAAAGATTTCCATAAAGGAAAGATCAATCCCCCTCCACAGACTGAAGAGAAAATTAATTACTGCAGTTGGCAGAGGATAAATGACTCCAATTTACAGAGCTGTGTAATTATAGCAGCTGCAGAGTCGAAGACTGGATGCTAACTTTGAACCTCCACCCCAACATGACATTTCTACTTGCGTTTCGTTCTGCCACTTGTGAGCATGTTGAAAGTTCTCTCACTGTGTCTTCATAATTATATGTTGGTTCAAAAATAATCGTTGGCTCCATTGCATAGATGAAACCTTATCATCTGGTTAGCAAAAGGTATGTTGTATCGTCTTTGAAGTGCTGAAATCCCCACAGTGGAAAATTTATTAGGGGAAAGTGATGTTATGGCAACACAATTAATTCTGCCACAACACGCAAAATTAACTACACTGTTAAGAATTAAGGATTCAAAGAAGAGTTCAAAGGAAGAAAAATAGTGTATGTCAAATCATAAAGTGTAACCTTTGTATAAGGTCTAACAACACCATATTGTAAAGAGGCATCTCGGTGAGACATCTAGGGGAAAAAGAAAAAAAAGGAAAATAAATGGTTAAGATGGGGAAACATCTTTAGTATTTTATTTTACTTTTTTTTTTCCTCATGGTAGGTTGTCAATTATGCTTGTATAGAGAATTCTGTTCTTTTTTTGAAGCCAAGAGGAAAGTTTTTAATCTCATCTTTAACTTTAATCCTTTAAAATATGTAAGAGATTTAGACGTGAACAGGGTAAATTTGGCAGAAGATCCTAGCTATGGAAGTAAGGTAATTTCTTTCAACTACTGATTGCCAAGGGAGTTCAAAGCCTGCCACCTAAACTATCTATCAATTCCAGCTACAAGCTGCAATCTACTGATTTTTTACATTTCTTTCTATTGATCAAAAATATTTAGAAAAGTCACCAGCTACGAGTGAGTGAAACAATGTGATTATTACAGACAGGAATGAGGGCTCTCTAGTGCTGTTGCTTTTTTCAGAACAAATGAAGAATGAAAGACATTTTCTCAAGCAATATGCACAATAGCATCTGTGGTGACTCTGTAGTTATTTTGTGCACCAACAAGAAAGGAGCTAGTCCACAAGAACAATTTCAGAAAGTCTTGGAAAATTGGCAACGGAGCCAAACAGTTAGTTTTTAGTACAAGGAGACTTTTTACTTTACAGACAGTTTTATGCCATCTAAAGGTCATATAAAACTCACGTACCAAGGCAACATACTAATATTCCATTACTGAAAGGGAGGTATTGAAGTCACAGTATGACTTTTCCCTCTAAAGTACCAGTACAGACATACACCCACTGAAAACACTTGCCATACACTACTCTTAGGCCATTGTCATTGAACTGGGGTTAAATCCAATGTTAACCTTAAGACTGTGTTCCTGTTCTATTGAACTTCCTAATGGGAGTAAAATACAGTTTATTTTGATGGGGGGGGGGAGGTTTGTTTTGGTTTTGTTTTCCAAAAAAAGGTTACAGCAAAATTAGAAACTAAAGAGGATATTTATGTGGAAAATTGGTACAAAGCAACAACATACCTTGACTAAAGTTACACAGAAATCATTAGAAAAGCTGAACATTGAGGCAAAAGGCTGAAACCTACCTCTTCTGGTCATGGTCAGCCTCTGGTTTTAATTACCTGGGCACAAATCAACCAGATGAAAGAAACTAATGTATTTACACCTCTCTATTTAAATCATACTTATTTATTAGGCAAATTTGCAGTTTTCAATGCCACTGCATTAACAAACCTAGAAGACACCTGAGGCCTGTTTTAAAAAGGAACTGACTCAAAATGACTAGAGATTTCAGGTTTTGGCCCTATGCAACTACAGTACAACAGATGAAGCAATTATATAATCAAATAGGCTTGGCCTTGTCTACTCTTTGATCAATTCAACATGTGCCAAATCCATGTCATATGAATGAAAAATCTAATCCAGAACGAAATGACTATGTCATAAGAATGAAAAACTAATCCAAGAGGGCTCACATCTGTTCTCAGTCACATCAGACTCAGGACAAGCTGAAATGCCATTGAGCTTGATGCTTTTTATACCAGTGCTAATAAGATTAGGATTTAACTTCCTCTTCCCTCTCTTAAATAATGTACAGAGTCAGCATAATTAAAAATCAATATGAAACAAAATAAACAGTGCTGCAGTACTTAATGCAGATATAACAATCTTTAAAATACCATAATAATACTTATTTCTTTTGAAGCTAATGTGTATAAGGTCCCATTGTACAGATGAAACACTTCATTACTATACTTAAACCAGTTATTGCAACATTTTTTAAAGCATCAGAGGCAAAATCATGAACATCAGTCCTGGGTATAAGATATGCTTGATGAAGCATTCTGGAAATCTTGAGCAAGGATTTGGTATATTTATACAAGTTGTACACTCAAATTATAGGTTAAACTTATGTAACTATATCCAATTTAGGATACAGGAATCTGTATTAATGAAAAACTCCTACAGAATTCAGTAAAAATATTGCATGAATAAGGCTATTCAGAACGTCCCAGAGATATTCAGGAGCTAGTTTTACCAAACTTCTGTCAGGAGCTAATCCAAGTCTTAGCAAAATCAATTTAGACAACTTAAAACATCCCTCTTAAAAGCATTTTTATCCTTGAGGAAACATGAAAATATAGAGCACTTAAACAAAACACTTCTTACTTTGCTTATGACTTTTTCCCCAAGCTTTCATCCACACCATTAGCAGCCCTCTGTAGCTGGATTTTGCTCACCTTCATAATATTATGATTTGTTGCCATGGAAATTATTGCCATGTCACAAATAGAAATTTATGCCTTTGTGGAAAAAAACCAATATTCTAACCTAGGAAAGTGCAAATATCTAAAACTGAAAATTGACAACAAATAAAGGAGGTTGCCATGAAAACTTAGCTAATGTTGAATTTGGAATCAGAAAGAAGTTTGAGCACATTTGCAATTTTAAGCTATTGAAATGTCCTTGTGTGCATGAAGAATATGTTAGATGCATGGAACTTTTCCGGCTATACGCTTAATACCTCTTACTGTATTTACTCAGAAAATAAAAACAGGTCAGTACTAACTGAGCAGAATTAAGAACTTAAATATGAGTAGAAACCAGTATTCCTGAGTCTAGAGCAAGGTTCATTTGAACTATAAATTAGTTGCAACAATGAGAGTAGGGAGACAGTCTTAGCACCCATGTTAGAAGTTTATCTTTTCAAGTTTCCTCTATACCTGAAATTCAGGAGATTCATTCAGAAGGCACTTTCTAGAGACTTTATCTAGAGACAATTCTCACAGCACATAAACTAGAGTCCTGTTCTGACCTTCTGGAAGAAGAGCTGGGCTTTTTAATTATTTTGCTTCTTCTGTCTCCCATTTTTGCATGTGCTTTCTATGAATGCTGCTGGAACCTGTTGTGACCATATCTGCAGTGACAACAAAATTTTGAATGCTTGGTTATCTACTATTTTTCTTTTTAATCTTCTATAATATGAAGATCATCTCTGTGATCTCTTAAACCTCACTTTATGGGACAATTTCACTTGTGTTATTCTGTATACATTTCTTCTCTGATTTTCCATTTCTGCCTAGAATAATGTCTTGAAAATACAATTATATATTATTTTTCTGCATACTTTTCTGGATCTTCACTATAGTGTTAATGAAATCTAGACAGAAAGTTTAGGACCGTATCACTTCAGACAGACAAAGGAATCTACAATATTTTTGGGGTTTTTTTTTTTTTAAACATGCCACTCATACTGTTCTCCTGTAGGAATGCTTTTCAGTTGAAATAAGCCAAGTCTCATAAAAAAGAGCATGCACTGGAGAATAAAGACTGTTAAGAGGATTTCAACTTGAAAATCTCAAGAAGTGCTAGAATTCAGAACTTCCTGACAAAGTTAATTTTACCACCTGAAACCATCACTCTGAAGAAGGAACATAGAGGTGTGAACTTCCCTAGTTTTCCTGCAGATCCTTGTGATACAAAAGATTGGTCTCCTTAATTCTTTTGTGTTTCATCACAATTGAGAATTGGATATGGTAAACACATAATAAGGATGCTCCATCTTTGTGAAACTGGAACACATCATTCCTCTTGTCACTCCACATTATCTTGAAATATGACCTCAAGATATAATTGGTAATACATTTCATTGAGGGAAATTTATTCCTCCTCCCTTGTTTTCTTTGCCTTCCTTGTTTTTAGTAACAAAACAAGGGAAGGAGGGAGGAAAAAAGTCAGGGGGAAAAAAAAAAAAAAAACAGGTAGAAAATCAGAAAGATGCATGCAGATGAATCCAAAAATCCCATTACAAACCTTCGAATAGCAAACAATCTCATAAATAAAGCTTTCTGGTCTGTTTCACTGCCTTTATTATTGTCATTTTCTCATTTAGGTTAATTCAACAGACTGACATTTCATTCACGCAAATGTTTCCAGAAAATTTAAGAATAGCAAAGGCTTGCCCAAATACTACTACTACTATTATTAATAATAATGTTGTGGCTGTTAGTAGCACTACTACTACCACCACTACTACACTGGAGGAGATGAACAACTATATTTTGAAATGCTTTCAAAGATTTAAAAAAAGTCTATCGTTTACCCAAGAAATAAAAAGCCAGACTGTAACTTTGATGGCCCAGCTCCTGAGAAAAATCACAAACACCAAATGACAAATTTCATTTGTCAAGCAATCGATATGGTTAAGGTTTGATGACACAAACAATTGCCTAAATAAATTAAAGAGTCCACTTACCCATCAATCTTAAAATAAGATAAAATTGACTTTCAGAATTATCTAGGCTCACTGGCATGGACTTGAAGTATAAGATACTGAAAGACAGCCAGAAAAGCAGGAATGCCAGCTGGGGAGTCAAAAAAGAAAAGCCTTTTTGGTTTAACTAGAAATAATGTTTAATATTTTTGATGAAAAGAGCTTTAATAGAGCAGAAAAGAATGAAATAGTGTACAAGTAATGGAAAACATAGGGAAATTGTTAGAATTGAAACAGCATTCATGAATCACTGAGTGAAATAATAAGAGAAAGAGGTAGCATTATTTGTTATAGGATACATAAAGACATTTATGATATATAGTGTAAAATTATTATAATATAAATATATTTATTCATTTTACAATGAAAAGACGTTAAGACACTTAGCATGAGGACATTGTTCTGCCATCATAAGAAAGTATATTCTACACACTAATATGCAAAGGCTTTACCTGTCCTTCAAAGCTGTAATGCAATAGCTTTACTGTGTGCCATATCTTTCACTCTTGTCTTAAAAACATACACTGGTCTTAAATAGTCCACTTGCTGCAGCACCCTAAAACCTAATGTCTGCAAATAAAATGAAATCCTACAAAATTGAACAATTATGTACATTTAATACAGCTGGGGTTTTTGGCAACTGGTGGTATTTTTAGTGATATGTTTTGGTTTATTCATAGCAGTCTTTCGTATTTCTTTTCTAGGTTTATATAGTTACCTGAAACTTTATTTTGTGATTTCTTTCTTTGGACAAATAGTCTAAGGGACAATTCTTTTAAAAGGAACACATATAAAAGCATGAAACAGTTATTGTGTTTCTTATATTCCACTACAGTTTCTTCTAAGAAGTCCATCTATTTTTTTCTTTTTTTCTCTTCTACTAATGGAAGTGAAACATTTCAATTCAATAGTTTTTACACATGGTCAATAGGCTAGTTCTAAGGTGACCATGAAAAGGGCTTAGCATCAATAATAAATTCATCACAAAGGGTTTGGATGTTCATTTAGGAATGTTCAGAGATCTGAAAATCAAGAAACTTAAAAAACAACTGTGCAGCAATATCAGTTTCTTAAAGCAGATCGAAGTCTCCTCTTTAAGTAGTATATAATGTTACAGATGACAATGAGGTCAGAGACTGATGCAAATTTCACTTCATTATTGATCTGATTTCTTGTTTATACTTATATCATGTAGCAATCAGTTATGTAAATATTGACTTCAGTAGTCTCCAACTTTCACAGAATTTCATCAAGCAAGAAATGCAATTATCCAAAGCAAAGCTCTTTGCTTGTGCCAGACATTTGTTAGCAAAGGGGGTTTTCTTAAAGCAGTTGCACTTTATTGTAGAAATACCTTAGTTTTATCACAGGTATTTTCAATCTTGAAAGCAAAACAAAGCAGTGTATTTCGAGTTAGTGTTATTGCAAGCCGACACATTTTGTTTTGCTGAACTGAACAACAACATTCTGTTCTGGTTTTGTTAGTTATCAATCTCCACCTGCTGTAGCCCACAGTCCAACATACACGGCTGCTGTCTCCTTTTGCTTCAGCAGGGACTACATTTCCCATGGAAGAGTGGCCTATGATGCTTTGATCACACAATATCAGCTGTCGTGGGAAACCCAACAGCAGTGATAGGCAAAAGTGAATATAGAACATAACAGCCAGACAACAGCTCTCCTGCATTTTGGGCAGATGCAGTGTAACACTAAAGCAAACCCTGTGGACCTTTCCACTTCCAAGTATTTTGCTACTTTTGTACCACGTCTGAATAAAATATAGTGTCTCCCAGGACTGGTGGTCCACTTTTTAACTCCATATGAGGCTAAACAGAGACTTTTGTCATATTTCAGCCCAAAAGAATGTTTCGTATCAATTTGTGCAAACAAACAAACAAACAAAAATTAACTTTCAATTAATTTGTGGATGTTATTTGTGCTTTATAGAGCCTCAGGATTCTGCTAAGATAAAGCTTCAATGACATGTCATCAGTTCAATTTCCTGAAGCTTGAGTGAAGTTTGATCCAGGTTGTGGCTTAGTTTACTTCTTTTTCACTGTATTTTATGTATGTGTAGGACACACATAATTCTATCTTTTTCAAGTTTTAATGACTCGACACATTTTTTTCCACCACCATGAAAAGATGCAATTGACATTTAATTTTCTTTATTATTTTTTGGTCTTCAGAAGTGTACTAGGCATTTTGTAGGATGTATGAAGGGCATCAGTGAGCTTGTGAAGGTGTACTGCAGTTTGTAAGCTGTTACATATTTTATAAGGTTAATTAAAAAGAGATAAAAATTTCAGATTAGATATAAGTTTATATCATAATGTAATTGCAAATAAAATTACGTGCTCCTCCTCAAGATATTTAATATCAAGATAATATAGCACATTTTTTCATTCAGGTTCATTTGTCTGATCCCAACTAAACACAGCCATCCTTTCAAGGTTTCAAGGACCAGAACAATAAAAATAAATTCATGTTAAGGTAATTAAGAATTAAATGGAAGAGAACTTCTACACTCAGTAAGGAACTGATTAGTACTTAAGATATGCTGAGAATGAGGGTATATCTGAATTCCTCTTCCATTACTTTTCAAAGCATAGGCATCTCAGTCCATCTGGCTCTCCCAGAGTGAGCACCATGAAGAAGACAGGAACTTACCACTCCTCTCAGTGAAGCAAGTGGAACGTAGTATCTCATTCATTAGCAACCTTGTGATTAGCAGATTATCTTGGGAAATGGAAAAACCTCTTTCAAAAACCCCTTCCACAACATTAGGGAGTTCAAACCCACAACTCCAAGGATCACTGTCAACACTGAAATACATTGTATTCTGGAATAAGTAATTTTCTCCCTCTTTCCTTTTGAGGCTATAGAAGTGGGGTGGTAGAAACCCAGATTCATTGGATCAGAGACAGTAGCTGACTAAAGGACCTAAATGAGGGTGAGAGGACCTGAATTCTAGGAATTCTCTCAAGCACCTTTTAATGCAAAATGCCAGAGCATCAAGCCAGCTTGTAATATGACTATTAGAGTTTCTCTTCCAGGGACTTAAATGAAGGAAGAATTTGTTTTGGCATCCCAAGTGGACTTAATTTGAGGCATATGCACTGACCTCATCAAAATGTCCCTAGTTCTCATCAAGTGCAGAAGATAACTATTAGAGCACTTGGGACACCAGAAACATTGTGGGGAGGGACCTTATGAAGTTAGGCATCTGAAGTCCTAACCAACAGCTGAACAGGGACTTTCTGGAACAGAGTCTGTGATTTCAGATGTCTGTGTTTATTCATGCTCCTAAAATTAATTACTGAATCTAGCCTAATGTGGGCTTGTGGTCACTTCTGGGGAATATTCAGGTACCAGGGTGGGCAATATCACATCCTAGACCTTAGCTATTCACAAAGAAGATATAAATGTTATGCCCTATAGAGATGTTGGATAACACTGCTCCTGCCTAATTCTGTAGCAAAATTCTCCATTGCTTCTAACGTGAGCAGAAGCAGGTACCTATTGTTTGTTATTGCCTCTAAGTGCTGCCATTGAGTTGTAA
This sequence comes from Myiozetetes cayanensis, assembly GCF_022539395.1. Taxonomy (NCBI): domain Eukaryota; kingdom Metazoa; phylum Chordata; class Aves; order Passeriformes; family Tyrannidae; genus Myiozetetes; species Myiozetetes cayanensis. The sequence continues at coordinate 85,871,201 of NW_026086604.1, read as the reverse complement.
TGTGTGGGAAGAGGACATCACTTCAGAAACATAAAGATATGAGAAATCTGCTAAACACCTCCAGCCTTGACATTATTAGTTTCTATCACCAAACTCATCCTTGAAATAATCTATTTTCATGATCTTCTACAGCTTTTCATCAATCCTTTGTTTGTTGCACAACAAACAACCTTAAACTTTAATGGGCTGCATGACTTTTATTTCCTCCCTATTCAGTGCATTTCATCTCCAAAGTTGCCACGTATTTTATATTTTTAACACCAAGATCTTTGGAGTTGTGATTGTGCCTGGAAGATTGGAAAATATCTATCTTTAGGCTATATTATATGCATATGAGGACCTAATACTATTTAAATAACAGTTAAACCCACCACCTTCAAATACAAAGCCAGCTATTAAAAGATTGCTGGAGGCAATGTGGCAAGGTTTTACACTAGTTTTATGCAAGATACAGGAACAGGAGAGAAGGTTGTGTCATTTGAATGACTACACTGTATTCCTCTGTATTTTCTAATTATCACAGATTTAATCAACTTGTTCTGTTTGTATATTTTGCAATAACCTTTCTCTTCCCCTTTTATTCAGGGGAGGAGAAGGAGAGGAATTTATATAACATAGTAAGTTTAAAAAATATGAGCTACATGGAAGACAGAACAGCAACTAAGATACTGTGATTAATTTCATAGGCTTCCAGTAGGAAGTATTTAGTTTATCGGCACATAGTAAATGAATATTAAAATACGCATACCCCAAGGCTACAAGTGAAAGTAGATAACAGCTGTTGGTCTAAAATGTGGTTCCATAATGCAGAGATTGGAATAAGCTTGTAATTATGAATTAAAGCTAGAACAGTAAAAAAAAAAAAATACAAACACATTATGATGATACTCTTTAGCTCATATAATTTAAAACTAGTTCTCTTCATTTAAAAAATGGAGGGGAAGGGAAGGGAATGCTCCTATAAGGTTCAGAAAAAAATATTTGAGTAAAATTAACAACGACCAGCTGCTTCTTTTAGATCATGTTTTTAAAAATAAAGGTATCTCAGTTTTAGATCAACAGAATTTCATAGCAGACAATAGAAGAAAATTACCACTACTTACTACTTTAATGAGAGTTTTAGCTTTGCACAGCAAGTACGTATACTATCCTTAAACAAGGTATCACAGACCTGAAAAAGCAGGGAAAAAAATCAGAGCCAAATAATCAGCTTTGGTGCATTAAGTATACTACTGGTTAGTCTGTTATTCCTTTTACTCAGACTACTGTCATTATGCAAGAAAGATGTAAGGCAATCTAAAGGACAGAATCGTGTCTGGTATTGAAAAAAAAATCTTATAAATTCCATTTTTACCTCATGTACATTGTGTAGATACTCGGTTTAGCTTATGCCTCAAAAGTTTCAAGTCTCTTACCCTACAAGAAGTCATTAGCAATGCAATTAAAGTAGTGTTACATGGAAGAAAATAAAGAGGATAGCATTTTATAAACAAAGTCTAATCTAAACCCATCGAAAAAGATCCTTTTCTTTTCCAACCAGGCAGTAGTTCTGCTCACACACACATATGCACCACACACACACAGAAAATCACTTCTTTGAAAGATTTGGTAGTTGGATTTCACTAGCAGCAACAGGGCCTCCACTGTCACAGCCAAAAAGATGCAAAGCACAATTTAAAAGTTATCCAGGACATGGAGGGGAAAGAGGGAAGCATTCATACAATCTAGTTCCAGTACACAAATTACAAAGCTAATCTCCCTGCATACTTGATGGAAAATTATAAACTCCCCCAGAAGATAATTCAGACCAGTCTCATTGCTCTGAATCACCTGAGGGCTTTTCTTTCTGTGTCGCCTAAACCTGACACAGGTATATGAGCAAGCTAAAGCATTAAGATTCTCCCATAACATGAGGTCCTTATTGTTACTAATCACAACACTATATGCCTGGAATGTAGGAGTCCTTGTCACAGTCTTGCAACAGCTCTGCATTTGGAAAACCACAGAGCTGGATTAAGATGGATCCTCTTTAAAACACAAAATTATGGAGCAACTATGTCTAAGTAGCTGTGGCTGCTACATACAATTTAGCCTACTTCTCAACCTTTTTGCTTGACTGCCATAATCACACCTGTGACTATGGCATAGTCATAGACCAGCCCTCAGAAATGTCTGACCCAGAAGACCAGGGCACATGAATGTCAGGAAGAAGACCTTCCCTTCATCAAGGATATTTGGGTCAGAGAACACGAAAACTAACTTGACATCCCTGAGTCTGTACGCTGTGATGGGATGCATCCACGAGTGCTGAGAGTGCTGGTAGACATCATGCCTTGGCCTCTCACAATCAGCTTCGAGAGGTTGTGGAGGTCAGGAGAGGTGCCCAAGGACTGGAAGAAATCAAATATCACCTCAGTCTTCCAAAAGGGCAAGAAGGAGGACCCAGGGAACTACCGGCCAGTCAGTGTCATCTCAATCCCTGGAAAGGTGATGGAGCATCTCATGCTGGATGCCATCACTACCCACTTGGAAGACAAGAGGGCGATCAGGAGTAGTCAACATGGTTTCACTACAGATAAGTCATGTTTGACCAACCTGATTGCCTTCTATGATGAAACAACTACCTGCACGGATGAGGGGGGAGAAGTGGATGTTGTCTATCTTGACTTCAGCAAGGCTGTCAATACTCTCACTTTCAATACTTCTCACTACGTCCTCATAGGCAAAATCAAGAAGTGTGGGTTTGATGACTGGACAGCAGAATGGATTGAAAAATAGCTGAGTGGAAGATCACAGAGGTTTACAGTCAGTGTTACAGAGTCTAGCTGGAGGTCTGTTAATAGTGATGTCCCCCAGGGTTCTATACTGGTCCCAGTATTGTTTAACTTATTCATCAATGACTTGGATGAGAAACTAGATGCCTCCTCAGCAAGTTCACTGATGATACAAAACTGGGATGAGTGGCCAATACTCCAGTGTGCTGTGCAGCTCTTCAGAGGGACCATGATTGGTCAAAGTGATGGGCAGAGAAGAACCTTCTGAAATCCAGTAAAAGCAAATGCAGGGTCATGCACTTGGGGAAGAATAACCCCAGGCACCAGTACAGGTTGGGAGTTGACCTACTGGAAAGCAGCTCTGCAGAGAAGGTTCTGGGAGTCCTGGTGAACAACAAGCTGTCCATGAAACAGCAGTGTGCGCTTGTGGCCAAGATGGCCAGTGGTATCCTGGGTTTCATTAGGAAGAGCATTGTCACCAGAGAGGTGGTCTTGCCCCTCTACTCAGCCTGGGCAAGGCCACATTTTGGAGTACTGTGTCCAGTTCTGGGCTCCTTAGTAAAAGAGAGACATGGAGCTCCTGGGGCAGGTCCAGTGGAGAGTTACTAAGTTGGTCAAGGGTCTGGAGAATCTCTCTTATGACAAAAGGATGAGGGAGCTGGGCCTGTTCAGCCTTGAAAGAGGTGACTGAGAGGGGACCTCATTAATGTTTATAAATACCTAAAGGGTGTGTGTCAAGGGGATGGAGGCAGGCTCTTCTCGGTGGTGCCAACCAATGAGACAAGAAGAAACAGGCAGAAACTGATGCACACGAAGTTCCACATGAACATGAGGAAGAACTCCTTTACTGTGCAGGTGACCACAGACTGTAACAGATTGCCCAGAGAGGTTGTGGACTATTTCCCTCACTGGAGATATTCAGCTACCATCTGGATGCACTCCTGTGACACGTGCTTTAGGATGACCCTGCTTGAGCAGCAAGGTTGGATCAGATAACACTGTGGTCACTTCCAACCCGACCAACTCTGTGATTCTGTGATACCTTGACCATAAGATAGGCACAGACTAGGGATTATAAGGAACCAATCTGATCCCAGGAATGTCAATAAAAAAGAAAGAAAGAAAAAAAGTATTTGGTTCCACTTCATTCAAATTACCTTTGGCAAGCTAAAGAGTTTTTGAAACTTGACTTCTGACATCCTACACATTTTAATTTTAAAACCACAAATAATTAAAAGCACTAAATTTCAAGGTAACACAATATTCATTGTGGCTTGAAAACAAATTTTGACTTGACCTAACAGGTAGGTTTTCGCATCAACAAGTAGTTCTCACTTTACTATGCCTAGGTATCTGAGAGATGCTCTTCCTTTTTAAAGTCTACATAGATAATCTTTAATAACTTCTTCCTGTTTGTTTTTAATGTTTTTTCCCCCTCTGCCTCCACACCCTCCCTCCTGCCATATATATTTCTAGATTAAAACAACATGACTTCATAATAGCATGTGGTTCTTCCCTAAATGTCAGTGACTGTAAAGGGACACAAATATCCATTGAATGGTACACTTGCAAAGTGCAAGAAAATGGAACAATCCTTAAGAAATCCACGAGCTTTAAAAAACTATTTTTAACTATTGCTAAAATGTTAAACTTGTTCTGCCTTACGTGATTTTATTTTGAAAGTCACCACAGAGCCTAGATGAACAACTACATCACAGCTTTGTTTCATATCATCACAAAGTCAAATCTTGTTTATGCTATCAGGAAATAAAACTTGGAAAAACCACGGGAGTTTTTAATCTTTATCCTGTTGCATTTGTCTTCTTGCGATTACCAATAAATACCTAATTTGTAGAGGACTCCTACATTCAGCATGCCTTTTAGAGAAGAATTTTTGTGAGATTGAATGAATTTTTAAATCATTATTGACTATGACATAGCTAATATAAATGAATGAATTTTATATATGGCACAAAAGGTGCACCTGCTTGATATATACTGATAAGCAAAATCAATTAGCCCCTTGCTCTTCAAGACTAAAAAGTTTAGCCTATCAGATTGTTCTTTCCAAATGATTGTTTAAGTTTTCTACAAAGACAAGAAAATACAGCAGCAGGAATTAAATTACAGAAATTTAGTAAATCTTTGCAAGTATTTTACAAAATGCCATTCTTTACTTAATAAAGGGCAAGCAACATATTTTATGATTTCCCATTCATTCGACAAAGCTATGGTGTTTGTAATTGTGTATATAAAGCCATCAGTCTTGTAGAGCCGTCTTTAGCTGAGCAAGCCCCAAAGCATCCCGTCCATTCTGCTCAGATCTGATCAGCATCTTTATAGTTTATCAGCCTTGGGGTTCAATTTTGGTTTGGATGCTTTTATAAATGAGCACAATCACTGGTGAATCTGTTCTTCCAGATTGCAAAGAGAAAAATCGAGAGAAGAACTTTAGTAGATTACTGTGTCACTGAGGATAAAGTACAAGCACAAATGCACCTAAAGTAGTCTCAGAGATTATTTCATTGGGTGTACATTTTCAGTTTTATTTCAGTAAAATTAGATGATTGTCTTAGTTATTATTGTTTTTGAAGCTATATTCTGTCCCCAGGCAAGGTGCATGATCAATGCACTATCTAGCAAAATCAATTTGTTGCAAAGTACTATTTATTTAAGAAAAGGAAAGAGGGGGAGAGAAGAAGAGAGTAATGCATAGCAAATGTGAAGATGATTATAAGACTTTCTTCTAGTAAGGCTGATTTTTTTCACTGAAGCATGGAAGTTAAGAAATAATACAGCGGATTTCACAAACCCTGTACAAAAGTACTTCTATATTCATATTTAAACTTTAGGGTAGCCAGTGAAAAGCTCTCATCAAGTTTTGTGGTTGCTTCTATTTTTGTTATAAGAGATGAGTTTCCAACAATAAATTAATGTGACAAATGATCCTTTTCTGATATACGGATCAACCACACAAGTTGTTTGATTTTTACGTAAACAGGACACAGAAAAGACACATACATTATAATATAAGAGAGGATTTGGTTTCTTTTTTATAGCAGTAAAAAATCGGTACTTGCTATGCTTTGTTATTCAAGAGATCATCAATATCACTGAATATCTGATGGGTTAGGAGAATGTGATTTTCTCAAATAGCGGGAAGGCTGCACTCTCATGACAGATAGGGTCAATTTTGTTTTCAGAAGCTGTTGATGCTCTTGCATTATCTCTGTCATGGCCACCATATTAGAAGTGTAGTGAAAATCCATTATCTGCAATCTCAGTCAAAACATTTGCCACTCTGAATAGTTATAGGCAGCACAAACTTCCAGTCAGTTGGAAACTGAGCATTTGTATGTTCAATGAGAAAAATGCTTCACCAAAAATGGTTAACTACAACTGATCAGAGTTGCTATCATCTTTTCATTAAGGTTCATCATCAGGGATATTACAAAGCTTCCAGAAATATATGAAATTATGATGCTGTAAAGAAATGCAGTCGCTTAATTATATTAGGAATATGAACTCTGAGACCAGTTTCAATCCCCATCTATGAGTAACTACATATGCGTTGTACAGAGGCATCTGCCACTGATACACACAGGTGTGAATATAACCGTTTCATGTTATGATTTCCTCAACAAAATAGCTGTGATCAGAGGAAAGAAAAGAGCTACCTGAAAATGATGGTGAATCCTGGTGGTTTTCTATCTCAAAAGAAACAGTGCCCTCAGTACTGAATTTTGAGGTGGATAGTTTCTCTTCCAGTAGATTAGTAGAAAAGGGGTTACTTGTAATGCAGCAACAATCTCTAATGGTGCTACTTAAGTAATCCATGCTGTCTACTTAATTATCCTACCCTTTAACTGCAAAAAAGAGAAGGAAGACCCATGTTGTTGTACAAAAGTATGACCAGTTAATCTAAATGGCATTTGCTATTAATAATGCATGTTTTCAAGTAGCAGGGCTACACAGTAATGTTTTCTGGGTTTACATTATCAAATGATAGGTAGCATTGCTGAAGTAGATCCTCTTGAGGCCATGATGGTGTGAGATTTGAATAAGCCATCTTCAAAAGGTGAGATGTTACATATTACTCAGAGCTACTTAATGAAGCGACTGTGTGTTGGAACAGCTGCAGGAGAGAGAGACTTGGCAAGTGAGTTAAAGCAGCCTCATAGAAATTAGGACAACGCTGACAGTCACATGCATGACACTAGTCAAAGCACTGAATGGGAAAGACAGCTAGATACTAATGTCCATGTCATACCTACATGCTTCCTCTGATTCTCCCTTCAGACTTCAACACTGACCAGACACAGATGCAGCCTTGGCTGAATGAGTGGGTAGATATCACAGGGGCAACTCAAGGAGCATGTATAGATCCGATGCAAAGGTATTTTTTTTCTGGCCTATCTGTTCTTTTACCCCATCATTTATTTCTGTTTAGTGATACTGTGTTTTAATCTGCTCTTTGGAAAATATTTTAATTGCTAAGGGAAAGGGAAGAATTAGGGTATAATCACTGAAGTTATAAATCAGAACTAGGTTTTTACTGAATTTCCAGATTCAACTCCTTCCTTTCCCCAACCTACATATTTGAGTTTCAGTCCTTCAGACTATAAATTACTTCATATATAAACATAGGCATGGGCACAAAATGTACACGTGAACTTTTATATACAAATCCAGACATGAATACACAGCTAGAAAATATGTGTGATTCTGCAAATAAATAGTCTGGAAAATATAAAATTCTTCCAGGGGTAGATCATTTCCAAACAGCCACTTGAATTTTTCCTCTGGAATGTGTGGTAACAGTCACTGATGACAGGGGGATATGGGGCCAGCCATATCATCCATGAGACACAGCATGGAGATACCTTCTGTTCCCGACTCTGAGGCTGAACTGCCCACAAACCCACTCCATTCACCTGAGATCCTGTTTCAGAACAGAACATCCGTGGCAAACTCAAAAACCTTTGAAGACTAGAAAGTGAAAGCTTCCAGGGAGGAGCCCCATCTGCATATAGCACACTACTAAACATGAAGGAAGGGAGAATTAATAGTCCACAATCTGTTGTAGACGATAGTTTCATCCTAGCCTGACAGTTTTGGGTCAAGGGCACAGAAATCAAAATGTAAATTAACACACAGTGAGTGATAAGGGAGAAATGTGCTACACAGGAATTATTAGATGAAGAGATTATGACAAAGGAGTCAGATTCTATTAGAATACTCACAGTAGGGTACTCAAAAGGTAAAAAAAAAAACCAAACCTTTTTTTTTTTTTTAGGGAAAACACAGTGATGAAATTTAAGAGATTTCAGTATAAATATTTTCTCTCATTTTGATCCACACTTCACCTTTTCAGTTAGGTTCCACTGTGAGTTTCATGTTTAAGTAGACTGCCAGTATTGAATCTGAAGACACAATCACAACAGACAGCATTTTTATGAGTTTTATAAACATCCAATGTCAAGTTGTAATATTCACATATTTCTTAGGCCTACTATCAAAGTGGAATCAAACTTCAGCATATTTCCAGATCAAAAATGGAAGGCTCAGTTTGCTAAGTCTCTGATTTATCTCACCTGTCGGGAGTGGACCAGCAGAGGCCTACAAAGAATGGAGACAGATGCAGAAAGGCTGCGAAGAAACCTCGGAGGAAGAAATCGATCTAGAGGTGCTTTGACAGCTGCAACTGCAGGAAGCGCCTGAGATCCAGCGATAAGACACCGCTTCCACAGACCCCTGCAGAATTCCCCTGTCTGTGCCCCCCTCACCATTCCTTCCCCTCCTTCCCTAACTCCCAAATCTCCCTATATGGCTGGACATATCCCTGCGGCCAATCCCTCCATCTTCCCTTATCTCTGACCCTTCGGATTCGTGCCCCTGGCAAGAATCCCACCCTTGTTCAAGACCCTTCTATGTACCCTCTATATAAACTGAAACCTTGTTTTAATAAGGAGCCATTTTGTGAGTCACCTATCTGGGGACTCGTTTTCCTATACAAGATGTGCGCTAGGGTCGATCGCGGGGCCGAACCCCACCCGTGATACTCACCTACTACAACACAGAGTATTTTTGTAAGGGTTTCCAATTAAAGAACAGAAGACACAATATTCACACATATTCATACAAACTCCATAGAGGAAACTGTGGAGAGAAAATGCTTGGAAGGTTATCTTCTCAGCTAAAAAAAAAAAAAAAAAAAAAAAAAAAAAAAAGTAAATATTTTCCTTACTGGTAACTTGTTAATATTTTCATCAATACTGACGGTAATTGGGCAAAAACCTAAATTAAGTAGTAGATACAACAGTAAAACACCATGTAAGATTGTTTAGCTATATTTAAACATACATAGGATCTAAACAGTCAAACAGTGAAGAAAGAAAATATCATCATGGTATCAGGAGAAGATCTCATCCAGAATCATGAGTAGTAAATAAAATATATTGTTTTAATTCATTAGTTGAAATACTGAAAGACTTTTAACTGTGCTAGAAATTAAAACATCTAATTGTATGTCTTGAAATTAACACAGTAAACTGCAGCATCACCTTCTCAAGAAATGGAGAAAGTTCAGTAGTTTTTTTCCTAGTTCAGATTTTCATGACTGTTTATTCAAAAAATAACTGGCACACCTACTTGTAAAATAATAACAGCTTTTAGCAGCTTGTCACACTTTCATGTCATGATTCACTCAAGTCTGAAAAGTTCAAAAAATCAAATTTTTCTACAAATTCTTGTGTAAGAAAGCGTGTTTTGTTGACTTTGAAGAGGGAAAGATGAGACAACTGAGCCAGCACTTGAGAATGAATGAAGGTTCGATGTCGTTTCAGGAAAGGCACCTGAAAGGTGACATTCATTTCCAAAGCTTCATAGTTTAAAGAGAACGTTTCTTTCTTTCGGCAGGTATCCTGCAATGCCATTTTTAATTTTCTTTGCTTCATTTAGCCACAGTAACTTCCTACTCTTCAAAGAACCAATTTTCACCCTCTCTTTTTCTTTCAGTACTGTCCTTGTTTGTATTTATGTTCTACTACAAATCTAAATCCAGACACTGGATTTAGGGACGCCATCTGCTCACCCTGATATTAAGCATTTACTTATTGCAACAAACAAAGACCTCACACTTATACAATATCTCAGGCTTGTATGTAAAAAAAAAAAAAATGTAACTAGAACAGTTTCTTTTATAGGTGCAGATATACAATTAGACATTAGCTTATTCCATCAAGGGATGGGCAATGCCTAAAAATTGCCCTCCTGTGTGACACAAGAGGCCTATAGAGCATAGCAATATTTCTCTGACAGTAACCACTAACAGGAAGAGCCAAGGACACAGGTTATACATGGTGACTTCTGACAAAAGAGGTCACATCTGGACTCATATACTTAGTAGCTGTCAATCAAAAAAATAAGTACAGGTGAAATTCTACACTTTATTTACCACAGACTACTAAGATAAAGATAAAGAAAAGTTTCAAAGAAAAGTAGAAAAATTTTAGTGGTCTGTCAAAAATACCTAACATTTACAAGAGCCAGCTGTATCTTGCTAGGATGTTTTTCTCCCCTTCCAAGACACTTTACCCCTCACACACTGGCTGATTTACCCCCAACATCATTGCCATGCTTCCTCTTTCACATAAAGAAAGGAAACAACTTGATGTACTAGCTTAGACTGTATCCTGAGCTGGAAGTCAGGAAATAAAACTTCCATTTTAATCGGATACAGTCATGCTATCCAAATAGGAAGAAATTTGCTACAGATTAGCCATTTTCCTCCTGCATTAGTAGTCAGAGAAAAATAATTGCATTTTGCAGTTATTCACACTATTAGGTTTGGGGTTTTTTGCAGCTTAGAGACCTGTCTCAAAGAATTAAACTCCATGTACTGTATATCAGGTCAATCCTAACAAGCACTGGGAGGAAGAAAGGAGTGACCAGCACCTCGTTCCTGTATCAAAGTGTTTTGTTCTTAGGCTGTTAAAAAAACCCACAAGAAGTTCAGAGGAAAAGTCCAACGCAGCTGTTGGAGAAGGGCTGTTTCAAATCCACATAGAGCTGTGACAACAAAAGATGTTGTGGGAATTCACTCGTTGTAGGCAAAAGCTGGTGAACTGTTACCAGAAATCTTTGATATTCAGAAAGCTATTTCTAAAACATATTGTCTTCAAGATCATATAAGTTAGCAGGAATTGTCAAAGAGTATGCTCTAGGTTTATTCTAAATAGATACTGAGCCATGCCCTGAAGAGAATTCATTTCCACTTGTGATCTACCCACACTATTGTCATTAAATTCTACCAAAAAAAGCACCACAAAAGTTTCAAGAAAATCATTTTAGTTTTGTGATGAGCAATGTTTTCTAGAAGTTAGTCAGGTAACACAGGAACCAAGTCCCAGCAACAGTTCATCTGAGCCTATACCTAGTCAAACACTCGTCACTAGTTGCTGTTTTGTGAAAGAAATGCCAAACCTATACTAACATTCTTCCAGTATATCTTTACACATTATAGTAATCTGTGGTCTTTAAATCACCTTCATGCTATAAAATAGGTCCTACATAAGTCCCAATTGTACCAGGCACAGAAGGCTCCTTAGACTTGCTATAGCCATATAGCAAGTTCTGATCAACCTTAATTGGATTCACATCTCCTGCTCATATGGCACAGATACATTGCTGAGGTCAATACAAGCACCTTTACAGAACATTGTGCAGGCCCAGTAATTTACTCACATGATGTCAATCATAAAATTAGGACCATAGGTTCTTTCCTTGTTTACCATAAGATCCTTATTCCAACTATTAACAGAAGTTAGGGATGCAGCTCTTAACTGTGTCACAGTTTGGTTGAGATATAACTTTGCTGCAAACAGATCCTCTAATTTAGTTAGTTACACATGGGTCCTACACACTATATCTGACAGTGCAGGGTCTGAGGATCTGAGGTTCCCCCTTACCACCCCATATACCCTCCAATCTGCTCTCAAAACAATGTACATATGTACAAAAATAACAATAAGATTCTCACTGTCACTGAAGGAACAGCCCAGTCAGTAGCCATGTAGGTGGTCATTATGAGAGTAAAAAAACCACCCTCTGAAAATCCAGAGAAGAAAATGCATCCAGACACCATTTTCAAACTTAGCAGATAATTTTAGAAACATAAAAGAACATTCACAGGATAGATATTTGCTTTAACACTGCTCCTGTATAACTAAGGAACCAATTTTGGTTCATAAAGAATGATTAAAGCACCAATTATTTTGACTAAACATGTATTTGAAACCCTCAGGCTGCCATGGTCTTTAAAGCCATTAATTCATTATTTAGCTGTCAGTGTGGAAAAATGTCACAAGCTTAAAGGTTTAACAAACACTTCGCAATATTAAAGCAAATGGTCACATTTGAAATTTCAAACTGTTACATGATTTTATTTATTAGATAATGTAGATTACCTTTTCTACACACATTTCCTGCAATGTATTCTAGAACAATTCTGTGTTGAACAGAATCTAATCATATTTTATGCTTAAATTTAAATAAAGAAAGAGAGAAAAGACCCCCTCAAGGGCTTCTGGGAAATCATTTACAAAAATCTTTGAGGCTCAGGTGAAACAAGTTGTGCTGGGATTTGAAAGATCTGTGGAAGTGTAAGCTATAAAATCACTTCATCTTGGATGCTTAGAAAGGTGGTTTGGGAAAGAAACTCCACTTTTTCAATGCCTCAGTGATATATGGCACTGACACTAATGGCTATAAAACCTTATTAGGGAGTGCTGTGAAACTCAAATATATGAGTTTCTTATGTGGAAAGATTTGAGTATTCACATTACAGTGGAAAAGAGGACATGTCCACGCTCATTTCTGAAAAGTGGATTGATTCTGGCAATCTATTCGGGTATATACAAATATCTTATCTCTCCAGGACTGTGACAGAGACAAGAAAATGGCACAGCACTCACTCCTAAAGCTCTGGCAAGACTTTCTGATGATTTGATACAAAACTTTATTTTCACTGAACCTCAGTTATGTGGCCTCTGACACAAAACTATGACACAAACCAAGGTTTTGGTGCTGCAAACCAGCAATGACATAAGAACAGTGAACCATTTATATGTTCAACTAATTAAAACAAAACTTTCCATTACGTAAGCTAAGCACTGGCTGTAAATTAGCAGACCCAACACTTAAGCAGAATTGATCTTAACAAGGGGCTGAATGGTCTCCTCCTTGAATCAAAGTAGAGTACTGAGGAACAAATCCCATTTAGACCCTGCCTGCCAGGGTGTGGAGAAGACTGACAACCCACCCCCAAGGGCTTTGGTTGCCTGTGCTAAAGGTCTGCTCCAATATGTTGTAGCCTTACGACCTTGCATCAGAGCTGTAAGGAGCCTCATTGGGATCCCCCACTCTGAGACTTGAGAGCTGAATCAAACTCAAGGTTTTTCCCTCAGTCCTCTCCTGAGATATGTGACAGGTATGCCTGTGCCTAGTCTTGTACCTTGCTGTCCCAACCTCCTGACTTGCTTTACCTAAGCCCCAGCTCATCACTCGGATATGTCTGAAAATCAGTGAGTGCGCTGTTAGATGATCCCAGCTGCTATCAGCTTCCTCCTTTGCACTACTGGCTGTGGAACTGCATCACTAGACAATGAGGGCACTGCTATCCTTGCGTTGCCATAAGCCACAGCTCCTGTCTCAGCCACAGCATGGAGCAGCCTATCCTGGCTCTATTCAACACCTGTCCCAGAAGAAGAGGAGAATCAGAAATACCATAAGAACCAGATAACTCTGTCTTGGGGAAAGGAGTACACCTTGCACTGAATGAATATGTCCATCCCTGTCTGCAGAAAAGACTATCCAGAAAGGCCAGAAAGAAAACCAACATGGGCAATTTTTATCTCAGATCATAGGAGCCATAGCCTGACTGCCAGAGGAGGGAGTGTTGAAAGTAAAAGAGGGTTAAACCCCAAAGGGCTCACAGGCACTCTGTGTTTGAAAGGATGCCAAAGTAGATTCCAGAGAAAAAGAATGCAAGTTCATGAATTCCTGATTGTAAGTCAGTCCTGAGAAGAATCAACAAGTAGAACTGAAATCACACAGTAAGGGATGATGCTCTGCAAGATGCTAACTCAAAAAATAAAGAACTAAACTGATAAATCCTAGGTGGCTTTAGGTATGAGATTTCCTAGGTGAAATTCCCAGTAATTTAGTTATCATACCCCACAAGAGAGACAGGAATCTGAATTATAAATGTATGTAATATACCGAAATATAACTAGTATAAACAAGTCTCCCATATTAATTTTCCAATCCAAAGAATTGTTGGAAATTTGTTAAGGTTTACTCTCATTTTCCTTTCACCTTCCTAACAATGGTAGACCCTATTCAGTTTATCACCACTGGCCTTTTTAGTATCTCAAATTCAGATCTGTCATTCTACATTCTAAATTCACTATTAATGTCTATTTATATTTCTCTTAGTGGTAGAAACTCTTCAGTTTCAGTAACCTGAACATGAATGTCATATACGTTAAGAATAACTCTTCAGTTTCAGTAACCTGAACATGAACGTCATATATGTTAAGAATACCAACACTGAAAGCTGCCCTCACCAGAGAAGCAAGAGAACACTTTCCATGTGAAAGCTAGGAGGGCACCAGAGGGCTTGAAAAAATTCTGAAACTGCTTTCCCTGCTCTTCCAGAACATGTATATGCTTTCCAATTACCTGTAACTAGCAATAATGCACTGTGAAAAGCACAAAGAAGGGCAAATAGTCCCAGAACAACAAGCCAGCAGTGCAGAAATATAAGGTTAGATCTCATACAAAGTATCAAAAGAAGATCCTGCTCAGCTGTCTGCAACATATAGAGGATGGATGCTCCTTCCTATTTTTGTCAACCAGGGGCAATTCTGCCTGTAACTGGGCTGCACATAACATGGTCATTTTAAGGTGTGGCAATATCTTCCACAAGAGAGTTACCTAAGCCTGCCTTGTTCATCTAATCTCATCACAATTCCTGCTACTAATCTACATTCCTCAGTTTGGAATCATCTCAGTGGCAAAAGGAACTGTATGTTATTGCTGAAGCCCCCCAGCCATTCTGCAATCACTTTTTAACTTAAGGTTAAAAAATTAGTTTTCAGTGAAATTAGATACTGTGTGCATCTTAGGAAAGCAGAGAGAAGGAAAAACCATTTTTAATGTCATCTACAAAGCAAAGAAAATGCTGTGAGCTATATTGTGTTAAAAATTTAAGTCCTGGAAAAACAAAAGCCTTAAAAATGCAAGATGTTACTAATATCAATTGGAGAAACAATTTTAAAATATTTAACAGGTTCTTGCTTTTCCATTTAGACAAAGAAATGAAGATTGCAGTCACCTGGTAATTATACTACGTACCACAGATTTGCAGTTACAGAAAATAATTAAGTATATAATTGTGGGTGTATGGATTTGCAAGTGTTGTTTAATATGGTGAATATAACAAATAACTTAAAGACATTATCTATTTATATATTTAGAGAGATTTGTCTGAGTGTATTTTTCGCTGTCACACAGCATAAGCATATGAACAAAACCTTGGTCCCACTGCAGTCAGTGGTAAAACACCATTGCCTTCAGTGAAGTGAGACTTACACATTTACATATGTACACCCATACAGTAAATATGTTTTATTCTTATATGTTGAAGCTTTACCCAATAAGTTGAAGTCTGAGAGAATATGAGGTTTCCGGGCCTCTGAAAATGCATATCAAATAATTCGGTGCAAAGATGCTTCCAAAATCACATCACTGTGATAGATCTTCTGGATTCATAGTTCTGCATCAATTCTGTTGTGCACAGTAGTTATAGCCTGGAGGTACAATAAACAATGCAAGTTAGTAAGAGGGGCCTTGAATTTTTGTTTCAAACAAGCATTTAGTTTCTAGTAGCAGGAATATATATGAACAAAGAGAAGAACAGGATAGAACAATATTAGAGATGGCTCTTCTACCTGAATGTAACCCTTCCTCTGCAAAGACAGCAAAAAAACACCCATTTCTTTTGTTTGATCCTGTCCAAAAATTAACCAGAAGTCCTGGTGGACTTTGGATCAGGTTGGCCAGGAATCTGTTCATGCTCATGTGAAAAAATAAAAATAATTTTAATTTTAAAAGGTTCAGAGAATAGTAAATGAAAAAAAAAAAAAATCTACCATAATGAAAATATCTGGCCCCATCAAAATAACTAGGACATTTTGAGTATATCCCACCCTAAACTCTTAAGACACTAAGCAGCTTAATAGGAATCAAAGTATTTGAAAACAGTCATAACAAGAATAAAACCAGTAAAAAGCATTGGACAAATATTTGCAATCACCTATTTGATCAAAACATTGTTGGAAACATTTTTTATTTTACACAATTAGGAATAAATGAATGGCAGAGACCTCTTTTTTTCAGCAAAATCAATCCCTTTGGGGCTAAGTAACTCATTTCTATACATATTTTTGTGGATTTTCTAAAGAAATAAGTAAGCTTCTTGTCCCTACTGCTCCAAACCTAAATTGCCCTAATGGCTGAAAAATCCTTTAAAATCCATCATGATGCATTTATACAAATCTCATCTTCTGCTAACATGCCTAATGAACTTTATAATCTCTTCTCCATACTTAATATTTTCACACTTTCATATATTTCCATATATTTATACAGAAATAGCTCCTTTTTTTTTTCCATTGGTCAAAATTTTCAAGTCATCATATTGTTTCTCAACAAAAAGAAAGCAAGTTGTCATCAAAATATTATTTTCCTTCTGTCTTGGTGTTTTCTCTGATACAATGTAAGCTTAAATATTGACTAGGCATAGATATCAGATACTCAAACTTCCACCTACAAAAAATTTAAATGAACAGAGGAGAAAAATAATAATAAGGAAAGACAATAATTCATTTGTTTTGCAAAATACTTGTAAGCATATTTCATAGCAGGAATACTAAATGCATCTTCTAGTCCTAATAGTAAAAATTCTCAAGAAATACACATTATAGAGACAATATTGACAAAGAGCATAGTATCAGTAGTTCAGCATCGTAGCACTGATATTTCATGAGAATTGGCCGAAAGTCTTTCCAAGAATTCCAGACACTCATTTTCTATGAACTGACATTGAAAACTTTCCTGTTCGCTGTTACACATGCAGCATGTTTCTTTTGCATTACACAAAATACAAAATTAACTCAATTTACACAAATTAGACAGCAATGAAGGCAGCACAGAGCTACATATGAGTTCCCAAAAATGCAGTCACTACTGAAGAGAAATGAAAATAATCAAAACCAGTTTTGTAAAATGGCTCCTCCTTTAAAACTGATAGTCTGTAACACTTCTGTCTTACAAATCCAAAATCTTGTCACCAACTTTTCCTCCTTCTTTTTGTAGAACTTGATAGCCAAAGAGCAACAATAAGTATAAGTCTTTATTCAAATGCCTGCCTTAGTAATCTTACTGCTAAAAAGGGACTGTTGGAGGTTTGATAGTAAATTATAATACAGAAGTTACTTCACAAAAGATGAAGTAACAAAAACCTATGAGATCAGTTTCAGGCTTAAACACAGAAAATCTGACACTCCTGTGCTGTGTTTTCACAGGACCTAACAAAGTGGCACTATAATTTCCTCTATTAGCTATTACAGTACCAGAATCAAATAGCAATGAATGATAACAAATATAAACCACTGCTTACATATTAAATTTTATCCATGGTCTAATCCCCTGAGAACTCCAACACTAGATAAAATAACTTGCCAGAAAAAATCATAAGGATGAATTTCCTTTTCTTTAACAGAGGCAAGCAGTCCTACAGGTAAGGCTCCAGTATACAGAAGGGGAAATATATGTATATATATATACACACACAGATTAAAGTTCTATGAGCAGGACAATGAAGAATGACTGGCCTCACAGGAGTCTGTGTCTTATGACTGGGGTTTTCTAGTGTCTAACAAGTTGTGACTTCCAACTGCAGTTTTCTAATAGTTGAGGTAATTGTACTGTGTCCCTTTTGCATAGATTCTCTCACTTTTGGTAATAAACATGCTCCCAACATAAATTCTCTTCAGCAGAGACATATAATAGAGGGGTTTTTCTCTGTGTTTTGGGAGAAATGTGCACAAAATTGTCATCTTTGATGCCTCTACCTTTTTTTTCAATACCATAGTTGAAATTAGGCAAATAGTAAAAAGTCAGTGCTGGAGGACAGATAATTGCAGAGATTAGTCTTACTTCCTTCTGAAGAAATGCTAATCTATAGCAGCCAAAGGTTTTGTAGTTTTATTTCATTAATAAATCTCAGATCATTTACAAAGAAAAGTACTTATATTGCTATTTAGGAATAGGTTGATGATCCTAGGATCTAGGCTTCTGAGGTCAGTTGAAAACACTGGAACATAGTCAAATTCTAGAGCTAATGATGTGGCTAAGGACTGTCTCCTTCGATGCAAATGTCTCACAGACCTATTTTTGAAGCTGCCTTCTCCCAGTCTCAATGCAAGCCCAAGCTAACATAAAACAGATAGTAAGAGAAGAACAGGTCAGTTAGCAGGTCAGCCAAGGGGCTGGAGTTACTTAGACAGGCCTTCAGGGCTGTCTCTAGCAACCTGTCTTAGTGACCTCTGGAAAAAGCCATGCTGGAAAGGTGCAGAGGTGGTTTAAAATTCCCTTAGCCGTTTTACTCATGGGCCAGATTTGCTGTTCAACCCTACAAAGAAGAACTCCCAGTGTAGCATTTGCTCACACTGAGTAGTCTGAAGTAGTGCCTGGTTTATTTATCTACTTCAGATGAGAACCAATCCCAAGGCCCTCAGCACACTGCTAATTAATTCCTTTCCCATGAGAAGAAAATTATTTCTTTCCTTATTTTTAACAGCCTTCAAACAACGTGAGGGTCTTTCTGGCTGCAAGGTAATTACAGAGCTTCTGCTGCTCACCTAAATCCTCTCACTATTTGCACAGAACATTTTTAGTATGCACTACATCCTTGTCATCCTTTAAATGTTTCTGTAATTAAAGGCAGTGCTGTCAAAAAGATGTTCGAAATTGAATAAAAAATATTTATTTGCATGAGTAAACTAGCTAATTACTTGGGTGATCTCACACAAATATTTTTCTCGTAAGTTATGTTTAAGAACAGAAACATAACCCTCAATTTAGGCACGTAGAGTGAAAAAAAAATCAGTGTTAAAGCACAGCCATTAATTTAAACTTGGTACACATCTCCACACGTGCTTTCTTTCAGGAAAAAAAAAGGATTCTTTGTGAACACACATTCCTGCACATGCATTGACAGTTACTGCAAGATTGCAACTCAGCTGCTCAATATAACTGAAAACATGCTCACATGCAGATGCTCTTTTTGAAACAAAAGAAAAATCAAATAAACAGATTCTGACTGTGTCATTAAGCCACTCACCATCCCCAGCAAGAACTCCTGGTGTTTTTCTGCTCTGTAGCTTCCACTGTATCACTTCATCAGAGATTTGGGGAAGTCCCATTTCTACAAGGAAACAACTCTGCAGGCTGGTGTTATCAGAACAGTCACACAGCTTCTTCTCCTTCTATTACATTTACTTGTAATAAATTATTCAGTTAGATTTTGATTTAGAGAAATCCAAACTGGGACAAGGGAGCAGAGAGAGAAGGCAGGGACTTCCATTAAACAAGGCTGCTAAGGTATTATTTGGAACAGTAATAGTGCCCTTCCCTTTCCATTGAAAGATAACTGCTTCTTTTACATGCTCTAGGTCAAGTTCCAAAACATGAAAGATATGTGAAAACATTAGCCCTGCTTATGCAAGCCAGAAGTTATACTGACTCCTTGACATCCAATTATGTTTTCATGCATAACTTCAAATGAGTCATTTCATCCTACCACCTGCTTTCCAGACTCTTCATCCCCCCTTCGTTTGCTTAAGGAGCTCTTCTTGTTCATCTGAATGTTTTGGGTACTAATTGGCAATGAATTTCCCTTCCACTGCTTTTCTTTCTGTGTTTTCGTGGTGGTCCTTCATCTGAGTCCATTCAAAGACAGTTCTGCTTGCCAGGTACTGAATGCCCTT
Organism: Myiozetetes cayanensis; assembly: GCF_022539395.1. Lineage (NCBI taxonomy): Eukaryota > Metazoa > Chordata > Aves > Passeriformes > Tyrannidae > Myiozetetes > Myiozetetes cayanensis. The sequence continues at coordinate 85,851,313 of NW_026086604.1, read as the reverse complement.
GAGCTGTGTTACATCACTCACAACTGCAAATAGTTTGCAGTGATCTCTCTTGGCCCAGCTTTAATATGAATGTTGTAGAAAGGGCTGGTGATTCTGGTTTGGATTTTAGTGTTTGGGTTACTCACATTTCTATAAAACTGCGTGCAGGTCACAAAACGACTGCAAAACTGGATTTATAGCCTTTATATGTGAAGTTCATCTTTCCTGAAATATGTCTAATTTCAGCTGCAAAGCACTCTATCAAGGCCTCAAGCCCTTCAATGGTAAAAATTTATTTCAAAAAAGGTTTTCTTCTTTAGTAAATATCAATTATGCAATAGGGTGTGCAGCCACATACCTTACTTTCCAAACTTCTCCAAAAATATAGCAAAGAGCTTTTTTCCTTCAAAAGTCTAGACCTAACTGCTGCTGAGAGCAGTACCTAACATCTCAAACAACACATAAAAAAAGATGTCACAACAATAAAGAAGGCCAAAAGAGTTTGAGGTAACTGGGATTAAAAAAAAAAAAAAAAAGGAAAAACCAAAACAGACCGCTTTTGAGTGCTCATGGCAGATTCTCAGCCTCATTTCATACAAAGAATTAACATGCTCAAGTAAGTCATCCACACATTAAGCCAAAAGGATAAGGCCTAGCTAAATTGTGACAAGGTTGCAGAAATGAAATTGAGGTAAAACTTAGACAAATACCTCAAGCTTTTAAAAAATGAAATTGGCTCTAGGAAACAATTTCTGATAATAGTAATGCTATACTTACTCATTTAAGCCTTTTAGCTGCCAGATGATGCAATGAAAATTTTTAAACAGGATGTTCCCAGTATGCTCTTTGAAAGGAAAAAAATCACACCAGTAATGACTCTTGAAAATTACATCAGTTATTTGGTCCTAGGATGAAAACAGTGTAATTTTTCAGATGGTCTTAACTTCCACAATAAGCTTGACCCTGCTTAAATTTTGAGATGACTGTACTGTGATGACTGTACTGCGAAATGACGAGAAAAGGAGAAATAGGGACTAGAGGTGACTGTTTAGACAGTGCATTTACAGAAGACAGTAAAAGGTTTAAACCTGTGATCAAGTCAATATTGTTTGTTCAAAATAAGGTAGCACATCAAGAACATGTGGGGTTTTACCTGCAAGATCTCAGTGTAGGCTCTTTTAGCCAGTATTTCATATATTATGTCTTATAAAAATCACATACAGTTGGCTAATGCTACGTACCAAAAGAAAAACAAATACAAAAACCTGGTTCCCCTTAGATTTTTATCTGTATTAAATAATGGCCAAATGCTTTGCTGGCTTAATTCCATTAAGTGCAGTGGAGTCATGCCAAGAAAGAATTTGGCCCTAAGCATTTAATGAGCTTGTTACTTGAAAGATTAGGGGCCAGATCTTCCTCTGGTATAAGCTGGTATAATTTCACTGCCTTTCATGGAAGTATGCTAACTCATGAGAGCTGAGGATCTAGACTTAAAAGTAAGTAAAGTTACTTTAGCCCTATCAAGTATATGTGGTTCATATCCTCATGTATGTTCAACTTGTCAAATATTCTTGCAAAAATCAAGCCTGGCCTACAAAGCTTCCCCCACCCCTCCCTGCCCCACCTCTCCCTACAAAAATACCGAAGTCATAATTTCTTCAATCCTTATGTATCAGTTTAACAACATGGGATTCTATTTCTCCTCTTCTAAATTTTCCAGTAAGGATTCTGCTAAATGTATATCTCTTAAGTCATAATGTACTTTGCCTCTGACTATCATGAAGTCACATTAATGTGAAAATTATTTCATGTTAGATTATCAATTATATAAAACTCATGAGCCATTTTTACAATTTAAATCTATAAATCTTAGTCTTCTTTCTTTAAGGGAATATCATCCTGCCTCAAAAAAAATGCTGGAAAGCAAAACTAGTAATTCACAAAGCTCAATCACTCCTGTTCTCTGAAGGAAGGGTTATTACTCTTCATGTAATGGCATTCAAAACCAATCTACTGTTTCTTTTTCCTGCTCCTAAGTACAGATCAACTTAAGTGTGTTTATAAATTTTGCTCATGTTTATGAATATTCTAAATCATTAGGGCAAAAGCTAACTTCAGTCAAAGGCTTTAAATTTACAACTGCAAAATACAATAATAGTCCTTCATACTTTATTCCATCTATGCTGTCTGTTTTAGTACAAGTATGACATTTCTAATTCTTCTGAATGTGCTGGAAAGCAAAGAGCTGGACTATCAGCTGATGTAAATCACCTTAACTCCATTAAAGTTTACTTATAACACTAAAAATCTACCTCCCTCAAAAGGACTAAAATAATTCTTTGACTAAACAATGTCAAAGGTTTTGTACAACATCATTTTAGTAACATCCTTGAGGATTTTAATGGAACTGAAGTTACAAGTAGTTTGGGGTGGATTCTAGCCAAACATGTAGAGTAAGATATCTTCATGATAAGAACAGATACAACACTGCTACATTCAAATTCTTTAGAAAGGCCTTAAAAAATTCTCAGTAATTGAAAGGAAGCACATTGACTTAACATATAACCACACTTAAAGGATTTGCCACCTGGACAGTCCATAAAGTTCTAGGCACAATATATTGCATTGAGAATATCTCATATAATCATTTTAATCACTACAAAATATGCTGATGGAAACTCTAGATAAGAATTGTCATATGGCCTTCACTTAATTGAAGATTTTTCTGAAGTGTATGAAGGAAGTATGCAAACAGTGCATTTATGTAATAGGAATGGTTAGCAATACAGCATTAGGGCACTCTAGGGCATGTTTTATTGGTTCATTAAATCTTGCCTCAGGTGTGTTCTACCACTCTAGGCAAGTATTAATGGACCAATAAAAAAGACCCTGGGGTGTTTTAATGCCATAATACTATGTCTGTCTACATTTAAATTAATTTTTTAAATAGCTTTTAAAAATAATTTTCCTTGGTATTTAATATATCCTTCCACTGTTTAAAAATTTGTATTAGAAAGGTGAAATGGCTAGAAAACAAAGACAGAAAAGTCTACTGTCTAATAAAAATATAAGTACTCTCTGAACACTAAAAATGTTAAGCTCTTCTACTTAAAATGCCTTCCCCATTTTACAGACTCACTTTTTCTTGTTTTTTGATTCATTCTCATATTGTAAACCCACAGTGAAAGACAGCTATGTTGACCTGTATTTTTCCCTTATTTGAATCTGTCAGAATCAAGCTGTTCTTAAAAACAGCTGGATTTAAAAAAAATTTAGGCTGAATTCCCTAGACAGCTGCTAAGTGATACAAGACTCTCATCAGATGGACTAGCTGATAGTTTGTAATAAAAACTGCAAGACCAGTTTCAGCCAGCAGCAGACACAGAACAAGAAAGCATACATTTTGGAGATAGACTGCTTTGGGAAGGAAGAAGGTGAGGATCAATAGCCAGCTTAATTTATGAAATATCCTTTTTCACAATTTCTGCAAGAAAGAGCATCTCCCCTCACTTTTCATAACAGAAAAATAATTGAAATCTCCATAAATCTCCTCCACGAAGAAAAGTACACTGGGGCTTTTACCCACACCGTGGTATCAGACAGTACACACAGCCTTGTTACAAAAAGCAACCTGGGTAGGAATGGTTAACCTAACTAAAAATATAAGGTGCGAAGATGGGCATCATTTTGAAATCTACATGCCTGTTTGATTAGAGCAAAATGACATCACACACAAGTGTCTTGTGACACAATTTTCTACTGGGAAGTGTTTTGTATAAACCAGTAAGATTCCAGTTCAACTTCTTACTTTTTTTTTTTTTTCTCCATGAGTAGTCACTATCATTTCTAGTGCTGCGAGTGAGGTTGCAGAGTTGACAGTAAAGACTATTTCCAGATACTAGTGGTGAAGGCCTTGTTTGGATTAAGAAATATCTGAATGGATTCAGCTGCAGTGTAAGTAAAACTTCCTGGGAAGTCAGTCTGATAAATTCTAGTCACATTGCAAGTTTGTATTTCTTTCTCTAGACAGACTATCAAGGACTGAAAGTTGATGAAGGGACATGTGTATGCTTCACTCAGAGCACTGCCTTGTATCCTGAGATATCACTTGGAAATGATTGCTGACAGGGTAAACTGTGCCTCAAATCAGCTTAAGGGCATTTAAGAAACACTTAATGTGGGTAAGTCCAGCAATAAAAAATGCTAGTTACTGGTTCAGTGACCTCCTTTGCGATATGCAACACCAACTGCATATTCTTTCACTTACTAGACAGTAATTTCACCATCATTTTGGGACCAGAATGTGGCATTGTCTCACACATTGAATGCTACCTTCCTAGAACTTCCTTCGAAATTCATGGCATCGTGCATGCTCGTTCAATATGAAGAGACATACAAGGAGTGTCCTTTAACTGCAACGAAGAAGAAACCCTTATTTATCCCCTCAAATTAGGTACAAATCCTGCTGTGTAAGTTATTTAAGTGGATTAGCTGAGAGAAGAGCTGACGATGCACTGTGCCCTTTCATTCTAATGAAACAGTGCGTATTTTTAATGATCTTTTCATGTATGCAAGATGTGTTCTAACAATGTACAGAAGCATAAACAACAAAATCTATAATCTCCCAGGATTTTTCTGTGTCAGTCACTGACCAGTCTGGCTCCAAAGTGAATATGCCAGTTTTCTTGGAAGAAAAGTCCTTCTAAATTATTAGTAAGTAGCAAGACCTGCCTGCCAAGTCCCCTCAGTCTAGAAAGAAATTGATTGTGTCACTGTTCTAAGTGCATGAAAATTAATGATTCTGGGACTGGATTAAACTCTCAGTTTATTTCTACATGCAGAGACATAAATATTTTTCAAGTAATGACCAAGACACTTTGTACAATCCATATGTAAATACCCAGCCATTACATCTACATGTATTAGAAAACTCTCTAACATATCAGCATTCCTATTTGTACATGAAGTGTTCTCTAATTCTGGTAGCCAAATCCACCAAGAGATCACACCTAGAGCTGTATTTCTAGTGCAACCACTTGAATTCACATTAGATTTATCTCACCCTATAAAAGCACAATTCATTAAACAGACTGATAAAACTGGTCTGTTTAAACTAAGGCAATTTTATCACAGTCATTTTAATTATTTAACACTGCTTTCTTAAATCAGTACTTAAAGCTTTCCTTTGACAAGTATTCTTTTAAATAAATGAGCTGCAATTTAAACAATGAGAAAATAATGACCCAGAACAATATATACAATTAGAGAGATATTTTCCAAATATAAATGCTTGGTATTTTTTAAAAGTGATATACAATGTGTAAGGCAATTCCACACTTACACACTGAAGTGATTTTTACAATTGATAGTGGGATCATCCAAAGAACTTCTAACACAAAGACTACCTCCTAATCCTAAATTTTGACTAGGTTTTACTACAAGGACATTGCTTGACAATTTAAGATTCTCCAATTTTCATCACAGGACAAAAATTATGGAAACATTACACTGCCATCATTAAGCCAATGACATATTTTAACTGAGCTCTTCATAGAGATGTAGTGGACTATAGGAATTTGAACCAGGGTAGCGAAGTCAAAAGTTATGAACCAACTGTCACAGAAGGCAAGCAAAACTGATACGAGCTCTACAAACATTTTTGTGTGTCCTGGTAAATTTTTTTGCTTTTTCTTCTAGATACAAGAGATTTCTTAAACAGAAGATCTGTCCAAGCAGAGCATCATTCCATTTTTTATATCATGCAACAACTGAAATCACTGAAATAACGTAACTTTGAATTTTTAAAGACCTACTAATCAAAAGGACCACTACAGTAGCTTTGGAATGATCTGGATATTCCCAATATTACCTTTATTCCAGCTACTATCTCTACCCTGATGACTTTTTTAAAAATGTAGATCACAGGATATAAACTGCATACCTAATTTGCCTAACTCTGCATCAGGGACAACAAAATGGATAATGCATTTCAGTTTTAAGACTACCTGCAATAAAGGTAAATAAGACCCCCAAGTCAATTCCTTATTGAAACGATTTCCCATACTGAATCCACTGTCACACATACCAACAATGAAATGCTGAATAGAATTTTAGCCACAAGAGGAATACATTGCATAAACTTCATCATAAATAAGTTTAAAGACTTTTGAAATTAAATAAAGTTTCATATCAGGTACCTCCTTTGACTTAGTCATGTATTGCTAAGCATTCAGCATGCTGTAACAATCCAAATTTAAGCTTTCCTTGTTCAAAAACAGAGTAATTAGCCTTCAGGTTATTTCAAAGGGAGCAACAGCCTTCATCCAGTCCTGAGGAAAGGAAATGGTCCAGAGGGAAAGTGTTGTAAAACTAAGTATTGAAATTTTCCTACTTTGTCATCCTTATCAGCAGTGCTCCTGCTCTTGGGAAACACTGCAAGCTCTGATAAATAACACACAATGACACATGGGCCCCTCACTACAAGAAAAACACTGAGGTGCTGGAGTGTGTCCAAAGAAGGGTAACAGAGCTGGTGAAATAAGTCTAGTGAGGAGCGGCTGAGGGAGCTGGGGTTGTGTTGTGGGTTTGTTTAGCCAAAAAACACTTCCTTTTTCTGGGAGGGAACATAGGCTAGGTCACCTGATTCAAATCGGCCAAGGAGATATTCCATACCATGTTACGTCAGCTCAGATATAAAAGAGAGCAAGGAGGAGGGAGTTCCTTCTTCTTCTTCCAGGATAGCTAGCCGGGCAGACTGCTGTTTCTTGGAGTAGGGAATGCTCTGTTTCGTGTGGGGAAGTAAAATTTACTGTTGGTTCTCTTTACTGTATTTGTAGTGCTTTTAGTTTTAGTTTTTTTCTTTCCTTCTCTGTGTAAATATAAACTGCCTTTTTCTTGGTGAGTTTCAGGTTTACGTTTTGGTTTGGTTTTTTTTTTCCTCGTCTTCCTTTTCCCTCTGGGCAGACACCTGGCATTTAGCCAAGGTCAAACCACTACAGGTTGTTTAGCCTGCAGAAAAGGATCCTCAGGGGAGACCTTATCGCTCTGTGCAACTACTTTGAAGGAGGCTGTAGTGAGGTGGAGATCAGTCTCCTCTCCCATGTAACAAGTGACAGGATGAGAGGATATGGTCTCAAGCTGTGCCAGGGTAGGTTTATATTAAATATTAGGAAAATTTTTTCATTGAAAGAGTTGTCAGGCATTGGAACATCTGCACAGGGAAGTGGTGGAGTCATCATCCCTGGAAGCATTCAAAACACATGGGAATGTGGCGCTGGAGGACATGGTTTGGGGGTGAACATGAAAGTGCTAGGGTAATATGTGGACTCAGTGATCCTAGAGGTCTTTTCCAACCTGAATGATTCTATGATTGTGAATTCACAGTACCACACTTATTACTTTCACCTGACCATACTCATTCACATATTCCCATACGTGGCTTGAGGTTGATCATCATGATACAACCTCATGTAGTCTAAAATCATGCCTAAATCTGAAAGACAGTAATCACTACTCAGCCCTCAGGACATTAGGTACGTAAAACTCAAACTTCACAATACATCAACATCTCGTTTTAAACCTGAGTCAAAACAGTGTTGTAATGCAAGAAGATAAGCCTTCTTTCATGGAAGCAAATGATCAAAATAACCTCTACACTTGGTCATGTCACAGTATTCTATAGACTCCAACTGCCATCATACTAACATTTTACTACCCCGAGAGCTTGGTTGAAGTTAGTGGAGCTGCTTCCACTGTAATATACTGTTCAGCTTGGGTAAGAGTGGCAGAATCTGATCCTCACAGACATTCAGATCACCACTATCATTGCCATTGTTGCATATGAAATTGGGCTACTTCTATCACTTCTTGATTTTTTAAGCTTATGAGAACTAAGGACCATTTGGCATAAATTAATTCCAAAATTTGCAGACTTCTCAGGTCTGACTATTCTGAATACAAGTTTGTAATTCCTTTTCAAACTACAAAGTTTATAATATTGACACAAGATGCATAAATAGTGCTGACATTAAAAGAGTATTAATGCATTTTAGATTGTACAGACTATTCCTCTACTACCAGTTGCTGTCATATAGCTTTTGAAAAACAAACAGATTTATGCAATTGCTACATAGACTTCTTGTGTGGTATAAATAGATATTGTGCTAAATATAAAAACAGCAAGCATGCACAAAAATATACATGCAGTAAGGATCAGTGCTACAGGAGCTAACAGAAAGACAATGCCTCCTGGGTTTACTGAGCAAATGTAATTTATATAATGAACCTTTTTTTTAATCCCTGGTAATTTTAGACCCAGGCAATAAGGTAAAAGTTTTTGTAAGAGAAAGTAGTACAGTGGCAATACCAAGGAAGAGAGAATTGATCCCAAACAAATGATTATTAAATAGCCAGGCATCAAAAGAACAATTGTTTCTTTAGGAAGGAGGGGGGAACAGCCACACCATTTTCAGTAGTCATCAGTAGCCAAAAAACAACACTAATCCACCATTAGTGTTTACTGATGATAACTAGATACGCTCCTGTTAGTATTCCAGAGCCAGCCCTGCCATACTAATGTTTATTATTACTCTTTGTAGCTGTAGGCAGCTAGAGGCTCTCTGTGTCTATCCCTCTCTCATCATTTTAAAAAGATTAATCTTTAGACAATGATCTGCTGATATCATTAATCTTAGTCTTGAACTTCTTTGTTGTTCTTGCCTGGTAATGAACAGTAACACAAAAAATGCCTTGCCTTCAAAAACAACAGGGACCTGATTTGTTGGGACTCTGCACTTTGGGTAATTTTTCACTGCAGCACAATATAGATGTAAAATGGCAACCTAGGTGAGACAGTCTTATTCTCTACATCCCTGCCCCATTTTCATACCAAGTTAACTCCATTTATGTTAATACAATTATAGCTGCTGCCCAAGTAGAAAACTACAGTGCCAGAGTTTCACATGCACTCCATGACACAGATGGCTGTGCAGTCCAATACTGTACCAAACATGTATTCATCTTTGTATTACAGAAAGAGAGAGAATCTTTCTCTGGCAAGGAGTAATAGGTTTTTGTAGAATCAGTACCCTAATGTTCAGCTGCTCACATATTTCCCCCTCAGTAAAAACTCCAGAACTCACCTCTCTATGGAACTTGTCACTCATACATTTTCATTTCACTTGTTTTTAAATAATTTTTGCTAGAAATAAGAAAAAAATATTCCCTGCTCCAGAAATATTAACAAGTAATTCTCACCTGCAACTTCCAAGAAAAACAATCTTATTTTTAGAAGAAATTTAAACCCCCTAAAAGTTGAAAAGTTTCATTTTCAAGCACTTTTTTTGTTTGTTTCATAAAGAACATTTTTTCATGAACACCAACATTCACTGGAAAACCCAGTTCTCCAGACAGCAACACTGTTCCACCACAGTTAACCCAGGTCCAGCAGGGGACTATTCACTCATATCAAAACCAACTATATTTCTTCCAAATCCAAGCTTTTTCCATGAGTTAGTGTAGTACTCCTCCTTGGAACTGTTGCTGAGACACTGTTAATTCATTTAAGCTGGTGCATGGATAAACTCTTACCTGTGTTTTTCTTTTATTCAGTACATCTTGGCTCCTTAGAGTTCCAAGCAATGGAGAAATGAATTTATTAATATGTATGTCAGATAGGCACATATCATCTTCAGTACATTCAATATAATAATTTTTTTTTTTTAATAAAGATACTAAGACAACGAAACTTTATTGGCAGAAAACAAAACTTTCAAAACCTGTGGCTGGAGGAAGTATTTCCATTTTCACCCTGAAATTTCAGAACACCCTTCACAAGGCCTCTCCCCAAACAGTGTCAGTTTCTCTTTATAACTTCTTGGTTGGATCCACTCTTTTGCATTCAGGTAAGTTCTCATACTGTGCCACCCATACAGATATTACATGCTTTTTCTTGTGAGTAGTCAATCCCATTCAAATGCATGTATGCAGATGACTTTTTTCCTTCTCTCCTCATCAGAAACCACATATCTCCTATGGAAAAGTGAAAAGGAAAGAGTAATGTGCTTAAAAGAGAGTATTTATAGGAGTCACAGTTGACTTTTTTTTGTCAGCATCACAAATGAAATATCCTGCCTCCCAGATTAGGCAAACTGGATAAAATCTTGGAGCAAGGTCTTCTCTTTGTCGCTCCTTTTGCACATTTGATCACTATAACATAGCAGGGTTGCCCAGAGTTATCCAGGAGCAGAATCTGTACCAAATTTGCCCCACAATCTCCATCCTGTAGAAAGCTAATTTTGCACTGTATATGTAGCTCCAAGGCAAGTCAATATTCTACCAGATATTCAGTTATGTCTGCCCTAATGACACCAAAAAACAGTTCCCCATCTATCTTTTAGGGCAAAAGTTTCCATCTTAAGTCTTCACCCAATGTTGAAATATTTTAACATTTCATTAAATTCCCTTCAGATACTTATTATTTGTGGGAAGGTAAGATAATAAGCATTCCAAATTGGTAAGAGAAAATCTACCCACATTTTTGACCACAGCTAAAATGACTGAAGCTTAGAATGTTTAAACAAACTTCATGGAAGTATGATTTATATATGAATAGATATTTCCACCTCATTTACAACAATTTCCAAGGAACACAAAGAATTCCAAGCCATAAGGAAGAGTGCAAAAGAAAAACAAACAAAACAAAACAACAAAAAACAAAACTGCTCTAGTTCTCTAGTTAAATAATTAGAGACAATTTCTGCATAGACACAAACGATAATAATGGGATAGTATTCTATCACCACTAAATTTTATGGCAAAATTCCAATTTCCTAAACATGGAACAGTGTTAAGAAAGAAAAAAAGAAGAGAAAACAGAATTCAGTCCTTCTAAATGCAGGTTCACTGCTGTCTCTGCAACAAATTATCTGTGCAACTTGTAAGTAAAATACTCAGAGCCTGATTGAGCTTGCTGGTGCCTTATCTGGAAGTGCTGTCTATAATCAATTCCCTTTTTATGCACGTACACGTGTGAGGAGGACAAGGCTGAATGGCAGAAGAAACAGAGATACATATTTCTCTGCAAAGTGCAAAAGAACTGTGATTTTCCATGTTCCTCCCATCTCCATTCATTTGGAGATCCAACACAGCTGGACTTCATTCCCTACAGAGTACTTCCTGGTACAACCCTTTTTGGGTTGTCCAAAAGAAGTAAAGGTAATTCCTGTGGCAGAATGGGCATGGGAACACACAGCTTCTAACCTTCCTGCCTGTGTTTCCCATTTGCAAGGGATACCGAATTACCTTACAATTGTACTGCAATGGATAACTCAAAAAATAAAGTTTAACTACAGATAAATAAAGCAATGGCCAAATTTTTAAAATCTGACATAGGAAACATAATAGACACTAGAAGCAACAATATTTCAGCTTTTGTTTAGTGGACATCTTGCCTCAATATGCTTGTTTTTCTCTGTAAAACCTAATGCTACCTTACCATGTGATACAATGGTGTAATACCTGATACGTAGCTCTTAACGTTATTTTTGCCCTTTCCTGACATAATAATTTTTAGAAACAGAATATTTGCATATTGTCTGAAAATAAAATCTCTTGAGAAGGTTATTTTCAAGGTTTTTAATCAAAATAATACAAATCTTAAAAATCTCACATATATATTTAGAGTTTCCATCAGTGGAGTTTCTTTGAAACATCAGATCTGTGCATGACTCTTTATAGTCTAGGGCCCTAGAAGAATTGAGATGAAAGTTAAGAAGTAGCAAAAAGTTGGAGCATTAGACAAAGTACAAACAAAGCAGAAAAAACAACACAAATGATAACAGAACAAACATCAGAAAAAACAATCATCCACTACATTGCAGCAAAGGAGCTATCCAGCAAAATCTGACTGAAGACCTTGTTTTCAGGTTTTGATTTTTATTTTTAGACCCTGTAAAACATTTCTAAAATATGCAAGCAATGACTTTGAAAAGCAATAATTGTGATATTAAATTTTACTTAAATTTCTTGGGCACTGATTTGTGTACAGGCTCTTATACCAAGTTCCCACGAAGCCATAAAACGTTTAAAATACTGTCTGTGCAAATGCAAAATTTATGAATTCACACATCTCTGGTTGATTTATGTGAAATAATAATGCACTATTTAATGCTTAAACATGGCTAGGAGCAATGCTAGGCTATCAAGATGTACAATGAAATAATAGATTTATAAGACGGATAACCTTCCTGCCTAGAGAAGCTTGTTTAAAGGTGTACAGATATATTAAACTATATGTAATTTTATACTAACTTAATGCTGTAGGCCTATACTGCAAGCAGTAAAAGATTACTGCCACAGTATTTTCAATAATAAAATGATCTGGCTATTCAACATAAGGTATCAGAGGAGTGCAAAAAAAATTCTTTATGATTTTAAACTTTTTTACTCCTCTCTTTTGATTTAATTTAAGCATTAACTGCTCTCTTTGCATTTCACCGGTCATTGTCATCAACTCTCACCTGATTTATCAAAAATACTTTCATTTCACCCTTCAGGGTATGAGATTCAGTCTTTCTCTGTGACACTAAACAACAACATATTCAAAGATTTCTGCATTGAAATAAAAGGGACACGTATGTGGAATGTGGGTCCTCTTACAGGAACAGACTTCTGCTGAGGTAGAGAGTGCCACTATGACCTGGTTGTGAACAGTAGATTCCATCATTCTTGGCAAGGCATACAAAGGTAAGAGGATCTAGCCCTTAAGTAGACCAGCAGGATGCGGTATTGCATAGGGACTCAAAACATTGACTGATATTAGGTGGACTACTTGTAAAACATGAAAGAAAGGCAAAGTGGTCTAAAGCCAGTAAAAGATGCAGCACAAAAGATGCTAGCACAAAATCCAGACAGAGCAAAGATGCTCCTGTAAAAAAACTTAAGTTGGAATAACTTCCCACGCAACCAGCTAATTAGCTAAACCCAGTAAAGTCATCCTGTTTGGTTTTGAAGTTCCTCAGATAACTGTAGTTCTCCCTCTGCAGAGGGACAAGTCAGTTTGATCAAGGCAACATTCATGTTGTACCTGAGCACAGACGAGGTGTGTGTTTCTGGCAGCTCTCCAGTTACCAACCTCAGGGGATTTCCAGAAGGCAATGATAGGATGCATCTTTTCTAACTTTAAACATTCATAAGGTAGATGCCTGCTCATGAGCCAGGCAATGGTGATTCTAGATTCAGCCTAGCTCTTATTTAAGATGGTCAGGATGAATCATACGCCAGAGGTGCCCCCATTTCTTAACATTGACTAAGAGCAGAAACTACAGGATCAGGTTTAGAGTCCTACACTGTAGTCTAAAGACAAGATGAATTCCACCCTGAGCTCTTTAGTCAATACTTTCTTTAATTCAATCTTAATGTAAATTCATAAAGAATATAGGAGGTATATGACGAGTTTGTTATACAGAATAACTGGAGGTAACAGTGTCTCCTAGGAAGAGGAGAAGCAAACCAGAACTCATTGCAGAGATTTTCATTCGTTCAGTGGCTATATTGAGTCACACTATTACACACTCCTGTTCTCCTTGGAGCTTGCTAAACTGCTACCTCTTACATGAAGAGAAAGACCGTCGATTCTCTGTCGCCAACAAGCAGGACACAATTGATTCTGGCGTATATTAAATTGTTCATTGATGATGTTCTACATTTTCCAAGTATTCTAGAGACTTTCAACTAAACTTTTTAACACCCTAATGAGACAGGGGAATTGCTGTTCTGCCTCCTTGTAAATGAAGGAACTGAAAGACAGATATCACAGTCTATGCCTTTAAAACCATGTGCTACATTTCAGTAATTCAGTATCTGGATTCTCATTCTACCTCCCAAAGCATAACTTTGAAAGGTAATCACCGGGTAAACCCAGTGCTCTGAGCTCCACAGAAGCTAAGATCATTCTTCTCCTGTGAAAAATCACACTGAAGACTTTTCAATGCAGGCACACAAGAAGCAGAGCACACAAAATAGTGGACCCTTCTGAACATGTTTTCCTGAAATCCTGGCTTATAATAATAACAAAACAATGATAATCACTCTAATTAACAGCGTTGAAAGGGAAGCAAATACTACAGCTGCGAATGTAAATCATATATCTGCATATTACATAACCACTTATGTACATTAGTTTCCAACTCCATTATTAATCACAGTTCCTTATTTTGAACAGAAAAGCAAAACTCACACAACCATAAACACTCCAGTTTACTAGCTGCCTTCTTTTTTTTTCTGTGCATATAAGTTGGTTTTGTGCTAATGGCACTTTTAATAGCCATTTAAACCCAGATGAAGTAGAGTGTAGACAGTTTTATATACATCTAGGTGGTGAGTCTTCTTTTTAATCAGTAAAACCACTTTTGCAAAGTTCAGGAAAAAAAATCATAACTATATAATATTTTACTTCCACAAATGCTAGCCACAGTTGAAAAATGTTTCCTGTATTTTCAGAACCTGAGCAAATATTATTTTAAGCCAGTGTGTTACAGAATATTTATGATTATATGTGCTACAAAGGCACAACAGGATGATCAAGGGAGGTGATGGTTACATAGGCTTCATGAATCACAGCATCTTATTGGGTCAAAATTTATTCTACAGCCCCCTACTTACAAGAGTGTAACTTGAAAGACAGAGGCAAAATAACCCCCACTGGGAACATAGCTATTCTCTCCACCCTTTAAGTCTGTGCAAATCCAGCCACTTTTAACTTCTTCAGTAAATACTGGGAACTCTGAGTCTACATCCTCCATTACCTAAATTCTCAAAAATGTCCAATTAAAGAGCTGCAACAACAGTCTATAACCATGGAGGAGAAAGACAAAACTATATATTATCATATGTGTATTTAACAACTACAATTACAGGCATTAAGACCAAAAATTTCTCTTCCATTAACTAGAGATTTATCACCAAGATTTGATGCAGGATACACAATGAAACTTGCCTTAGGTAACCACAGGAGGACCAAAAAAATCCACTAGCTTCATCTAAGGTCACTTTTAACTAAAGTGTAGCAAAATTACTGTGAAAACTTCCAAAGTAGATAATAAAAATTATTCCATAAGGGCACACTCTCTGGGGAAGAATTATATAATACCAAATAATAAACTCTGATATAATACACCACAAATAGAGGGACTTTAACATACTATCATGGTCTCTAGTTTCAAAATATCCAGCTAAGAAAAGGTTAGTTCACCATTAAAAGTACCCAACTCGTCTAAAAGCCTACCTCAATGCACAACCAAAAACATCATAAAGTGTTATTAATGTAATAGAAGAGTAAAAATATTAATTAAATATACCATTAGAAGATAAGAAACATTTCAGTTTAGATGCTGAAAATATCCTGCAAAATCCAAATATAACATGCTTACACATACACCTCAAATTGGTCAGTTTTCTTACAATCACTCACACAGTCTTAATACTTTTTAGAAAATTGTATGGTTCTGTGAGAAAGAAATGCTAGAAATGAATGTTTATTAAGTGTGCAAATCTCCAGCAAAAGAGAATAACTGCAAAATAAGATTAATCATGAAATAACCACAATTTTAATTCCAATGTGATATGAACAGAAAATAGAACACAGGTCAGTGAAGGGACATGCAGAGACCATACCTCAGTGCAAAGTCACCATCAGGGTATTCTCATAAACAAATACCACCACTTGAACTGTCCAGTGAGCTACCTGCTCTACACAAGGTGTGCTGGTGTAGCCAGTACTTTTATTCAAGCAAAGATTCACAAGATTTTCTTAAATTAAGGAACATTTTGTGAATGCTACATGCTGATACTGCTTATCTTACTTAGATGTTCTAAATATTTAAAGTTGTTCTATGAGATGTCAGTACATATTTCAGCATACAGGTGAGTGTATGCCATATTAATGCTGTAAGTAGCTGTAGCTATAAACTTTTACAGTACATACTGTGTTTTTATTTAGACAAATCTATTATGTCTCTTTTTCCTCAAAAATGCATAAAAAACATACATTTATTAAAAACAAAATTAAAAAAAAAAACAAAACACAAAAAAGGCTTAATTTTGATCGCTACTAGCCTCATGTAAATCTAAAGTTTTTATTGTCAGTTTGAGCCATTTTTAGCTAAGTCCCACAAAATTGTTTTTATTCCCATAAGTATAACTAAAAACAATTAACTGAACTTTCTAAGAAAATGCTCCATTAGACTATGACTAAGCATGCAAAGTTTCAGAGCCCAGGAGGGAATTTTCTCCAAAATTACAAGCAATTGAACATTTCCACTACAATTAATCGTGTGCCCTAGGAAATGTACATCTTGGACAATTAAATTTTCTCCCGTTTATGCTCAGTGCAGCATTTTCAATTGGTCATAACCTTTTCTTGACTCAATTTTCTTAAAGTGGATGGTCCTCCTAAGAGTGTTTCAGTGTCACTTTATAATGTTAAAGTCTATCAGTATGTTTAACATTTTTACAACTAGGTACTTGAAGCTATACTTTTACAGTCATGTTTAAGAACCCAAGAGTAATTTTATTCCCCTGAATATGAGTCATTACAGCTCCAGTTGACTTTAGTAAATGTACATGGGAAATCTAGTCACTATAACTAAAAAATTAAATCTCTCTTAAAATAAGTTCGATAATTATCTGTTATTGAATGGCAAAACCTCAGTACAAAGACTACAAAAAAGTTTATCAGAAAAGAGCCTGCTCTATCTGCTTTCCGTTCACAGCCATTGACCCTAAGAAACAGTAGATCAAATTATACATTTAAGTGTTGATCACCTCTTATCATTACCAGAAGTTTTAAATTAACCAAGGCAAACTAGTAAACAGAAGCTAAAAACCAAAACTAAAACCAAAAGATATCTTGATATAACACACTAATGCATTCCAGTGTCATTCAATACATAAAGCTTTGCTGTCCTGAGGGCACAATGTACAAGGGCTTCTGCAACTCATCTCAGACCAAAGTGGCATCCTGACAAGTGAATAATCTCAGGAACACAATGAAACTTAACAAGTAAAGACCAGTTCAAAGCTGATTGACTTTTTTTTTTTTTTTT
Source organism: Myiozetetes cayanensis (assembly GCF_022539395.1). Taxonomy (NCBI): domain Eukaryota; kingdom Metazoa; phylum Chordata; class Aves; order Passeriformes; family Tyrannidae; genus Myiozetetes; species Myiozetetes cayanensis. The sequence continues at coordinate 85,834,232 of NW_026086604.1, read as the reverse complement.
AACAGTTACGTTGGTATTTAGGCACTAGCATTACCTATGCTGGGGATTAAAGCCATAAAGCTTGAAAAATACCATGGCATGTTTTGTTTCACAGGTGCCAGAACCACTTTGCAGAGAGTCTTTGCTCTATTGGGAAAAAGAGTAAGGAAATAATATTGTTCTCCTCTGCCTATCTACAAGGGGGATCATCCTCCCTCAACATGGGGAAAACTGACTTGTGAATTCCTTTTCCTTCCACTCATTTACTTGCACAAAAGGATCTGTAACAATCTCAGGCAGCTGAAGAATGCCTGAGAATTATACCTGGTGTTGTTCTATCTGCCATTCTCATAACAACTTCAGGAACGGGACAATGGTCCCGTGTGCCAAAATCCAAGCAAAGTAAATGAGATTTCAATATATTTTTAAAATAATGTTTGTGTGCTGAGGGAAAACACAATTCTTGTCCCTTTCCAACAAATAAAACCCAGTATCTGCAATTATCTACAGGGAGATTTGTATGCAGTGAAGAGGAATTATTTGTTTCTGGCAGCAACATACCCACGCTTAAAGCCCCTAACTCCATCAGTCATTCCTGAGTACTTTGCATTCTCTGCAATCTGGAAATCTTCCAGACATGTAGACTAAAATATAGTATAACAAAAGCTGCACTAATATACACTGTAAATACCTCAAACTCTCATATTCACCTTTTTTTTTCTATTCAATGTACTTCTCAAAGACACTCCTATTGAAAATTATATTGTTTTAGTGGTGCATCAACAACGTAGATTTAAGTTCTTAGCGTGCAAAGCAATCAAATTAACATGCAAAGCAATCAAATTAAGTGACTTTTTTTTCTTTTCCCCCCACCAGTAGGCAATGCAGAACATAATACCCTCACTGTGATTATAAACTGATAATAAATCCTAAACTGTATAAATATCTTCACTATTCTGAGGGAGGCCCAAGATGGGACAGTTTTGGCAGCCTTGAATTTGTATGTAATTGCAATGCAGGAATAAAACCAAAAGCAAAAAAGTTTTTAAGTGTAGTCTGAGAAGTGGCTGATACAGTGAGATGGTTCCCTCTTCTGGTCAAAGCTGGAGGAAGCTAAACTCTGATTTTACTTTTTTAATTGAAATCAGATAATCAGTAGGATATAAAATTAAAGTATCAGTCTAATTTTAGTTTACATCAAATTCATCCAAACATTTTTATAATATATTTTCAGAAATTAGTCCACAGATGAGATAATTTTCCAAAAACTCTTTAGTGAAGGTCTTATATCTGCTCTCTTGAACTTCATGTATAGATTGCCTTATTCATAAGCAAATATTAGTACAGGTCTCAGAAACAGATGCCCAACTCACTGTTCTTGTAATGAATGTGCATTCTTCAAAATAAAGAAACTGTAAAAAAACCCAAACAAACTGGTAAAACTAAACTGAAAGATTATTTAATAGCATATTTAAAAAAAAAAAATAATGCCATTCCCCAGTTGGCACTGGCTAACCTGGTAATTTCCAACAATGTTGCAATGCAATCCAAAGACCTGCTGGTACCTGTGGCAATGCAAGCCACAGGTACCCCAAACGTTTTGGGGTTTTGTTTGTTTTGTTTTGTTTTGTTTTGTTTTGTTTTGTTTTGTTTTGTTTTTTACAAAAGCCTCCAAACCAGAATATCTCCTTTCTACATATTACACCCAAGAACCAAACTACACCACTAACAGTGACAGTGCTCATATATGAATATATATTCTGTTTTTATGAAAAGGTAAATAAAAAATAACTTAATATACGGATTTGTACCAAGAAGCCAGGAAATACTAAGCTGAACTGAAAGAATGACTCCTTGGGCAATCAGTAAAAATTATTGTAATTGATAACATAATTTTAGAGTTGAGTACATAATTGTCTGGTCTGATATGTTCAGAAGTTATTTTGGACCTCATCCAAGGAAATTAGATCAGCCAAATAAACAATGGAGAAAAAAGAGAAGATGAAAAAACTATTGATGGTCATTTTTTACAAAATGCCAAAGAAAGAAACTCATCCCAAGAATCACCATAATATTTTAACAAAGTGTTAAAGATGCTTGAGAGATAACTAGTAACAGTTATCCACAGGAACAGGATGTACAAGTACATCTACAAATATATAGCTAGACAAAGTAACAAAGAAACAACAAAGAAATGGCTGAAAAGCAGCAACAAAAACTTCCTTGTTAACTCCCATGAAAAGAAAGGAAAATAGAAATGATGGTACAGGGCCTGAAGTTTTATTGTGATTCTAAAGCTCTAAAAAATAATGAAGAATTTGGTGATGATGCCAACAGTCAGGTTCTTCCTTTGAAATACACACAGAATAAGGATTGACATAGAACTGTGTGTTTGCTATTCCACGTTAGTTTGTTAAAAGCAGACCAAGTTCAGCCATTTGCCTAGTTTGATCACCTTCTATTTTTCTCTGGGTACCACTTCTCCTACATTCATCCCTCTTTTTGAATTGTACCCTGGAGAAATTTCACGAAATTCAATTTTTTTCACAATCCCAATTACTGTAATACATTCCTGACAAAATCCAACATCAAGTTTTGTAGCTGAAACAATGTACTTTCCAAACTGATACTTTTCTGGGACATTATAGTGCCTCTCCTAGGAGACTTGCAGCTGCTCATTTGCTGAAAATCCTGTCAACCATAACTGCTACAATAAAAAACAACAGAGAGGTTTCACTGTGTAGCCCCCGTCACTCAAGCTGAAGAGTTCCCTGGTTAATGATGACAAACTGGGGAAGGACACAAAACATACTTTTCTGTTCTCTTGTGCTTTAAGATTTATGCTCTGTTAGATTTCTGTATGAACTCACAATAACAAATTTCTTCACGAAAGGATCCTTTCCCCCTCCACCAACTGGATATAGCCACATAGAATCCCTTTAATACCTCTCCTTTTTCTTTACCTTATTTTAACTCCTTCATTTATTATTCAGACACTGAGACTAACTGATCTGTATCCTAGTTGGGGTTTTTTCAGGGTTTTTTTGGTGGTTTGGGTTTTGTGTTTTTTTTTTTTTTTGGCTAACATACTAAAGAGCTAATACAGTTAAGTTACTACACCAAAGTATTATACCATCACCATTCATAGCAAAACATGTCAGTAATGATAAGTATTTGCCAGTTAGGCAGGCATCAGCCTGGTGGGTCTTTCTTAATGTTTGATGTTGTTGAGCTCTCACTTACCAACCACAAGTTTTTCTAAAATGAAAGGAAGTAAAAATGTTTCCTACTAGAGCAGGATGTTGCCAATATTCAAGTATCTTGTTTTCATGAAAACATATAATTTCATGAAGCAGATTAATTTTCTAACATAAAAGTGTTCAGTTGTAGTTTTTCTAACCAGTTCTGCCACAGCACTTACAGGGGTTCTGTGAAAAGCTAATTTATAAAATGGAGCCCCTGGTGGTCTAGTGGTAAGGGCGCTGCACTATCACCGCGGAGACCCGGGTTCGATTCCAGGTCAGGGCCACTCCCGGGCAGGTGGAGCTCGTTAGCCCTTAAAAAGGCAATCCATCTACGTCCTAAGGACCTCGCTGCCACCGTCCAAGCTCGCTTGGCCCCGGCAGATGAACCTTAGGATTAAAGGGTGGGCTCAGTTCCGCACACACTGTGTCTCACCTAAAAAATCCAATGCGCAGGCTGGAAGGTGTAGAGACCTTCCCCGGATCTTCGCTTGCGAAGACTGGCCATTATTATTTATTATATCAGCAAATTATTTAAAAGATCCTTAGTTAAAACGGATTCTGGAATATTAAAGTACTGTGTCATGCAATATGAACTGTAGCTTATACATCACTATTTTTTTCCTTAGGAAAAAAAATCAAGTCAGGAGGAAAAAGTGAAAACCACATGGCTTCCTCTAACAATACTGTCCTGGAAGTTCAAGGCAATCAGTAATTTCATAAAAACAAAATTATTTTTCATTGAAAAAGTTATGAAATATTTGGAAACATCAGAAAGAAAAAATATTTTTGCAGATGACATTTATGTTATAGGTCAAAATGGGGCTTAAATGATACTTACTTTCATATTTCTCTTGCATTGAATTAAAATTAATTTTATGGGTAGAATTATCTAATATTAAAAGGTTTTCCTTAAACATATGTTTTGATACAGCACCAAAATTTTCTTATAATGGCAGGCTCTTCAAAATATGACTTTTTAGAAAAAAATCTACAAACAAAATGCTACTTTACTTTTTGTGCAATCATAACTTCATCACTTGTTATTGTTACATGAAAGAATGACAGAGGATGTTCTTATAGAGCACAGAGAATCAGAATGTTTTGAATATTAAAACAAACACTTGTAAATTTCCTTTGTCAGATAATTTTGTTATGGAATCTTGACTTCCCCAACAATGCTAACATCAGTAGGTAACATACAATCTTTCCCCACACACAAAGTCCAGCTGAACAAAGAGGAATTAAAGAAAATTTTTGCCAGCTTCAACGACAACAAACTTTACTTGACAAAAAATAAAGGTAAGAAGGTGATAATCAACAAAAGTGAGTATGAGCAAATTGAATCCTCAATTTCTAAATCTCTAAATGTATAAGGAATGCTATATAAAGCATCAAATGTTTTATACTGTTCTGTACCTAGTTTCTTGGGGCAGGAAAAATAGTCATCCAGAATGTATTAAATTTGATACTGCCATTTGCCCAAATAAACACAGAATTTTATGACCATAACTGAAAGAAGACAAAAAAATCCAAAAGATAAAACTTCACACTTACGCAATCTGAAATTTTCACATGCTACCCTCAAGAACTATTTCCATTTTTTTGCTTTTAATTTTTTTAAACAAGTAGTTAAGTTTTAGTATGTGAGGATTTTAGCATTGTTTGAAGAAGATTTCATGAGCAGAAGGCTTGAGACAAATGGTTCATATGTCAATTTCTCATAGTTTTCAAGAAAAAACTATTAATTCAAAAAACAAACAAAACCCCCAAACAAACAAACAAACAAAAAAACACTGAAAACCCCACACCTAAAAACGGACCTATAGATAGCATTAAGGGGCTTTTCTTGCCTTTTAAATGACAGAAGTTGTCCTTTCTGTCAAGTTCATGTATGTCTTAGTTTGGTATAATTCAACTTTTAATTCTTGATTATATGAACGTAGACTATAATTTAATCCCACTAGTTTAATTTTGTTTGACTCAGATATAAACTAAATATTACACATATTCTCATATTGCCTTTCAGTTTTGCTTTCTAAACTTAATGTTCTATAAAGTATTCCTAATTGGTAGCAACCATGGAGAAACATAAAAGAAAAATACTCAGAGTTGGATAAGATACAGAGATGAACTTCCACACCGTTTAGGTGTTTTCTTTTTTCTGAGGTGGGTCTAATAAAACTTTCCATGACACCAAATTAAGGTTGTATCTTAAACAAAGACCAAAAAAAACCGTTTAGGTACATGCATCAAAATTCTAAAAAATTACAAATAGGCAAACTTAAGCAAGGTGAAGGTCTGTGGAGATAAGCATCTATAGGCTCATAGATGATCCATTACAATTTGCCCAGCTTTAATTCCACACTTTTAGGGGCTGGTTTAATAAAAGCTAACATCAAACGACAGACTGACCTTGAGTGTCGTTCAGTTCTGTGGTCAGCTGGCATTCACGCATCACTACATGGGAGGCAGGTGCAATGCTCAAGCTGCAACAGCACTGCATTGAGTTCCCTCAGACACAAGACTCTGCAATGACTGATGGATGAATTTCTACAGACAGCTTCCCAGACAGGTCTGAATTTACAAGGGATGATGCCAAGCACTTTCCTTTTGTATTTCTGAGGGTCTTTATGCTGGGAGGTGACTCTTGACATTTTGGCATATTGATATGAAGAACATGGATGTATTTTCCTGCAGTTTTGCCTAAGACATATGGGAACCAGAACGCACCTGTCACAAGTTGCCAACCGTAATACGTAGCTTGTAAGAAAACATAACCTCTGGGAATATCCAAATGATATTAATACAGGATGGCTAAACAGACAGAGGCCACAGGCAGGCCTGGTATATAAGGGCACAACTGCCATTGAGTTCAGATGGTGTAACACTTTCTTACACCACAGCTGTACACAGTCCCAAATGACTTTCAATTTAAAGAAATGTCATGTTTGTGTTAATCATAGGCATAACAGTAAAGACGTATACATACACATACACACACATATATATATACAACCTTCATTACTTTCAGGGTTATTATGAAAGCACTAGAAGCAGAGTGAAGCAGAAATCACCTTTAAGTCATTGAATGGCTTTTCCCTGAATATACTCACTTAGAACACATATGCTGTTTCAGTGCCTAAATGATGGGTTCGCTCACCTGCAACAGTTCTTACTACACTGTAATTTCTCTAAAGGTAAATAAAAATAAAAATGTCACACATAGAGACACATCTGGAAATAGAAATAGTAAATTTTCTGCAAAAATAGTTGGATAGAAAATGATTCTTCAGTCCCAAGTTTAATAATGGATAGCAACTTCTGAAAATAATAGAAGAAATACAAACTCCTGAACTTAAAGGATAATATTTTTAATCTCAGTAGGGAAAACAATGAAAAAGGTTCTGCATAAACCGGAGAAGTATTTCCAGAAATACAAGCATCTATAAAACTGCAATAAATGGTCTCCTCCTAGAAAGAACCATGAAACAGTGGTACATAAATCAGTACTTCCAAAGGAAGACAATATGTAGCTGCACGATTCTCACACCTATCCAGGCAACAATCCTCTGTTCTGACTGCTCTCCTCTAGTCAAATTCTAGCACATTCCTAACAGCCAACTCACATAACTTCTTCCACAAGCAATACTTTGCTATAGTTTGTTTCACTCACTTTGTTCATCATTTACACTGAAACAGCAGTCAGTGTGTTTTAATTCACATATGAACTTACAGTAAAAATTAATTCATACATTCCTGAAAAGCTTATCCCATATTATTTAATATAATTACAAATATGTGATACTAGACCTGATCTTGCATTCCAGAAAGGGTTTCAATGAACCAAAATTCCCAGTATGCTGAGCGGAAAGCAGTAACGTATCTCCTGACACCCCAAGTCTATCATATCCAATCAGTATGGTCAATCTCAATACAACTTAATTTGTGGCTTAAGAAGCACAGTTATTAAGTCATGTGCATCTTGCAATTCCATGTCCTGCAATCATTTTTATATCAAGCCCATGTGATCTCTAGACTGCCCCGGGGAAGGCTATTGACTAAAGAAACAACTGATAACTTAATATTCAAAATGCACATTCTCACTAGATACCCTAGGACCATGCTGGCATTTTTGTTATCACTAGAATTTCTGTCACTGAAGTCCTTGTTCCTGAGAACAGGGATCAAATAGGAAAAAAATTTTAAAAATCGTTTATTTATAACATTATACGACTGTGGGTTAACAGTCAGATCATGGTGCAAAGCAGCTTAATTCTGTGATCTTCCTATAATAGCTGACTTCGGATTGCCTAAAGCAACATGGCATAAAAAAGAAAACCATTTTAAGTAGTTTATTTTTTAACCCCTTGTGTTTGCTATTATCTGATACTAAACATTATGAATTATAAAACAGAATATGCATTCCTGAAAGTTGACATAAAATTCACAATAGGTGAAATCTCTTTAAAGAAAAAAGTGCGACTGAAAGGTTTAGAGTTCCTTAGAATGTTGTGCTATAGACAGAAATACAGAATGGCATTGGTTTTCTTTAGTTTCAAAAGGTTGGCTTTCTGTAGGCTTCAAGGGGTTTTTTTATTCATGTACACATAAAACTAACAGAAAATTTATCATCCTCCATTTTTATCTATTTGTGTGTGTGTGTGTGATGATCTATGGTACTGCCCAGATGATTATACTTCACCATCTGGTTAACCTTATCAACAAGACACTAGAAAACAAATCCTGTGCAGTGTTATTCTGATCAGAAGCAGTTACCCAAAACTATGAAAAATTGTTATGGAGACTTGAAATGTGCTGCATAAACCACTTGTGACTGAATTCAACTAAGAGCTCTTACACTCTTCAAGGAAAAAGATTATCCTCCAAAACTCCACTCATGATCATGGCTTTCATGAGTGAGAATATGTTATGTTCAATACTAGAGAAGTAGATAATATTGATTGGTACCAAAGAATTAGGAGAACAGAGCACCCAGAAGCAGATTAAAGTTCTTCATAAACAAAACATGTAAATATTCCTGCCTTGGAACTTATTTGGAATTTAGAAAAGATAAGCAGCAATTAAATTTTGCATTTGAATCTTCAGGGGAAAATAGACATGGTTATCCTACAGAGCAACAGTTACATCGAAAGTCTCACACAGTGGTTATCCATATATATATGAAAGAGAAAACTCTTGAATTTACTGCATGAGAAATAAGCAGAACTAAACATCTCATACACCACAAAACAGTCATGCTGATAATCATAAGTATATTCTTAATTAGAAAGCTACTTTATTAGAGGGATGTATATCTGTGTTAATTCTAGAAAATTTATCTTTCTCAGTATTTGAGCCAGTAGAGTATCCTAAACAGATCACTGAAACTTTAAAACAAATTTAGGCCATGCTAGAAAGCGAAGTGGAAGTCATCAGCATACTGATTTGTTCTTCTAATTCTAATTCTTCTAACTAGGGAAAAAGATTTGCCAGAGCAGACTGTTTCTCGTAGGCATTCTCAAAGAAAGGACAGTGATCTTGTTTTCCTAAATGGCACACAAGAAAATGTTACTTAATCATTGCTCCATTGTCTGCAAAAGCAGAAACCTTTATGAAGTAAATGCAAAATTTCCAATTGGAGCTGGTAAGATAATACATCTCCAGGAATAATCCAAAAGCCTAGCTCATCTTTTCTCTTGCAAGTTTCTCTGGTAAAAATACCACAGTCTCAATGTCTACTGCAAGGCTACTTCTAGTTCTTAGTATCAGAAAGAAATGAGGAAGGGAAGAGAAGAGAAGAGAAAGCATAAAGAGGTAAATTATGACTACCCCACAAAAGTAATTCAATATTTATCAGGTGATATTCCAATTAGAATGTCCATCCTTAACTTTTTGATACAGTAGTTTTTTTAAAACAGAATTAAAATTTATCACTGCTTTAGTCCTATTTAGTACTATGTAACACACAAGGTCATAAATCAAGAAATTGGTTCTGCAAATGAATGCAAACTCTTCTACTTGTACAAGACATTTCAGTAGTTATGCGGAGATGTTTGGATTATCTATTACTAACGTGATAAACAAGACAAATGAGCAAACCACAAGCAGGTAACGAGAAATTACCACAGGAATGCAGCACAGAGTAAACAAAACTGCCTTACAGCCCACTGCAGGTCCCAGTACAGAGTATGGTTAGGTATGTGGAAACCTTGGATCCCAGTGCTACAGCAAATACATGGTATACTGCATCCCACTGCTAAAGAAAGTCTGCTATGAATTACAGCACTTCACATAAATCTCTAATTTATGCCAGAAGCCGTCATAATCCCTCCCTTGACAGAATCTTCCCTATTTCACCTCTCAGGAGAGTTGCATCAAATAATCTGCCCCACTGAGTCATGCATATTATAGGAATGCACATCCTTCATGGCAGGATTTCAATATAGTGGGCAGCCCACACTGTTATTTTTAGAAAGAACAAAGCCAGTATCTTCTGATAAACACCTCACTTGAAAAGAATGGAAACAGTTTTGTTTACAAAATAAAATAGTCAAATACCCCTGTGTTTATTGTCACCCAAATGAAAGGCCAGTAACACAACTTAGGTTTACCCTCTGTATACAGATTTTAGAGAATGACTATAACCCTGTTACAGTTTATACTTCACCAATCTCAAAAATGACCTTAGAGGACCACCATATCCTGCTAGCACTGAACTTGGTTTTCTGTATTCCAAAGGAATTCCATCACTCTTAACCCCTTTTACAATCATTCTCTTCCTCATACCTACAGAATGCCAAGAGCTTTGAAATGCATTACTATGCAAATATCTTGGGTGCCTTTACTACACATTTATATTGCGGAGTAATCAATAAATTATTATTTCAATATTTATTGGAATCTCAGAATAAGAAAGAAGACAGATTACACAAATCCATCTTAGTTGATTAATGGGTACTCCAGCAAAAGGCATACACTGATGGAGTGGGTCAGTATGCAGACTATATTACTGAATATTTCAGCTCGGTTGTAAATATAGTATCTGTTTCTCTTAGGGACTGTCACACTGAGTGCAGTATAAAAGGCAATAAATTTCAACAGATTAATTAACTCTTTGGTTACTGGGGCTGTGTGTCACCTATCCTGGCACCTAATAAAAAATCCTTTAATGCCAAGACATAAAGAAGGGCCTCTTTGAAAATGAGTTATTAACAGCATTTTGTGAATAGATGGAGAAATTGTAGCCCAGCCATTTAAGTGTCATAAAGTGCAGCAAAGGCTGCTGGAGGCCTCTGAGGGACGCCAGGCAATACCATAACAATCAAATCTGAGATGGAAGAGGGATTGAGCTGTCCACTCAGAATTTTTATATTGTCAAAGAGCAGCGAGGAAATAATGTGATCAAGAAGTGAATTAACCTTGTGTGTGAAAGAAAGGGGATGATCTGATGGAAAAGTCAGTAAAGTAAAAATCACTCCATAATGCCTACATTGCAGGCTGGTCATGAGGGGCCCCTAATGTCTGCAGGCTGTCAGGGAACAGATTCAGCCCTCTAAGTACCACAAACCCATTACCTGCATTAGTCAGTAATTGGAATACATTTATTCATACTTTCAAAGTTCTTAGGGTCCTGGTGCTGGCTAACCACACAACATTAATTTCTATAAATGTTCTCTGTTTCCATCCTTGTGGTAGAACATGAACAGTCTTCTGGGGCAATTAATACCCAAAAAGGCATGGAAGACTTATATACCATGTTATATTTATATGTATGTCTATATCACACCATACTCTTTTAATCTAGTTTCTTTGGTGTCAATTCCCCATGAAGCTATGCTGGCATTTCTAGTAAATAACAGGTTGCAGAAATTTGCACTGTGGAAATGAAGCAACCATGTGGGAGGACTATACCAAGGAGGAAATAATCCATACCGTCTAACAAGGTTGCTTTGACCTAGATGTCTTTAGTGACCCACTAGTCAAGCAAGAGACAGTGAAAGTCATACAGTATACTTCTGTCATGTAGGAGGATGCAATTTTTTTTCTTCTCCTTACACAAGACAAAAATTTTCCTTGAATCACTCATTATAGAAATGATGGGTCCAGTCTAGGAGTAGATGATGTCTACTTGGCCCAAACCTCTTGTATATACAAAATTCACAATCAGATGTGACACCAATAAAGTCTAGCGTAAGAAAAATCTTGTATGGACACCCACAAGCCTAGATAAATGACAAGCAGAGTGGGCTCACACCTGATGTTCTTCATGTTTAAAAGCATTTTTATTATTAAGGCTGCCTTACGCATAAAAAAACTGTTCACCATTACCTCAAAGGAGAACATATAACAGTGCAACGGGAACGAAAAACCAGGTAGTTGCAGCATCGCTATATAAACTGAGTACTAGAAAAGCATCCTTTAAAGAAGGTCTCACAAATCCTTATTTTGAGTATGGGAAATAACCAGAATTACAAAACCAGTGTGCCAGTTTAACAAAGATTTTTAAATGTTCTATGGTTTTCCAAGAAGTCTTACTCTGTGAGAAAAATTTAGCTATCATCCATTCCTGCATACTGTAGTCCATCTAGCAATCAAAATCAGTTTCAGAACTGTAAGAATGCAAAGTCTCCTTGCTGCTGCCAAAAGAATTTTCCAAGGTGGTTTATTAAGAACTACTGTTGTATCTAATTTGTGTTGTAGATTAAGTACTACTGCATTCTATCCTTTCCTCTAACAAATTGGCACGAAGAAAAAAAAATTGCAGCTGGTATTTCTGCAAATATCACTTCTTGGACAAGTTTTTGTGAGACAGTGTTTATATTTATGCAGAGGATTTACTACCATTAGAAAGGTATATAAAATATTAAAAATTAATAAACAGAAAGTATTTTTGCTCATGGTAAACATGTTATCTTCCTCAAATTCTATCCATCAGGTCAAAAATAGTAGGAGTTGAATGAGTTTGGAAAGCTTTGGACATGTTTATATAACAGATTACATTATGAATATAACCACTAAGTTACTCTTCTCTGCTCCTTCAAGATTGTCCACATTCTTACACATTCATGACAAACATATAGCAAAATACTTTGTTGTCTGTCAGTATTATATCCACTTCTAGTTATCACCAGAAACGATACAAAGGTTGCCTCCAGGAGCATCCCTCCAGTGCATGGAAAAATGCATCCTTAATATTTCTGTTCCTTTTATTCAACCAGCCAAATATTCAAAGCAATTCTGGAGAATACATTCAAAACTGAAATTAGATTAGTCACTTCCGACTCTGAAAAACAACACCAAATGCACCTGAATCCATTACCCAGGAAAACATGGAACAAAACTGCAGCACTGAGCAGATTAAAAAGCACTTTTACTTAAAAAACCCAACCAACTAACAGTATTTATAACAAAACAGCTGACTGAAATAGTCGTTCTCCAGGTCTGCAGAGAAGCAGTGAGCACCAAGCAAGGTTCAAGAACAGCAAAATTAAATCTAGCAGAAGTCCAAGCATAAGCTGCCAAGTATTGTGTGCAGCAGGAAAGTTATTCGTCCTTCTACCACACTTCCAGTTCAGTATTAGGTGAAAACACCTCATCATTTTCAGTAACCTCACATTGATAGTCCAATTGCTTGAAATGAAAAATACTTTTGCCAAAGAATATTAAATTCAGGCAACATTTGCTGAGCCTAATAGCATTGGAACACATGGCCACAAAAGTAGCAAGACCAATGTTTCAGACTCTCAGTTTGGTGGGAGACAAAACTTATTTTACTTACTCCCCAAAAAAACATTACAGAAATGGAAATCTATAGGAAAAGCTTTTTCAGTAATTCAATATTTTTTTTGTTCCTTAAAACTTATGACTTAATCCACAGGCTTCATCTTCCAGTAATGAAATGGACACAAACTATTACAAGGAAAATTTACTTATCCCATAATACTATTCATATTCATGATTAGAGATCCTGACTAACTCTTGCATTTCGTCCAACTATAAATCAGTTTGGAGGAAACTTTTTCTATGACTATCCTACATGCACAAATATTTCTAAAAAAAAAAAAATAAATCACAGAACAGAAACATATGCATATGACTAAATTAAAAAAAAAAAAAAGTGACAAAGGCACAGAACCAGCAAAATTTTGAGAACAAAGGCAAATCTGCCTGCCTTCAACAAAAAATTCAAAAAGTAGTAATATAAGAATCAGACTATATTTTAGACTGGCAAAGTAAAGTCAAATTATCCTTAAAGCTGAAGCATTCTGGGACAATGATCACTGGGCTGTGAAAGGAATTAATGAGCTCTAACAGTACAAGTACTACTGCCCACTGTGTTATAAATGCTTCACTCACTTCTTCAGTTTTCTCACCTGCAAACAGGAGCTGGAATAAAAACAGCATGGTGTTGGTAAACTACTTCTGAGAGCTTACATCAACTTCAGAAATTATCAGACACTGTACTAGATCAAAGGATTACAGATAAACGATTAGACTAAAAGGCCACATTTTTATGTAGATGACTTTTCACTTCAGGAAACAAGCAAACAGAATGATTTTCATTCTTTCATAATGAAAAATGTTATAAATGGACAGTGTGTGTCATGAAACATCAGTGTTCACTGCTCAAGGTCATGTCTGTCACTACAATCCCTTTAAACTGAGCTGAGTAGATGTTTAGTTTTGTAGTCATGTAGTTTAAACACCTGCATGGATACTCCAGTATGTAAAAGACTGAACATCAGGAGACTGAAAAACCCCACAGAAAATTACATAAAGGAACTTTGCTTCAATCTAAAAAACTATATATCTGTTGGTTTTGGAAGAGTCACTGAAAGATGTCCAAACACCTCAGAAAAAAAAAAAAGCAATGATTCTTTTTAGCCAACCCTGGAACAATTGGGCTGGGAAGTGAATCAAAGTGCTCCTAATAGAGAGGTTCCAAACTAGCAGAGTTCTAGCTACTTCCCATAGGAATGGCTTTTAAGATAGATGAAGTGCAATATCTTACAAGCAAAGGAACATGGAATTAATATTTTCACAAAGCAGGTGCTCTTCTAATACAACTGTAGTATAGCAGATTTTCAGAATGGCTGATTGCCATCATTGCTCACACAAACAAATAGAATCATTCTAACCATCTTACCAGTCAAGGCATTTGCAACAGCCATTACCATAAAAGGACAGTTCTTTATTTTAGTAAATATAGGCAATTTATGCTTCTCTTTCTTTAAAAGAAAAAAATTCCCTTCTTACCTTTAAAAGATTTTTTTTCTTTAAAAAAAAATCTTCAAAATTTAAAGGTAGTGAGTACACTGGAACTCAAGGCCACTAGTTTCTACCTAAATAAAAATTGCTTAACACTACCTTTAATCCTTACAGCAAACCCTGCTGATTCTTGCTCACAGAAGGATTCTCTGCCACCAGCTTTTGTGCCCCAAGTAATTTTCTTCTTTCTCACACCATTAATAATGCTACTGCTCCAGGTATCACTAAACAATATAATTAATGGAGCCCAAGTACACTGCAACCTAGCCATGTTGCAATGTGATTTGGGTCTATAAAGAACATGCTGAAGGCCTTGGCAGAATTGGCCAGATTATCTCAAATAATAATGCTGTGTAGGTTCAGAAAAAGGAAAAAAAAAAAAAGACAGAAATACACTACCTTCAACAAAACCAAGCAATCAGGATACAACTGTAATAAACTGAGAATAATAAGCATGTTATAATGCTACTTAACTTATTTGTAAATATCAGTTTAAACTGCTTAGCAAAGGAAAAAAGCTTGCAAGACGGACCACGAGGGAAAAAATGATTTTAGATTATTGGCCTAAGTTCAGCAGCAGAGTTAGCAATTTATGGACTTGATTATACCTTCAAAATGAACAATAACCCAGTAACTACTGCAGTAGAAAGGTACTAAATTTTTATGATATGGGGTAATCTGGTTGGCTACCAACGACATAGTAGACATGCTGCAAAGAAGAAACAATTCACATTAAAACAGTCAAGTAAGAAATTCCCTTCTTGAAAAGGATATTTTTTTATATGATGTCTTTAGCAGACTGTAGGCTGTTTCTTTAAATGAATGCATATGACACACTTAATTTTCAGGCACACTTGGTTACAGAAACAGGCGCCGCACTGTACATCATGTTTAGAAATAAATAGAGCTGTCATACTAGGATTTATATTGACATTTACATCAGACTCTTAATCTGTGTAGATTTGACAGATAAGAAAAAGTCAGTCACCCCATATATAAATGATGCTTACATATTCATAATCAAAATATTCTTGGTTATTTATTCAGTAAAGTAAAACTAGTTTATGCATCTATACTATGGCAGTAAATAGTCTGACATTTCAGCATATTCAGAGATGTTGTGCTATTTTATTGCAATTACTATTTACAGCAAAAAAAATTAAGGGGCAAAAATTGTGGTGCTTTTTTTTATTAAAAAAAAAGGTATTCTTTTTTTGTAGTAAGTTGAAAAGAATTGTATTTTTTGCTTCATGGTGTAATGGGTACTCACAGTGTGTGGAATTAGCAATTTCATGCAAAATCAGTAAACTTTTCCCTTCTGTTGACTGCATGAATTGTTAATAAAAAGGAAATAAAAAATGAAGTACTTGTGATAACTCAATAAGCACTCAAAGAAATGTAGTGCTTTTTTAATAACTTAATGCCTACAGGAGTGACACAGTTGCTATAAAAATTATGCAAATATAATTGTAAAATAGAACATTCGAAAATTAATAGAAATAATATCCAAACTATTTTGGGTTCTACTTTTTTTTTTTTTTTCCAATTTCCTGCTGTCTTCTAGAACTTAAAACACCTTTTACACTGTCCTTTCCTGAACATCTGTGTAATGAGTTCAGCACAAATTTGGACATGATCCCTGTAAATTCTCTGTAGTCTTTTTATACATGAAAGATATAATTTTATGTTGATTTAGGACAGGGAGAAATAGACTTAATTTTAAACAGTTTCAGTAGGTAGACTTAGCTGTCATATGGATCCATTCTCAGACAACTGCAGGCTAGAGATTAGGATAGTTTAACAGAATTTATAATAAAAATGGTTCAGCACACAGAGAACAAGTTCTCAGACCTTCTAAAACATAAGCAAGAATTAACACAGGAGAGAGATCTGCATTCCCTTCTTACCTTAGACACCATTCATATGAAGTCCATATAAACATATCAGTTTTGATGCCCATAAAGCAGTGATGAAACTGCTTCACAGGAGTGCTTCTTTAGTTTGAAAGATACTCATAAGACACTATAAAATATCATAAAAACACCCATGAGTACAAAATAAGCTATGTGAAAATTCATTTCAATATTTTCCCATGCATAGCATGTTAGTTTCTTCAGATTACATTATGTTATGGAGTTTTTCAGAGTCTTGCCTTCAGAAAATTTGAGAATTCATGTAAAATCCATTATTTATTATAGCAGGTTCTTAGTAATAAATACAGTATATTGCTTTTAACTGCAATTGTGGCTAATTCCCAGATGACTTTGTTTTTCTAGCACATCAGCAAAGTACACAGTTTTTTGACTCAAATTATTAACTATTACAAATTAATTCAGAAGAAGAAAATAATGTAGTGTAAAAATGACTTCAATCCCCTTTTAGGAGGAATTAAGATGTAATGATGAATGATATTCGGGAACTCGGAAATTTTGCTTCAAATTTATTTCAACACAATATAAAATATTTTGATGCTTACCTAAAAGTAGCATTCTTCAGCTCAGCCTGTCCAAACTTATTCTCTCCCGAAAGCTACCAATCAGAAATATAAAATAGACCTTGTAGTCTCCTTTCCTTCTTCCAAAAACTATCAGTCTTCCCTTTCCAATACCCACTTGACACCAAAAACCGGCTTGCTTCCTCTTCCAGAAACATACCTTGCTTTTAAAACACCACCTTCCAAGTTTATGTACTTCAAAATATTCTAGAATGCATATGTATATCTATAATGGTAGAGGAAGTGGCTAAGCCACTACCCAATATGTTTGAGGATTCGTGGCAGTATGGTGAAGTTCCCACTCACTGGAAAAGGGAAATACAAAACCCATTTTTAAAAAGGGAGAAAAGGAAGACACAGGGAAGTACAAGCCCGTCAGTATCACCTCTGTGCCTGGCCAGATCATGGAGCAGATCCTCCTGGAAACTATGCTAAACCACATGGAAAATAAAGAGGCAATTTGTGACAGCCTGACAAATCTGGTGGCCTTCTATGATGGGTTTACAGTGGTGGTAAATGAGGGAAAAGTAATTGAATTAATCTACCTGGATTCGTGC